>NW_027510156.1:0-1200000 GCF_048772815.1 Callospermophilus lateralis
TAGCAAACAAATATGTATTTCAGGTGGATGAATATTTTGGAGAATAAATCTTGTGAAAAGTTGATTATAAATCCACACATATGAATATGAATGCATTTAGGGAGTGTATAATAAGACACATATATTTTATAATTTGAAAAATCTGGAGAGTGTATATATCTATATCTATATCTATCTATATATATAGATACACACACACACACACACACAGACATTAAAAAGTAGCAATATATATAAAATCGAATTCATTATGAAATATATGTCATCCACAGATAAAAAAAATATTCATTTTACTGAACATGGATTTATGCATAATGTTGTTCAACTAGGAAGGGAACAGTGTATGGTTAGTGTTAATAAAAGGTTCAATTTGGGTTAGGAATCATTCTGCGGGATGAATAATGGTATTGGGAACCTGCAATATTTACAAGAATGTATATGTAAAATATAAAAAAGAAAACAGAAATCTAGGTAAGATTTGAAGCCCAGAAGGGGCATTGGGCCCTAGATTGGGATACTTAGCTTTGAATTATGTTCTGCAGAGATGTCTCAGATAAATTGATGTACAATGGCATAGGACTTTGTACCTTGCATGATGGAATGTCGATGAGAACTTCTAGTCAAAAAGGGATAGTCCGTATTATTAGAAAGATAGTCGGTAGGTTTAGAAAGTAGAGTGATTATAGGATTTGGACCAAAAGTCCTTTAATAATAGGGTTTTGGGCAGAGAGTGAATGTAAATGTGAGCACATGTGAAGAGTGTCACAATGATGAACTGGGGAAAATGTGTACGAAAGCATATATCAATAGAGACATTAGGAAATCAGGCAAATGATAAGGTGATTGATAGGATTAGACATTTTCTAAATATATAATCTTAAGAAGAAACAAATAAGTAGTCACCAATAGGATTTTTATTTGACAGCATTAGGCAACCTGGACATGGATGTTTTTAGTAATCCATGTTCACTTTCCGTTTAGGTTTGGTACAATCATAAGTGTGACCTTTGTTTTTTGTGTCCTGAATATTACTGTGATAAAATGTATATGTAGATCAGGTGACATGGGTATTTCTTCCACCATTTCTGGGAGCAACATTTTGAAGATGTATAAATTAGTATTGGAGTTCAATGAGGTGTACCCTGTGTCTATGTATATAGAGATAATGCGTGAATAGACGATTCTGTGAATAAATAATATATCCGATTCACTTTAAATAATGGATTGAATTGATATCTGAAAATATACACGAAATCTTATATTGATAAACAATCATTCATTCCAACGGGTTATACATCTAATTTAATATTAGGTTTATGGTTTATCATGAAGAGTGTGTGAGCTTTGTTTCAAAAGTGATTATGGAAATAAAAAATAATGTGTTTGGAAAAAGGTCTCATGAAAAGACCAGTCAAGAAACCTGGAGGAATACAAGTGTTTTGAACAGAAGTGATTGAAAGTGAAACAAATGCCTATAAATTTGTGAAGTTGTGGATGAAATATATATCCTATGATGTGCATAAACTGAAGAAATAATAATGTAACAGTGTTGTAAATAAATGAAAATCAAAATACACATCATGTCCCATAGGAATCTACAGGCAATGATGTTAAAGTGGGTCAGTTACTGAAGAAATATTAGGATTTGTATGCAACATCACTGAAGCTAATTTTCAGTACTAGGAAACAAATATGTATTTCAGATGGATGAATATATTTGAGAATAATCTTGTGAAAAGTTGATTATAAATCCACATACACGAACATGAATGAATTCAGGGAGTGAATATAAGACACATATATTCATAATATTTTGAAAAATATGGAGAGTGTATATATATATATATATATATATATATATATATTATATATACACACACAGACATTAAAAGTAGCAATATATATGCCAATTGAAAGTTCATCATTAAATATATATCATCCACAGATGCAAAAGTATTTATTTTAGTAAACATGGATTTATGTATAATGTTATTCAACTGGGAAACTTACACATAGTTTGAATTTTCAGTTCCAAAAGCGTTTTGGAGGAGTGATCTCTTCTCAAAATTTGTATCTTCCTAGTCAGTCACCCCAAAATTATGCATGTGTGATACTAGGTAGGATTCTATATGTGCATATAAAATTACATGTGCTGAATAGGCTCCAGAGAAAGGGAGACAGGAATTCACATATTTGTTAACTTTAAAACACATGGAGAACTATTTCAACAGAAAATTTACTAGATTTATAACACCAACCCTTTATCATGCAAAAGACAATTCCAACTATACACCATTCCTCCTCTGAACTGCTTGTATTTCTATTCTGTTTGGGTTATTTTTCTCCATCATAATGGTTTAGTAGTCAGAGTCTAGTTGGCTATTGGTTAGTATCAGGAATTCAGTATTTTCGAATGGAAAATTAGATAATGAATCCAATGTGTATGCAAATATGTGCTACACAAAATTCTTCCCACTCTCATGCTGAACAATGCCTTCACATTACTTCGGCCCCAAGAAAGACACAATTAGAGGAGAAGAGTTAGAAAATCTGTGAATACATATCAGGAATGCAAAATCCTCAGGAGTTCACAACCTTGGAAGTGGTAGGGAGTTTCCAAAAGTAAGGGACAGTGTTGATAGATCCAACCTGATATTATTAAAATTGGGAGCCATCTTGCCACAAAGGCATGAAAAGATAATTTTAGCTTTACAATAAATTAGTGCAAATTCTGAACCTGCTTGGAATGCCTACCAGTGCCTTGAACTCACCCATGCCTGGATCTCTGACAAGATAGCAGCGCTCTCTGAAACTTAGTGATACCTCATAAATATTTTCTTTCTCTGGCCAGACAACGAGTCTCTGAGGCTCTAATGGTCCCCATAAATTCTGATGTTGGGGCCAGCAAAAAATAAATAAATAAAAACATGTAAAATACCATTAGTGTGATGCTTGTCAAAGTTCTCTTATCTGTAACCCCCCTTTTGTGTATCTTTCTGGGCTACATAGCTGGGCTGTAGGAAAGGTGGGGTTGCTGTCTTGTTCCTGCCTTTTTGGGAGGGAGAGGCAGCCTGGCCAGTTGAAATAATAAGCTTTCCTTAATTTGATTTTAATTGGAGTCAGTGGTCTTTTTTTGCATCCTGGTCTAACATTTTGGAGTTCCAAAGTGAGATTACCCTGCCTGACCAGATCACAAGACCAGACTGCTGGAAATTCTGAAGCTGGCCTTCCCTCCAGGGCTCCAGGCTGGAGAGCCACTCTAGGGGGTGTGCAACTTGAGACGTTCAAAGGCCTTGGATTGAGCCTTTGGTCCGTGGAGCACTGCAGTTAACCAAAGCACTAAAACTATTAGCAAGCACTTGGAGGAGGAGGCCTCCATAGGTAAGTGATACCTTTATAACATCTGATATCCGGTTAAGGGAGATCTCTTCTGATGAAAGAGAGGTGGCCTGGGGAGGCTTACATATACTCCTCTCTGGGACAGTAACAAGAATCCTTCTGTCCTCTGTTCTGTTCTGTAGGGAATTGCTCTGGAAGGGTAGAGAGGTGCCGACGGGCACGCATGCGCTCCTACCCCGGACCTTTAGCAAGATGTTGCATTGCTCCTCTGTTTTTCTCTTTCGGCACTGGGTTTCTTTTTTTGTGTGTGTTTTGTTCTGTGTTCTGTATGTTTTTTGTTTGTTGGTTTTTGTGCATTTTGTTGTGTGATTTCTGTGGTAAAATCTTAAGGATATTGGACGTGAAAATGGCTAACAAAGCATACTGGACTGTGTTCTAAGGAACATGATGAACTTTACCCTCCTATGTTAAGCAGGATGAGAGGAGCCCCTAGCTGGCTGCCTTGAGCACACCCATTGCAGAGGGCAATGCCTGCTGGGGACCTAAGAACTGAGTATCTCCCAGGTTAACAAGTGAAACTCCTTAAAAACCCCTTGTCCCTCCAGATCAAGAGAGTCACAACCTTTGGTCAAACTCCCCTGTGTTTCTCCTTTGTTAGCAAAGCAATAAACCTCCCTTTTTCTTTTTCTCAAAACCCAGTCCTCATTATTAAATTGGTATTAATTGGCTTCAAGGTCAGGAACCGAACTTTAAGTTACAAATTTTGATACACCCCACCCCGCCCCAGAACTTTTTGAGAGCTGACTACTGAAATGTTAGGAGATGGAGCCTGCATGGGGTGGAACTGAACCAGAGGAGCTAATCCTGTAAGTAAGAGAAGGGACTGAGGGACTCCCAGCAGTTGCTGAAGTCCTGTTGATTCAGTGAATTTCCTCCTTCCTTAGCAGCAGTGTAAGGATTATGCCACCTTTGTCTTCTTAAAAAAGAGAAAAAGAAAAAGGGGACACTAAATGCAGTAAAGTCACCATGGAGACCCTTGATTTCACATTTCAGGTTTCCCCTCTGTGAAAATATCTGGTCCCCTTGTGGGGACATCTATGGTGCCACTGGTGTAGGAGATTTTTCTCTTATCTGCTCTGTTTTAAAGGCTTCTGTTTGTCAACCATAGTCTGGAGCTCCTTTCTGTCTTTCTTGTGTCTTTGTCTCTGCCCCTTTAAGACATGAACAATAATGTTTTGATATTATAAATTGTTTCTTGGGAATGATCTTAGCTGAATCTGTGTCTAAAGGACGATGTTTTATTGTAACAATCTGGTATCTGAATAGTTTTTTGAAGCATTTAACAATCGTGAAGTTAAATGTCGGTTTTAAGTAATCGTTTAGTGTATGATTTCAGATAATTCATGCCAGAGAACTTAAATACTTAGGATGGAAAACTAAAGAACTCTACTTCTAAGTTGGCAAGTAACTTCCCAGTCATTTAGTCTTTTTTTTCACCAATTTTGAATTGGGTAGCCTGGGAAAATGTCACTGTGTGTACCAGTGTATTAATTTAGACAAGGATAGTAAATCATAGTATATCTTTTGACAAAACAAGATGTAAAGATATAAAATTTTGTGAATTGTATGTTAAACTTGTATCAGAATTTTCAACATCCTAACCTGAAAATTATGGTTAAAATGCCTTAGGCCTGAGGTGTCTGCTCAGAATAGCAGTTTTTTTCCTGCTCTTTCCAGACCTCAGCCAGGACTTATGTTGAAATGCAAATGAAAGAAGCCTGCAAGCTCAGTAGGAGACTGGTCTGAGGCCTAAGGGGGAACAAATGTAAATTGTATGGTATCTACTAATTACTGGCCAGTCATTTTTTCTAGGACTCTTATTTTTCTCCTTAGATTTTTTTTTTTTTGAGCTCATGATTTTAATCCTACAGACCTAGGTTAATGTTTTTCTAATCAGTTCTATCTTTTACCAACTGTGGAGTTTTTGAAACATTGCAATGGAAATTTCACCTGTGAAAAGCTACAAGGCCTTTACTATTATTATGTGTACACACTTTTTTATGTGATATATATATATATATATATATATATATATATATATATATATATATACACACACACACACATATGTCCTTATATCATATATATGATACACAAATTAACATATATAAGAAGCGCTCATAAAAAATGCACTCATAAAAACAAATTTTTAAAACTGGATCTAAAGATCTTTAATTGACGGGATTTAAATATTTCAATTTAAATTGGATAAACAGATAAATATAAATGTGTTTAATTTTAAGATCACAAGTTTTTCTAGGTGTTCAAAAATCTAATAAAATATTAATGTCTACAAAAGGTCTACTATGACTTTGTTCTAGGACTTTTCCTTCAACAACAACAAAAAATGTTTTACAATTTTCAATACAATTGCCTAATATTTTGATAAATAAGTAAAGTAAATTTCATATGGGATTACTGATTCATGAGTACTTTTGTTTGATATATGATTGATTTACTAAGGTCTGTATAAGTTTGTACTAAAATCTGTATAAGATTGTAAGATTCAATCATGTGTTAAAGAAACAAAAATTTCTGAAAACATAAGTTTACCCATAACATTGTGTTTATTAAGTTTTATTTTCTCTAGAGCAAGCAACCATAAAAATTAAACAACTGATTAAATAAGAACTGTTATTTTAGAGAACTGTACTGCAATTTCTTTAAAAGCTAAATTTGGTTAATGTAGAAACATCAATGTAATTGTGATGCTATCAATGTGCTCATGTCTTCCAGGTATACAAGTCTGTAAGGTAGAAACTTGCAAAGAGCATTATATCAATCTGGTGTTCTAAAGTTATATGGTAAAAAAATATATTGGGGATTTATTTACCTGTTATCAATAAGATATGAAAAGTTTTATGTTACTTTTTACAATGGGGAAGAATTTAAATGTATTTTTAAGTTAATGAGAGCCTAATCTATGTAAAGGTGAAAATCTTTCAGCCTTTCTTTAATTCATGCTTTAAATGTGATATCATAAGTTGTTAGCTAATGTTCATGTGACCTCAAACAATTTATGTAAACTTTGTAAAATGATATTTAAAAAACAAAGATCAGCTTTATATCTAAAACACTTAAGATTCATAAAGAGCCCTGCCTTACCTGAGATAAGGCTGTGTGTCCCATCTTACAACATGTGAGAATGACTACGAAAGCACTACATCAGATGTTATTTTATTTAAAGTTATGTCCACAAGTTTCTTTTTTTTCTGTCAAGATTACTAGGATCTAAAACAGGGGATATAATGTATAACTCAGCCAAAAAATTCAGGGTAGCTATTACACGAACAAAGTATTTTTACTCTTGTAAAGTTTTATTTTGTAATTTCCTTATAAGTGATCTAAAGAGTCCCTGTTAGTGTTTTACAGAAGTGTTGCTTTAAGAACACAGCTTTGGTTAATTTAAGATAATAAGTCATCACCTACAAGACAGACAGAATAATACAGATCCCAATTAATATAAAGATAAATAATTAAAAAGTTATAGACATTAAAGCCCAATTCTTGTAATATAAGGCTGTTAAACTTTATTTGCTGGATGTTTAAGATTAGGATTTAATTAAAGTTAAATGAAAAGGGCCAAGAAAACCAATATTTGGCTCGTGCCCTCTGAGTCAGTCTGAATCCAGGGAACAGGGGACTTCTCTAAAGATCTTTACAAATCGGGGCCACATAACCTCCGATCAGGGAGATTAATGAGACCACTGGAGAACAGAAAGCAAATCAGTGCATTTGCAATGAAGAGGAGAGTCATCAGAGAAGGGAGACATCCTAATGCTTCTGAGGGAAAACACATGGTCAAGCAAGACCTGGACCAACCTAGCAAAAATGGCACTATCAGAACTGAGAAGCTGCTCTCAAGTTTCCCCAGAATTGACTCACATAAAATCTCAGCTGACTGTTAACAATAGATAGAAACAAAAGTCAGTTCGACTGTTTCATCTTAAACACTTAGCAAAGACAGTTAAAACGCAAAAAAAAGCCATTCCTGGGAATTTTAATTAATGATAATAATAATATTAATAATAATAATAATAACAATAATAATAATAATGATAATAATATTTTAAGGTATACACTTTATGTTAGCCTCCCAAAATAAGTAAGACTGGAAGCTACAGAGAAGGATTCTCAGACAGGAATGCCTCATAACTACAAAAAGAGTCTATCAAGTGGATCTGCCAGAGGCAGAAGTTTTTAGGTTAAGACCAACTGATATTCCTAACCTACACAGGTAGTCTTGGTGTCTGCTAGTATGATTATCCAGCCCTGAGTAACAGAATTAAAGGTTTCTTTATTAGACACAGAGGTCATACTAGTAAAAGGATTTTTCAAGATCAGATGACATTAAATTATTACACTGTATCTTATGGGGAGGGAAAACTGTAACACGAAAATTAAAAGGTAAGTTGACATTCCTGATAACTGGTGAAATAAAAGCCTGCTGAGGGAACTTCTATACAGCGACATGTTCCAACTTCTGCAATATTTATTCAGTACTCATGGTTTTTGATTCTCTCATAGAGAAACAAAAACTTTCAGGGCAACAGAACAATAGGTAATCAAAAGGACCAAAGCAGGGTTTCTCCACTGAGACTTTCATGGTCACACTAATATCTGAGTTTTCAGACATGGTCACCATTCCTTTCAGCTATCCAGTACATGGCCATGTCACAGAGATTAGAGGTGATACATATCTTGGACACAAAACCATGAGCCTATTCTGTAGAGTGGCCAGAATTCAAGAAGAAAACAGGAACTTAGGAAGATAGGTGTTACCCATCAATAAGGCAAGCTGCAGTCTATTCATAAATTGGGCAGGATGAATGCTGGGAAGCTTTCTACTAGACAGGACACATCCATTGATGCATTTTCTTTTCTAATGTCTACAACCATGGACACAGTGGGATACACAGACATAGAAACACTCGCCTTGTCAAATGACTTACAAAAACCGTTCACTCCAAACCAAATAAACCACCTTTCCTACCTATTCTCAGAACATGAGACAAAACCACAAACCCACACCCACACCCAAAAAGACACCTCCTTCCCCCAAGGAGGTCTGTGACTATCCTGAGTGTCCTCTGACTGGTGGGCCATGCTATGTTCACCGGAAATGGCCTGTCCTATCTCAGATCTGGTCTCTTTGGCCAAATCTGTGAAGTTGTCAGAAGCAAGTGGTGAGCCACTACCTGCTTTCTCAGGAAAGGTCCCTCTTCAGAGCTTTCCTGGCATTTGGCAATCCTCACATCAGTAGGTACCAAGAAAGACTGACCCTTTCCTTGGTAAATCCAAACAAGTGAGACCACTGGGACTGGGATTGGGACTGCCTCTGGGTGCCTGGCTTCCGGGATCCCAAGTTCACAGAGTTCCATCACTAAGGAAGTGAGGTGAGGTCACTTCCTTCCTGAACTGAATGAGGTCACTGCCTTGGCAACCAGTTTGTCCTAACAGTTGCTTCCAAGGGTCCCATGAGATGGAGGCTGCCCCTACTTCCTGTGACAATTTCACAAGTTAGAATGGTAAATCAAACATAGGCACCCGGGAACAGCTCTCCACACAGGCCTAGTTTGGTTCATCTTCTCTACATTAAGAACAAAGAGGCTGATTCAGACACAATCCTTCATCCTGACCAGGTTGCTTTCCATGGAAGATCACACTTGCTCTCTCAGGTCCTTCATAGCTGCCTACATCTTCTCCAGGAATCATTTCTGAATGGACCTTTGAGGTTCTTAGCAGGTGTAAGATCCCCTACATTCCTGTATTTTAAAACCAACTCTGTCCCTGCTCTTCTGTAAAGTAAGATTGAGGGAACAGTGTATGGTTAGGGTTAATAACAGATTTGATTTCGGTTAGGAATCATTCTGTGTGATGAATAAAGGTATTGGGAACCTGCAATATTTACAACAATACATGGGTGAAATATAATTATGAAAACAGAAATCTGAGTAAGATTTGAAGCCCAGAAGGTCATTGGGCCCTTGATTGGTATACTTAGCTTTGAATTACATTCTGCACAGATGTCTCAGATAAATCGATATACAATGGCATAATACCTTATACCTGGGATGATTGAATGTAGAAGAGAACATCCATTCAAAAAGTGATAGTAGTTAGGATTAGGAAGATAGTTGGTAGGTTTAGGAAGAAGAGTGAATATAGGATTTGGAACAAATGTTCTTTAGCAATTGGGTTTTGGTTAGAGAGTGAATGTAAGTGTCACCACATGTGAAGATTCAGTCACAATGATGAACTGGGGAAAATATCTAGGAAAGAAGATATCAATTGAGACATTACAAAATCAGGCAAAGTATAAAGTGAGTGACAGCATTAGACTTTTTCAAAGGGGTAGAGTTTGATTATATAATCTTTGGAAGAAACAAATATGTAGTCACCAATAGGATTTTCATTTGAGAGCATTAGGCAATCTGGACATGGATGTTTTTAGTAATCCATGTTCACTTTCCGTTTATGTTTGGTACAATCATAAGTGTGACCTTTGCTTTTGTGTCCTGAATATTACTGTGATAAAATGTATATGTAGATCAGGTGACATGGGTATTTCTTCCACCATTTCTGGGAGCAATATTTTGAAGACATATAAATTAGTATTGGGGTTCAATGAGGTGTAACCTGTGTCTATGAATACAGAGATAATGCATGAATAGACGATACTTTGAATAAATAATATAACTGACTCCACATTAAATAATGGATTTAATTGGTATCTGAAAATATATAAGAAATCTTATATTGATATACATTCATTCATTCCAACCAGTTTTACATCTAATGTTAACATCAGGGTTATGGATTATCATGAAGGGTGTGTGAGTTTTGCTTCAAAAGTGATTATGGAAATCGAAAATAAAGTGTTTGGAAAGAAGCCTCATTGAAAGACCCGTCAAGAAACCTGGAGGATTACATGTGTTCTGAAACAGAAAGTGATTGAAAGTGAAACAAATGGCTATAATTTACGAACTTGTGGATGAAATATATCCAATGATGTGCATACACTGAATAAATAGTAAAGTACCAGTGTTGAATAAAAATGAATGTCAAAAGTCACATCATATCCCATAGGAGTAGAGTTGCATTGATGTTAAACTGGATGAGTTACTGTAGAAATATTAGGATTTGTTTGCACCATTCACTGAAGTTAGTTGTCAGTACTAGGAAACAATATGTATTTCGGGTGGATGAATATTTTTGAGAATAATCTTTTGAAATGTTGATTATAAATTTACATACATGAACATGAATAAATTTATAGAGTGTATAATAAGACGCATATGCTTCATATTTTGAAAAATCTGGAGTTTGTGTGTGTGTGTGTGTGTGTGTGTGTGTGTGTATATACATACATATAACACACAGACATTAAAAAGTAGGAATGTATATGCCAATCGAAATTTATTGTGAAATATATATCATCCACAGGTCCAAATATATTTATTTTACTAAACATGGATTTATGTGTAATGTTGTTCAACTAGGAAATTCACCCATAGTTTGAATTTTCAGTTCCAACAGCGTTTAGTAGGAGTAATCTCTGCTCACAATTTGTATCTGCCAAATCAGCCATCTCAAAAGAATGTACATGTGATACCAGGTAGGAATCTATATGTGCATATAAAATTACGTGTGCTGAATAGGCTACAGAGAAAGGGAGACAGGAATTAATATATTTGTTAACTTAAAAACACATGGAGAACTATTTCAACAAAAAATTGACTAGATTGATAACAGCTACACTTTATCATGCAAAAGGCAAGTCCAACTGTACACCATGCCTTTTCTGAACTGCTTGAATTTCCAATCTGTTTGGGTTATTTTTCTCCAACATATTAGGATTAGTAGTTAGAGTCTAGTAGGGTATGGGGTAGTGTCAGGGATAAAGTATTTCCAAAAGAAAATTGGAAAATGAATCCAATGAGTAGGCAAATATGTGCTACAAAAAATCCACCCACACTCATCAAGAACAATGACTTAACCTAAACATTACCCCAAGTATGACACAATTAGATGAGAAGAGTTTTAAAATCTGTGATTATATATCTGGAATGGAACATGCTCAGGAGTTCACAACCTTGGAGGTGGTAGAGGAGTTTCCAAAAGTAACGGACAGGGTAAACACGCCACAAACGTGGAGCTCTGCTGGAATAAAGACTTATTGAGAAACAGCCTCTGAGTTTGGATACATGAAATATATGTTGTTGTCAGGAGCTTTAGCTTCCTTTGTAGTGAGACCATCAAAGCTGGGTATGCATCTATGTGACGTGAAGGACGTGGTTTCTTATTTTCCAATTAACATGAGGCAGCAGTGCTGATTCTACCTTTGTTGGTAAACTGTGG
The DNA here is from genome assembly GCF_048772815.1 of Callospermophilus lateralis. NCBI lineage: Eukaryota > Metazoa > Chordata > Mammalia > Rodentia > Sciuridae > Callospermophilus > Callospermophilus lateralis. The sequence continues at coordinate 11,761 of NW_027510156.1, forward strand.
CCATTGGGGACTAAGTGTCTCCCCCCCTGTGGACCTTGAAGCCATTTGGTCATCCTCCACTTTTTCTGGTGTTCCTTGCAGCTGTACTGGGAGTTTGGTATTTGCTTCATGAAATACAAGGATTTCAACTGGGACACAGTGCGGGAGCGAGTTCTGTCACGTGTGGTAGGACAGGGTCGGCAAGAGAATGCACCTACCAGGCTTCTATCCCATATAGCTTGCCCCCTTGACTATAGCAACCTGATTCTGAACATTGCCCTGAAACCTCTCCATATAACAATATGTTTTTACTTATAAGGGTCTGCTGGCTGCACCATGTCAGTCCCAAGCCATTTGGAAGACAATGGCAGATCCACATGGCCCCACCGCAGATGTTTTATTACACTCCTCCCCACCACACCTTTAGACCCACTACTCAGCAGGCACCAACTTACTGGCATCTCTGTTCTACACCATTTTCATGAAACCCAGTCAATCAAGGCTGTGTGTGGTACTCTCATGATCAGCAACAGGACATCCAAAGGTTCTCCAGTGCAACCTGTTCATGGGAATTTAAACAATTTCATGGTATTTATCTAGCCATTTTTCAAGGATGAAGTTGGAGGCACTGTGGGTTTCAATTCATTCAGGAAACATTAAATGGTGAGGAAGCTCATTCCATAGAAAGCTTTGGAGAACTATCACAGGCAAGACTTCCCAAAGAGTGGCCAAAATATCACCTGAAGCCAGGCCCATTGAGGTATACAATGTGAGGTCCATGTGTGTTTTCCCTCTCGACTCTTGCTGTAAAGTTTTTCAGAATAAAATCATGTGATATCCTAGCTGAATTTCCTAGTGCTCTGTGGAAAGCAACCCTGGCCCTAGATCAGTTTGCAAGGGCAACTCTTGTGCATTGCCTCCTAAAATACCAACATAATTCATGGCAATATTTCACTGATGTCAGTTCCAGAACTCAGTATCTAAGGGGAATCACACCAGAGTTCATGCCATGGTGGACCCAGTCATTTCTTCCAACTGCCACACAAATAACCACAATTAAAACCAAAAAACTCCCACATGACCCTCATCTTCTTCCATATAGGCACTCATCATAAACTCCGGTTGGTGGTTTCCATGAGAAATGCAGCTCAAGACAGTGTCAAAAATAAGCTCCCTTGCCACTCATTTGCTTAAAGTCAGAGTGGCCGGGACATACTTCCAGTGAACCAGGAGTGATCAAGTAGGCCTGCCATTAGTACTCCTTGCTTCTCCAATTTGAGGCCTACTGACTGTCAGGTATAGTTTCTTTATGCGATTGGAGTCATGAGAAAACCCAAGCATCTCTGCAGGGCTTTTAAGAACTCATTTGACCCAAAGGATCCCTATTCTCACTTGATGGAGGTCAGGAACCCAACAGAGGAAGGCAAGAGACTTCATCCACAATGACTGATGTTTTTGCCATTTTGGTTTTGGATGCACATATGGGATATTTCTTTAGATCCATTAGGTGCTGAGAATCTATCCACAGCCTCACACAGGGCGAAGAGGCTGATTCAGACACATCCTTTTCCAAAGCATTTAAGCAAAGAAACACAGGTGATGCCCATTCATTTCCATTTGAAAACTCTTTTCTTCAGGCTTCACAAAATGGTTGCTTGAGGCAAAGACCTTCCTGACATTCAGGGCAACAGAACATTAGGTAAGCAAAAGACCTAAAGCAGAGTGGCCAGAATTCAGGAAGAAAACAGGAACTTAGGAAGGTAGCAGGTGTTGCACATCAATAAGGCTAGCCACACTCTATTCATAAATTGGTCAGGATGAATGCTGGAAAGCTGTCTACTAGACAGGAAACATTCATTGATGCATTCTCTTTTTTAATCTCTATATTCACAGACACAGTGTGATACACAGAAACACTCCCCTTGTCAAATGACATTCTAGAAGCAGTACAGTCCAAACCAAACAAACCGCCTTTCCTACCTATTCTCTGACCATGAGACATAACCACAAACACACACCCATACCACAACCACAAAGGCACCTCCTTCTGTGAATATCTGGAGTGTCCTCTGACTGACTGACTTTCCCTGAAATGGCCTGTCCTGTCTCAGGTCTGGTCCCTTGGCCAACTCTCCAACGTTGTCAGTGGCCAGGGGTGAGCCACTACCTGCTTTTTCAGGAAGGCTCCTCTTCAGTGCTTTCATGGCATTTGCCCATCATCACATTAGTAGGTACCAAGAATGACTGACCCTGTCTTTGGTAATTTCAATCAAGTAAGCACACTGAAATTGGGATTGGGACTGTCTATGGATGCCTGGCTTCCTGGATCCCAAGTTCAGAGAGTTCCATCAACAAGGAAATGAAGTGAGGTCACTTACTTCAGGAACTGAATGAGGTCACTGCTTTGGTAACCATATGTCCTAACAGTTGCTTCCAAGAGTCCAATGAGATGGAGACTGCCCCTACTTCCTATGACACTTTCACAAGTTTGAATGGTATATCAACCATAGGCACCCTGAAAGAGCTCTCAACACAGGCCTGGATTGGTCCGACTTCTCTACATTGAGAAGAGTTTGCCTCATTCAGACCATCCAGATCAAGTTGTTTGCCATGGATGATGACTTTTGCCCCTCAGGTCCTTCATAGCTGAACACATCTTCTCCAGGGATCATTTCTGCATGGACCTTTGAGGTTCTCAGCAGGTGGAAGATCCCCTACATTCCTGTATTGTAAGACCAACTCTTTCCCTGCTATTTGTAAAGTTAGATTGAGGAAACAGTGTATGGTTAGGATTAATAACATGTTCGATTTGGGTTAGGAATCATTCTGCTGGATGAATAATGGTATAGGTAAGCTGCGATATTTATAAGAATATAGAGGTGAAATATAAGTATGAAAACATAAATCTAGGTTAGATTTGCAGCCCAGAAAGGCATTGGGCCCTTGATGGGGATACTTAGCTTTGAATTACGTTCTGCACAGATGTCTCAGATAAATCGACATACAATGGCATAGGATCATTTACCTTGGATGATTGAATGGAGCAGAGAACATCCAGTCAAAGAGGGAGAGTCAGTAGGATTAGTAAGGTAGTCGGTATATTTCATAAGAAGAGGGAGTATAGGATTTGGACCAATAGTTCTTTAGAAATAGGGTTTCTGGTAGAAAATTACTGTAAATGTCAGCACATGTGAAGAGTCAGTCACAATAATGAACTGGTCAAAATATGTAGGAAAGCAGATATAAATAGAGACATTAGGAAATCAGGCAAAGTATAAAGTGAGTGATTAGATTAGACAATTTCAACAGGCTTGAGAGAATATATAATCTTTGGAAGAAACAAATATGTTGTCACCAATAGGATTGACATTTGAGAGCATTAGGCAAACTGAACGTGGATGTTTTTAGTAATCCCTGCTCACTTTCCATTTAGGTTTGGGTAGAAGCATAAGTGTGAACTTTGGTTTTTCTGTCCAGAATAATACTGTGATAAAATATATTTGTAGATAAGGTGACACGAGTATTTCTTCCACCATTTCTCGGAGCAATATTTTGAAGATGTATAAATTAGTATTGGGGATACAAATAGGTTTACCCTGTGTTTATGAATATAGAGATAATGCATGAATACACCATAATGTGAATAAATAATATAACTGGTTCCAATTTTAAATAATGGATTGAATTGATTTCTGAAAATATACAGGAAATCTTATATTGATATACATTCATTCATTCCAGCGAGTTATACATCTAATGGTAATATGAGGGTTATGGTTTATCAGGAAGAGTGTGTGGGTTTTGCTATTGTGGGAGAAGGGACATGCGAGCCAGATGCAGTTTGGTTAGCCTAGATTACTATGTTTATCCGGCAGTTATGAAAGCCACAAAAGCCACGACTGTGTGAGGGAAAAGCCGACTTCTTCTGTAGGTCATGGGGATGTGAGCATATAGGGGCTGCCTAGTGGAACCCAAACTCCTCATCAAATTCAGTACACAGCATTGGCCATATTACCAATTAGACAACCAAATCCGATGGCCCCCAGAGGGGTCTACAGATCCTCAAATTCTGCGTGACCTTTTTAACTTCGGCAAGTAGTCAATAGCGTGGAAGGAAATTCCCCTATGTGGAGGCCTTTTCCCTCCTTCACTCAAATCCTGAACTATGTTTCTCCAATAGATCCTCACACTCTGCCTACTGCTCCAGATGCTCTGCTGTCAATCCCACCTCAGGAACCTGATTTCTCCCCTCAAATTACTAGATCAAATACCCAAACCTCCGCCAGTTCTCAGACCATTGCCCCCTTGCTGAGGTAGCAGGTACAGTGGTACCACTCTACCCCCTCACTTCTCTCTTCTCTTGTCAGTGTTCGCACCGGGTCCCAACAGGTTCTCTTACCAGCTAACCCAAAGCTCAAACAGGCTGAGGAGAGCCCTCAGACCCCTATCTAAGATGTCATGAAAATGGCCTTTAAAGTTGCTTTGTCAACACTGAAAACAGGCTACTAAGAATTTCAAGTCCCTTACAGGCTTTTTGAGATTCTCACTCCCATATTCCCCTCTGGTCTATCTGTTCTACTACTCAAGTTTTTGTTGCTAGGAAAATCCCAAACCCCTTTCCCATTATTCTTTTACATCTCTCTTTCCTCATTCTCAGATCCACGGAGCTGCTCTCAACCCACCTTCCACGTCTTCCCCCTCTGTACCAGGACCACAGAAAATTCTTAACTGACCTTCTCCAGAAGACTTCACCATGGCTGACTTTAGGACTTTCAGCAAAAGAGTCCCTATGAACGAGTTCAATGTAGATAAACTTCCTCTTTTCTTGTTGCCCTATTCTACTTGCCATTGGCTGGAAAAATCAGCACTGCTAAGCTAGACACCCCCTTACTAGTTTTTCACAAAATATGTGAACAAGGCCTCTGGCCTTCAGCTGGGGCTTCACAGAGATGGCTACATTTCTAAGATAAAGAAGAAACCAACTGGGTTCCATATTGTAATAGCTGGCAGGGAGAAAAAAGAAAGAGAAGACAAAAGCTCTCTCCCTCCCAAGTGTCCTTAAAAAGTTAACTTGCCCAGAACAGATTAAATAAAACAGAAACAAAAACTGCTTTTTGTTAATTTCTGCAGACTGTGAACTTCTGAGCCACTTCCCTTACAAGTTGGGTACAAATTCTGAAACTACCTAAACTTGGGGTTCAGCGGATTAATTGATAACAACAGAAGCAATGCCCTCTAACTCCTTTTGCAACCAAATAGGACTGTTTCCCTAGCTTTGGTGCTATCTTAGGTGCCTTGCCTTGTCTGTCCCAACAACAGTATAATTCTATATACTTAAACATTGTTTATGTGTTCATAAAATGATCAACAGATGTGATTAATTATGTAATGGTGCAGATGATTCCCAGAGTGCTCTATCATGACGCAGGTTCATTTAAAAATCAAATAGAGGAGCAAAAATCTTGGTTCCGCTGGGAAGCTGTATCCCTCACTTTAGCCATCCTATTTGGAATAGGAGTTGCTGCAGGGGTGGGCACAGGAACCACTTCCCTACTCCTTGGGACACAACAAATCACCCAACTAGAAGCAGCAATAGACCAAAACTTAAAGATATTAAAAACCTCCTTCACAGCTTTACAGGAATCTTTAACCTTTCTCTCTGAAGTAGTTTTACAGAACAGGCAACGGTTGGACCTCCTCTTCATGAGAGAAGGGGCCTTTGTGCTGCATTGAGGGAAGAATGTTGTTTTTACGGCGACAATACTGGAGTTGTTAAAGAATTTATGAGTAAATTAAGAAAACGCCTTGAAGAGTGTCAACGAGAGACAGAGGCCCAAAAAGGGTGGTTTGAGTCTTGGTTCACAAAGTCCCCGTGGTTAACTACACTTTTATCAGCCTTGGCTGGTACATTAATAATCCTCATATTATTGCTAACTGTAGGGCCCTGTATGCTCAACCGTGTAGTTTCCTTTCTCCAAGCTCAAATTGGACAAGTTAAACTTATGATAGTCAGACAACAATATATCCGACTAGCAGACATAAAATGTGACAACCCCCAATGATCACTTTTATGATTAAAAGTAACCAGAACAAGATGTGGGGAATGAAAGGTTAATAAAATAGGTATTTGTAAATTTCTGTTTTTCTGTATGCTTAACAAAACACTGTTGAAATCTTGAGAACTGTTTGCTTATCTTATTCCCCGAATGTATTGTCCCCAATTGCCAAACTGCAGAATGTACTCCCTCACACATTTGCACGCAAACTGCCCACTTGCCGTGACCCATGAATAAATTTCACTTCCTGCCCTCTCCAAAGAAAGTATATAAGCTCTGTTTAATCTGTTCTCAGGGCTCTCTTCTAAATTCAAGTGAGCTCTGAGCCACAGCATGCTGGACCCCCAATAAACACTTTGCTGTTGCATGAGACAGTCTCTTGGTGGTCTCTTACTCCAACGATCGACCAACCTTTACATTGGTACAATCATAAGTGTGACCTTTGCTTTTTGTGTCCAGAATATTACTGTGATAAAATGTATATGTAGGTCAGGTGACATGAGTATTTCTTCCACCATTTCTGGGAGGAATACTTTGAAGACATGTAAATTAGTATTGGGGGTATAAAGAGGTGTACCCTGTGTCTATGAATATAGAGATAATGCATGAATAGACAATATTGTGTATAAATAATATAACTGGTTCCACTTCAAATAATGGATTTAACTGATATCTGAAAATATATAAGAAATCATATATTTATATACAATCATTCATTCTAACCAGTTATACATCTAATGGTAATATTAGGGTTATAGTTCATCATGTAGGGTGTGTGAGATTTGCTTCAAAAGTAATTATGGATATCAAAATAATGTGTTTGGAAAGAAGTCTCATGAAAAGACAAGTCAAGAAACATGGAGGAATATATGTTTTCTGAAGTAGAAAGTGATTGAAAGTGAAACAAATGCCTATAAATTTGGGAACTGGTGGATGAAATATATATCCAATGATGTGCATAAACTAAAGAAATTGTAATGTACCAGTTTTGAAAAAAATTAACTTCAAAATACACATCATGTTCCATAGGAGTCTACTTGCATTGATGTTAAAATGGGTCAGTTACTGTAGAAATATTAGGATTTGTATACACCATTCACTGAAGTTAGTTTTCAGTTCTAGGAAACGAATATGTATTTCAGGTGGATGAATATTTCTGAGAATAATCTCCTGAAAATATGATTATAAATTCATATACATGAATATGAATGAATTTAGGAAATGTAAAATAAGACACATATATTTCATATTTTGAAAAATCTGGAGAGTATATATATATATATATATATATATATATATATATATATATATATATATATACAAACACACACAGATATTAAAAAGTAGCACTATATGCCATTTGAAATTCACCATGAAATATATATCATTCACAGATCAAAAATATTCATTTTACTTAACATGGATTTATATATAATGTTGTTCAGCTAGGAATCTCACCCATAGGTTGAATTTTCAGTTCCATCAACATTTAGGAGGAGTGATCTCTTCTCACAATTTGTATCTGCCAAGTCAGCCACCACACAATAGTGTACGTGTGTTACCAAGTAGGATTGTACATGTGCTTATAAAAATACATGTGATGAATAGGCTACAGTGAAAGGGAGACAGGAATTCACATATTTGTTAACTTTAAAAACACATGGATAACTATTTCAACAAAAAATTGACTAGATTTATAACTCCTACCCTATGTAGTGCAAAAGACAAGTCCAACTATACACCATGCCTCTTTTGAACTGCTTGTATTTCAATTTTTTGGGGGTTATTTTTCTCCATCATATTAGGATTAGTACACAGAGTCTAATAGGGTATGGGGTTGTGTCAGGGATTCAGTATTTCAAATGGAAAATTGGAAAATGAATCCAATGTGTATGCAAATATGTGCTTCACAAAAATCCTCCAACTCTCATCCAGCACAATTCCTTGACATTACCTTCGCCCCAAGTAAGACACAATTTGAGGAGAAGAGTTGTAAAATCTGTGAATACATATCTGGAATGGAAATTGCTCAGGAGTTCAGAACTTTGGAGGTGGTAGACGAGTTTCCAAAAGTAAAGGACACTGTAAAACTCCACAATCATGGAGCTCTGCTGGCCTAAAGACTTCTTGAAAAACTGCCTCTGTGGTTGGGCACTTGAAATGTATGTTGTTGTCAAAATATTTATCTTCCTTTGTAGTGAGACCATCAAAGCTGGGTCTTCATCTATGTGACCTGGAGGACATGGTCTCTAATATTCCAATGAACATTAGACAGCAGTGCTGAATTCTCTCTTTGTAGATAATTGTGGGCACTGGGGGCTCAGTGTCTCCCCATGTGGACTGTGAAGCTATTTGGTCATCCTTCAATTTTTGTGGTGTTTCTTGCCACTGCACTTGGAGTTTGGTATTTGCTTCACGAAATACAAAAAGTTCCACTGGGACAAACTGCTGGAGGGAGTTCTGTCATGTGTCGTGGGTCAGTGTCTGCAGGAGAATGCACCAACCTGGCTTCTATCCCACATAGCTTGCCCCCTTGACGATAGCAAACTGATTTTGAACATTGCCCTGAAATTTCTCCATATAACAAGATGCCTTCACATAAAAGGTTCTGCTGGCTGCTCCATGTCAGTCACAACCCATTTGAAAGTCAATGGCAGATCCACATGGCCCCATCACAGATGTTTTAACACACACCTGCACAACACTGGTCTACGACCACTAATCAGAAGGCTCCAACTTACTGACATCTCTGTTCTACATCATTATTATGAAACCCAGTCAATCAAGGCAGTGTATGGTACACTCAAATCAGCAACAGGACATCCAAGGTTGTCCTGTGCCACCTGGTAATGGGAATTTCAAAAATGTCATGGTATTTCTGTAGCCATTTTTCAAGGATGAACTTGGAAGCACTGTGGGTTTCAATTCATTCAGGAACCATTAAATGTTGAGGAAGATCATTTCAATGAAAGCTCTGGAGAACTCTCACAGTCAACGCTCCCCGAAGAGTGGCCATAAGGTTACATGAAGCCAGGCCCATAGAGGTCTACAATGTGTGGTCCATGTTTGTTTTGACTCTCAACTATGGCTGCCAAGTCTTTCAGAATAAAGTCATATGATATCATGGCTGAGATTCCCTGTGCTTTTTGGAAAGCCACCGTTGGTCTAGATCTCAGTTTCCAAGGGTGACTCTCATGCATGGACTCCAAAATTGCCAACACAATTGATGGCAATACTTCTCTGAGGTCAGTTCCACAACGCAGTCTCTAAGGGGAATCACACCAGAGTTTAAACCCCAGTGGACCCATTCAGCTCCCAACCGCCACACAAATGACCACAATTAAAACCAAAACACTCCCACATAGCCCTCATATTCTTCCATATATACACTCATCATAACCTGTGGCTGTAGATTTCCATGAGGGGCACATCCAAATACAGTGTCCAAAAAATGCTCACTTGCTCCTCATTTGCCTAAAGTCATTGTGGCCTGGACACCCTTCCTGTGAACCAGGAGTGATCAAGTAGGCTTGCTCTTAATACTGCTCTGCTTCTCCAATTTGAGGCCTACTGACTGTCAGGTATAGATTCTTCATGTGATTTGGAGTCATGAGAAAACCCAAGCACCTCTGCATGGCTTTGAAGAACTCATTTGACTGAAAGGATCCCTATTCTCACTTGATGGAGGTCATGAAACTAAGAGAGAAAGGCAATAATCTTCATCCACAATAACTGATCTTTTTGCCATTTTGGTTTTGGATGCACACATGGGATCTTTATTTAGATCCATCTGCTGCTGAGAGTCTAAGCCACAACTTCACACAGGGCCAAGATGCTGATTCAGACACATCTCTTTCCAAAGCAATTAAGCAAAGATCCACAAGAGATGCCCACTCTTTTCCATATGAAAACTATTTTCTTCAGGCTTCACAAAGTGTGGCCTGAGGCAAAGACCTTCCTGACATTTAAGGCAACAGTATAATAGGTAAGCAAACCAAAGCATGGTTTCCCCACTGAGACTTTCCTGGTCACACTGATATCTGAGTTTTCTGATATGCTCCCATTTTCTTCAGCTATTCATTACATGGCCATTTCACAGAGCTTGGAAAAGGTTCATATCTTGGACACAAAACCATGAGCCTATTCTGGAGAGTTTCCAGAATTCAGGAAGAAAACTGGAACTTGGGAAGATAATTGGTGTTGCCCATCTATAAGGCAAGCTGCATTCCATTCATTAATTGGGCCAGTTGAATGATCGGAGCTTTCTATTAGACAGGACACATCCATTGATGCATTCTCTTTTCTAATTTCTACAACCACGGACACAGCAGGATACACAGACATAGAAACACTTGCCTAGTCAAACGACATACAAGAAACAGTCCACTCCAAACAAAACAAACCGACTTTCCTACCTATTCTCAGAACATGAGACAAAACCACATACTCACTCCCACACTCAAACGGCACCTCCTTCCCCCATGTAGGTCTGTGACTATATGGAGTGTCCTCTGACTGGTGGGCCACACTATGTTCCCCCAAAATGCCTTGTACGTTCTCAGAGCTTGTCTCCATTTCCAACTCTGTGAAGTTGCCAGGAGCCAGTGGTGAGCAACTATCTGCTTTCCCTGGAAAGGCCCCTCTTCAGAGCTCTCCTGGCATTTGGCCATGCTCACATCAGTAGGTACCAAGAAAGACTGACCCTGTCCTTGGTAAATCCAAACAAGTGAGCCCAATGTGACTGGGACTGGGACTGGCTCTGGATGCCTTGCTTCCTGGATCCCAAGTTCAGAGAGTTCCATCACCAAGAAAGTTAGGTAGGTCAATTCCTTCAGGAACTGAATGAGGTCACTGCCTTGACAACCACTTTGTCCTAACAGTTTTTTCAAAGGGTCCCATGTAATGGAGGCTGCTCCTACATCCTGTGACACTTTCAAAAGTAAGAATGGTATTTCAACCATAGGCACCTGGAAACAGCTCTCCACACAGGCCTGCTTTGGTCCATCTTCTCTATATTAAGAAGAAAGAGGCTGATTGAGACACATCCCTTCGTCCTGATCAGGGTGTTTGCCACGGAAGATGACTTTTGCTCTCTTATGTCTTCCATAGCTGCCTACATCTTCACTAGGGATTATTTCTTCATGGACCTTTGAGGTTCTCAGGAAGTGGAAGATACCCTACATTCCCGTATTGTAAGACCAACTCGGTACCTGCTCTTCTGTAAAGTGAGATTGAGCGAACAGTTTATGGTTAGGGTTAATAACAGGTTCGATTTGGGTTAGGAATCATTCTGCGAGATGAATAATGGTATTGGAAACCTGCGATATTTACAACAGAAATCTAGGTAAGATTTGAAGCCCAGTAAGGCATTAGGCCCTTGAGTGGGATACTCAGTTTTGAATTATATTCTGCACAGATGTCTCAGATGAATCGATATACAATGGGATAGGACCTTGTACCTTCGATGATTGAATGTCGAAGAGAACATCCAGTCAAAAAGGGATAGACAGTAGGTTTAGGATGATAGTTGGTAGGTTTAGAAAGAAGAGTGAGTATAGGAGTGGGACCAAAAGTTCTTTAGCAATAGGCTTTTGGGTAGAGAGTGAATGTAAATGTCAGCACATGTGAAGAGTCAGTCACAATAATAAACTCGGATAACATCCTCACTCCATGGGTGAGTCCTCAACCAAGTGGAGGGACCCATGTGGGACGAACCCTTATGGCAAGGGCAGAAGATGGTTGGTCAGAGCTGTTACTCATACTTTTATATAAGAAAGAGAGATCTGTGGGGATGTAAACGTAAGAAATAAGCCTGTGAGAAGGGTAGAACATCGTTTTAAACGTTGGCAGCACGGTCTTCCATCTCCAGACGATGATGGACCTGTATGGGCTTAGAGGCCAAAATATATATGCCAGTCGAAATTCATCATGAAAAATATATCAACCACTGATGCAAAAATATTTATTTTACTGAACATGGATTTATGTATAATGTTGTTCAAGTAGGAAGCTCACTCCTAGGTTGAAGTTTCAGTTCCAAAAGCGTTTAGGTGGAGTGATCTCTTCTCACAATTTGTATCTGCCAAGTCAACCACCTCACAACAATGTACGTGTGATACCAGGTAGGATTCGATATGTGCATTTAAAAATACATGTGCAAATAGGCTTCAGAAAAAGGGAGATAGGAATTCACATATTTGTTAACTTTAAAAACACATGGAGAACTGTTTTATTTAAAAATTGACTAGATTTATAACACCTACCCTTTATAATGCAAAAGGCAACTCCAACTATACACTATGCCTCATCTTAACTGCTTGTATTTCTATTCTGTTTGGGTTATTTTTCTCCATCATATTAGGATTATTAGTCACTGAATAGTAGGGTATGGGTTATTGTCAGGTGTCCCGGCCAGCAGTACACATTATCGTGGGCAGCGAACCTATTTGGGGGGAATGAAGGGACAAGAGACACGAGAGATGACAGCAAGACAGGAGTTCTGATTAAGCTGCAAACTTTTATTGTTCACAGAGGGGTATTTATATGCTGAGAATGGGAAAGCTCTCTTATCGGCAGTTGCTGGATGTCTTTAAGGTGAGATAACCTCAGGATGTTTCAGGAAGACAGGTGGCCGCAGGATGTCTCAGGGAGATAGATGGCTGCAAGATGTCTCCCAGGCCGGATACCTCCCAGGGGGCTCTTTCATGTAAGTGTCAGGGTATTCTTTGAACTAGAATTTCCTTCTAGCCCCTGACCTCTCCCACTTTCTTGTATAAAATATTTGACCATATATTACTGCCCATGTTCTTAGGGGGTGATAGAGGCTCTGTTCCTCTAGGAGGCCTTAGATTATCTCCTGATCCAAGCGAGCGTCTTCACTAAAAGAATTCATGGTGGCTTTGGCATGTTTTTGGAGGAGACGACTTTGAGGCAAAGCATGCCAACCGCCATTCACCAGAGCATGTCACTTAGAAGTCTTGGGTTTTGTGGTCCATGGATCCATCCTCCTGCAATCCTTCCTGCACCCTCCGTTATTATGGCCCAATGCCATCACTTCATGGGTGCTTCCTTCCCCAAGCAGAGGGGTCCATGGAGGAGCAACCCTTATGGCAAGGGCAGAAGATGGTTGGTGAGAGCTGTCACTCATACTTTTATATAAGAAAAAGAGATCTGTGGGGATGTAAACTTAAGAAATAAGCCTATGAGAAGGATAGAACATCCTTTTAAATGTTGGCAGCACGGTCTTCCATCTCCAGATGATGATAGTGATCCTCTATGGGCTTAGAGGCCAAATTATTAATCTGTTCTTTAATAAATTGTACCAGCCTGTTTATAATGCAGGGTCCTATGGAGACCATTATAAGTAAATCCAACAAAGGGCCTAATAGCGGAAGGAGGTAGGGTAGAAATCCATTAAGCCCAGTCCAGAGGGGATTTTCAAATAGTTTGCATCATCTCTTTCTAGATCTTATTGAAGGTGCTTAATTTTAGTGCATACTATGCCTGATTTATTGGCATAAAAGCAACATTGTTCCCATAAGCCCAAGCAAATACCTCCCTGGTTATCTGTCAGCAAATCTAAGCCTTGTCTGTTTGAAGGAACACTTCTGCCAGGGAGTCTATTTGGTCCTGCAGATCTTTAATGGTTCCTGATACAGTTTGTACATCATTTATAAGTTGTTGAGACAGGCGATGGTAAGAGTGTATAGCCGTACCTAAGCCACTGTACCTATGCCCACAGCAGCTGTTATTCCAAGGCTGGCAATGAGTGGTAAGGCCTGTATTGCCCGCCTGTGTCTTTTGACTAAGGTGTCTAGGCTAGGATTGGGTAGAGGTTCATCTCCTGGGACTATAGTTTTATCAGGGAGTAATAAGGCAAAAACAGAACCACCGGTCCAATTTGCTGGAAGCCTGGGGAAGGCCAAGTTTCCTCCGCACATAAAAATTCTGCCATTGGGGGGACAAAGAGTTGGGGTGGGTGAGGAATAATTTTGTATATTGAGCAATTTCCAAAGGAAGTAACTCCAACATCAATATCATAGGTATTATTATGCATCGCGCCTAAAAGACATAATGTAAAAGTGCCTATCGGCTGTACTTTAAAAGGAAATCCGGGTTGTCATGTATTATCATTGTCTATTATAGAATTAATAGCAACTGCCATAGGCATGATTGCCCTTGTTGTCATGCAGTGCCAGCAATCACCAGAAAGGGTGGGGTTGGAATTATTAAGCCAGGAGAAGATAGTTTCCAAAATATCTAATGTATTGTTATCTAAACCTGGGAGCTGGGATTTAGGCTACATTAAGGGATGATATGTGAGCTCACAGATTTGGGGTTTCAAAAGTTTGATTATCTGAGGATGCTTGACAGCATCAGTGGTTCTTACACCATCAGAGACCCCTTTTGGGGGCCTTAATGGGCCAGCAGGAGGGTTTACCAACAGGGCCTTGGCAACCAGCTCACTGTAGCTTGGTGTATTTGCGTTCTCCTCCCCGGTCAAAGAGAAAGGGGGTATAATGAATAGTGGTCCCCCCCTTCTGCGTGAGTTTTAGTTTGGGAGGCTTCAAAAAATTGTTCTCCCTGCTTGTTAACAGAAATTGACGGTGACACATAACAAGAGATATGCATCGCCTGGGTATGCGTACAGGTTGCAGAAGAATTTTGGAGAGCTTTACTTGTACTAGGGGGAATAAACTTTGGCTTGTTAACACATACCCATTTAGGCTGATGAACTCCTTCGGGTTTATGGTCAACCTCGGCATGGAGGTAAGCCACCTTAGTCACGCAGTCAGCAGTCTGGGTCCAACTAGTGGGAGCCTGAGTCCAAGATCCTCCTTTGCATTCGCAGGGGGGGGCAAATAGGTACTCCATGATGTTGAACGTGAAGGGCCAAAGCCTCCATGTACAAACCTGTTCAGCAGAAGTGCCTAAAGCAGGACCCTCACACAGATTGTTGGCTGCATCTGAAAAAGAGGAAAATTTGTCCTCAGGCGGAGGGCCTCCATCCCTGTGTTGAGGTAAGTCATTAACCTGTTTAACCAGGCTTTCTGGTAACCATCTTGGGGCTGCTTGCTCTTGGTCCAAAACACAAGATGAGCCTTGTCCCCAGATGAGGACAGGATGTGGACCTTTCCATTTATTTGTAAGGGGATTGCACCACATCACAGGTGGGCGAACAGAATTGGACGAGGGATGCCAGTGTCTGTCTGCGGCAGAATGGCCTTCACTGTCTAGGGTAAGAAAAATAAGGGCAAATAATGCATGGTTATGGTGATGCCTGGGAATGGTAAATACAAGCGTGGAAGCCTTATGAAGTGTTATCCAAGTCTTTAAGGTAAAGTGGGCACGTTCCACAATGCCTTGGCCCTGAGGGTTGTATGGAATTCCAGTAGTGTGACGAATTTGCAAGGTAGCACAAAACTATTTAAACTTGGCACAGGTATATGCAGGATGATTATCTGTTTTAATATGTATTGGTTTACCCATTATGGAAAAAGCTGAAACAAGAGGAGAAAGGACATCTTTGGTAGCCTCTCCAGAACGTGGTGATGCAAAAATAAAGTCGCTGAAGGTATCTATAGAAACGTGTATATATTTGGTTATTCCAAATTCAGGAAAATGATTAACATCCATTTGCCAAACCTGATTGGGCAGTAATCCTTGGGGGTTAACTCTCAAGTGTTGAATGGGGAGGGAGACAGTGCAACCAGGGCATGCTTTTACTATTTCTCGTGCCTGTTTCCTGGTAATTTTACAAAGTAACCGAAGGCTCTTGGAATTTAAATGGTGAAGATTGTGTAACTCCGTGGCCTTTTGAATGGAGCCAACAAAAATTAAAAAGATGGAACAAGTTGCTGCATCAGCATGGGCATTACCTTGTGTTAGAGGCCCGGGAAGATCAGAGTGTACCCTGATGTGTCCTAAGAAAAATGGGTGTTGTCTGGCCAGAATTAGCTGATGAAGCTGGGGAAACAGAAAGGCCACATTGGAATGGCGGGTGAAATCTCCAGCAGGGGCACAGAATGAGCAATGTAGGCACTGTCTGTATAAATATTAACAGAATTATAAAAAAAAAAGTTATAAAAACTTGTGTTATGGCAAACAATTCCACAAACTGTGCTGACTGATAGATAGTATCAATGGTGGTAGGCTGGTTATTGACAACAAAGAGCGCTCGGCCAGTACTGGAACTGTCTGTAAAGACAGTAAGGGCTTGAGTAATGGGAGCATTTTGAGTGATTTTGGAAAAAATAAATGAATGCAACTGGACAAAATGTAAAAGGAAGTCATTGGGGACGTGGTTATCAATTGTTCCCAAAAAGCCTGATAGGGCAATACCCCATTCATCCCATTTCTGTAGTAAAAGTTGGGTTTGGTCCTTCATATATGGAATTAAAATATTATCAGGTTCTTTGCCAAAATGTTGTCGAGAAAGCAAACGACCTTTAATAATAATAGAAGCAACCTGAGCAAGATAAACAGTAATAACCGTGGAAGATGTGGTTGGTAAATGGACCCAAAGCAAGGGGCAGCCTTTATTTTTAAAATATGGATCTCATTGCCAAAATATTCCTGTGGGTGTATGAGGAGTGTGTAAAATAACCAGAACCAGAGGAAGGTTTTAAGAAATTTGTGTAACAAACTGTTGGGCAATGGCTTCTGTGACTTGGTTTAATGCCTGTCATGCCTCAGGAGTAAGATTTTGAGGGTAGGAAGGGTGGGAATAACCTCTCAAAATATCATTAAGGGGCAAAATTACACAAGTGGGTAATTTTAAATATGTTCTTAGCCATTGAATATCCCCCAGCAATTTTTGAAAATCATTAAGGGTATGAAGATGGTCCACACGTAGTTGTATTTTAGGAATTTGGATCTGATTATCTTGAAGTTTGAGGCCCAAATAGGCATAAGGGTCCTGTGTTTGATACTTATCAGGAGCTATCTGTAGTCCCAAGGTTGTGAGGGTTTTGTAAAGGTCCAAGTAACAATTATAAAGGTCATGGGTATTAGACGCATCAATTAACAAATCATTCATATAATGTAAAATATAAATTTGTGGCTATCACTCTCTCACAGGGTCTACTGCTTGAGCAACATATTTTTGGCAAAGACTAGGGCTGTTGGCCATACCTTGGAGAAGAACCTTCCATTGAAATCTCTGAATAGGGCCCTGAAGATTAATGCGAGGGGGACTAAAGGCAAAATATGGTCTATCCTCAGGATGTAAAGGAATGGTAAAAAAGCAAACTTTTAAGTCAATAACCATTTTACAATAGTTTTTGGGAATAGCCACTGGTGTGGGAATGCCTGGCTGTAGTGCTCCCATAGGGCGCATAACTTTATTAATGGCACACGAATATTGTAAAAGGTGCCACTTACCTGATTTTTTCTTGATAACAAAAATTCCATTGTGAGGTTGAGGGATCTACATGGCCGGCTGCCAGCTGTTCCTGCTTTAACATTGAGGCAGCCTCCAAATTTTCTTGGCCAAGGGGCCACTGATCCACCCACACAGAAGTCTGAGTCTCCCAAATAATTTTATCTGCATGGGGAACAGGAGGGTCAGGGACCGACAGTAAAAATCCGAATACCCAAGCCCATATGTATTTGATTTCTGTATGGGTTGTATAGGCTCAACAAGTCCTTGTCTCAGTCTCACAAGGCCTGTACCAGGGACAAAATTCATACGAAGCATTTGATGAGTCACCATGGAATTGGGACTCGAAAGAATAACTTCCATTTGACTCAAAATATCTCGGCCCCATAGGTTAACAGGGAGGTCAGGAACAAAGAAAGGAGTGACAGTTCACTTATTACCCTCTTTATCAGTCCAGCTAAGAGCCCTAGAGCTGACCAGAGGATTTTTTGTCTGTCCAATCCCTTTAAGGTCTGTTAAGGATGGGGTAAGGGGCCAACCTGGTGGCCAGTATTTTTGAGAAATAATTGTGTCATCAGCTCCAGTATCACGAATTACTTGCAATTCCTTTCCTTCAATAAGTAAGATAAGGGTGGGTCTATTGTGAGAAATGGGCTGAACCCAATATACATCAGAGGAACCCAAGGAGGTAGTCCCCCTCGGTAGGTTTTTGGTGGTGGAAGTGCCTCCTGAATCCAAGGAAAGGAGTATTAATTGTGCAAGTCCTGTTCCTGCTGGGATGGCTGCAACTCCATTAATAGCTGTGGCCAGTATTTTTATTTCTCCAGTGCAATCATTATCATTAATGCCGGGAAAGACCTGAACACCTTGTAAGGTAGTAGAGGCTCTTCCAAGAATAAGGGCACACGTATGAGATGGAGGGGGACCCATAATTCCAGTGGGTATTATCTGGGGCCCTTGCATTGAGTCTAATATTGTATCGGTGGCGGCAAAAAGGTCCAATCCTGCGTGCCTGGGGTGGCTAGTTGGAGGGAGGCTATTGTGAAGAAGGATTTTGAGATAGGCTGCTGAGGGCATTTGTCTTAGATCTACACTCACTGCCCCAGTGATGACCTTTACCACATCTAGGGCAAAGGGTAGCAGGGGGCAGTTTAGCCCTAGTTTGAGGAGACACTAATCCAAGGCTTTGTTTGCCTGTCGGACACTCACGTGCAAAATGGCCAGGTTGTTTACAAGTAAAGCAAGTACATAAGCCAGTTTTGTGAAAGGCCTTGGAAAAGGCGGCACCTAGGGCGAGACCCATGGCAAGGGCTGCACCCACCCCTGCACAGAGTCTAATAAAGTCAGAAAGTTTCCCTTTATCCTTGTTTGGTCAAAGAACATCCTGACATGCCAGGTTGGTGTTTTCAAAGGCAAGATGTTTTACGAAAGTGCTTTTGCTTTCGCTTGGTCCAAGCAAGCATTCCGCAGCTAGGTTAAGCCGGGGAACAAAGTCGCTATAAGGCTTGTAGGGCCCTTGTCGAATTTTTGTCAGGAAAGTGGTAGCGGAGGCCTTTTGAGGGAGGCGTCTCCAACATGTAAGCCAGCCATCTGTATCTGTGCCAAAATTCCAGCGGGGATACGTGCCTGTTAATTTTAGTGTCAAAAGGCGCATTGCCGACTAGCTTAACATAAGTCCAGGAATTAGAGGAGGGCTTAGTTAAAATTTTTTGGTCAGTTTCCTGACGGTGCTCCTTGAAATCTGCATTCCATAACAAGAAGTCTCAGGCACTGAGGGTAGCTTGGTCTAAAAATTTCCAATCATTGGGAGTAAGACATTGTGTGCTGTGGCTTTCTAATACAGCCTACGTGTAGGGAACAGTGGGTCCATAGTCACCACAAGACTTTTTAAGTTTTTTCAAAAAAACGCAGGCTTAATTTTTTTGTAGACACTCTGGGTTCCTTCCTGCCTAGGGGTGAACTCCTCATCCTCTGAGTCCTGAGCTCCTTTATCCATTTTCCCCCGCTTCCTCCTCTTGATCCTCGTCTAAGTCTTTGACCTCAACCTGGGCAGGCTTATCTACCTGACTGCAGGTGACTGGGACAGTGAGAACAGTCCAATGGAGCATCTTAGCTTTTGTATTAGACCACATTGGGCCAGCTTGCATTGACTCCCTGCCTAAGGCTAATGAACACAGCTCAGAGTCAAGGGATCTTAATTCTTTTAAAAGTTGGATCTCTTCCAGTCTATGTTGGAGAGACTCTCCCAAGAGAGCCAGGTTAGGTAAGGGAAGTGGGGAAAAAATATCTGGTGGGGGGATTTGGCCCCTGAAGGGCCGGAACACAAAAGGCAGGAGAGATATAGGAGGGAGGTGGATGTGTAAGTCCTATAGGCTGTGGCAGGGTCCTAAGAGGTGGCGGGTCTTCTGAATCATAGGGAGCTGCTTCCTTCTCCAAGTTAGCCTCCTCCCCAGGGGTCAATGTGTCTCCAGGATTTAAAACTGGATAAAGGCAGTTGGTAACCATTCGAGCCCTATTCATTAGGGTGGTATTTTGAGGAGGGCCAGGAAGTTTCCCAGGGTCCTGGGGAGAATGAGAATGGTCTATGTCTATACTAACTGATGGGCATGCGAGGGGGGGCAATAGGTCTTTTACATAGTATCTTCCCCAATCCTGAAAAGTTTTAAGGTACCATTGAAAAGGGTGAACTTTTAAGAAATTCATTAATTAATTTCCAGTAAGAAAAGGTGGGAACAGGCACATTTTCTGGTAAAAGGATTCGTAATAATCTTTTAAACAGTCTCCTACTCTAAGCCATCTTTTACCATCAATGGTCCCTTCAAGGGGAAATCATGGACACAATTCCCCTATGAATGAAAAGAAAAATTTTAAGTCCTTTTTCTTAATACGCACCCCCCATGTCTTGAAGGACTCCTTGAGGGAGGCCTGACAAAAACAAATCATGTGACGTAACTGCTTTTCCCATGGTGGGTCAATGCCCGTGCGTCATCCCCACTCTCCTCCTGGATCTGTCTCTCAGTGGTGTCTGCTGAGGCAATCGCGAGCTCCGCTTGACCAAGTCTTCCAGGAGGACTGGGTTCCCTATCACTCAAAAGCTCGAGCCCCAGTCATTGGGTGCCAGATTTCCCGGCTGGCAGGATACATCAACGTGGGCAGCGAACCTAGATGGGGAGGAATTAAGGGACAAAAGACAAGAGAGATGACAGCAAGACAGGAGTTCTGATCAAGCTGCAAAATTCATTGTTCACACAGGGGAATTTTTATGCTGGAGATGGGAAAGCTCTCTTATCGACAGTTCCTGGATGTCTTCAGAAGGTGAGATAACCTCAGGATATTTCAGGAAGACAGATGGCCACAGGATGTCTCAGGGACACAGATGGCTACAGGATGTCTCCAAGACAGGATGTCTCCCTGGGTGCTGTTTCTTGTAAGTCTCAGGCTATTCTTTGAAGGAGAATTCCTTCTACCCCTGACAGTCAGGGATTCATTATTTCGAATGGAAAATTGGAAAAAGAATGCAATGTGTATGCAAATATGTGCTACCCAAAAATCTTTCCACTCTCATTCAGAACAATGCCTTGACATTACCTTCACCCCAAGTAAGACACAATTAGAAGAGAAGAGTTAGAAAATCTGTGAATACACATCTGGAACGGAAAATGCTCAGGAGTTCACAAACTTGGAGGTGGTAGAGGAGTTTCCAAAAGTAAGGGACAGGGTAAAACTCCACAAACATGGAGCTCTGTCGGCCTAAAAATTTCTTGAGAAACTGCCTCTGAGTTTGGGCACTTGAAATATATGTTGTTGTCAGGAGCTTTAGCTTCCCTTTGTAGTGAGACCATCAAATCTGGGTCTGCATCTATGTGACCTTGGAGACATGGTTTCTTATTTTCCAATGGACATGAGGCAGCAGCGCTGAATTCTATCTTTGTAGGTAAACCACGGTGGGCTAAGTGTCTCCCAGTGTGGACTGTGAAGCCATTTAATCATCCTCCACTTTTTGTGGTGTTTCTTGCAGCTGCACTGGGAGTTTGGTATTTGCTTCTTGAAATACAAGGAGTTCAACTGGGAAACAGTGCTGATGGGAGTTCTGTCACGTGTGGTGGGTAAGGGTCTGAAAAAGAATGCACCAACCAGGCTTCTATCCCACATAGCTTGCCCCCTTGACCATAGCCATCTGATCCTAAACATTGCACTTAAACCTCTCCATACAACATGATGCCTTTACATAAAAGGGTCTAGGGGCTGCACTATGTCAGTCACAAACCATTTGGAAGCCAATGGCAGATCCACATGACCCCACCACAGATGTTTTAACACACACCTGCACACCACTGCTCTTAGCCGACTTCTCATCAGGTTCCAAATTACTGGCATCTCTCTTCTACACCATTTTCATTAACACCAGTCAATCAAGGCACTGTCTGGTACACTCATGATCATCAATAGGACATTCAAAGTTTCTCCAGTGCCACCTGTTCATGGGAATTCAAAAATTTAATGGTATTTATCTAGCCATTTTTCAACGATGACATTGGAGGCACTGTGGGTTTCAATTCATTCAGGAAAAATTAAATGGAGAGGAAGCTCATTTCAATGAAAGCTCTGGAAAACATTAACAGGCAAGGCTTCCCAAAGACAGGCCAAAAGGTCACATGAAGGCAGGCCCAATGAGGTCTACAATGTGAGATTTTTGTGTGTTTTGACATGCAAATATGGCTACCACGTCTTTAAGAACAAAATCATGTGATATCCTTCCTGAGAGTCCCAGTGCTCTGTGGAAAGCCACCCTGCGCCTAGATATCAGTTTCCAATGGCGACTCTCATGCGTGGCCTCCTAAAATCCCAACACAATACACAGCATTACTTCTTGGAGGTCAGTTTCAGAACTCAGTCTCTAGGGGAATCACACCAGTGTTCAAGCCCAGGTGGACCCAGTAATCTTTTCCAAAGGCCACACAAATACCACATTTAAAACCAAAACACTCCCACATGGCCCTCATCTTCTTCCATATAGACACTCAACATTACCTCAGGCTGTAGGTTTCCATGAGGGGCGCATCCAAAGACAGTGTCGAAAGTAAGCTCCCTTGCCCCCATTTTCCTAAAGTCAGTGTGGCCAGGACACCCTTCCTGTGAACCAGGAGTGATCAAAAAGTCCTGTGGTTAATACTGCTCTGTTTCTCCTTTTTGAGGCCTACTGACTGTGGGGTTTAGATTCTTTATGTTAATTGGAGTCATGATAAAACCAAAGCACCTATGGGCTAGAGTCTGTAGGTTTTGAAGAACTCATTTTACCCAAAAGATCCCTATTCTCAATGATGGAGGTCAGGAACCTTACAGAGGAAGGCGAGAGACTTCATCCACAATGACTGCTCATTTGGCTATTTTGGTTTTGGATGCACACATGGGATTTTTATTTAGATCCATCAGGTGCTGAGAATCTAAGCCACAGACTCACACAGGGCCAAGAGGCTGATTCAGACACATCCCTTTCCAAAGCAATTAAGCAAAGAGCCACAGGTGATGTCCACTCATTTCCATTTGAAAACTGTTTTCCTCAGGCTTAACAAAGGGGTGGTCTGAAGCAAGACCTTCCTGACATTCAGGGCAACAGAAGAATAGGTAAGCAAAAGGCCCAAAGCAGGGTTTCTCCACTGAGACTTTCCTGGTCACACTGATATCTGAGTTTTCTGAGATGCTCACCATTCCCTTCAGCTATCCAGTACATGGCCATGTCACAGAGCTTGGAGGTGGTACATATCTTGGACACAAAACCATGAGCCTATTATAGAGATAGGCCAGAATTCAGGAAGAAAACAAGAATTTAGGAAGATATTAGGTGTTGCCCATCCATAAGGCAAGCCGCAGACCATTCATAAATTTGGCAGGATGAATTCTGGGAAGATTTTTACTAGACAGAACACATGTATTGATGCATTCTCTTTTCTAATGTCTACAACCACGAACACAGTGGGATACACTGACATAGAAACACTTCACCTTGTCAAACGACTTACTAGAAACAATTCACACCAAACCAAACAAATTGACTTCCCTACCTATTCTCAGAACCTGAGTCAAAACCACAAACCCACACCCACACCCACACCCACACAGACCCCCAAGTAGGTCTGTGACAATACGGAGTGTTCTTTGACTGGTGGGCCATAATATATTCCCCCATAATGGGCTGTCCTGTCTCAGATCTGGTCTCCGTGGCCAACTCCGTGAGGCTTTCAGGAGCCAGAGGTGAGCCACTACCTGCTTTCACAGGAAAGGCCCCTCTTCAGACCTTCCTGTCATTGGGCCATCCTCACATCAGTAGGTACCAAGAAAGACTGACTCTATCCTTGGTAAATACAAACAAGTTTGACCACTGGGACTTGGACTGGGAGTGGCTCTGGGTGCCTGGCTTCCTGGATCAGAAGTTCAGAGAGTTCCATCACCAAGGAAGTGAAAAGAGTTCACTTCCTTCAGGAACTGAATGAGGTCACTACCTTGGCAACCACTATGTCCTAACAGTTGATTCCAAGGTTCAAATGAGATGGAGGCTGCACCTACTTCCTGTGACACTTTCACATGTTAGAATGGTATATCAAACATAGGCACCAGGGAACAGCTCTTCTCACAGGCCTGGTTTGGTCCATCTTCTCAACATTAAGAAGAGAGGGGCTGATTCCGACACAACCATTCATCCTGACCAGTTGTTTTCCATGGAAGATGAGTTTTGCTCACTCAGGTCTTCCATAGCTGCCTACATCTTCTCCAGGGATCATTTCAGAAAGGATTTTAGAGTTTCTCAGCAGGTGGAAGATCCTCTACATTCCTGTATTGTAAAACCAACTCTGTTCCTGCTCTTCTGTAAAGTTAGATTGAGGGAAGTGTGTATGCTCAGGGTTAATAACATGTTTGATTTGTGTTATGAATCATTCTGCTGGATGAATAATTGTATTGGGAACCTGCAATGATTATAAGAATATAGAGGTAAAATATATGTATGAAAACCGAAATCTAAGATTTGAAGCCCAGAAGGGCATTGAGAACTTGATTGTGATACTTAGTGTTGAAGTATGTTCTGCACAGATATCTCAGATAAATCCATATACAATGGCATAGGACCTTGTACATTGGATGATTGAATGAGGAAGAGAACATCCAGTCAAAAAGGGATAGTCGGTAGGATTAGAAAGATAGTTGGTAGGTTTAGGAAGAAGAGTGAGTATAGGATTTGGACTGAAAGTTCTTTAGCAATAGGGTTTCGGTTAGAGAGTGAATGTAAATGTCAGCACATATGAAGATTCAGTCACAATGATGAACTCTGGAAAATATGTAGGAAAGCAGATAACAATAGAGACATTACAAAATCAAGCAAACTATAAATTGAGTGATAGTATTAGACATTTTGAAGAGGGTTGAGTTTGAATATATAATCTTAGGAAGAAACAAATATGTAGTCACCAATAAGACTGATATTTGAGAGCACTGGGCAACCTGGACACGAATGTTTTTAGTAATCCATCATCACTTTACTTTTAGGCTTTGGTACAATCATAATTGTGAACTTTACATTTTGTGTCCAAAATATTACTGTGATAAAATGTATATGTAGATCAGGTGACATGAGTATTTCTTCCAGCATTTCTGGGAGCAATGATTTGAGGTCCTATAAATTAGTATTGGGGGTACAAAGAGGTGTACCCTGTGTCTACGAATATACAGGTGATGCATGAAGAGACCACATTGCGAATAAATAAAATAACTGGTCCCACTTTAAATAATTGGTTGAATTGATATCTGAAAATATATAAAAAATCATATATTGATAAACAATAATTCATTACAACCAGCAATAAATCTACTGGTAATATTAGGGTTATGGTTTATCATGAAGTGTGTGTCAGTTTTGCTTCAAAAGTGATCATGGAAATCGAAAATAATGTGTTTGGAAAGAAGTCTCATGAAAAGACCAGTCAAGAAACATGAAGGAATGCATGTGTTCTGAAGAAGAAAGTGTTTTAAAATTAAACAAATGCCTATAAACTTGGGAAATTGTGGATGAAATATATATACTATTACCCGGTGCGTGAGGGAGTTCTGTCATGCATGGTAGGTCATGGTGTGCAGGAGAATGCACCAACCAGGCTTATTTCCCTCATAGCTTGCCCCCTTGACCAGAGCAACCTGATTCCAAACATTGACCTGAAACCTCTCAGTATAACATGATGCCTTTACATATAATGGTCTGCTGGCTACACAATGTTAGTCACAAGCCATTTGGACGCCAATGGGAGATCCACGTGGCATCCACCACAGATGTTTTATCACACAGCTTCCCATCACTGCTCTAGGCCCACTCCTCAGCAGGCTCCAACTTCCTAGCATGTCTGTTCTGCACCATTTTCATGAACACCTGTCAATCAAGGCACTGTCTGGTATACTCATGATCAGCCACAGGATATCCAAAGATTCTCCAGTGCCACCTGGTCATGGGAATTTAAAAAATTCCATTGTATTTATCTAGCAATTTTTCATGGATGAAGTTGGAGGCACTGTGGGTTTCAATTCACTCTGGAACCATTAAATGGTGAGGAAGCTCATTTCAATGAAATATCTGGAGAACTCTCACAGGCAAGACTTCCCAAATAGTTGCCAAAATTTCACATGAATCCAGGCCCATTGAGGTCTACAATGTGACGTCTATGTGTGTTTTGACTCTCAACTATGGCTGCCAAGTCTTTCAGAATAAAATCATGTGATATCCTGGCTGAGATTCCCAGTGCTCAGTGAAAAGCCACCCTGGGCCTAGATCTCAGTTTCCAAGGTGAACTCTTGTGAAGCCTCCTAAAATCCCAACACAATCCATGGCAATGCATCTCTGAGGTCAGTTCCAGAACTCAGTTTCTAAGGGAAATCACACCAGAGTTCAAGCCCAGGTGGACCCAGTCATCTCTTCCAACCGCCACTCAAATGACCACAATTAAAACCAAAACACTCCCACATGGACCTCATTTTCTTCCATTAGACACTGATCATATCCTCTGGCTGGAGGTTTTCAAGAGGGGTGCAGCCCAAGACAGTGTCCAAAATATACTCCCTTGCCCCTCATTTGCCTAAAGTTAGGGTGGCCTAGACACTCGTCCGGGGAGCCAGGAGTGATCAAATAGGCCTGCTGTAAATACTGCTCTCCTTCTCCAATTTGATGCCTACTGATTGTGAGTTATAGATTCTCTATGTGATTTGGAATCTTGAGAAAACCCAAGCACCAATGGGCTAGCCATTGCAGGGATTTGAAGAACTCATTTGAACCAAAGGTTCCTATTCTCACTTGATGGAGGTCAGGAAACTTACAGAGGAAGGCGAGAGACTTCTTCCACAATGACTGCTCTTTTGGCCATTTTGGTTTTGGATGCACACATAGGATCTTTCTTTACATCCATCATGTGCTGAGAATCTAAGCCACAGCCTCATACAGGACCTAGAGCCTGATTCAGACACATCCCTTACCAAAGAAATTAAGCGAAGAGCCACAGGTGATGCCCATTCATTTCCACTTGAAAACTGTTTTCTTCTGGCTTCACAAAGGGGTGGCCTGAAGCAAAGACCTTTCTGACATTCAGTGCAACAGAACGAGAGGGAAGCAAAAGTCCCAAAGCAGGGTTTCTCCACTGAGACTTTCCTGGTCACACTGATATCTGAGTTTTCTGAGATGCTCCCCATTCTCTTCAGTTATCCAATAAATGACCATGTCACAGATCTTGGAGGTGGTACATATATTGGACACAAAACCATGAACCTATTCTTGAGAGTGGCCAGAATTCAGGAAGAAATCAGGATTGTAGATGTTGCCCATCCATAAGTCAAGCCGCAGTCCATTCAACAGTTGGGAAAGATTAATCCTGGGAAGCTTTCCACTAGACAGGACACATCCATTGATGCATTCTATTTTCTAATGTCTACAACCACGGACACAGTGGGATACACAGACCCAGAAACACTCGCCTTATCAAACGACTTACTAGAATCAGTTCACTCCAAACCAAACAAACCGACTTTCCTACGTATTCTCAGAACAAGAGTCAAAACCACAAACCCACACCCACACCCACAAAGGCACATCCTTCCCTCAAGTAGGCCTGTGACTATCCGGAGTGTCCTCTGACACTTGGGCCATACTATGTTCCCCCAAAATGGCCTGTCCTGTCTCAGATCTGTTCTCCTTGTCCAACTCTTTGAAGTTGACAAGAGCCAGGGGTGAGCCACTACCTGGTTTCTCAGGATAGGCCCCTCTTCAGAGCTTTCCTGGCATTTGGCCATCCTCACATCAGTAGGTACGAAGAAAGACTGCCTCTGTCTTTAATTAATCCAAACAAGTGAGACCACTGGGACTGGGACTGGGACTGCCTCTGGGTGCCTGGCTTCCTGGATCCCATGTTCAGATAGTTCCATCACCAAGGAAGTGTGGTGAAGTCACTTCCTTCAGGAACTGAATGAGGTCACTGCCTTGGCAAACACATTGTCCTAAGACTTGCTTCCAAGTGTCCCATGAGATAGAGGATGTCCCTACTTCCTGTGACACTTTCACAAGTTAGAATGCTTTATCAACCATAGGCACTTGGGAACAGCTCTCCACACAGGCCTGCTTTGGTCCATCTTTTCTACATTAAGAAGGGAGAGGCTGATTCAGACACAACCCTTCATCCTGACCAGGTTTTTGCCATGGAAGAAGATTCTTACTCTCTCAGGTCCTTCATAACTCCCTACATTTTCTACAGGGATCATTTCTGCATGGACGTTTGAAGTTCTCACCATGTGGAAGATCCCCTACATTGCTGTAATGTAAGACCAACTTTTTCCCTGCTCTTCTGTAAAGTTAGATTGAGGAAAAAGTGTATGGTATTGGTTAATAACATGTTCGATTTGGGTTAGGAATCATTCTGCTGGATGAATAATGGTATTGGGAACCTGCAATATTTATGAGACTATAGAGGTGAAATATAAGTATGAAAACAGAAAACTAGGAACGATTTGAAGCCCAGAAGGCCATTGTGCACTTGATTGGTTTACTTAGCTTTGAATTACTTTCTGCACAGATGTTTCAGATAAATAAATAATCAATGGCATAGGACCTTGTACCTTGGATCACTGAATGTAGAAGAGAAGATTCACTGAAACAGGGATAGTCGGTAGGATTAGGAAGATAGTTGGTAGCTTTCAAAAGAATAGTGAGCAAAGCATTTGGACCAAATGTTCTTTAGCAATGTTGATTCAGTTAGAGAGTGAATGTCAATGTTAACACATGTCAAGAGTCATTCACAATGATTAACTGGAGAAAAGGTGTAGGAAAGCAGATATCAATAGAGACATTAGGAAATCAGGCAAAGTACAAAGTGTGTGATAGGAAAAGATATTTTTAAAAGGATTGAGGTTGAATATATAATCTTAGGAAGAAACAAATATGTACTCACCAATAGAAATGATATTTGAGAGCATTAGGGAACCAGAACATGGATGTTGTTAGTAATACATGGTCACATTCAATTTAGGCTTTGGTACAATCATAAGTGTGACCCTTGTATTTTGTGTCAGGAATATTACTGAGATGAATTGTATATGTATATCTGGTGAGTAGAAAATTCATCATGAAATATATATTACCCACAGATCCAAAAATATTCATTTTACTTAACATGGATAGATAGGTGAAATATAAGTATGAAAACAGAAGAAAACAGAAGCCTAGGTAAGATTTGAAGCCCAGAAGAACATCGGGCCCTTGATTGTGATACTTAGATTTGAATTATGTTCTGCAGAGGTGTCTCAGATAAATCGATATACAATGGCAGAGGACATTATACCTTAGATGATTGAATGTCAAAGAAAACATCCATTCAAAAAGGTATAGTCGGTAGGATTAGGAAGATAGTCAGTAGGATTAGAAAGAAGAATGAGTAAAGGATTTGGACAACAAGTTTTGCTTCTCCAATTTGAGGCCTACTGTCATGCATGGGCAATGCTCATGCGTGTCCTCCTAATATTTCAACACAATTCATGGCAATACTTCTCTGAGTTTACTTCCAAAACTCAGTATCTTAGGGGAATCACACCAGAGTTGAACCCCAGGTGGACCCAGTCATCTCTTCCAACCACCACACAAATGACCACAATTAAAACCAAAACACTCCCACATGGCCCTCATCTTCTTCGATATAGACACTCATCATAACCTCTGGCTGGAGGTTTCCATGAGGGGTGCATCCCATGACAGTGTCCAAAATAAGCTCCCTTGCACCTCATTTGCCAAAAGTCAAGGTGGCCTGGACACCATTCCTGTGAACCAGGAGTGATCAAATAGACCTGCGGTTAATACTGCTTCACTTCTCCACTCTGAGGCCTACTGACTGTGGGGTTTAGATTCTTTATGTGAATTGGAGTCATGACAAAACCCAAGTACCTAAAGGCTAGCCTCTGCAGGCCTTTGAAGAACTCATTTGACCCATAGGATCCCTATTCTCACTTGATGTAAGTCAGGAACCTTACAGAGGAAGGAGAAAGACTTCATCTACAATGACTGCTCTTTTGGCTATTTTGGTTTTAGATGCACACATGGGATCTTTCTTTAGATTCATCAGGTGCTGAGAATCTAAGCCACAGCCTCACACTGGGCCAAGAGCCTGATTCAGACGCATACCTTTCCAAAGCAATTAAGCAAAGAGCCACAGCTGATGCCCATTCATTTCCATTTGAAAACTGTTTTCTTCAGGCTTCAAAAAGGGGTGGCCTGAGACATTCAGGGCAACAGAAGAATAGGTAAGCAAAAGGCTCAAAGCAGGGTTTCTCCACTGAGACTCCCTGGACACAATGATATCTTAGTTTTCTGAGATGCTCGCCATTCCCTTCAGCTATCCAGTACATGGCCATGTCACAGAGCTTGGAGGTGGTACATATCTTGGACACAAAACCATGAGGGTATTATAGAGAGTGGCCAGAATTCAGGAAGAATACAGGAAATTAGGATGATAGTAGGTCTTGTACATCGATAAGGCAAGCTGCAGTCCATTCATAAATTGGGCAAGATGAAGGCTGAGAAGCTTTCTACTAAACAGGACACACCCATTGCGGCATTCTTTTTTCTAATGTCTACAACCACGGAGACAGGGGGATACACAGACATAGAAACACTAGCCTTGTCAAAGACTTATTAGAAACATTCCACTCCAAAACAAACAAACCGACTTTTTTACCTATTCTCAGAACATGAGAAAAAACCACAAACTGTTGTCCACACACACCAAGCCACATTTTCCCCCAAGAAAGTCTGTGACTATCCGGAGTGTCCTCTGACTGGTAGGCCATATGATGTTCCTCAAAAATGGCCTTTCCTGTCATAGATCTGGTCTTCTTTGTCAACTCTGTGAAGTTATCAGGAGCCAGCGGTGGGCCACTTTCTGTCCTCTCAGGAAAGGCCCCTCTTCAGAGCTATCCTGGCATTTGGCCACCCTCACATCAGTAGGTACCAAGAAAGACTTACTCTCTCTTTGGTAAAACCAAACAAGTGAGCTCACTAGAACTGGGACTGGTACTGGCTCTGTGTGCCTGGCTTCCCGGATCCCAAGTTCAGAGAGTTTCATCACCAAGCATGTAGGTGAGGTCACTCTCTTCAGGAACTGAATGTGGTCACTGCCTTGGTTACCACTTTGTCCTAACAGTTGCTTCGTATGGTCTCTGAGATGGAGGCTGCCCCTACTTTCTGTGACACTTTCACAAGTTAGAATGGTATAGAAACCATAAGTGCCTGGAAACAGCTCTCCACCCATGCTTGGTTTTGTCCTTCTTCCCTATATTAAGAAGAGAGAGGCTGATTCAGACTCATCCTTTCATCCTGACCGGGTTGTTTGCCATGGAAGATGACTTTTGCTCTCTCAGGTCCTTTGTAGCTTCCTACATCTTCTTCAGGGTTTATTTCTGCATGAACTTTTGAGGTTCTCAGCTGGTGGAAGATCCCCTACCTTCCTGTATTTTAAGACCATCTCTGTCCCTGCTCTTCTGTAAAGTGAGATTAAGTGAACAGTGAATGGTTAGGGTTAAAAGCATGTTTGATTTGGGTTAGGAATCATTCTGCTGGATGAATAATGGTATTGGGAACCTGTGATATAAGATTATAGACGTGAAATATATGTATGAGAACAGAGATCTAGAAAAGATTTGAAGCGCAGAAAGGCATTGGGCCCTTGATTGGGATACTTAGCTTGAATTTTGTTCTGCACCAAGGTTTCAGATAAATTGATACACAATGGCATAGGACCGTGTACGTTGGATGATTGAATGTAGAAGAGAACATCCAGTCAAAAAGGGATAGTCCGTAGGATTAGGAAGATAGTCAGTATATTTAGGAAGAAGAGTGAGTCTAGGAGTTGGACCAAAAGTTCTTTAGCTATAGGGTTTCAGTTAGAGAGAGAATGTGAATGTCAGCACATGTGAAGAGACTGTCACAATGATGAACTGGGGAAAATATATAAGAAAGCAGATATCAATAGGGACATTAGGAAATCAGGTAAAGTATAAAGTCAGTGATAGGATTAGATATTTTCAACAGGCTTGAGGTTGAATATATAATCTTAGGAAGAAACAAACCTGTAGTCACCAATAGGATTGATATTTGAGAGCATTAGGCAACATGGACATGGATATTTTTAGTAATCCATGCTCACTTTCCATTTAGGCTTTGGTACAAACGTAAGTGTGATCTTTTTATTTTGTGTCCAGAATACTACTGTGGTAAAATGTATATGTAGATTAGGTGACATGAGTATTTCTTCCAACATTATGGGGAGCAAAATTCTGAAAACTTATAAATTAGTACTGGGGATACAAATAGGTGTACCCTATGTTGATGATTATAGAGATGATGCATGAATAGACCATATTGTGAATAAAGTATTAAACTGGTTCCAACTTTAAATAATGGATTGAATTTACTTCTGAAAATATATCAAAAATCTTATATTGATATATACTCATTAATTCCAACCAGTTATATATCAAATGGTAATACTAGAGTTATAGTTTATCATGAAGAGTGTGTGAGTTTTGCTTCAAAAACGATTATGGATTCAAAAATAATGAGTTTAGAAAGAAGTCTAGTTAAAAGACCAGTAATGAAACATTGAGGAATACATGTGTTCTGAAGTAGAAAGTGATTCAAAGTGATCCAAATGCCTACAAATTTGTGAACTTGTGGATGAAAAAATATATCGTATGATGTCCATAAACTGAAGAAATTGTA
Organism: Callospermophilus lateralis; assembly: GCF_048772815.1. Lineage (NCBI taxonomy): Eukaryota > Metazoa > Chordata > Mammalia > Rodentia > Sciuridae > Callospermophilus > Callospermophilus lateralis. The sequence continues at coordinate 44,462 of NW_027510156.1, forward strand.
ATGTACAAGTGTTGAATAAAAATGAACTTCAAAATACACATCATGTTCCATAGGAATCTACTTGCATTGATGTTAAACTGGGTCAGTTACTGTAGAAATATTAGGATTTCTAAGCACCAATCACTGAAGTTAGTTTTCAGTACTAGGAAACCAATATGTATTTCAGGTGGTTGAGTATTTCTGAGAATAATCTTGTGAAAAGTTGTTTATAAATACACATACAGGAACATGAATGAATTTAAGGAGTGTATAATAAGACAGATATATTTCATATTTTGGAAAATCTGGAGAATACACACACACACACACACACATTAATATGTAGCAATATATATGAAAATTTAAATTCATCATGAAATATAATTCATCCACATATCCAAAAATATTCATTTTACTGAACATGGATTTATGTTAATTATGTATAATGTTATTCACTAGGAAGCTCACCCACAGCTTGAATTTTCAGTTCCATCAGTATTTAGGGAGAGTCATCTCTTCCCACAATTTTTATATTTCAAAGTCAGTGAGCTCACAGAATGTATGTGTGATACCAGGTAAGATACTATATATGCATAAAAAAATACATGTGCTGAATAGGGTACAGAGAAAGTGAGACAGAAATTATCATATGTGTTAACTTTAAAAACTCATGGAGAAATATTACAATGAAAATTTGACTAGATTTATAACATATACTCTTGATAAAGCAGAAGGCAAATCCAAGTATACACCATGCTTCCTCTGAAAGGCCTGTATTTCTATTCAGTTAGGTTTTTTTCTTCTCCATCATATTAGGATTAGTAGTCAGAGTCTAGTAGGGTATGGGTTAGTGTCAGGGATTCAGTATTTCAAATGAAAAATAGGAAAATGAATCTAATGTGCATGCAAACATGTGCTACACAAAAATCTTCCCAATCTCATCCAGAACAATGCCTTGACATAACCATTGCTCCAAGGAAGACACAATTAGAGGAGAGGAGTTAGAAAATCTATAAATACATATGTGGAATGGAAATTGCTCAGGAGTTCACAATACTGGACGTGGTAGAACAGTTTCCAAAAGTAAGAGAGAGGGTAATCACTCCAGAAACATGGAGCTCTGCTGGCCTAAAGACTTCTTGAGAAACTTCCTCTGAGGTTGGGCACATGAAATATATGTAATTGTCAGGAGATTTAGCTTCATTTGTAGTCACACCATTATATCTGGGTCAGCGTTTATGTGACCTGGAGGACATGGTTCCTCATGTTCTAATGAACATGAGGCAGAAGTTCTGAATTCTCTCTTTGTAAATAAACTGTGGCCACTGGGAGCTAAGTGTCTTCCCGTGTGGTCTGTGAAGCCATTTGGTCATCCTCCATTTTTCGTGGTATTTCTTACTGCTGCACTAGGAGTTTGGTATTGGCTTCATGAAATACAAGGAGTTAAACTGGGACCCAATGCTGGAGGGAGTTCTTTCACGTGTGGTTGGTCAGGGTCTCCATGAGAATGTATAAACCAGGATTCTATCCCACATAGCTTTCCCCCTTGACTAAAGCAACCTGACTGTGAACATTACCTTGAAACCTCTCCATATAAAAAGATGCCTTTACATATAAGGGTCTGCTGTCTGCATCATGACAGTCTCAAGTATTTTGGAAGCTAATGGCAGATCCAGGTGGTCCTACCAAAAATATGTATTCACACACCTACAGTCCACTGCTCTACACCCACTACTCAGCAAGCTCCAACTTACTGGTACCTGTGTTCTACTTTACCATTTTCACGAAACCCAGTCAATCAAGGCACTGTCTGGTACACTCATGATCAGCAATAGAATATCCAAAGTTCTCCAGTGCCACCTGGTCATGGGAATTTCAAAAATTTTATGGTATTTATCTAGCCATATTTCAAGGATGAAGTTGGAAGCCCTGTGGGTTTCAATTCATTCAGGAACCATTAAATGGTGAGGAAGGTCATTTCAAAGAAAGCTCTGGAGAACACTCACAGGCAAGCCTTCCCAAAGAGTGGACAAGAGGTCACATGAATCCAGGCCCATTGAGGTCTACAATGTGAGGTCCATGTGTGTTTGCACTCTCAACTATGGCTGCCAAGTCTTTAAGAATAAAATCATGTAATATCCTGGCTTAGATTCTCAGAGCTCTGTGAAAAGTGAACCTGGGCCTAGAACTCAGGTTGCAAGAGCGATTCTCATGCGTGGCCTCCTAAAATTCCAACAATATTTATTGCAATACTTCTCTGAGGTCAGGTCCTGAACTCAGTCTCTAAGGGGAATCACACCAGAGTTTAAGACCAGGTGGACCCAGTCATCACTTCCAACAGCCACACAAATGACCACAATTAAAACCAAAACACTCCCACATGGCCCTCATCTTCTTCCATATAGACACTCATCATAACCTCTGGCTGGAGGTTTCCATGAGGGGCGCAGACCAAGACACTGTCCAAAATAAGCTCCATTGCCCCTCATTTGCCTAAAGTCACGGTGGCTTGGACACACTTTCTGTGAACCAGTAGTGATCACATAGGTCTGCCCTTAATACTGATCCACATTACCAACTTGAGGCCTACTGCCTGTGGGGTTTAGATTCTTTATGTGATTTGGAGTCATGAGAAAACCCAAGCACCTATGGCCTAGCCTCTGCAAATTTTGAAGTACTCATTTGACCCAAAGTATCCCTATTCTCACTTGATGGAGGTCAGGAACCTCACAGAAAAAGGCGAGAGACTTCATTCCAATTACTGCTCTTTTGGCCATTCTGGTTTTGGATGCACACATGTTATCTTTCTTTAGATTCATCAGGTGCTGAGAATCTAAGCCACAGCCTCACACAGGGCCAAAGGGCTGATTTAGACACATCCCTTTCCAAAGCAATTAAGCAAACAGCCACAGGTATGCCCATTCATTTCCATTTGAAAACTTTTTTTCTTCAGGCTTCACAAAGGGGTGGCCTGAGGCAAAGACCTTCCTGACATTCAGGGCAACAGAAGAATAGGTAAGCAAAAGGCCCAAAGCAGGGTTTCTCCACTGAGACTCTCCTAGTCACATTGATATCTGAGTTTTCCGAGATGCTCGCCATTCCCTTCAGCTATTCAGTTCCTGGCCATGTCACAGAGCTTGGTGGTGGTATATATCCTGGACACAAAACCATGGGCCTATTCTGGAGAGTTGCCAGAATTCAGGAACATCAGGAACTTAGGTAGATATCAGGGGTTGCCCATTGATAAGACAAGCTACAGTGCATTCATAAATGGGGCAGGATGAATGATGGGAAACTTTCTACTAGACAGGACACATCCATTGATGCATTTTCTTTTCTAATGTCTACAGCCACGGACACAATGGGATACACAGATATGGAAACACTCGCCTTGTCAAACAACTTACTAGAAACAGTCCACTCCAAACCAAACAAACCGAATTTCCTACCTATTCTCAGAACATGAGATAAAACCACAAACCCACAACCACACCCATAAAGGTACCACATTCCCTCAAGTAGGTCTGTGACTCTCCAGAGTGTCCTCTGACTGGTGGGCCATACTATGTTCCCCCGAAATGGCCTGTCCTGTCTCAGATCTGGTCTCCTTGGCCAACACTGTGATGTTGTCAGGAGCCACCGGTGAGCCACTCCCTGCTTTATCTAGAATGGCCCCTCTTCAGAGCTTCCTGTGACAATTTCACAAGTTAGAATGGTATATCAACCATAGTCACCCAGGTACAGATCTCCACACAGGCCTGGTTTGGTCCATCTTCTCTACATTAAGAAGAGAGGCTGATTCAGACACAACCCTTTATCCTGACCTGGTTGTGTGCCATGGAAGATGACTTTTGCTCACTTATGTCCTTCATAGCTGCCTACATCTTCTCCAGGGATCATTTCTGCATGGACCTTTGAGGTTCTCAGCAGGTGGAAGATCCCCTACATTCCTGTATTGTAAGACCAACACTTCCCCTGCTCTTCTGTAAAGATAGATTGAGGGAACAGTGTATGTTTATGATTAATAACATGTTTGGTATGGGTTAGAAATCATTCTGCTGGATGAATAATGGTATTGGTTACTTGCGATATGTATAAGAATATATAGGTGAAATATATGTATTAAAACAGAAATCTAAGTAAGATTTGAAGCCCAGAAGGGCATTGGGCCCTTGAATGGGATATGCAGTGTTGAATTACGTTCTGCACGGATGTCTCAGATACATCGATGTACAATGGCATAGGACCTTGTACCTTGGATGATTGAATGTAGAAGAGAACATCCAGTCAAAAATGGATAGTCGGTAGTGAAAGCTTAATAAAATAGGTACTTGTCACTTCCTGTTTTTCTGTATGCTTAACAATACTCTGTTGAGAAATGTTTGCTAATCTTTTTCCCAAAATGTGCTGTTCCCAAGTGCCAAACTGCAGAATGTACTCCCTCACTCAGTTTTCAGGCAAACCACCCACTCACCCTTACCCATCAGTAAACTTCCCTCCCTTCCCTCTCCAAGGAAAGTATATAAGCTCTGCTTAAGCTGTTCTCAGGGCTCTCTGCTCTATTCAAGTGAGCTCTGAGGCCCACCATGCTGGACCCCAAATAAACCCTTTGCTGTTGCATGAGACAGTCTCTTGGTGGTCTCTTCATCCGAAGCTAGCACGAACTTTACATATTGAGGTTCCAGCGAGTTCTGGCAGCGGTGGATGAGAAACCCCAACGGGCTCCTCTCGGGGCAAGTAAGGCACCTCTTTCTGGTTTCATATTTCAGGTTAGGGCTTGGCAAAATCGCTGGCTATGAAGAGCCTGAGCTCTCTCTGACAGTGTCTGAAAGACGTGTCACAGAGACACAGGGCACGTCCCTGGGGGACACCCCAGAGGACTCGGGAAATCAAGGAACAATAGTCTCCTCGACTCAGTGATGTTTTGTTTCAGATTCGGTATTGCCATCCCATCGGATTTTGCCAGCTACTCATTCTTGGTCTCAGTGTTGGACACCCATTGCCTGTCTTTATTGTCTTGTCTTGTCTGTGTCCTGTGTCGTTGCTTTTACTGTTTGTGTACCTTTCATTATAGGAAAGAACACTTCAATGCGTCTGTCTCTGACCCTTGATCACTGGACCAAAATCCGCTTAAGGGCTCAGAATCTTCCTTTTTCTGTAAAACGCTGGACCTGGCAGACTCTTTGTGCCTCAGAATGACCCACCTTTGGATTCTGATGGCCCCTAATAGGATCATTCTACTTCCCACTAATTTAAAAAGTCAGAGATATTGTCTTTCAGCCGGGGCCACATAGCCATCCTGATCAACAGCCATATATATTAACTTGGCAGGACCTCTGCAAATCTCTTCCTCCATGGGTGAAGCCTTTCCTTGCCCCTGCCTCTGCTCCTAATACTTCCCCCATGATCTCTCAAACCTTCTGCTCCTCCTCCTCCTCCAACGTCTGTTCTCCCTGAGTCACAAGATTTGACTCTACTGGACTCTCCTCCCCCTCCTTATGCCCTGCCCTCGTCCTCTAACCCACAACACCCTCTAAGTGATTCTCCTTCTGCTAACTCAGCCTCTCTGCCATTGGAGGAAGCTAAGCCAGCCCAGCGCCCTCCAGATAACTCCCTCGTCGCACACACATCCCCTCCTCCACTGGACGAAGCTGGCCTGGCTAAAGGAAGTCACTGGCGGTGAATGATTGAAAACCCTGGAACTCCCAGGATGCACCAACTCCGTCACTACAGGCCAACGATTGATGATGGCCATGGGGGAAAAATGCAACCCTACGATTATTGGCCTTTCTCCTCTTCAGACCTATATAACTGGAAAAATAACAATCCCCCTTTTTTCGAGGAACCCACCCAGCTCACAGGTCTGGTTGAGTCATTGATGTTATCACACCAGCCTACTTGGGATGACTGCCAACAACTCCTAAGGACTCTCTTCATGACAGAGGAACAAAAGAGAATCCTCCTGCAAGCTAGAAAAAAAATATCCTCAGACCAGATGGGCGACCAACACAACTTCCCAACATAATCAAAGCCGGCTCTCCCTTGAACTGACCCAACTTGGACCCCAACACCTTTGAAGGTAGGGAGAATCTGTCTACTTATCGCCAGGCTCTAATAGCGGGTTTCCAAGTGGCCACTAGGAGACCAACTAATTTGGCCAAGGTAAGAGAGATTATTCAAGTACCTGATGAATCTCCCTCTATGTTCCTAGAGAGAATGATGGTGGCATATAAGAGATATACTACTTTCGATTCTCAGGCAGAGGATCAAAAGGCATCTGTCATGATGGTCTTTATTGGGCAAGGTGCCCTGGATATTAAAAGAAAGTTACAACGCTTAGATGGATTATAAGATATGACTTTGAGAGATTTAGTCAGAGAAGCCGAGAAGGTATACTATAAGAGAGAAACTGAGGAAGAGAAGGGAGCAAAGGGAGGATAAATGAAACAAATACAGACTAAGGCATTGACTAAGGTCCTGGTCACAACAACAAATAGGCCAGAAATTAAGAAACAGGGAGAAAGGAAGGGATACCTGGGCCCATGCCAGAGGCCACCCCTGGCCTCAGATCAATATGCCTACTGTAAAGGAAAAGGACACTGGGCCAAAGAGTGTCCCAGAAATAGACAGCCACATCAGCCAGCCATTCTGACTCTGGAGGATGACTACGAAAGTTGGGGCTCAGATCCCTTCCCCGAGCTCAGGATAACTTGAAGTGGAGGGGACCCCAGTAAACTTTGAAGTGGATTCAGGGGCAATATACTCAGCCCTTAAACCCCATTTGGCCCTCTATCAAATAAAAGGTTTCTAGTTCAAGGGGCTAACGGCAGTAAATACCGGGCTTATACAACTAAGAGGACCATGGACCTGGGGAAAGGAAAAATTCATCACACTTTTCTAGTAACCCCAGAATGCCTGGCCCATTGATGGGCAGAGATCTGCTCACCAAGCTCCGGGCCAAAATAACTTTTAACACTGAAGGCCCCCAAGTGGAATTTCTAAATCATTCAGTAAAAATTCCTATAGTCACGACTCCAAATGTGTCAGTAGAAAATGTACATCAACTCACTCACCTTGGTTCAAAGAAACTGCAGGCATTCCTGAAGGATCAAGAACAGAGATTTAAACTAACCGACTGACAGCAAAATGAAATAACGAAATGGTTAACAAAAGCATCTCAGGTACATTTTGGTTAATGCTTACCATTCCAAGCTTCCTGCAGGAAAGCACCTACGAGGAACCAGACCAGGACATTTCTGGGAACTGGACTTTACTGAAATTAAGCCAGCAAGGTATGGACTTAAATATCTCCTAGTCTTTGTAGATGCATTTTCAGTATGGAATGAAACCTTCCCCACAGGAAGAAAGAAAGAAAAAAGAAACAGCACAAATGGTTGTCAAGAAGATCCTGGAAGATATTTTTCCAAAATACGGCCTGTCTAAGGTAATAGGGTCTGATAATGGACCGGGGTTCATGGACCAGGTAAGTCAGGGGAAAGCCAGGACCCTGGGGATTAATTGGAAGTTACATAGTGCTTATAGACCCCAGAGTTCAGGACAGGTAGAAAGAATGAATAGAACCATTAAACAGACCTTAACAAAATTAAGCTTAGAGACCGGCATAAATGATTGGACTATGCTCCTGCCATATGCAATGTTGCATGCAAGAGATACTCCCTCTGTTTCTTTGTGTAATCTAACCCCCTATGAAATTCTGTATTGTGCACCTCCTCCAGTAAGGGTCCTAACCCCAACTCTAACACCTAATGATCCCTTCCAAACCCCCTTGCTTGACAGACTTAAAGCTCTCAAAAGAACTCAGAAATACCTGTGAAAACAGCTGGCCACTGCCTACCAACCTGGGGACAAGGGGACTCCACATTGATATCAAGTAAGAGACTTCATCTATGTAAGACGACATCAGGTGTTCTCCCTGGAATCCCGCTGGAAAGGAGCATAGCAGGTGATACTTATAACACCTACAGTGGTAAAGGTAGACGGAATCACTTTCTGGATCCATGCCTCTCATCTCAAGCCTGCGCCCTGTCCAGACTCTGGCAGGAAACTAGAAAAGACTAGATACCCTTTCAAATTGCATATTCGCTGTGTGGATACGGCTATAGACTCTCCCCTTGGCAACCAGTAGTCCTAACCCTCATCAGTTCGTTCATCAGTGATGGGTGATCACAAATCCTACTGGAAAAGAAGTAAAATCTATCTCTCATACAACCCCCTTAGGCACCTGGTGGCCATCTCTCCATACAGACATTTGTTAACTGGCTATAGGTCTTTCCAATTGGGATATCCCTGAGGAAGAGGATCCCACTAAAATTCCATTAAATTCCTTCCACAACATAGATAATGGAAACAAACATTATGGATGTAGGGACACGAGAGCCAGATGCAGGTTGGCTAGCCTAGATTACTATATTTGCCCGGCGGACTATCAAATCCACTACAGTCACGGCTGTGTGGAGGAAAAGCCGACTTCTTCTGTATGTCATGGGGATGTGAGCATACAGGGCCTGCCTACTGGAACCCAAACTCCTCATCAAAATCAGTACACAGCCTTGGCCATATTACCAATTAGATAACCACAACAGATGACCCCCAGAGGGGTCTCTAGATCCTCAAATTCTGCGTAAACTTTTTAACTTCTGCAAGTGCTCAAAAGGGTGAGATTCCCCTATGTGGAAGCTTATTTCCTTTTTCACTCACATCCTGAGCTATGCTTCTCTAATAGATCTTCACCCGCAGCCTTCTGCTCCAGACTCTCTGCTATCACTCCCACCTCAGCACCCTGATTTCTCCCCTCCAATTACTAGATAAAAAACCCAAACCTCCACCAGTTCCCAGACCATTGAACCCTTGCTGAGGTAGCAGGTACTGACATAACCCTCCACCCACTCATTCCTCTCTTCTCCTGTCAGTGACCACACCGGGTCACACCAGGTCCTCTTACCAGTTAACCCGAAACTCAAACCTGCTGAGGAGATCCCTCAGACCCTTATCCAAGATGTAATGAAAATGGACTTTAATGTTGCTTTGTCATCACTGTAAACAGGTTACTAAGAATATAAAGTCCCTCACAGGATTTTGGGATACTCACTCCCGTCTTCCCCTTTGTTCTAACTGTTCTACTTCTCAAGTTTTTGTTGCCTGGAAAATCCCAAACCCCTTTCCCATTATTCTTTTCCATCTCTCCTTCCTCATTCTCAGATCCTCGGAGCTGCTCTCAGCCCCACCTTCCCCGTCATCCCCCGCTGTTCCAGGCCCACAGAAAGTCTTAAATGACCTTCTCCAGAAGTCGTCACCATGGCTGACTTTAAAACTTTCAGCAAAAGAGTCCCTATAAAAGAGTTCAATGTAGATAAACTTTCTTTTTTCGTGTTGCCCTGTTCTACTTGGCTACCGGCTAAAAAACTCAGCACTTCTAAGCTAAACACCCCCTTACTAGTTTTTCACAAAATATGTGAACAAGAACTCTGGCCTTGAGCTGGGGCTTCACAGAGATGGCTACATTTCTAAGATAAAGAAGTTAGCAACTGGACTACAAGGTAACAGCTGGCAGGGAGAAAAAAGAAAGGCAAGAAAAAGCTGTCCCCTTCCCAGGTTTCCTTGAAAAGTTAACTTGCCCAGAACAGAGGAAAAAACAGAAACAAAAGCTGCTTTTTGTGAACTTCTGAGGACTGTGATCTTCTGAGCCCCTTCACTTACATGTTCGCTACAAAATTTTGAAACTATCTAAACTTGGGGTTCAGGGGATTAATTGATTACAGCAGAAACAATGCCCTCTGAATCTGGTTGCAAGCAAATAGGACTGTTTCCCTGTCTTCCGTGCTATCTTAGATGCCTTGCCTTGTCTGTCCCTACAACAGTATAATTCTATATAATTAAACATTGTTTATGTTTTCATGAATTGGTCAACCGATGTGATTAATTGTGTAATGGTGCAGATGTTTCTTAGAGTGCACTATCATGACGCAGGTTCATTTGAAGATCAAATAGGGGGGCATACAACCTGGTTCCCCTGGGAACCTATACCCTCTCTTTAGCCATACTATTAGGAATAGGGGTGGCTGCAGGGGTGGGCACAGGAACCAGTGCCCTGGTCCATGGGACACAACAAGTGACCCAATTAGAAGCAGCAATAGACCAATACATAAAGATATTAGAAACCTCAATCAGAGCTTTGCAGAAATCTTTTACCTCTCTATCTGAAGTTGTTTTACACAACACTCGAGGGGTGGACCTCCTCTTCATGAGAGAAGGGGGCCTTTGTGCTGCATTGAGTGAAGAATGTTGTTTTTATGCTGACCATACTGGAGTTGTAAAAAAAAAAATCTATGAGTAAAATAAAGATGCCTTGAAGAGCATCAACGAGAGAGTGAGAGGCCCAAAAAGGGTGGTTTGAGTCTTATTTCACACAGTCCCCCTGGTTAACTACGCTTTTATCAACCCTGGCCGGTCCAATAATAATACTCATATTATTGCTAACTATAAAACCCCTTTTGCTCAACCGTGTAATTTCTTTTCTCCAAGCTCAAATTGGACAAGTTAAACATATGGCAACACCCCACTAGCAGGCATAGAATGTACACCCCCCAATGATCACTTTTATTTTTAAAAGTATCCAATAGAAGAAGTGGGGAATGAAAGGTTAATAAAATAGGTACTTGTCACTTCCTGTTTTTCTGTATGTTTGGAAAAACACTGTTGAAATATTGACAACTGTTTGCTAATCTTGTTCCCAGAATGTGCTATACCCATCTGCCAAATTGCACAATGTACTTCCTCACCCGTTTGAACGCAAACCGCCCACTCGCCCTGACCCATCAATAAACTCCTATCCCTGCCGCCTCCAAGGAAAGTATATAAGATCTGCTTAAGCTGTTCTCAGGGCTCTCTGCTCAATTCAAGGGAGCTCTGAGCACCAGTATGCTAGACCCCCAATAAACCCTTAGCTGTTGCATAGGAAATTCTCTTGGTGGTCTCTTCCTCTGACGCTTGCCCGAATATTATTGGATGATTGAATGTAGAAGAAAACATCCAGTCAAAAAGAGATAGTCGGTATGATTAGGAAGATAGTCGGTAGGTTTAGGAAGAATGGTGAGTATAGAATTTGGTACAAAAGTTCTTTAGCAATAGTGTTTCAGTTAGAGAGTGAAGCTAAATGTCAGCACACTTGAAGAGTCAGTCACAATGATGAACTGGGGAAAATATGTAGGAAAGCAGATATCAGTAGAGACATTACAAAATCAGTCAAAGTATAAAGTGAGTGATAGGATTAGACATTTTCAAGAGCACTGAGGTTGAATATATAATCGTAGAAAGAAACAAATATGTAGTCACCAATAGGATTGACATTTGAGAGCATTAGAAAATCTGGACATGGATGTTTTTAGTAATCCATTTTTACTTTCCATTTAGGCTTTGGTACAATCCTGACTGTGACATTTGCATTTTGTGTCCAGAATATTACTGTGATTAAAATATATATATATATATATATATATATATATATATATATATATATATATAGATCAGATGACATGAGTATTTCTTCCACCATATCTGGGAGTATTATTTTGAAGACGTATAATTCGTATTGGGGAAACAAAGAGGTGTACCCTTTGTCTATGAATATAGAGTTAATGCATGAATGACATTACTGTGAATAAATAATATAACTTGTTCCACTTTAAATAATGGTTTGAATTGATATCTAAAAACTTATAAGAAATCTTATATTGATATACAATCATTCATTCCAACCAGTTATACAACTAATGGTAATATTAGGGATATGGTTTATCATGAAGTTGTGTGAGTTTTGCTTCAAAAGGCATTATGGAAATAAAAAATAATGTGTGTGGAAAGAAGTCTCATGAAAATACAAGCCAGGAAACATGGAGGAATACATGTGTTCTGAAGCAGGAAGTGATTGAATGTGAAACAATTGCCTATAAATTTGCTAACTGTGGATGAAATATATATATCCTATGATGTGCATAAACTGAAGAAATAGTAATGTACCAATGTTGAATAAAAATGAATGTCAAACTACATATCATGTCCCATCAGAATCTACTTGCATTGATGTTAAGACTGGGTCAGTTACTGTAGAATAATTAGGATTTGTATGCACCATTCACTGAAGTTTTTTCTCAGTACTAGGAAACAAATATGTATGTCAGATGGATGAATATTTCTGGGAATAATCTTGTGAAAAGTTGATTATACATCCACATACATGAATATGAATGAATTTAGGGAGTGTATAATAAGACCCATTTCTCATATTTTGAAAAATATTGAGAGTATATATATATATATATATATATATATATATATATATATATACACAAACACACACACACACAGACATTAAAAATAGCAATATATATTCCAATGGAAATTCACCATGAAATATATATCATCCACAGATCCAAAAATATTCATTTCGCTGAACATGGATTTATATATTATGTTGTTCAACTAGGAAGCTCACCCATAGGTTGAATTTTCAGTTCCAACAGCATTTAGGAGGAGTGGTCTCTTCTCACAATTTGTATCTGCCAAGTCAGCCACCTCACAAAAATGTACGTGATATCACGTAGAATTCTATATGTGAATATAAAAATACATGTGCTGTATAGGCTACAGAGAAAGGAGACAGGAATTTGTTGAGAGCCACAGCTGAAGGGGCCCCAGCAATCTTCCAGCTGCCAGCAAATTTCCAGCTGCCTACTGATTATTGGCTCACCGCGGCCCCAGCAACATCTAGCTGACTGGCTCCTCTGCGGTGATGCTCATTGGGCTGTTTCTCTGCCCTTTCAGAACACGGAGCTGCTCATTGGGGGACTTTCTTGGCTCCACCCTTGTGACCCAGCCAATCGGCCTCAAGAGCAGGAGGATTGTGTGGGGTGGAGAGGCTTGTGGGTGTGAAAGAGACTATACAAGGAAGACAGTGGTGGCAGTTGGGCTCTGAGGGTTTTTCCTGAGAAGCTCTTTTGATTGGCATGTGTGGTTCTAAAAATTAAGTTTGTTTCTTTTGACAAGTGGCTCCTTAATCTTGCCCAGCCAGACTGAATCATTTGGTGGCTCGCGCGGGGAGCGACTGAGGGTAAGTGATAAGGTAAACTGCTCGCCACTGAAGATAGGGCGAGAGGATGGGTAGCCATTTTAAGATTCCTCTTTAGTTTTGCTTCACTTTTGTTTTAAGTTGCCTGTCCCTGGAGATGAGTGAGATAGAAGAAAAACAGCTCACATCTGAGGAAAAACTATTTACATCTAGGAACGGAGAGTGATAAAGGACGGGTGCACATGTCAGGAGGATAGAAAGGCTATAATAACTTTTTGTTTTTCCCTTTTTATTTCATTCTGTCTCGGTTTTGTTTGGCGTCATCTTGCTGGGTTGTATTATAGTAGAAATGCGGAATCAAAAATTAGTAAAAAACAAACTGAAAGAGTGTTAAATAAATTGTTAGAAGAAGAAGGCATCTCACTAAAATCAAGAACAGTCAGGGCATACGTTGATACAATATAAAAATATAGCCCATGGATTTTAAAGGAGGAGTTGTTAAATATATCACAATGGAACCATCATGGTGAAGATTTAAAAAGAATAGAAAAGAACAGCCCAGGGACTCTGCCAGTTGGCACATTGCCATTGTGGACGTTCATATCTGGTTTGCTTAGTCCAAAGCCTTCAGTTCAGACAAAGATAGAGAAACAAAGCTTAGATCAGTAAAAGCCATCAGGGGGAAAGTTACAAAAGGAGACTGGTACTAACAACTTTCTATCACCAAAGGGCGTAAGTGCCCAACCAACAGCGCCACCTCTACAGGAGACTGTTACTAACACCTTTTTATCACCAGAGAATGTAAATGTCCAACTAAAAGGCCACCTCCAAATGCTGGCGGGTCCCCAACCCCCGCAGTTGACAATTTGGATTTTGATACAGGATCTCAAGTATAAACATGCCCTGTATTTGAGGTAGGAGGGCAGCGAATTCACCATGCTTTAAATTTCAAAATAGTGAAGCAACTAAAAGAGGCTGTAACAACCTATGGTCCTCAAGCACACTTCATTGTAATCTTGGTCGAATCCATTAACAACTTGAACATGACGCCAGTAGATTGGGCTTATATGTGTAAACTGTGCTAAATGGAGGTCAATATCTGTTATGGAAGGTTACCAATGAGGAATTTTGCAAGGAGACGGCTAAACGAAATGTAGCAGCTGGTTATGCTCAGAGAAATCTAGATATATTGGTAGGAAAGGGAGCTTATGAGGATCAGCAGCAACAAATTGCATATGATCCTGGTGTACACCCACAAATTTTTGTAGAGGTGGTTAGGGCATTGAAGACTTTACAAGGACATGAAGGTTTACAAGATCAATTATCTAAGGTAATACAAGGAGCTAATGAATTTTTCACTTAATTTGTAGATAGGCTTATTCCAACAGCTACCAGAGATTTTGGGAATACAGAACAAGCAATGCCATTAATAAAACAACTGGCTTATGACCAAGCGAATTGTCGGTGCAGAGACATCATTACACCATGGAAACATGAGGATTTAAACACATATATTAAATTGTGCAGAGACATTAATGAACAAGTGCAAGTCGTGGCAGCTGCAGTAAAACAGGCTTTAGATGCCAGAGACATTAATGAACAAGCGCAAATTGTGGCAGCAGCAGTAAAACAGGCTTTAGATGCCAGGCCAAGAACATGCTACCATTGTGAACAAAAAGGACTTTTTAAAAGGAATGGCCCCATAGGAGGAGGGTTTAACAAAACTAGGTATCAAAGGAGTAGAATACCGGGTATTTGGCCACGATGCCGTAGAGGGAGACATTGGGCTAATGAATGCCGTTCTCAAACCACCATAGAGGGTACTTCATTATCAAAAAACAAACAAGGACCAGGTGTTTATCCACGATATCATGGAGAAAGCCATCAGGCTCCATTTGCCAAAATATGGACAGGGGGGCCCAAATGCTCTGGGGCCGAAAACCACAAATATATGGAGCACTGGAGGAACCCAGCAACCCCATCAGGGTAGTGCCCAGGACACATTGTCCATTAGATCCCTCATCAGACAAACCAGAGAGATCGCAGGGTTGGACATCTGTGCCTCCACCAGATCAGTATTAACTCCAGAGTTGGGAGTTCAAATCATTCACACAGGGGTGAAAGGACCTCTTTCCAAAGGAACAGTAGGCTTATTATTGGGACGCAGCTCTTCTACTCTAAAAAGACTTATGATAAGTCCTGGGGTAATTGATCCCGATTATCAAGGTGAAATAAAAATATTAGCCAGTTCTCCAAAGGGTATATCAGTAATTTCACCAGGAGATAGAATAGCACAGTTACTAATAATACCCAGCCTACATGATAGATTTTCCAGTCATACTGTAGAAAGAGGTTCCAAGGGATTAGGCTCCACAGGTGTAGATTGGGCTATGCTTTCTTTAAATTTAGATTCTCGCCCCATGCTAAAACTAAATATTCAAGGACATGAATGTAATGGGCTACTGTATACAGGTGCAAACCTTAGCATCATCTCTCGTCAAGAATGGCCAAAACACTGGCCATTACAACTAGCCACTCAAGCGCTTCGAGGCCTAGGAGTGGCGACTAATCCCGATAAAGGTGCAATGGTATTAGATTGGAAGGATCCTGAAGGATGTGCATTAACTATACAGTCATATGTATTGGATCATCTTCCCATAAATTTATGGGGATAAGATGTCCTAGATCAATTAGGTTTAAAATTAACAAAAAAATCAATCAAAATGCACCCACGATTATGGGTAGACAAGGTTTTAGGAAAGAAAAAAGATTATAAAACTAGAACAAGGTATAGCAGCACCAATACAAATAGATCAAGGAACAGATAGAGATGGGTTGGATTTTCAGAAAGGGCCATTGAGACAATAAAAATTACTTGGAAATCAGAAAGACCAATGTGGGTTCCTCAGTGGCCCCTGACTAAAGAAAAGATACAAGCAGCCCATGACCTGGTCAAACAACAGTTAGTGGAAGGACATATACAACCTTCTGTATCTCCCCATAGTACTCCCATTTTTGTCCTCAAATGAAATCTGGTAAATGGAGATTATTTCAAGATTTAAGAGCCATTAAAAATGAGATGGTTATTATGGGACATGCTCAATCAGGGATTCCTCAATTGTCTGCTTTGCAAAAACTTGGTATGTTTTCAGTATAGATATTAAAGATTGTTTTTTTTTTTCAATTCCAATTCATCCTGAGGATATTCCACGTTTTGCATTTACTATCCCTGCACTGAATCACGAATGTCCAGATCAGAGATATGAGTGGAAAGTACTCCCTCAAGAGATGGCTAACATCCCAACTATGTGTCAAATTTATTTTAACAATGTAATCCAGCCACTTAGAAATCAAAATCCTGAACTACAAATATTTCACTATATGGATGATGTATTATTAGCACACAAAGTTAAAAATACATTGCTAGAATGTTATGCTACACTTACAAACTTATTAAAAATTGTAATCTAGAGATAGCAATAGATAAAGTACAATTAAATTTTACAATGAATTATTTAGGAGTTCTATTATCCTCAACCATGGTCAGTCCCCCAAAAATTCAAATATGAGTAAATCAACTCCAATCAATTAATCACTTTCAAAAGTTATTAGGAGACATAAATTGGATAAGGCCTTAACTAGGTATAGCAAGAAGAGAGTTGGGACCTTTATTTGATATCCTAAAAGGTTCATCAGATCCAAATTCACCCAGAATGTTAATGCCTGAAACAAGAAAGACATTAAAAATCATTGAAACATATATGGGAAATATGCATTTGGATAGGGTTGATATAATTTTGCCTTTATTATTTATTGTACTACCAACAAAAAATATTCCTACAGAGTATTTTTGCAAGAAGGTCCATTATTATGGATTCATTTCTAACAATATTATTACAAGGTATCCTGAGGCTGAGGGACAATTAAAACACAAAGGAATAAAAGCAGCAAAGGGAGTGTTTGGAATTTCTCCCAATAAAATTATTACTCCATATACTATGAATCAAATTGATGAATTATATAATGAGTTAAATACTTGGGCAATATTAATGTGTAAATCTAATGTTTCATTTGATAACCAATTACCATCTAATCCTTTATTGTCTTTTTGGTCATCACATTCTATAATTTTTCCAAAAATGACAAGAAAAACAACTATCATGAATGCTCCCAATATGTTCACTGATGGGTGAAATAATTGTACAGCAGCAATAGTTACACCAGATCAAACTTTTACATTTTTAGTACCCAAACAATCAGCTCAAAAGTAGAGCTTAATACAGTATTACAAGCTTTTGTGATGTTTCAAGATTCTGTATTTAATTTATTTTCCAATAGTCAGTATATAGTTAATGCTATAGTATCCCTTGAATATGCTGGTAGGATTTCCCCTTCCTCTACTCTTTTCTCTTTGCTTTCCACTATACAAAGTCTAATCTGGTAAAGAAAAGATCCATTCTTTATAGGACATGTCAGGGCACATACAGGATTGCCTGGAGCCCTTAGTTTGGGCAATGATTTAGCAGATAAAACTACACATGACATACATTCATATTTTCTAAACACTAGAAGAAGCTGTAAATTTTCATAAAAAGTTCCATGTCAATGCTAATACTTTACAAAAGCATTTTAAAATGGCTAAGGAACAAGCTAGACAAATAATAAAACAATGTAAAAATTGTGTGACCTTTTTACCACAAGTTAATCTTGGAGTCAATCCTAGAGTATTGATACCCAACCATATTTGATACCCAACCATATTTCGCACATGGACGTCACACACTTGCCAGAATTTGGAAAATTAAAATATTTGCATGTTACACTTGATTTTTGATGGGCTCCCTTCATGCCGGAGAAAAAACTAAAGATGTTATAGCTCATTGCTTACAAAATTTTGCCACTGTGGGCGTTCCTAAACAGTTAAAAACAGATAATGTCACAGGTTATACTTCTACCTCTTTTAAACAATTTTGCTCATCATTTGGCATTACTCATATAACAGGAATCCCATACAATCCACAGGGACAAGGCATAGTTGAAAGAGCACATCAAACTATTAAAATGTACTTATTAAAGCAAAAAGACGGAATTGGGAAGGGGTATATATTTCCCAAAGATAAACTTAAAATAACCCTTTTTACTCTAAACTTTTAAAATATGGATTCATCAGAACTTAGTGCTGCGGAAAGGCATATGTGTCCAAAAAATGTGCATAAGCCCAAGGTACTTTGGAAGGAAATTCTAACAGGACATAGGAAAGGTCCTGACACAGTAATTGTCTGGAGTCAAGGGTCTGTTTGTGTGTATCCTAGGAAGAACAGCAGCTTATTTGATTTCTGGAGAGATTAAGTAAAGTGATTTCTATAGACAAAAAGAAGATTATTTGGCTCAAATCCATAACGGCTGATATACAAAACTCCAGTTTGGCTATCCTTACATCTGCAACAGAACCAGGATGCTTTTTTCAATATCTATTTTATTATTGCCCCTTCCCACATCATGAAGTTCTATTTTGTTTTTTTGAGCTCATACAGACCTATCTTAATGTTTTGCTGATCAGTTCAATTTTTTGACTATAGAATTTTTAAACATTCCAATGGTGATTTCACATGTAAAAAGTTATAAGGCCTTTACTATTATCTTATGTGTTCTATGTATTATATTATGTGTGCACACTTGTGTTTTATGTTATATGTTTGAATGTACGTATGTCCATATATCATATATGATGAGCACTCATGAAAAAATTGATAGAAATATTACTTTATTCACGTGATTTAAATGGTTTAATTTAAATTGGGTAAACAACTGTTGAGGATTGTTTTAATATGTGAACAAAAAAGGACGTTAACAGAACTGTTTGTTTACTTTCATCTTTCCTTTTCATTATATTTAATAATTCTATTCAAGATAATGTAAATTGTTAAGAAAATTGTTTTTTTTAGTGCCTTCTGGAATGATACATAATTTTTTCTTTAGCCATTATTGCCAGAATTCCTAACTTCATCCCAGTGCCAGTGAGGACAAAGATAAAACCAATATACAGCTTCTGCAATAGCCATCACTGAACTATCTGCAGAACTTGCCTGGACTATGTATCACTTGTATGCATTGTGAACTCACTTGTATGCATTGTGAACTATCTGTTGGTGCAGCGACTAGTGGTTCCACTTTAAATAATAGATTGGATTGATATCTGAAAATATAAAAGAAATCTCATATTGATATACAATCATTCATTCCAAACAGTTAAACATCTAATGGTAATATTAAGGTTATGGTTTTTCCTGAAAGGTGTGTGAGTTTTGCTTCAAAAGTGATTATGGAAATCGAAAATAATGTGTTTGGAAAGAAGTCTCATGAAAAGACCAGTCAAGAAACCTGGAGGAATACATGTGTACTGAAGCAGGAAGTGATTGAAAGTGAAATAAATGCCTATAAATTTGCTAACTTGTGAATGAAATGTATATACTATGATTTGCATTAACTGAAGAAATAGTAATGTACCAATGTTGAATAAAAATGAACGTCAAAATACACAAAATGTCCCATAGGAATCTACTTGCATTGATGTTAAACTGAGTATGTTAATGTAGAAATATTAGGATTTGTGTGCACCATTCACTGAATTTAGTTTTCATTACTAGGAAACAAATATGTATTTCAGGTGGTTGAATATTTCTGAGTATGATCTTGTGAAAAGTTGATTAGAAATCCACATACAAGAACATGAATGAATTTAGCGAGTGTATAATAAGACACATATATTTCATTTTTTGAAAAATCTGGAGAATATATATATATATATATATATATTTCATCCAGAACAATGCCTTGACAATACCTTCGCCCCAAGTAAGACACAATTAGAAGAAAAGAGTTAGAAAATCAGTGAATACATAACTGGAATGGAAAATGCTCAGGAGTTTAAAACCTTGGAGGTGGTCTAGGAGTTTCCAAAAGTAAGGGACAGGGTAAAAACTACACAAACGTGGAGCTCTGCTGGCCTAAAGGCTTCTTTCATTTCTATTTGAACACACTTTTCTTCAGGCTTCAAAAAGGGGTGACCTGAGGCAAAGACGTTCCTGACATTCAGGGCAGCAGAACATTAGGTAAGGATATGGTGCAAAGCAGGGTTTATCCACTGAGACTTTCCTGGTCACACTGATATCTGAGTTTTCTGACATTCTCCCATTCCCTTCAGCTATCCAGAACATGGCCATGTGACAGAGCTTGGAGGTGGTACATATCTGGGACACAAAACCATGAGCCTATTCTGGAGAGTGGCCAGAATTCAGGAAGAAAACAGGAACTTAGGAAGATAGCAGATGTTGCACATCAATAAGCCTGCCACACTCTATTCATAAATTGGGCAGGATGAATGCTGAAAAGCTGTCTACTAGACAGGAAATATCTATTGATGCATTCTTTTTTCTAATGTCTACATCCACAGACACAATGTGATACACAGACATAGAAACACTCGCCTTTTCAAATGACATTCTCTAAACAGTCCAGTCCCAACCAAACAAACCGCCTTTCCTACCTATTCTCAGAACATGAGACAAAACCACAAACTCACACCCAAACCCACAAAGGCACCTCCTTCCACCAAGTAGGTCTGTGACTATTCAGAGTGTCCTCTGACTGGTGGGCCATACTATCTTCCCCTGAAATTGCCTGTCCTGTCTCAGATCTGGTCCCTTGGCCAACTCTCTGAGGTTGTCAGTAGCCAGTGGTGAGCCACTACCTGCTTTTTAAGGACAGGCTCCTCTTCTGATATTTCCTGTCATTTGCCCATCCTCAAATCAGTAGGTACCAAGAATGACTGACCCTGTCTTTGGTAATTCCAAACAAGTGAGCACACTGAAACTGGGACTTGGACTAGGACTGGCACTGGGTGCCTGGCTTCCTGGATACCAAGTTCAGAGAGTACCATCAACAAGGTAGTGAGGTGAGGTAACTTCTTTCTGAAACTGAATGAGGTCACTGCTTTGGTACCCATATGTCCTAACAGTTGCTTCCAAGAGTCCCATGTGATGGAGGCTGCCCCAACTTCCTGTTAAACTTTCTCAAGTTAGAATGGTATATCAACCATAGGCACCCTGGAAAAGCTCTCCACACAGGCCTGGTTTGCTCCACCTTCCCCACATTGAGAAGAGAGTGGCTCATTCATACACACCCCTTCATCCTGATCAAGTTGATAGCCATGGATGATGACTTTTATTCTCTCTGGTCCTTTATAGCTGCATACAACTTCTCCAGGGATTATTTCTGCATGGACCTTTGAGGTTCTCAGCAGGTAGAAGATCCCCTACATTCCTGTATTGCAAGACTAACTCTGTCCCTGCTCTTCTGTAAAGCTAGATTGAGAAAACAGTGTATGGTTAGGATTAATAACATGTTCAATTTGCGTTAGGAATCATTCTGCGAGATGAATAATGGTATTGGAAACCTGCGATATTTATAAGAATATATAGGTGAAATATAAGTATGAAAACAGAAATCTAGGTAAGATTTGAAGCCCAGAAGGGCATTGGGCCCTTGATGGGGATACTTACCTTTGAATTTCGTTGTGCACAGATGTCTCAGATAAATCGACATGCAATGGCATAGGACCATTTACCTTGGATGATTGAATGTAGTAGAGAACATCCAGTCATACAGAGATAGTCGGTAGGATTAGGAAGGTAGTTGGTACACTTTGCAAGAAGAGTGAGTATAGGATTTGGACCAAAACTTCTTTAGCAATAGGGTTTCAGGTAGAAAATTAGTGTAAATATCAGCACATGTGAAGAGTCAGTCACAATGATGAACTGGTGGAAATATGTTGGAAAGCAGATATCAATATAGACATTAGGAAATCAGGCAAAGTATAAAGTGAGTGATAGGATTGGCTTTATTGAATACATAATCTTAGGAAGAAAAAAAAATATGTAGTCACCAATAGCATTGACATTTGAGAGCATTAGGCAACCTGAACGTGAATGTTTTTTGTAATCCATGCTCACTTTGCATTTAGGTTTTGGTATAAGAATAAGTGTGACCTTTGTTTTTGGTCTCCAGAACATTACGGTGATTAAATATATGTGTAGATAAGGTGACATGAGTTTTTCTTTCATCATTTCTGGGAGCAATATTTTGAAGACGTATAAATTAGTATTGGGGTTATGAATAGTTTTACCCTGTGTCTATGAATATAGAAATAATGCATGAATAGACCATACTGTTAATTAATAATATAACTGAATTCAACTTTAAATAACGGATTGAATTGATATCTTAAAATATACAGGAAATCTTATATTGATATACATACATTCATTTGAACGAGTTATACATCTAATGGTAATATTAGGGTTATGGTTTATCAGAAAGAGTGTGTGAGTTTTGCTATTATGGATGTAGGGACACGCGAGCCAGATGCAGGTTGGCTAGCCTAGATTACTATGTTTACCCGGCAGACTATCAAAGCCACAAAGAGCCACGGCTCTGTGAGGGAAAATCCGACTTCTTCTGTAAGTTATGGAGATATGAGCATATAGGAGCTTTTTGGTGGAACTCAAACTCCTCATCAAATTCAGTACACAACATTGGCTATATTACCAATTAGACAACCAAAACCGATGGCCCCCAGAGGGGTCTCTAGATCTTCAAATTCTGCGTGACCTTTTTAACTTCGGCAAGGGCTCCAAAGTGTGGAAGAAAATTCCCCTATGTGGAGGCCTTTTCCCTCCTTCGCTCACATCCTGAACTATGCTTCTCCATTAGATCCTCACCCTCTGCCTTCTGCTCTGCTGTCAATCCCACCTCAATTTCTCCCCTCCAATTACTAGATCAATTACCCAAACCTCCGCCGGTTCTCAGACCATTGCCCCCTTGCTGAGGTAGCAGGTCCTGAGGTACCCTTCCAACCACTCACTCCTCTCTTCTCCTGTCAGTGCCCGCACCGGGTCCCACCAGGTCCTCTTACCAGCTACCCAAAGCTCAAACAGGCTGAGGAGAGCCCTCAGATCCCTATCCAAGATGTATTGAAAATGGCCTTTAACATTGCTTTGTAAAAACTGAAAAGAGGTTACTTAAAATTAAAATCCCTCACAGGTTTTTTGATACTGAATCCCATCTTCTAATCTGCTCTACCTATTTTACTTCTCAAGTTTTTGTTGCTAAGAAAATCCCAAACCCTTTCCGATTATTCTTTTACATCTCTCCTTCCTCATTCTCAGATCCACAGAGCTGCTCTCACCCCCTGCCTTCCACGTCTTCCCCCTCTGTACCAGGACCACAGAAAAGTCTTAACTGACCTTCTCCAGAAGACTTCACCATGGCTGACTTTAGGACTTTCAGCAAAAGAGTCCCTATAAAAGAGTTCAATGTAGAAAAACGACCTCTTTTCTTGTTGCCCTATTCTACTTCCAACTGGCTGGAAAAATCAGCACTCCTAAGCTAGACACCCCCTTACTAGTTTTTCACAAAATATGTGAACAAGGCCTCTGGCCTTCAGCTGGGGCTTCACAGAGATGGCTACATTTCTAAGATAAAGAAGTTACCAACTGGGCTCCATTTTAACAGCTGGCAGGGAGAAAAAATAGAAGACTAAAGCTCTCCCCCTCCCAGGTGTCCTTAAAAAGTTAACTTGCCCAGAAGAGAGGAAATATACAGAAACAAAAACTGCTTTTTGTGAAGTTCTGCAGACTGTGAACTTCTGAGCTCATTCCCTTACATGTTGGGTACAAAATTCTGAAACAACCTAAACTTGGGGTTCAGGGTATTAATTGATTACAACAGAAGCAATGCCCTCTAAATCTGTTTGCAACCAAATAGGACTGATTCCCTAGCTTCGGTGGTATAAAATGTTCCTTACCTTGTCCGTCCCTACAACAGTATAATTCTATATACTTAAACGTTGTTTATGTTTTCATAAAATGATCAACAGATGTGATTAAGTATGTAATGGTGCAGATGTTTCCCAGCGTGCTCTATCATGATGCAGGTTCAGTTAAAGATCAAACAGGGGGGCATACAACCCGGTTCCGCAGGGAACCTGTATCCATCACTTTAGCCATCCTATTAAAAATAGGAGTTGCTGCAGGGGTGGGCACAGGAACCACTGCCCTAGTCCACGGGACACAACAAATCACCCAATTATAAGAAGCAATAGACCAAAACTTAAAGATATTAAAAACATCCATCACAGCTTTACAGGAATCTTTAACCTCTCTCTGAAGTAGTTTCACAGAACAGTCGAGGATTGGACCTCCTCTTCATGAGAGAAGGGGCCTTTGTGCTGCATTGAGGAACGAATGTTGTTTTTATGCCAACAATACTGGAGTTGTAGAAGAATCTATGAATAAATTAAGAAAATGCCTTGAAGAGTGTCAACGAGAGACAGAGGCCCAAAAAGGGTGGTTTGAGTCTTGGTTCACACAGTCCCGGTGGTTAACTACACTTTAATCAGCCTTTCCGGTCCATTAATAATCCTCATATTATTGATAACTGTAGGGCCCTGTTAGCTCAATCGTGTAGTTTCCTTTCTCCAAGCTCAAATTGGACAAGTTAAACTTACGGAAATCAGACAACAATATACCCCACTAGCAGACAAAAAATATGACACCCCCAATGATCACCTTTGTGATTAAAAATAAACAGAACAAGAAGTGGGGAATGAAATGTTAATAAAATAGGTACTTGTAACTTCCTGTTTTTCTGTATGCTTAACAAAATACTGTTGAAATCTTGAGAACTGTTTGCTAATCTTGTTCCCAGAATGTGCTGTCCCCTACTGCCAAAATGCAGAATGTACTCCCTCACACATTTACACGCTAACCACCCACTTGCCCTGACCCATCAATAAAGTTCACTCCCTGCCCTCCCAAGGAAAATATATAAGCTCTGCTTAAGCTTTTCTCAGGGCTCTCTGCTAAATTCAAGTGAGCTCTGAGCCCCAGCATGCTGGACCCCCAATAAACCCTTTGCTGTTGCATGAGACAGTCTCTTGTTGGTCTTTTCCTCTGATTCTTGCCAGACCAT
This sequence comes from Callospermophilus lateralis, assembly GCF_048772815.1. Taxonomy (NCBI): domain Eukaryota; kingdom Metazoa; phylum Chordata; class Mammalia; order Rodentia; family Sciuridae; genus Callospermophilus; species Callospermophilus lateralis. The sequence goes on from NW_027510156.1 coordinate 69,555, forward strand.
TACATTGGTACAATCATAAGTGTGAACTTTGCTTTTTGTGTCCAGAATATTAATGTGAAAAAATGCATATGTAGGTCAGGTGACATGAGTATTTCTTCCACTACTTCTGGGAGTAATATTTTGAAGACGTATAAAATAGTATTGGGGGTATAAAGAGGTCTACCATGTTTCTATGAATATAGAGATAATGCATGAATAGACAATACTGTGTATAAATAATATATCTGGTTCCACTTTAAATAATGGATTGAATTGATATCTGAAAATATATAAGAAATCATATATTGATATACAATCATTCATTCAAACCAGTTATACATCTAATGGTAATATTAGGGTTATGGTTCATCAAGTAGGGTGTGTGAGATTTGCTTCAAAAGTAACTACGGAAATCGAAAATAATGTGTTTGGAAAGAAGTCTCATGAAAAGACCAGTCAAGAAAAGAAACATGGAGGAATATATGTGTTCTGAATTAGAAAGGGATTGAAAGTGAAACAAATGCCTATAAATGTGCGAACTTGTGTATGAAATATATATATATATATATATATATATATATATATATATATATATATATATATATATATATATATCCAATGATGTGAATAAACTAAAGAATTCGTAATGTACCAATTTTTTTTAAAAAAATGAACTTCAAAATACACATAATGTCCAATAGGAGTCTAATTGCATTGATGTTAAACTGCGTAGGTTATCTTAGAAATATTAGGATTTGTATACACCATTCATTGATGGTAGTTTTCAGTAGTAGGAAAGAAATATGTATTTCAGATAGATGAATATTTCTGAGAATAATATTGTGAAAAGATGATTATAAATCCACATATAGAAACATGAGTGAATTTAGGAAATGTATAATAAGACACAGATATTTCATATTTTGAAAAATCTGGAGAGTATATATATATATATATATATATATATATATATATATATATATACACAAACACACAGATATTAAAAAGTAGCACTATATGCAATTGAAATTCACCATGAAATATATATCATCCACAGATCAAAAATATTCATTTTACTGAAAATGGATTTATGTATAATCTTGTTCAGCTAGGAAGCTCACCCATATGTTGAATTTTCAGTTCCAACAGCATTTAGGAGGAGTGATTTTTTCTCACAATTTGTATCTGCCATGTCTGCGACCACACAATAATGTACATGTGGTACCAGGTAGGATTCTACATGTGCTTATAAAAATACCTATGCTGAATAGGCTACAGAGAAAGGGAGACAGGAATTCACATATTTGTAAACTTTAAAAACACATTAAGAACTATTTCAACAAAAAATTGTCTAGATTTATAACTCCTACCCTATATAATGCAAAAGGCAAGTGCAACTATACACCAGACCTCTTCTGAACTGCTTGTATTTCAATTCTGTTTGGGTTATTTTTCTCCATAATATTATAATTAGTAGTCAGAGTCTAGTAGGGTATGGGGTAGTGTCAGAGATTCATTATTTTGAATGGAAAATTGGAAAATAAATCCAATGTGTATGTAAATGTGTGCTACACAAAAATCCTCCCACTCTCATCCAGAACAATTCCTTGACATTACTTTCGCCCAAAGTAAGACACAATTAGAGGAGAAGTGCTATAAAATCTGTGAATACATATCTGGGATGCCAATTGCTCAGGAGTTCACAACTTTGGAGTTGGTAGAGGAGTTTATAAAAGTAAGGGACATGGTAAAACTCCACAATCATGGAGCTCTGCTGGCCTAAAGACTTCTTGAGAAACTGCCACTGAGGTTGGGCACTTGAAATATATGTTGTTTTCAGGAGCTTTATCTTCCTTGTAGTGAGACAATCAAAGCTGGGTCTGCATCTATGTGACCTGGAGGACATGGTCTCTTATATTCCAATGAACGTTAGGCAGCAGTGCTGAATTCTCTCTTTGTAGGTAAAATGTGGGCACTGGGGGCTAAGTGTCTCCCTGTGTGGACTGTGAGGCTATTTGGTCATCCTCCACTTATTGTGGTGTTTCTTGCTGCTGCACTGTTAGTTTAGTATTTGTTTCACGAAATACAAAAATTTTAACTGGGACACAGTGCTGGAGGGATTTCTGTCATGTGTGGTGGTTCAGGGTCTGCAGCAGAATGCACCAACCAGGCTTCTATCCCACATAGCTTGCTCCCTTGTCCATAACAACATGATTCTGAACATTGCAATGAAACTTCTCCATATAACAAGATTTCTTTAAATACAAGGGTCTGCTGGCTGCACCATGTCAGTCACAAGCCATTTGGAATCCAATCCCACATGCACATGGCCTCACCACAGATGTTTTATCACACACCTGCATACCACTGCTCTAGGACCACTAATCAGCAGACTCAAACTTACTGACATCTCTATTCTACACCATTTGCATGAAACCCAGTCAATCAAGGCACTGTCTGTTACACTCATGATCAGCAACAGGAAATCCAAGGTTCTCCAGTGCCACCTGGTCATGGGAATTTCAAAAATGTCATGGTATTTATGTAGCCATTTTTCAAGGATGAATTTGGAGGCACTGTGGGTTTCAATTCAATCAGGAACGATTAAATGTTGAGGAAGATCATTTCAATTAAAGCTCTGGAGAACTGTCATATTCAAGGCATCCCAAAGAGTAGCCAAAAGGTTACATGAAGCCAGGACCATAGAGGTATACAATGTGAGGTCCAAGTGTGTTTTGACTCTCAACTATGGCTGCCAAGTCTTTCAAATAAAATCATATGATATCATGACTGAGATACCCTGTGCTCTGTGGAAAGCAAACCTGGGCCTTGATCTGAGTTTCCAAGGGTGACTCTCATGCGTGGCCTCCTAAAATTCCAACACAATTCATGGCAATAGTTCTCTGAGGTCAATTCCAAAACACAGTCTCTTAGGAAAATCACACCAGAGTTTAAATCCAGGTGGATCCAGTCATCTCTTCCAACCCCCACACAAATGACCACAATTAAAACCAAAACACTCCCACATAGCCCTCATATTCTTCCATATAGACACTCATCATAACCTCTGGCTGGAGGTTTCCATGAGGGGCACATCCAAAGACAGTGTCCAAAATAAGCTCTCTTGCTCCTCATTTGCCTAACGTCATTGTGGCCAGTACACTCTTCCTGTGAACCAAAAGTGATCAAATATGCCTGCCGTTAATACTGCTCTGCTTCTCCAATTTGACTGCTACTGACTGTCAAGTATAGATTCTTCATGTGATTTGGAGTCATGAGGAAATCCCAGCACCTCTGCAGGGCTTTGAAGAACTCATTTGACTGAAAGGATCCCTATTCTCACTTGATGGAGGTCAGGAAACTCACAGAGGAAGGCGAGACTTCATCCACAATGACTGATATTTTTGCCATTTTGGTTTTGGATGCAAACATGGGATCTTTCAATAGATCCATCTGTTGCTGAGAATCTAAGCCACAACCTCACACAGGGCCAAGATGCTAATTCAGACACATCCCTTTCCAAAGCAATTAAGCAAAGAGCCACAGGTGATGCCCATTCATTTTACATTTGAAAACTGTTTTCTTCAGGCTACTCAAAGTGTGGCCTGAGGCAAAGACGTTCCTGACATTCAGAGCAACAGAACAATAGGTAAGCAAAAGGCCCAAAGCAGGGTTTCTCCACTTAGACTTTCCTGGTCACAATGATATCTGATTTTTTCTGAGATGCTCCCATTACCTTTAGCTATTCAAAACGTGGCCATTTCACAGAGCTTGTAGGTGGTTCATATATTGGACACAAAACCATGAGCCTATTCTGGAGAGTTACCATAATTCAGGAAGAAAACTGGAACTTAGGAAGACAGTAGTTGTTGCCCATCTATAAGGCAAGCTGCAGTCCATTTATAAATTGTGCAGGATGAATTCTGGGAGCTTTCTACTAGACATGACAAATACATTGATGCATTCTCTTTTCTAATGTCCACAACCACGGACACAGTGGGATAAATAGACATAGAAACACTCACCTTGTCAAACGACTTACAAGAAACAGTCCACTCCAAACCAAACAAATCAACTTTCCTACCTATTCTCAGAACATGAGATAAAACCACATACTCACATGCACACCCAAAAATGCACCTCCTTCCTCCAAGGAGGTCTGTGACTCTATGGAGTGTCCTCTGACTTGTGGGTCATTCTATGTTCCCCCGAAATGGCCTGTACTGTCTCAGATCTTGTCTCCTTGTCCAACTCTGGGAAATTGTCAGGAGCCAGTGGTGAGCAACTACCTGCTTTCCCAGGAAAGGCCCCTCTTCAGAGCTTTCCTGGCATTTGGACATCCTCACATCAGTTGGTACCAAGAAAGTTTGACCTTGTCCTTGGTAAATCCAAACAATTGAGCCCATTGTGAGTGGAACTGGGACTACCTCTGGGTGCCTGGCTTCTTGGATCCCAAGTTCAGAGAGTTCCATCATCAAGGAAGTTACGTAGGTCAATTCCTTCAGGAACTGAATGAGGTCACTGCCTTGACAACCGCATTGTCCTAACAGTTGCTTCCAAAGGTCCCATGAGATAGAGGCTGCCACTACTTCCTGTGACAATTTTACAAGTTAGAATGGTATATCAACCATAGGCACCTGGAAACAGCTCTCCACACAAGCCTGGTTTGGTCTATCTTCTCTACATTAAGATGCGAGAGGCTGATGCAGACACATCCCTTCATCCTGACCAGGGTGTTTGCCATCAAGAGGATTTTGCTCTCTTAGGTCCGTCATAGCTGCCTACATTTTCTCCGGGGATAATTTCTGCATGAACCTTTGAGGTTCTCAGCAGGTGGAATATCCCCTATATTCCTGTATTGTAAGACCAACTCTGTCCCTGCTCTTCTGTAAAGTTAGATTGAGGGAACAATGTATGGTTAGTGTTAATAACAGGTTCGATTTGTGTTAGGAATCATTCTGCGAGATGAATAATGGTATTGGGAACCTGCGATATTTACAACAATATAGAGGTGAAATATAAGTTTGAAAACAGAAATCTAGGTAATATTTGAAGCCCAGTAAGGCATTAGGCCCTTGAGTGGGATACTTAGCTTTGAATTATATTCTGCACAGATGTCTTAGATAAATCGAGATACAATGGCATAGGACTTTTTACCTTGGATGATTGAATGTCAAAGAGAACATCCAGTCAAAAAGGGAGAGTCTGTAGGATTAGGAAGATGGTCGGTACGTTTAGAAAGAGGAGTGAGTATAGGAGTGGGACCAAAAGTTCTTTAGCAATAGGGTTTCGGGTAGAGAGTGAATGTAAATGTTAGTCCATGTGAAGAGTCAGTCAAAATAATGAACTGGAATAATATGTAGGGAAGAAGATATCAAAAGAGACATTAGGAAATCAGACAAAGTTTAAAGTGAGTGATAGAATTAGACATTTTCAGCAGGCTTGAGGTTGAATATATTGTCTTAGGAAGAAACAAATATGTAGTCACCAATAGGATTGACATTTGAGAGCATTGGGCAACCTGGACATGGATGTTTTTAGTAATCCATGCTAACTTTCCATTTAGGTTTTGGCACAATCATAAGTGTAAACTCTGCTTTATGTGTCCAGAATATTACTATGATAAAATGCATATGTAGATCAGGTGTCATGAGTATTTCTTCCACCATTTCTTAGAGCAACTTTTTGAAGACGAATAAATTAGCATTGCGGTTACAAATAGATGTACCCTGTGTCTATGAGTTTAGAGATAATGCATGAATAGACCATACTGTGATTAAATAATATAACTGGTTCAAACTTTAAATAATAGGTTAAATTGATATCTGAAAATATACAGGAAATCATATATTGATATACAATCATTCATTCTAAACAGTTATACATCTAATGGTAATATTAGGGTTATGGTTTATCATGAAGAGTGTGTGAGTTTTGCTTCAAAAGGCATCATGGAAATCGAAAATAATGTGTTTGGAAAGAAGTCTCTTGAAAAGACCACTCAAGAAACCTGGAGGAATACATGATTTCTGAAGCAGGAAATGATTGAAATTGAATCAAATGCCTATAAATTTGTGAACTTGTGGATGGAATACATATCCTATGGTGTTCATAAACTGAAGAAATAGTAATTTACCAGTGTTAAATAAAATGAACTTTAAAATACACATCCTGTCCCATAGGAATCTACTTGCATTGATGTTAAACTGGGTCAGTTACTGTAGAAATATTAGTATTGTATGCACCATTCACTGAAGTTAGTTGTCAGTACTAGGAAAAAATATGTAGTTCAGGTGCATGAATATTTATGAGAATAATCTTGTGAAAAGTTGATTATAAATCCACATACATGAACTTGAATGAATTTAGGTAGTGTATTTAAGACACATATATTTCGTATTTTGAAAAATTTGGAGAGTGGGTATATATATATATATATATATATATATATATATATATATATATATATATATCACACACACACACACACAAAACACACAATTAAATGTAGCAATGTATATGCCAATTGAAATTCATCATGAAATTTCTAGCAACCACAGATGCAAAGTATTTATTTTAGTGAACATGGATTTATGTATAATGTTTTTCTACTAGGAGGCTCACCCATAGTTTGAACTTTCAGTTCTAACAACATTTAGGAGGAGTGATCTCTTCTCACAATTTGTATCTGAAAAGTCAGCTCACCTCAAAAGATTATATGTGTGATACCAGGTAGGATTCTATATGTGCATATAAAAATACATGTGGTGAATAGGCTACAGAGAAAGGGAGACAGGTATTCACATATTTGTCAACTTTAAAAACACATGGAGAATTATTTAATCTAAAAATTAACTAGATTTGTAACACCTACCCTATATCATGCAAAAAGGAAAGTCCAACGATACACCATGCCTCCTCTGAACTGCTTGTATTTCTATTCTGTTTGGGTTATTTTTCTCCATCATATTAGGATTAGAATTCATAGTCTGGTAGGGTATGCTTTAGTGTCAGGTGTCCCGGCCAGCAGGACACATCAACGTGGGTGGCGAACCTAGGTGGGAAGGAATGAAGGGACAAGAGACATGAGAGATGATAGCAAGACAGGAGTTCTGATTATGCTGAAAACTTTTATTGTTCTCACAGGGTATTTATATGCTGCGAATGGGAAAGCTCTCTTTTCAGCAGTTGCTGGATGTCTTCACAGAGTGAGATAACCTCAGGATATTTCAGAAAGACAGATGGCTGCAGGATATCTCAGGGAGATACAAGGCTGCAGAATGTCTCCCAGGCAGGATGTCTCCCAGCGGGCTGTTTCATGTAAGTGTCAGGCTATTCTTCGAAGGAGAACTTCCTTCTAGCCCCTGAACTCTCCGCCTTTCTTATATAAAATATTTGACCATACATTATTGCCCATGTTTTTAGGGGGTGATAGAGGCTCTGTTCCTCTAGGAGGCCTTTGAATATCTCCTGATCCGAGCGAGCGTCTTGACTAGGAGATTTTGTGGTGGCCTTTGCATGATTTTGAAGGAGACGGCTTTGAGGGGGAAGCATGACAACCACCATGCACCAGAGCGTGTCACTAAGAGGTCTTGTGTTTTGGAATCCGTGGATCCATCCTCCTTCAGTCCTTCCTGCACCCTCCGTTATTATGGCCTAACGTCCTCACTCCATGGGTGCATCCTCCCCCAAGTAGAGGGTCCCATGGAGGAGCGCACCCTTATGGCAAGGGCAGAAGATGGTTGTTGAGAGCTGTTACTCATATTTTATATAAAAAGAGAGATGTAAACTTAAGAAATAAGCCTGTGAGAAGGGTAGAACATCCTTTTAAATCTTGCCAGCACGGTCATCCATCTCCAGACGATGACAGTGGACCTGTATGGTCTTAGAGGCCAAAATATTAATCTGTTCTTTAATAAATTTTACCAGCCTGTTTATAATGCAAGGTTCTATAAACACCATTAAAAGTAAACCCAACAAAGGGCCTAATAGGGGAAGAAAGTAGGGTAGAAATTCATTAAGCCCAGTACAGAGGGGATTTTCAAATAGTTCCCTTCATCTCTATTTTAGTGCATACTATGCCTGATTTATTGGCATAAAAGCAGCATCGTTCCCCTAAGGCCAAGCAAATAGCTCCATGGTTAGCAGTCAGCAAATCTAAGCCTCGTCTGTTTTGAAGGAACACTTCTGCCAGGGAGTCTATTTGGTCCTGCAAATCTTTAGTGGTTCCTGATAGAGCTTGTACATCATTTATACGTTGTTGAGACAGGCAATGGTAAGAGTGTATAGCCGTGCCTAAGCCAGTGTACCTGTGCCCACAGCAGCTGTTATTCCAAGGCTGACAATGAGTGGTGAGGCCTATATTGCCCGCCTTTGTCTTTTGACTAAGGTGTCTAGGCTATGAATGGTTAAAGGTTCGTCTCATGGGACAATAGTTATATCAGGGGGTAATAGGTAAGAACACAGCCACCAGTCCAATTCGCTGGAAACGTGGGAAAGGCCAATTTCCTCCACACAGAAAAACTGTGCCATTGTGGTTACAAGGAGATGAGGTGGGTGAGGAATAATTTTGTACTGTTGAGCAATTTCCAAAGGAAGTAACTCCAACATCAATATCATCGGTATTATTCTGCATCGCGCCTAAAAGACATAATGTAAAAGTGCCTATAGGCTGTACTTTAAAAGAAAATACTGGTTGGCATGTATTATCATTGTCTATGATAGAATTAATAGGAAGTGCGATAGCCACGATTGGCCCTGTTGTCATGCAGAGCCAGCAATCACCATCAAGGGTGGGGTTGGAATTATTAAGCAAGGAGAAGGTAGTTTCCAATATTTCTAATGTATCGGTATCTAAACCTGGGAGCTGGGATTTAGGCGACATTAAGGGATGATATGTGAGCTCAGGGATTTGGGGTTTCAAAAGTTTGATTATCTGAGAATGCTTGACAGCATCAGTGGGTCCTCCACCATCAGAGACCCCTGTAGGGGCCTTAATGGGCCAGCAGGTGGGTTTACCAACAGGGCCTTGGCAACCAGCTGACTGTAGCTTGGTGTATTTGCCTTCTCCTCCCCGGTCAAAGAGAAAGGGGGTATAATGAATAGTGGTCCCCCCCTGCTGCATGTGTTTTAGTTTGGGAGGCTTCATAAAATTGTTCTCTCTGCTTCTTAACACAAATTGAGGGCGACACATAACAAAAGATATGCATCGCTTGGCTATGCGTACAGGTTGCAGAAGAATTTTGGAGAGCTTTACTTGCACTAGGGAAAATAAACTTTGGCTTTTTAACACATACCCATTTAGGCTGATGAACTCCTCCGAGTTTATGGTCCATCTCAGTAAAGAGGTAAGCCACTTTAGTCACGCAGTCAGCAGTCTGGGTCCAACTAGTTGGAGCCTGAGTCCAAGATCCTTTCTTGCATTCGTGGGGGGGGGGGGCAAAAAGGTACTCCATGATGTTGCAAGGTGGAGGGCTAAGGCCTCCGTGTACAAACCTGTTCAGCAGAAGTGCCTTAAGCAGTATGCTCACACAGATTGTTGGCTGCGTCTGAAAAAGAGAAAAATTTGTTCTCAAGGGGAGGGCCTCCGTCCCAATGTTAAGGTAAGTCATTATCCTGTTTAACCAGGTGTTCTGTTAACCATCTTGGGGCTGCTTGCTCTTGGTCCAAAACACAAGCTGAGCCTCGTCCCCAGATGAGGACAGGATCTGGGCCTTTCCATTTATTTGTAAGAGGATCTCACCAAATAACAGGTGGGTGGACAGAATCTGACGAGGCATGCCAGTGTCTGTCTGCCCCCGAATGGCCTTCACTGTCTAGGGTAAGAAAAATAAGGGCAAATAATGCATGGTTATGGCGATGCCTGGGAGTGGTAAATACAAAGACGGATGCCTTAAAGCGGGTTAGCCAAGTCTTTAAGTGAAGGTGGGCACGTTCCTCAATGCCTTGGCCCTGAGGTTTGTATGGAATTCCAGTAGTATGACAAATTTGCAAGGTAGCACAAAACTGTTTAAACTTGGCACTGGTATATGCATAACAATTATCTGTTTTAATATGTATTGGTTTACCCATTACGGAAAAGCCTGAAACAAGATGAGAAAGGACATCTTTGGTAGCCTCTCCAGAATGTGGTGATGCAAAAATAAAGCCGCTGAAGGTATCTATAGAAAAGTGTATATTTTGGTTTTTACAAATTCAGGAAAATGAGTAGCATCCAGTTGCCAAACCTGATTGGGCAGTAATCGTCGGGGGATAACTCCCAAATGTTGAATGGGGAGGGAGACAGTGCAATCAGGGAATGCTTTTACTATCTCTCTTGCGTGTTGCCAGGTAAATTTACAAAGTAATTGAAGGCTCTGGGAATTAAGATGGTGAAGATTGTGTAACTCCGTGGCCTTTTGAATGGAGCCAACAAAAATTAGAAAGATGGAACAAGTTGCTGCATCAGCATGGGCATTACCTTGTGTTAGAGGCCCAGGAAGATCAGAGTGTGCCCTGATGTGTCCTAAGAAAAATGGGTGTTGTCTGGCCTGAATTAGCTGCTAAAGCTGGTGAAACAGAAAGGCCGCATTGGAAGAAGCCTTAATGGTGGGCGAAATCTCCAGCAGGAGCACAGAATGAGCAATGTAGGCACTGTCTGCATAAATATTAACAGGATTATCAAAAAATGTTATAAAAAACTTGTGTTATGGCAAACAATTCCAAAAACTGTGCTGATAGACAGTATCAAAGGTGGTAGGCTTGTTATTGATAACAAAGACTGCATGACCATTACTGTAACCATTAGTAAAGACAGTAAGGGCTTGAGGAATGGGAGCGTTTTGAGTAATTTTGGGAAAATAAATGGATGTAACTAGACAAAATGTAAAAGGGCGTCATTGGGGAGGTGGTTATCAATTGTTCCCCAAAAGCCTGATAGGGCAATACCCCATTTATCCCATATCTGTAGTAAAAATTGGGTTTGGTCCTTAGTATATGGAATAAAATATTATCAGGGTCTTTGCCAAAATGTTGTCGAGAAAGAAAACAACCTTTAATAATAATAGAAACTATCTGAGCAACATAAACAGTAATTACCTTGGAGGATGTGGTGGGTAAATGGACCCAAAGCAAGGGGCAGCCTTTATTTTTAAAATGTGGATCTCATTGCCAAAATATTTCTGTGGGTGTATGAGGAGTGTGTAAAATAACCAGAACCAGAGGAAGGTTGTAAGAAATTTGTGTAACAAACTGTTGGGCAATGGCTTCTGTGACTTGGTTTAATGCATGTCATGCCTCAGGAGTAAGCTTTTGAGGGGAGGATGGGTGGGAATCACCTCTCAAAACATCAATAAGAGGCAAAAGTATACAAGTGGGTAATTTTAAATATGTTTTTAGCCATTGAATATCCCCCAGTAATTTTTGAAAATCATTAAGGGTTTGAAGATGGTCCACACGTAGTTGTATTTTAGGAATTTTGATCTGATTATCTTGTAGTTTAAGGCCCAAATAAGTATAAGGGTCCTGTGTTTGAATTTTATCAGGAGCTATCTGTAGTCCCAAGGTTGTGAGGGTTTTGTAAAGGTCCAATTAACAATTATTAAGGTCATGGGTATTAGGTGCATCAATTAACAAATCAACCATATAATGTAAAATATAAATTTGTGGCCATCGCTGTCTCACAGGGTCTACTGCTTGAGCCACGCATTTTTGGAGAAGACTAGGGCTGTTGGCCATACCTTGGGGAATAACTTTCTATTGAAATCTCTGCATAGGGCCCTGAAAATTAATGAGAGGGAGCCTAAAGGCAAAATAGGGTCTATCCTCAGGATGTAAAGGAATGGAAAAAAAGCAATCTTTTAAGTCAATAACCATTTTACAATAGTTTTTGGGAATAGCCACTGGTGTGGGAATGCCTGGCTGTAGTGTTCCCATCGGGCACATAACTTTATTAATGGCACACATATTGTAAAAGGTGCCACTTGCCTGATTTTTTTTTGATAACAAAAATAGGAGTATTCCACGGTGAGGTTGAGGGCTCCACATAGCCGGCTGCCAGCTGTTCCTGCAATAACATGGAGGCAGCCTCTAATTTTTCTTGTGTAAGGGGACACTGATCCACCCACAAAAGAGTCTGAGTCTCCCAAATAATTTTATCTCCATGGGGTACAGGAGGTCAGGGACCGACACTAAAAATCCAAATACCCACGACCATATGTATTTGTTTTTTGTATGGGTTGTATAGGCTCAACCAGTCCTTGTCTCTGTCTCACAATGCCTGTACCAGGGACAAAATTCATATGAAGCATTTGATGAGTCACCATGGAATTGGGATTGGAAAGAATAAATTCCATTTAACTCAAAATATCTCGGCTCCGTAGGTTAACAGGGAGGTCAGGAACAACGAAAGGAGTGACAGTTCCCTTAATACCCTCTTTATCTGTCCAAATAAGTGCCCTAGAGCTGACCAGAGAATTTTTGACTGTTATCCCTTTAAGATCAGTCAAGGATGGGGTGAGGGCCCAACCTGATGGCCAGTATTTTTGAGAAATAACTGTGGCATCAGCTCCAGTATATAGAATTCCTTGGAATTCCTTTCCTTAAATAAATAAGGTAAGGGTGTGTCTATTGTGAGAAATGGGCTGAACCCGATATACATCAGAGGAGCCCATGGAGGCAATCCCCTGCAGTAGGTTTGGGTGGTGGAAGTGCCTCCTGAACCCAAGGGAAAAATTATTAATTGTGCAAGTCTTGTTCCTGCTGGGATGGCCGCAACTCCATTAATATCTCTGGCCAGGATTTTTATTTCTCCAGTGAAATCATTATCATTAATGCCAGGGAAGACCTGAACACCTTGTAAGGTAGTAGAGGCTCTTTCAAAAATAAGGGCACATGTATGAGATGGAGTGGGACCTATAATTCCAGTGTGTATTATCTGGGGCCCTTGAAATGAGTCTAATAATGTATAGGTGGCAGCACGAAAGTCCAATCCTGCGCTGCCTGGGGTGGCTAGTTGGAGGGAGGCAATTGTGGAGAAGGATTTTGAGGTAGGTTGGGAGTTTGGCAGGGAACAAACCTTATTGCCCCTGGGTTTGTACTGGGGGAGGTTGTGGCCAGGGGCTGGCCCCAAAAGGATTTTTCCGAGAAGCAGGAAGAAATAGGCTGCCGAGGGCATTTGTCTTAGATCTACACTCACTGACCCAGTGATGACCTTTACCACATCTAGGGAAAAGTGTAGCTGGGGGCGGTTTAGCCCCAGTTTGAGGAGATACTATCCCTAGGCTTTGTTTGCCTATAGGACACTTGCATGCAAAATGGCCAGGTTGTTTACAAGTAAAGCAAGTACGTGAGCCAGGATTGTGAAAGGACTTGGTAAAGGCGGCACCTAAAGCGAGACCCATTGCATGGGCTGCACCCACCCCTGGACAGAGTCTAATAAAGTCAGAAAGTTTCCTTTTATCCTTATGTGGTCGAAGAGCATCCTGACATGCCGGGTTTGCGTTTTCAAAGGCAAGATATTCTTCAAAGGTGCTTTCGCTTTTGCTTGGTCCAAGCAAGCATTCTGCAGCTAGGTTAAGCCAGGGAACAAAGTTACTATAAGGCTCTCGTCGGGCCCTTGTCGAATTTTTCCCAGGGAAGTGGTAGCGGAGGCCTTTTGAGGGAGGCGTCTCCAAGCATGTAAGCCAGCCATCTGAATCTGCACCAAAAGTCCAGCTGGGAAACGTGCCTGGTTAGTTTTAGTGTCAAAAGGCGCATTGCCTACTAGCTTAACATAAGTCCAGGATTTAGAGTAGGCCTTAGCTAAATTTTTTTGAGCAGTTTCCTGACAGTGCTCTTGAAATCTGCATTCGATAACAGGAAGTCTCCAGCACTGAGGGTACCTCGGGCTAGAAATTTCCAATCATTGGGAGAAAGCCATTGTGTGCTTTAGCTTTCTAATAAAGCCAATGTGTAGGGCGCAGTGGGTCCATAGTGAGCCCAAGCCTTTTTAAGTTTTTCAAGAAAACACAGGCTTAATTTTTTCTAGACACTCTGGGTTCCTTCCTTCCAAGGGGTGAACTCCTCATCCTATGAGTCCTGATCTCCTTGATCCATTTCCCCGGCTTCCTCCTCTTGATCTTTGTCTAAGTCTTTGACTTCAGCCTGGGCAGGCATATCTTTCTGACTGTGGGTGACTGAGAAGGCGAGAACAGGCCAATGGAGCAGCTTAGCCTTTGTATTAGACCACCTTGGGCCAGCTTGCATTGACTCCTTGCCTAAGGCTAATGAACAGAGCTCAGAGTCAAGGTATCTTAATATTTTAAAAGTTGGATCTGCTCCCATCTATGTTGGAGAGACTCTCGCAAGGGAGCCAGGTTAGGCAAGGGAAGTGGGGAAAAAATATCTGGGGGGGGGCATTTGTCCCCTGAAGGGCCGGAGCACAAAAGGCAGGAGGGATATATGAGGGAGGTGGATGTGTAAGTCCTATAGGCTGTGGTAGGGTCCTGGGAGGTGCTGGGTCTTTTGAATGGTAGCGAGCTGCTTCCTTCTCCAAGGTAGACTCCTCCCCAAGGGTCAATGTGTCTCTGGGGTTTAAAACTGGGTAAAGGCGGTTGGTAACCATTGGAGCCTTATTTATTAGGGTGGTATTTTGAGGGGGACCATGAAGTTTTCCAGGGTCCTGAGGAGAATGAGAAGGGTCTATGTCTATACTAACTAATGGGCATGCCGAGGGGACACGAGAGGTCTTTTACATAGTCTCTTCCCCAATCCTGACAAGTTTTAAGGTACCATTGTCAAAGAGTGAGCTTTTGCGAATTTCATTAATTAAGTTCCAGTAAGAAAAGGTGAGAACAGGCAATTTTTCTGGGCCAAAGGATTCATAATAATCTTTTAAACACTCTCCTACTCTAAGCCATCTTTTACCATCTATGGTCCCTTCAAGGGGAAACCATGGACACAATTCTCCTATGTATGAAAAGAAAAAATTTAAGTCCGTTTTCTTAACACACTCCCCCTATGTCTTGAAGGACTCCTTGAGGTTTGACAAAAACAAATCATGTGACGAAACTGCTTGTCCCGTGTTGGGTCACTCACGGTGCTTCATCGCCACTCTCCTTCTGGATATGTCACTCGGTGGTATCTGCTGAGGCAATTGCGACCTCCACTTGACCAGGACTTCCAGGAGGACGGGGTTCCCAATCAGTCAAAGGCTCGAGCCCCAGTTGGTGGGTGACAGATGTCCCGGCCGGTAGGACACATCAACGTGGGCAGCGAATATAGATGGGGAGGAATGAAGGGACATCGGACACGAGAGATGACAGCAAGACAGCAGTTCTGATCAAGCTGCAAACTTTTATTGTTCACACAGGGGAATTTATAGGCTGGAGATGGGAAAGCTCTCTTATCGGAAGTTCCTGGATGTCTTCACAAGGTGAGATAACCTCAGGATGTTTCAGGAAGACAGATAGCCACAGGATGTCTCAGGGACACAGATGGCTACAGGATGTCTCCCAGACAGGATGTCTCCCGGGGGGCTGTTTCTTGTAAGTGTTAGGCTATTCTTTGAAGGAGAATTCCTTCTCCCCCTGACAGTCAGGGATTCAGTATTTCTAATGGAAAATTAGAAAATGAATCCAATGTGTATGCAAATATGTGCTACCCAAAAATCTTCCCACTCTCATTCAGAACAATGCCTTGACATTACCTTCACCACAAGTAAGACACCATTTAGGGGAAGAGTTAGAAAATCTGTGAATACACATCTGGAATGGAAAATGCTCAGGAGTTCACAAACATGGTGGGAGAGGAGTTTCCAAAAGTAAGGGATAGGGTAAAAACTCCACAAACATGGAGCTCTGCCAGTCTAAAGACTTCTGGAGTAACTGCCTCTGAGGTTGGGCACTTGAAATATATGTTGTTGTCAGGAGCTTTAGCTTCCTTTGTAGTGAGACCATCAAAGCTGGGTCTGCATCTATGGGATCTGGAGGACATGGTTTCTTATTTTCCAATGAACATGAGGTATCAGTGCTGAATTTTCTCTTTGTAGGTAAACTGTTTCCACTGGGGCTAAGTGTCTCTCAGTATGAACTGTGAAGCCATTTAATCATCCTCCACTTTTTGTGGTGTTTTTTGCAGCTGCACTGGGATTTTGGTATTTGCTTCAAGAAATACAAGGAGTTCAACAGGGACACAGTGCTGGAGGGAGTTCTGTCACGTGTGGTGGGTAAGGGTCTGCAGAAGAATGCACCAACAAGGCTTTTATCTTACATAGCTTGCCCCCTAGACCATAGCAATCTGATTCTAAACATTCCACTGAAACCTCTCCATATAACAAGATGCCTTTACATAGAAGGGACTGGGGTCTGCCCCATGTCAGTCAGAAACCATTTGGAAGCCAATGGAAGATCCATATGACCCCACCAAAGATGTTTTAACACAAAAATGCACACCACTGCTCTAAGCTGACTACTCAGCAGGTTCCAAATTATTGGCAATTCTGTTCTACACCATTTTCATGAAACCCAGTCAATCAAGGCACTGTCTGGTACACTCATGATCATCAATAGGACATCAAACGGTTCTCCAGTGCCACCTGGTCATGGGAATTTCAAAAATTTAATGGTATTTGTCTAGCCATTTTTCAAGGATGAAGTTGGAGGCACTGTGGGTTTCAATTTATTCAGGAACCATTAAATGTAGAGGAAGGTCATTTCAATGAAAGCTCTGGAGAACACTAACAGGCAAGGCTTCCCAAAGACAGTCCAAAAGATCACATGAACGCAGGGCCATTGAGGTCTACAATGTGAGGTCCATGTGTGTTTTGACTTGCAACTATGGCTGCCTAGTCTTTTAAATAAAATCATGTGATATCCTTCCTGAGATTCCCAGTGCTCTGTGGGAAGCCACCCTGGGCATAGATCTCAGTTTCCAAGGGTGACTCTCATGTGTGGCCTCCTAAAATCCCAATAGAATACACAGCAATACTTCTTTAAGGTCAGTTCCAGAACACAGTCTCTAGAGGAATCACACCAGTGTTCAAGCCCAGGTGGACCCAGTCATCTCTTCCAACAGCCACACAAATCACCACAATTAAAACCAAAACACTCCCACATAGCCCTCATCGTCTTTCATATAGACACTCAACATAACCTCTGGCTGGAGATTTCCATGAGGTGCGCACCCCAAGACAGTGTCCAAAATAACCTTCGTTGCCCCTCATTTGCCTAATATCACGGTGGCCTGGACACCCATCTGGGCAACAAGGACTGATCAAATAGGCCTGCTGTTAATACTGCTCTGCTTCTCCAATTTGAGTCCTACTGACTGTCAGGTATAGATTCTTTATGTGATTTGGATTCTGGAGAAAACACAAGCACCTATGGGCTAGAGTCTTCAGGTATTTGAAGAACTCATTTGAACCAAATATTTCTATTCTCAATTGATGGAGGTCAAGAACCTTACAGAGGAAGGCGAGAAACTTCTTCCACAATGACTGCTCTTTTGGCCTATTTAGTTTTGGATGCACACATGGGATCTTTCTTTACATCCATCATGTGCAGAGAATCTAAACCACAGCCTCGAACAGGACCTACATCGTGATTCAGAAACATCCCTTTCCAAAGCAATTAAGCAGAGAGCCACAGGTGATGCCCATTCATTTCCATTTGAAAACTGTTTTCTTCAGGCTTCACAAAAGGTGGCCTGAGGCAAAGACCTTTCTGACATTCAGGGCAACAGAACAATAGGTAAGCAAACAGCCCAAAACAGTGTTTCTCCACTGAGACTTTACTGGTCACACTGATATCTGAGTTTTCTGAGATGCTCGCCATTCCCTTCAGCTATCCAGTACATGGCCATGTCACAGAGCTTGGAGGTGGTGCATATCTTGGACACAAAACCTTGAGCCTATTCTGGAGATTGGCCAGAATTCAGAAAGAAAACAGGAACTTAGGAAGATATCAGAGGTTGCCCATCAATAAGGCAAGCCGCAGTCCATTCATAAATTGGGAAGTATAAATGCTGGGAAGCTTTCTACTAGACAGGACACATTCATTGAAGCATTCTCTTTTCTAATGTCTACAACCACGGTCACAGTGGGATACACAGACCTAGAAACACTCGTCTTGTCAAATGAGTTACTAGAATCAGTTCACTCCAAACGAAACAAACTGCCTTTCTTACGTATTCTCAGAACATGAGACAAAACCACAAACCCACACCCACACCCACACCCACAAAGGCACCTCCTTCCCCAAAGTACGTCTGTGACTATCCGGAGTATCCACTGACTGGTGGGCCATACTATGTTCCCCCGAAATGGCCTGTCCTGTCTCAGATCTGTTTTCCTTGTTCAACTCTGTGAAGTTGACACGAGCCAGCAGTGAGCCACTACCTGGTTTCTCAGGAAAGGCCCATCTTCAGAGCTTTCCTGGCATTTGGCCATCCTCACATTAGTAGGTACCAAGAAAGACTGATTCTGTACGTGGTAAATCCAAACAAGTTTGACCACTGGGACTGGGACTGGGACTGGCTCTGTGTGCCTGGCTTCCTGGATCCCATGTTCAGAGAGTTCCATCACCAAGAAAGTGATGTGAGGTCACTTCTTTCAGGAACTGAATGAGGTCACTGCCTTAGCAACCACATTTTCATAACAGTTGCTTTCAAGGGTCCCATCAGATGGAGGCTGCCCCTACATCTTGTAATACTTTCAGAAGTTAGAATGGTATATCAACCTTTGGCACTCGGGATCAGCTCTCCACACAGGCCTGCTTTGGTCTATCTTCTCTACATTAAGAGGAGAGATGCTGATTCAGACACAACCCTTCATCCTGACCAGGATTTTTGCCATGAAAGGTGACTCTTACTCTCTCAGGTCCTTCATAGCTACCTACATCTTCTATAGGGATCATTTCTGCATGGACGTTTGAAATTCTTACAAGGTGGAAGATCACCTACATTCCTCTGTTGTAAGACCAACACTTTCCATGCTCTTATGTAAAGTTAGATCGAGGGAACAGTATATGGTTACAATTAATAACCTTTTCAATTTGGGTTAGGAATCATTCTGCTGGATGAATAATGGTATTGGGAACCTGTGATATTTATAAGACTATAGAGGTGAAATATAAGTATAAAAACAGAAATCTAGGAACGATTGGAAGCCCAGAAGGCCATTGTGCACTTGATTGGTATACTTAGATTCGAATAACGTTCTGCACAGATGTTTCAAATAAATAGATAACCAATGGCATTGAACCTTGTACCTTGGATCATTGAATGTAGAAGAGAACATCCACTCAAACAGGGATAATCGGTAGGATTAGGAAGATAGATGGTAGGTTTAAAAATAAGAGTGAGTAAAGCATTTGGACCAAAAGTTCTTTAGCAATGTTGATTCAGTTAGAGAGTGAATGTCAATGTCACCACATGTGAAGAGGCATTCACAATGATTAACTGGAGAAAAGGTGTAGAAAAGCAGATATCAATAGAGATATTAGGAAATCAGGCAAAGTACAAAGTGTGTTATAGGAAAAGACATTTTTAACAGGGTTGAGGTTGAATACATAATCTTAGGAAGAAACAAATATGTACTCACCAATAGGAATGATATTTGAGAGCATTTGGGAACCAGGACATGGATGTTGTTAGTAATACATGGTCACATTCAATTTAGGCTTTGGTACAATCATAAGTGTGACCCTTGTATTTTGTGTCAGGAATATTACTTAGATGAAATGTATATGTATATTAGGTGAGCAGAAAATTCATCATGAAATATATATCATCCACAGATCCAAAAATATTTATTTTACTTAACATGGATAAATAGGTCAAATATAAGTACGAAAACAGAAGCCTAGGTAAGATTCGAAGCCCAGAAGAACATCGGGCCCTTGATTGTGATACTTAGATTTGAATTATGTTCTGCAGAGGTGTCTCAGATAAATCGATATACAATGGCACAGGACCTTGGATGTTTGAGTGTTAAAGAGAACATCCAGTCAAAAATGTATAGTAGGTAGGATTAGGAAAATAGTCGGTAGGATTAGAAAGAAGAATGAGTAAAGGATTTGGACAACAAATTTTGCTTCTCAATTTGAGGCCTACTGTCATGCATGGGCGACGCTCATGCATGGCCTCCTAATATCCCAACACAATTCATGGAAATACTTCTCTGAGGTCATTTCCAAAACTCAGTATCTTTGGGGAATCACACCAGAGTTCAACCCCAGGTAGACCCAGTCATCTTTTCTAACCACCACACAAATGACCACAATTAAAACCAAAACACTCCCACATGGCCCTCATCTTCTTCCATATAGACACTGATTATAAACTCAAGCTGGAGCTTTCCATGAGGGTTGCAGCCCAATTAGTGTCCAAAACAAGCTCCCTTGCCCCTCAATTGCCCAAAGTCAAGGTGGCCTGGACACCCTTCCTGTGAACCAGGAGTAATCAAATAGGCCTGCCATTAATAGTGGTCCGCTTCTCCAATTTGAGGCCTACTGACTGTAGGGTTTAGATTCTTTATGTGAATTGGAGTCATGAGAAAACCCAACCACCTATTGACTACCTTTTGCAGGGCTTGGAACAACCCATTTGAGTGAGTCTAGGAGTTGGACCAAAAGTTCTTTAGAAAAAGGGGTTTGGTAAGGGATTGAATGTAAATATCAGCACATGTGAAGAATCATTCACAATGATGAACTGGAGGAAAGGTGTAGGAAAGCAGATATCAATAGAGACAATAGGAAATCAGGCAAAGTACAAAGTGTGTGATAGGAAAAGACATTTTTAACAGGGTTGAGGTTGAATACATAATCTTAGGAAGAAAC
Organism: Callospermophilus lateralis; assembly: GCF_048772815.1. Classification (NCBI taxonomy): domain Eukaryota; kingdom Metazoa; phylum Chordata; class Mammalia; order Rodentia; family Sciuridae; genus Callospermophilus; species Callospermophilus lateralis. Next base: position 90,326 of record NW_027510156.1, read on the forward strand.
AAATATGTAATCACCAATATGAATGATATTTGAGAGCATTATGGAACCAGGACATGGATGTTTTTAGTAACACATGGTCACATTCAATTTAGGCTTTGGTACAATCATAAGTGTGACCCTTGCATTTTGTGTCTGAAATATTACTTAGATGAAATGTATATGTATATCAGGTGAGTAGAGTGTTTATTCCACCATTTCTGAAGCAATATTTTAAAGACTTATAAATAAATATCGGGGATACAAGTGGTGTACCCTGTGTCTATGAATATAGAGATGATGCCTTTATAGAAAATACTGTAAATAAATAAGAGAACTGGTTCCAACTTTAAATAATGGATTGAATTGATATCTGAAAATATATAGGAAATCTTATATTGATATACATACATTCATTCCAATCAGTTATACATCGAATTTTGACATTAGCATTATGGTTTATCATAAAGAGTGTGTAAGTTTTGATTCAAAAGTGATTATGGAAATCAAAAATCATGTGTTTGGAAAGAAGTCTCATGAAAAGAGCAGTCAAGAAACATGGAGGAATACATGTGTTCTGAAGCAGGAAGTGATTGAAAGTGAACCAAATGCCTATAAATTTTTGAACTTGTGGATGAAAGGATATATCCTATGTTGTCCATTAACTGAAGAAATAGTAATGTACAAGTGTTGAATAAAAATGACTTTCAAATATACATCATGTCCCATAGGATTGTACTTGCATTAATGTTAAACTGGGTCAGTTACTGTAGAAATATTAGGATTTGTAAGAACCATTCACCGAAGTTAGTTTTCAGTACAAGGAAATAAATATGTATTTCAGGTGGATGAATATTTCTGAGAATAATCTTCTGAAATGTTGATTATAAATCCACATATAGAAACATTAGTGAATTTAGAAAGTGTATAATAAGACACATATATTTCATATTTTGAAAAATCTGGAGAGTATATATATATATATATATATATATATATATATATATATATATATATAAACACACATACAAAGACATTAAAATGTAGCAATACATATGACAATCGAAATTCATCATGAAATATATATCATCCACATATCCAAAAATATTCATTTTATGAACATGGATTTTTGTGTATTGTTGTTCATCAAGGATATTCACCCATAGGTTGAATTCCAGTTCCATCAGTATTTAGGTGGAGTGATCTCTTTTAACAATTTGTATCTTCCAAAATCAGCAAGCTCACAAGAATGTATGTATGATACCAGGTAGGATTCTAAATATGCATAAAATAATACATGTGCTGAATAGGCTACAGAGAAAGGGAGACAGGAATTTACGTATGTGTTAACTTTAAAACTCATGGAGAAGTATTACAATGAAAAATGACTAGATTTATAACACATACCCTTGATAAAGCAGAAGGAAAGTCAAAGTATACACCATGCTTCCTATGAATGGCCTGTATTCCTATTCTGTTAGGTTTCTTTTTCTCTATCATATTAGGATTCGTCGTCAGAGTCTAGTAGGGTATGGGTTAGTGTCAGGGATTCAGTATTTCAAAAGGAAAGTAGCAAAATGAATCTAATGTGTATGCAAATATGTGCTACACAAAAATCTTCCCACTCTCATCCCGAACATTGCCCTGACTATACCTTCGCCCAAAGTAAGACACAATTAGAGGAGAAGAGTTAGAAAATCTGTGAATCCATATTTGGAAAAGAAAATGCTCAGGAGTTCACAAACTTGGAAATGGTATAACAGTTTCCAAAAGTAAGGGAGAGGGTAAACACTACACAACATGGAGCTCTGCTGGCCTAGTGACTTTTTGATAAACTGCCTCCTAGTTTGGGCCCATGAAATATATGTTGTTGTCAGGAGCTTTATCTTCCTTGGTAGTGAGACCATCAAAGCTTGGTCTGCATCTATGTGACCTGGAGGACGTTTCCTTTTTTTTCTAATGAACATGAGGCAGCATTTCTGAATTTTCCCTTTTTAGTAAACTGTGGCCACTGGGGTCTAAGTGTCTACCCGTGTGGTCTGTGAAGCCATTTGGTCATCCTTCACTTTTCATGGTGTTTTTTACTGCTGCACTGGGAGTTTGGTATTGGCTTCACATAATACAAGGAGTTCAACAGGGACACAGTGCTGGAGGGAGTACTCTCACTTGTGGTGGGTCATTCTGCAGAAGAATGCACCAACCACGCTTCTATCCCACATACCTTGCCACTTTGACCATAACAACCTGATTCTGAACATTGCTCTGAAACATCTACATATAACAAGATGCCTTTACATATAAGGGTCTGCTGGCTGCAGGGGAAGGCAAGAGACTTCATTAACAATGAATGCACTTTGGCCATTTTGGTTTTGGATGCACTCATGGGATCTTTCTTTTTTTTAAAATTTTTATTGTTGGTTATTCAAAATATTACATAGTTCTTGATATAACCTATTTTCCACTTTGATTCAAGTGGGTTAAGAGCTCCCATTTTTACCCCGTATACAAAACTCACACACCCTTCATGATAAACCATAACCATAATATTTCAATTAGATGTATAACTGGTTGGAATGAATGATTATATATCAATATAAAATTTCTTATATATTTTCAGACATCCATTCAATCCATTATTTAAAGCGGAACCAGTTATATTATTTATTCACAATATGGTCGATTCATGCATTACTTCTATATTCATAGACACAGGGTACACCTCTTTGTATCCCTAATACTAATTTATATGTCTTCAAAATATTGCTCCCAGAAATGGGGAAAGAATTACTCATGTCACCTGATCTACATATACATTTTATCACAGTAATATTCTGGACACAAAATGCAAAGGTCACACTTATAATTGTACCAAAGCCTAAATGGAAAGTGATCATGGATTAGTAAAGGTTATAGATTCTTTGTGTGAATTGGAGTCATGTGAAAACCCAAGCACCTATGTGCTTGCCTCTGCAGGTCTTTTAAGAACTCATTTGACCCAAAGGATCCCTATTCTCACTTGATGGAGGTCAGGAAACCTACAGAGGAAGGCGAGAGTCTTCATACACACTCACTGACCTATTTGCCATTTGGTTTTGGATGCATACATGGGATCTTTCTTTATATCCATCAGGTTTTGACAATCTAAGCCACAGCCTCGAACAGGGCCAAGAGGCTGATTCAGACACATCCCTTTCCAAAGCAATTAAGCAAAGAGCCACAGGTGAGGCCCATACATTTGCATTTGAAAACTGTTTTCTTCAGGCTTCACAAAGGGGTGGCCTGAGACAAAGACCTTCCTGACATTCAGGGCAACAGAAGAATAGGTAAGTAGAATGCCAAAGAAGGGTTTCTCCACTGAGACTTTCCTGGTCACACTGATATCTGAGTTTTCTGAGATGCTCACCATTCCCTTCAGCTATCCAGTACATGGCCATGTCACAGAGCTTGGAGGTGGTGCATATCTTGGACACAAATCCATGGGCCTATTCTGGAGAGTGGCCAGAATTTAGGAAGAAAGCAGGAACTTAGGATGACAGTAGGTGTTGCCCATGGATAAGGCAAGCCAAAGTCCATTCATAAATTGGGCAGGATGAATGCTGGGAAGCTTTCTACTAAACAGGACACACCCATTGAGGCATACTTTTTTCTAATGTCTACAACCACAGAGACAGTGAGATATACAGACATAGAAACACTCGCCTTGTCAAACGACTTACTAGAATCAGTCCACTCCAAACCAAACAAACCACTTTTTTTTACCTATTCTCAGAACATGAGAGAAAACCACAAACTGTCGTCCACACACACCAAGGCACCTCCTCCGCCCAAGTAAGTCTGTGACTATCCAGAGTGTCCTCTGACTGGTAGACCATACGATGTTCCCCAAAAATGGACTTTTCTGTCTCAGATTACGTCTCCTTGATCAACGCTGTGAAGTTGTAAGGAGGCAGTGGTGAGCCACTATCTGCTTTCTCAGGAAAGGCCCCTCTTCAGAGCTTTCTTGGCATTTTCCCACCCTCACATCAGTAGGTACTACGAAAGACTGACTCTGTCCTTGGTAAATCCAAACAAGTGAGCTCTCTGGGACTGTGACTGGGACTGGCTCTGGGTTCTTGGCTTCCTGGATCCCAAATTCAGAGAGTTCCATCACCAAGGAAGTAGGTGAGGTCACTTTCTTCAGGAACTGAATGAGGTCACTGCCTTGTCCACCACTTTGTCCTAAATGGTGTTTCCTAGGGTCCCATGAGATGGAGGCTGCCCCTACTTCCTGTGACACTTTCACAGCTTTGAATACCATACAAACCATAGGCACCTGGGAACAGCTCTCCACACAGGCCTGGTTTGGTCCATCTTCTCTATATTAAGAAGAGAGAGGCTGATTCAGACACACCCTTCATCCTGACCTGGTTGTTTGCCATGGAGGATGACTTTTGCTCTCTCAGGTCCTTCGTAAGTGCATACATCTTCTCCAGGGATTATTTCTGCATGGATTTTTGAGGTTCTCAGCAGGTGGAAGATCCTCTAACTTCCATTGTTGTAAGATCAACTCTGTCCTGCTCTTCTGTAAAGTGAGATTGAGAGAAGAGTGTATGGTTAGGGTTACTAACATGTTCGATTTGGGTTAGGAATCATTCTGCTGGATGAATAATGGTATTGGGAACCTGTGATATGTATAAGAATATAGACTTGAAATATAAGTATGGAAACAGAAATCTAGGAAACATTGAAGCCCAGAAGGGCATTGAGCCCTTGATTGGGATACTTAGCTTGAATTATGTTCTGCACCGTGGTCTCAGATAAATTGATATACAACGGCATAGGACCCTGTACCTTGGATGATTCAATGTAGAAGAGAATATCCACTCAAAAAGGGATAGTCCGTATGATTAGGAAGATAGTCAGTAGGTTAAGGAAGAAGAGAGAGTCTAGCTGTTGGACCAAATGTTCTTTAGCAATAGGGTTGCGGTTAGAGAGTCAATGTAAATGTCAGCACATGTGAAGAGTCAGTCACAATGATGAACTGAGGAAAATATGTAGGAATCCAGATATCAATAGAGACATTAGGAAATCAGGCAAAGTATAAAGTGAGTGATTGGATTAGACATTTCAACAGGCTTGAGGTTGAATATATAATCTTAGGAATAAACAAATATGTAGTCACTAATAGAATTGACATTTGAAACAATTAGGCAACATGGAAATGGATATTTTCAGTAATCCATGCTCACTTTCCATTTAGGATTTGGTACAATCATTAGTGTGACCTTTGCCTTTTGTGTCCAGAATATTACTGTGATAAAATGTATATGTAGATCAGGAGACATGAGTATTTCTTCCACCATTTCTGGGGGAAATATTTTGAAGTTGTATAAATTAGTATTGGGGGTACAAATAGGTGTACACTGTGTCTATGAATATAGAGATAATGCATGAAGAGAGCATAATGTGAATAAATAATATATATGGTTCCAACTTTAAATAATGGATTGAATTGATATCTGAAAATATTCAGGAAACCTTATATTTATATACATACATTCATTTTAACCAGTTATACATCTAATGGTAATAATGGTATTATGGTTTATTATGAAGAGTGTGTGAGTGTTGCTTCAAAAGTGATGGAAATCGAAAATAATGTGTTTGGAAAGAAGTCTCATGAAAAGAGCAGTCAAGAAACATGGAGGAATACATGTGTTCTGAGGCAGGAAGTGAGTGAGACTGAAACAAATGCTTATAAATTCGTGAACTTGTGGATGAAATATATATCCTATTATGTGCATAATCTGAAGAAATAATTATGTACCAGTGTTGAATAAAAATGAACGTCAAAATACACATCATTTCCAATAGGAATATACTTGCATTGATGTTAAAGTGGGTCAATTACTGTAGAAATATTAGGATTTGAAAGCACCATTCACTGAAGTTAGTTTTCAGTGCTAGGAAACAAATATGTATTTCAGGTGGATGAATATTTTTGAGAATAATCATGTGATATTTGAATGTAAATCCACATACATGAACATGAATGAATTTAGGGAGTGCATATAAGACTTATATATTTTATATTTTGAAAAATCTGGAGAGTGTAAATATATATATATATATATATATATATATATATATATATATATACACACACAAAACACACACAGAGACATTAAATAGTAGCAATATATTTGCCAATCGAAATTCATCATGAAAAATATATCAACCACTGATGCAACAATATTTATTTTACTGTAGATGGATTTATGTATAAAGTTGTTCAAGTAGGAAGCTCACCCCTAGGTTGAAGTTTCAGTTCCAAAAGCGTTTAGGTGGAGTGATCTCTTCTCACAATTTGTATCTGCCAAGTCAACCACCTCACAACAATGTACGTGTGATAGCAGGTAGGATTCTATATGTGCATATAAAAATACATGTGCAAATAGGCTACAGAAAAAGGCAGATAGGAATTCACATATTTGTTAACTTTAAAAACACATGGAGAACTGTTTTATTTAAAAATTGACTAGATTTATAACACCTACCCTTTATAATGCAAAAGGCAAGTCCAACTATACACCATGCCTCCTCTGAACTGCATGTATTTCTATTTTGTTTGGGTTATTTTTCTCCATCATATTAGGATTATTAGTCACTGAATAGTAGAGTATGGGTTATTGTCAGGTGTCCCGGCAGGCAGTGCACATCATCGTGGGCAGCGAACCTATTTGGGGAGGAATGAAGGGACAAGAGACACGAGAGATGATAGCAAGACAGGAGTTCTGATTAAGCTGCAAACTTTTATTGTTCACAGAGGGGTATTTATATGCTGAGAATGGGAAAGCTCTCTTACTGGCAGTTGCTGGATGACTTCAAGGTGAGATAACCTCAGAATGTTTCAGAAAGACAGGTGGCTGCACGATGTCTCAGAGAGATTGATGGCCGCAAGATGTCTCCCAGGCCGGATACCTCCCAGGGGGCTCTTTCATGAAAGTGTCAGGGTATTCTTTGAACTAGAATTTTTTTCTAGCCCCTGACCTTTTCCACTTTCTTGTATAAAATGTTTGACCATACATTACTGCCCATGTTCTTAGGGGTTGATAGAGGCTCTGTTCCTCTAGGAGGCCTTAGATTATCTCCGGATCCGAGCGAGCGTCTTCACTAGGAGAATTCGTGGTGGCTTTGGCATGTTTTTGGAGGAGACAACTTTGAGGCAAAGCATGCCAACCACCATGCACCAGAGTGTGTCACTCAGAGGTCTTGGGTTTTGTGGTCCGTGGATCCATCCTCCTGCAGTCCTTCGTGCACCCTTCGTTATTATGGCCTAACGTCATCACTCCATGGGTTCTTCCTTCCCCAAGCAGAAGGGTCCATGGAGGAGTGAACCCTTATTGCAGGGGCAGAAGATGGTTGGTGAGAGCTGTCACTCATACTTTTATATAAGAAAGAGAGATCTGTGGGGATGTAAACTTAACAAATAATCCTATGAGAAGGGTAGAACATCCTTTTAAATGTTGGCAGCGTGGTCTTCCATCTCCAGATGATGATAGTGGTCCTCTATGGGCTTAGAGGCCAAAATATTAATCTGTTCTTTAATAAATTGTACCAGGCTTTTATAATGCAAGGTCCTATGAACACCATTAAAAGTAAACGCAACAAAGGGCCTAATAGGGGAAGAAGGTAGGGTAGGAATCCATTAAGTCCAGTCCAGAGGGGATTTTCAAATAGTTCCCTTCATCTCTTTTCTAGATCTTCTTGAAGCTGCTTAATTTTAGTGCATACTATGCCTGATTTATTGGCATAAATGCAGCATCATTTCCCTAAGGCCAAGCCAATAACTCTCTTGTTAGCTGTCAGCAAATCTAAGCCTCGACTGTTTTGAAGGAACACTTCTGCCAGGGAGTCTATTTGGTCCTGCAAATGTTTAATGGTTCCTGATAGAGTTTGTACATCATTTATAACTTGTTGAGACAGGCGATGGTACGAGTGTATAGCCGTGCCTAAGCTAGCTGTAGCTGTGTCTACAGCAGCTGTTTTTCCAAGACTGGCAAGGAGTGGTAAGGTCTGTATTGCCCACCATTGACTTTTGACTAAGGTTTCTAGGCTAGGAATGGGTAGAGGTTTGTCTCCTGGGACAATAGTTATATCAGGGAGAAATAAGGCAAGAACACAGCCACTGGGTCAATTCGCTGGAAGCCTGGGGAAGGCCAAGTTTCTTCCACACATGAAAACTGTGCCATTGGGGGAAGAAAGAGATGGGGTGGGTGAGGAATAATTTTATACTGTTGCGCAATTTCCAAAGGAAGTAACTCCAACATCAATATCATACGTATTATTCTGCATCATGCCTAATAAGACATAATGTAAAAGTGCTTATAGGCTGAACTTTAAAAGGAAATCCGGGTTGGCATGTATTATCATTGTCCATGATAGAATTAATAGGAACTGCCATAGGCATGATTGCCCCTGTTGTCATGCAGACCCAGCAATCACCAGCAAGGGTGGGGTTTGAATTATTAAGCAAATAGAAGGTAGTTTCCAAAATATCTAATGTATTGGTATCTAAACCTGGGAGCTGTGATTTAGGCTACATTAAGGGATAATATGTGAGTTCACAGATTTGGGGTTTCAAAAGTTTGATTATCTGAGAATTCTTGACAGCATCAGTGGGTCCTCCACCATCAGAGACCCCTGAAGGGGCTTTAATGGGCCAGCAGGAAGGTTTACCGACAGTGCCTTGGCACCCGATGACTGTAGCTTGGTGTATTTGCGTTCTCCTACCCGGTCAAAGAGAACGGGGTTATAATGAATAGTGGTCCCCCCTGATGCATGAGTTTTAGTTAGGCTGGCTTCAAAAAATTATTCTCCCTTCTTGTTAACACAAATTGAGGCCGACGCATACCAAGAGACATGCATCGCATGGGTATGCGTACAAGTTGCAGAACAATTTTGGAGTGCTTTACTTGTATTAGGGGGAATAATCTTTGGCTTGTTAACACATACCCATTTAGGCTGATGAACTTCTCTGAGTTTATGGTCAACCTCGGCACGAAGGTAAGCCACCTTAGTCACACAGTAAGCAGTCTGGGTCCAACTAGTGGAAGCCTGAGTCCAAGATCCTCCCTTGGATTCACAGGGTGGGCCAAAAATGTACTCCATGATGTTGGAAGTTGGAGGGCCATGACCTCCTTGTACAAATCTGTTCAGCAGAAGTACCTTAAGCAGGAACCTCACACAGACTGTTGACTGCATCTGAAAAAGAGGAAAATTTGTCCTCAGGGAGAGGGCCTCCGTCCCTGGGTTGAGGTAAGTCATTAACCTGTTTAACCAGGCGTTCTGGTAACCATCTTGGGGATGCTTGCTCATGGTCCAAAACACAAGCTGAGTCTCATCCCCAGATGAGGACAGGATCTGGGCCTTTCCATTTATTTGTAAGGGTAAGAAAATTAAGGGCAAAAAATGCATGGTTAAGGTGATCTCTGGGATTGGTAAATACAAGGTCGGAAGCCTTAAGGCGGGTTAGCCAAGTCTTTAAGATAAGGTGCACACCTTCCACATTGCCTTGGCCCTGAGGGTTGTATGGAATTCCAGTAGTATGACAAATTTGCAAGGTAGCACAAAACTGTTAAAACTTGTCACTGATATATGCAGGAGAATTATCTGTTTTAATATGTATTGGTTTACCCATTATGGAAAATGCTGAAACAAGATGAGAAAGGACATCTTTGGTAGCCTCTCCAGAATGTGGTGATGCAAAAATAAAGCCGCTGAAGGTATCTATAGAAACGTGTATATATTTGGTTTTTCCTAATTCAGGAAAATGAGTAACATCCATTTGCCAAACCTGATTGGGCAGTAATCCTCAGGGGTTAACTCCCAAGTGTTGAATGGGGAGGGAGACAGCACAACCAGGGCATGCTTTTACTATCTCTCGTGCCTGTTGCCTGGTAATTTTACAAAGTAATCAAAGGGTCTGGGAATTTAGATGGTGAAGATTGTGTAACTCCATGGCCTTTTCAATGGAGGCAACAAAAATTGGAAAGATGGAACGAGATGCTGCATCAGCTTGGGCATTACCTTGTGTTAGAGGCCCGGAAGATCAGAGTGTGCCCTGATGTGTCCTAAGAAAAATGGGTGTTGTCTGGCCTGAATTAGCTGCTAAACCTGGTGAAACAGAAAGGCCGCATTGGAAGAAGACTTAATGGCGGGTGAAATCTCCAGCAGGGGCACAGAATGACCAATGTAGGCACTGTCTGTATCAATATTAACAGGATTATCAAAAAATGTTATAAAAACTTGTGTTATGACAAACAATTCCACAAGCTGTGCTGACTGATAGACAGTATCAAAGGTGGTATGCTGGTTATTGAAAACAAAGACTGCAGGGCCAGTACTGGAAATGTATGTAAAAACAGTAAGGGCTTGAGGAATGGGAGCCTTTTGAGTAATTTTGGGAAAAATAAATGGATGTAATTGGGCAAAATGTAAAAGGGGTCATTGGGGAGGTGGTTATCAATTGTTTCCAAAAAAACAGATAGGGCAATACCCCATTCATCCCTTGTCTGTAGTAAAAATTGGGTTTGGTTCTTAGTATATGGAATTAAAATATTATCAAGGTCTTTGCCAAAATGTTGTCGAGAAAGCAAGGGACATTTTATAATGATAGAAGCTACCTAAGCAGGATAAACAGTATGTGGTGGGTAAATGGACCCAAAGCAAGGGGCAGCCTTTATTTTTAAACTGTGGATCTCGCTGCCAAAATATTCCTGTGGGTGTATGAGAAGTGTGTAAAATAACCAGAACCAGAGGAAGGTTATAAGAAATTTGTGTAACAAACTGTTGGTCAATGGCTTCTGTGACTTGGTTTTATGCCTGTCATGCCTCAGGAGTAAGCTTTCGACAGGAAGAGGGGTGGGAAACACCTCTCAAAATATCTTTAAAGGGCAAAAGTACACAAGTGGGTAATCTTAAATATGTTCTTAGCCATTGAATATCCCCCAGTAATTTTTGAAAATCATTAAGGGTGTGAAGATGGTCCACACATACTTGTATTTTATGAATTTGGATCTGATTATCTTGAAGTTTAAGTCCCAAATAGGTATAAGCGTCCTGTGTTTGAAACTTGTCAGGAGCTATCTGTAGTCCCAAGGTAGTGAGTGTTTTGTAAAGGTCCAGGTAACAGTTATTAAGGTCATGGGTATTAGGTGCATCAATTAACAAATCATCCATATAATGTAAAATATAAATTTGTGGTCATCACTCTCTCACAGGGTCTATTGCTTGAGCAACGTATTTTTGGCAAAGACTAGGGCTGTTGGCCATACCTTCGGGAAGAACCTTTCATTGAAATCTCTGCATAGAGCCCTGAAAATTAATGCAAGGGAGACTAAAGGCAAAATATGGTCTATCCTCAGGATGTTAAGGAATGTTTAAAAAGCAATCTTTTAAGTCAACAACGATTTTACAATAGTTTTTAGGAATAGCCACTGGTGTGGCAATGCCTGGCTATAGTGCTCCCATGAGGCATGTAACTTTATTAATGGCACGCAATTCTTGTAAAAGGCATCACTTGCGTGATTTTTTCTTGATATCAAAAATAGGAGTATTCCATGGTGAGGTTGAGGGCTCTACATGGCTGGCTGTCAGCTGTTCCTGCTCTAACACAGAGGCAGTCTTCAATTTTCCTTGGGTAAGAGGCCACTGATCCACCCACACAGGAGTCTGAGATGTCCAAATAATTTTATCTGCTTGGGGTACAGGAGGGTCAGGGACCAACACTAAAAATCAGATTACCCAAGTCCATATGTATTTGTTTTTTGTATGTGTTGTATATGCTCAACCAGTCCTTGTCTCAGTCTCACAAGTCCTGTAACAGGGACAAAATTCACATGAAGCATTTGATGAGTCACCATGGAATTGGGACTGGCAAGAATAACTTCCATTTGACTCAAAATATCTCGGCCCTATAGGTTAACAGGGAGGTCATGAACAATGAAAGGAGTGACAGTTCCCTTATTACCCTCTTTATCAGTCCAACTAAGAGCCCTAGAGCTAACCAGAGGATTTTTTGACTGTTCTATCTCTGTAAGGTCAGTCAAGGATGGGGTGAGGGGCCAAACTGATGGCCAGTATTTTTGAGACATAATTGTGTCATCAGCTCCAGAATCCAGAATTCCTTGAAATTTCTTTTCTTCAATAAGTAAGGTAAGGGTGGGTCTACTGTGAGAAATGTGCTGAACCCAATACACATCAGAGGAGCCCAAGGAGGCGGTACTCCACGGTAGGGTTTGGGTGGTGGAAGTGCCTTCTGAATCTAAGGGAAGGAGTATTAATTGTGCAAGTCTTGTTCCTGCAGGGATGGCCACAACCCCATTAATAGCTGTGGCCATTATTTTTATTTCTCCAGTGAAATCATTATCATTAATGCCAGGGAAGACCTGAACACCTTGAAAGGTAGCAGAGGCTCTTTCAAGAATAAGGGCACATATATGAGATGGAAGGTTGCCCATAAATCCAGTGGGTTTTATCTGGGGCCCTTTTATTGAGTCTAATATTGTATCAGTGCTGGCACAGAGGTCCAATCCTGTGCTGCCTGGGGTGGCTCGTTGAAGGAATGCAATTGTGGAGAAGGATTTTTAGGTAGGTTGGGAATTTGGGAGGGAGCAAACCTTATTGCCCCTGGGTTTGTACTGGCGGAGGTCGGGGCCAGGGGCTGGCCCCACAGGGAGTTTCCCAAGAAGCAGGAAGAAATAGGCTGTCCCAGGGCATTTGTCTTAGATCTACACTCACTGGCCCAGTGATGACCTTTACCACATATAGGGCAAAGGGTGGCTGGGGATGGTTTAGCCCCACTTTGAGGAGACGCTACCACTAGGCTTTGTTTGCCTGTTGGAAACTCTCATGAAACATGGTCAGGTTGTTTACAAGTAAAGCAAATATGTGAGCCAGGATTGAGAAAGGCCTTGATAAAGGCTGCACCTATGGCTAGAGCAATGGCATGGCCTGCACCCACACCAGCACAGAGTTTAATAAAGTCAGAAAGTTTTCCTTTATCCTTTTGTGGTCAAGGAACATCCTGACATGCCGCGTTGGCGTTTTCAAATCCAAGATGTTTTACAAAAGTGCTTTTGCTTTCGCTTGGTCCAAGCAAGTATTCCCCGGCTACGTTAAGCTGGGCAACAAAGTCACTATAAGGCTCGTCAGGCCCTTCTCAAATTTTTGCCAGGGAAGTGGTAGCCGAGCCCTTTTGAGGGAGGCGTCTCCAAGCACGTAAGCCAGCCATCTGAATCTGCGCCAAAAGTCCAGCAGAGAAACGTGCCAGTTTAGGGTTAGTGTCAAAAGGTGCATTGCCCACTAGCTTAACATAAGTCCAGTATTTAGAGGAGGCCTTAGTTAATTTTTTTTGAGCAGTTGCCCGACAGTGCTCTTTGAAATCTGCATTCCACAACAGGAAGTCTCTGGCACTGAGGGTAGCTCGGGCTAAAAATTTCCAATCATTGGGAGTAAGTCATTGTGCACTGTGGCTTTCTAATATAACTAATGTGTAGGGCGCAGTGGGGCCAGAGTGAGCATAAGCCTTTTTAAGTTTTTTCAAGAAAACGCAGGCTTAATTTTTTGTAGACACCCTGGGTTCCTTCCTCCCTACGGGTGAACTTTTCATCCTCTGAATCCTGATCTTCCTTTTGCCATTCCCCCGTTTGTCCCCTTGATCCGTTTCCCCCGCTTCCTCCTCTTCATCCTCATTTAAGTCTTTGTCCTCACCCTGGGCGGGCTTATCTATCTGACTGGGGGTGACTGGGAAGGAAAGAACAGGCCGAGGGAGGAGCTTAGCCTTTGCATTAGACCACTGTGGGCCAGCTCTGTTGACTCTGTGCCTAAGGCTAATGAGCAGAGCTCAGAGTCATGGGATCTTAATTCTTTTAAAAGTTGTATCTGTTCCTGTCTATGTTTGAGAGACTCTCACAAGGGAGCAAGGTTAGGCAAGGGAAGTGGGAAAAAAATTATCTGGGGGAGCAGTTGGCCTCTGAAGGGCCGGAGCACGAAAGGCAGGAGGGATGTATGAGGGAGGTGGAAGTGTAAGTTCTATAGGCTGTGGCAGGGTCTTGAGAGGTGCTGGGTCTTCTGAATGGTAGCATGCTGCTTCCTTCTCCAAGGTAGCCTCCTCCCCAGGGGTCAATGTGTCTCTGGGATTTAAAACTGGATAAATGCGGTTGGTAACCCTGGGAGCCTTATTCATTAGTGTGGGTTTTTTGAGGGGGACAAGGAAGGTTCCCAGGGTCCTGGGGAGACTGAGAAGTGTCTTTGTCTATACTATCTGAAGGGCATGTTGAGGGGAGACAAGAGGTCTTTTGCATTGCCTTTTCCCCAATCCTGACAAGTTTTAAGGTACCATTGTCAAAGGGTGAACTATTAAGACTTTTATTAAGTTCCAGGATTCAATGGTGGGAACAGGCCCCTTTTTTGGGCCAAAGGATTCATAATAATCTTTTAAACAGTCTCCTACTCTAAGTCGTCGTTTACCATCAATGCTCCCTTCAAGGGGAAACCATGGACAGAATTCTCCAATGTATGAAAAGAACAATTTTAAGTCCTTTTTCTTAACACGTGACCACCATGTCTTCAGGGACTACTTGAGGCTTGAAAAAAATGATCGCAAGCTCCGCTTCACCATGTCTTCGCAGAAGATGGCGTTCCCCCTCAGTAAAAGGCTCGAACCCCAGTCGGTGGGCTCCAGATGTCCCGACCAGCAGGACAAATCAACGTGGGTGGCGAACCTAGGTGGGGAGGAATGATGGGACAAGAGACACGAGAGATGACAGCAAGACAGCAGTTCTGATCAAGCTGCAAACTTTTATTATTCACACAGGGGTTTTTATAAGCTGGGAATGGGAAAGCTCTCTTATCGGCAGTTGCTGGATTTTTTCACAAGGTGAGATAAAGTCAGGATGTTTCAGGAAGACAGATGGCCGCAGGATGTCTCAGGGAGATAGATGGCTACAGGATTTCTCCCAGGCAGGATGTCTTCCAGGGGGCTGTTTCTTGTAAGTGTCAGGCTATTCTTTGAAGGAAAACTTCCTTCTAGCCCCTGACAGTCAGGGACTGAGTATTTGGAATGGAATATTGGAAAATGAATCCAATGTGTATGCAAATATGTGCTACACAAAAATCTTCTCACTCTCATTCAGAACAATGTCTTGACATTACTTTGGCCCCAATTAAGACACAATTAGAGGAGAAGAGTTAGAAAATTTGTGAATACATATCTGGAATGGAAAATGCTCAGGAGTTCACAACCTTGAAGGTGGTAGAGGAGTTTCCAATAGTAAGGAACAGGGTAAAAACTCCAGAAACATGGAGCTCTGGCAGCCTAAAATCTTCTGGAGAAACTACCTCTGAGGTTTGGCATGTAAAATATATGTTGATGTTAGGAGTTTTAGCTTCCTTTCTAGTGAGATCATCAAAGCTTATTCTGCATCTATGTGATCTGGAGGACATGGTTTCTTATTTTCCAATGAACATGAGGCAGCAGTGCTGAATTCTCTCTTTATAGGTAAACTGTATCCACTGGGGTCTTAGTGTCTCTCCGTGTGGACTGTGAAGCCATTTGCTCATCATCCAATTTTCATGGTGTTTCTTGCTGCTGCACTGAGAATTTGGTATTTGCTTCACGAAATACAAGGAGTTCAACTGGGACACAGTGCTGGTGAAACTTCTGTCACGTGTGGTTGGTCAGAGTCTGCAGGAGAATGCACCAACCAGGCTTCTATCCTACATAGCTTGCCTGATTGACCATAGCAACCTGAATTTGAACATTGCCCTGAAACCTCTCCATATAACAAGATGCCTTTACATACAAGGTTCTGCATGCTACATCATGTCAGTCACAAGCCATTTGGAAGACAATGGAAGATCCACATGACCCCACCACAGATGTATTATCACACACCTGCACACCACTGCTCTAGGCCCATTACTCAGCAGGCTCCAACTTTCTGGCATCTCTGTTCTACACCATTTTCATGAATCCCAGTCAATCAAGGCACTGTCTGGTACACACTTGATCAGCAACAGGACATCCAAAGTTTCTCCAGTGCCACCTGGTCATGGGAATTTCAAAAAAGTCATGGTATTTTTCTAGCCATTTTTCAAGGATGAAGATGGAGGCACTGTGGGTTTCAATTTATTCACGAACCATTAAATGGTGAGGAAGCTCATTTCAATGAAAGCCTTGGAGAACCCTCACAGGCAAGACTTCCCAATGAGTGGCCAAAAGTTCACATGAAGCCAGGCACATTGGGGTCTAAAAGGTGAGTTCCATGTGTGTTTTGACTCTCAACTATTGCTGCCAAGGCTTTCAGAAGCCGCAGTCCATTCATAAATTAGGCAGGATGAATGCTGGGAAGCTTTCTTCTAGACAGAATACAACCTTTGATGCATTCTATTTTTTTAATGTGTACAACCATTTACACAGTGGGATACTAGACAGAGAAACACTCGCCTTGTCAAACGACTTACAAGAAACAGTCCACTTTAAACCAAATAAACTGCCTTTCCTACCTATTCTCAGAACATGAGACAAAATCACCAACGCACACCCACACCTACAAAGGCACCTCCTTCCTTCAAGTAGGTCTGTGATTATCCGGAGTGTCCTCTGGCTGGTGGGCCATACTATATTCCCCCCAAATGGCTTGTCCTGTCTCAGATCTTGTCTCCTTGGCCAACGCTGTGAAGTTTTCATGAGCCAGCGGTGAGCCAATATGTGGTTTCTAAAGAAAGGCCACTCCTCAGAGCTCTCCTGGCATTTGGCCATTCTCACATCAGTAGGTACCAAGAAAGACTGACTCTTTCCTTGGTAAAACCAAACAAGTTTTCCCACTGAGACTGGGACTGGGACAGGTTCTGGGTGCCTGGATTCCTGGATCCCAAGTTGAGAGAGTTCCATCTCCAATGAAGTGAGGTAATTCACTTCCTTCCAGAACTGAATGAGGTCACAGCCTTGGCAACCACTTTGTCCTAACAGTTGCTTCCAAGGGTCTCATGAGATGGAGGCTGCCCCTACTTCCTGTGACACTTTCACAAGTTCGAATGGTATATGAACCATAGGCACCTGGGAACAGCTCTCCACCCAGGTTTGGTTTTGTCCTTCTTCCATACATAAAGAAGAGAGAGGCTGATTCAGAAACATTCTTTCATCCTGACCGGGTTGTATGCCATGGAAGATGACTTTTGCTCTCTCAGGTTTTTCATAGCTGACTATGTCTTCTCCAGTGATCATTTCTTTATGTAACTTTGAGGTTCTCAGCTGGTGATAGATCCCCTACATTCCTGTGTTGTAAGACCAACTCTGTCCCTGCTCTTCTGTTGAGTTAGATTGAGGAAACAGTGTATAGTTAGGGTTAATAACAGGTTCGATTTGGGTTAGGAATCATTCTGCGAGATGAATAATGGCATTGGGAACCTGCGATATTTCCAATAATAGAGAGGTGAAATATAAGTATGAAAACAGAAATCTAGGTAAGATTTGAAGCCCAGAAGGGCACTGGGCTTTTCATTGGGATACTTATCTTTGAATTATGTTCTCCACAGATGTCTCACATAAATCAATACACAATGGCATAGGACTTTGTACCTTGGAGGATAGAATGTTGAAGAGAACATCCAGTCAAAAGGGATAGTCAGAAGGATTAGAAAGATAGTTTGTAGGGTTTAGAAAGAAGAGTGAGTATAGGATTTGGACCAAAAGATTTTTAGCAATAGTGTTTCCTGTAGAGCGTAAATGTAAATGTCAGCAGACGTGAAGAGTCAGTCACGATGATGAATTGGGAAAATATGTAGGAAAGCAGATATCAATAGAGATATTATGAAATCAGGCAAAGTATAAAGTGACTGATAGGATTAGACATTTTCAACAGGCTTGTGGTTGAATATATAATCTTAGGAAGAAACAAATATGTACTTTCCAATAGGATTGACATTTGAGAGCATTAGGCAACCTGGACATAGATGTATTTAGTAATCCATGCTCACTTTCCATTTAGGGTTTGGTACAATCATAAGTGTGACCTTTGCATTTTGTGTCCAGAATATTACTGTGATACAATATTCATGTAGATCAGGTGACATGAGTATTTTTTCCACCATTTCTGGGAACAATATTTTGAAGACCTATACATTAGTATTAGGGGTAGAAACAGGTGTACCTTGTGTCTATGAATATAGAGATAATTCATGAATAGAACATACTGTGAATAAATAATATAACTGGTTCCACTTTATACAATGAATTGAATTGATATCTGAAAATATATAAGAAATCTTATATTGTTATACAATCATTCATTCCAACCAGTTATACAACTAATGGTAATATTAAGATTATGGTTTATCATGAAGGGTGTTTGAGTTTTGCTTCATTAGTGCCTAATGAAAAACGAAAATAATGTGTTTGGAAAGAAGTCTTATGAAAGACCTGTCAAGAAACATGGATGAATACATGTGTTCTGAAGCAGGAAGTGATTGATAGTGAAGCAAATGCCTATATATTTGCTAGCTTGTGTATGAAATATATATTCTATGGTCTGCATTAACTGACGAAATAGTAACGTACCAGTGTTGAAGAAAAATGAACGTCAAAATACACATCATGTCCCATAGGAGTCTACTTGCATTGATGTTAACCTGGGTCAGTTACTTTAGAAATATTAGGATTTGTATGCACCATTAATGAAGTTAGTTTTCAGTACTTGGAAACAAATATGTATTTCAGGTGGATGAATATTTCTGAGAATAATCTTGTGGAAAGTTGATTACAAATCCACATACATGAATATGAATAAATTTAGGGAGTATTTAATAAGACACATATTTTTCATATTTTGAAAAATAATGTAGCAGTATAGGAGATCCAACATGGCTGCGGGATTAGAGAGATCAAGTCTCTGACCTCTTCAGCTGTGCGCGTATACGGAGTCGTAAACTGTCTAAATGCTGTTTGCTCAGAATCACTAGTCAATGCTGACCTGACGTGGATCTAGGGCAAACAGTCTGGGCCCCTCAGAACACACAAAGTGCCCGGATCGGGTGCATTCAAGCTCAGGTTCGCCTGCTTCTCGTGACTCAGCACTAACGTTCCAGCTGAAAGAACTGGTCAGCCCTTCTGTATTTACAGAGGTAAAAGCCAAGTGAGCCTTCATAGGCAGTGGTCATAGGATTGAAATGGGGCTTGGGAGAGACAGTCAGGACCCACCCATTTCATTGGTCACCTGGCAAAGGGAACGAACAGTCACCATTTGCATGGGATACCACCATGCCAGAGAACTGACATCACGGGCGTAGGAGATAACTTAATTGAAACCAGCACGACAGGTGTGTAATCCGCTAGACATCTCTCTCCACACAGCGGGGAAACCTTAAGAGCCCCTCCCAGCTCTCCCAAAAGGGCCCCTCCCAGCTCTCCCATGAGCATGATAGCCAGACCCAGGAAGTCAGGAGTGTTGCGGGACTTGCGGCTCAGAACTCCTGGCTACCGCTCCCACCAGTGCTGAAAACTGAGGTCTCTTGCACCAGCTACCGGGGGCATGGCTACCGGAGGGCAAGCAAATTCGCTGGGGTTTCTCAGCCCCAAGCTCTAGAAACTTAGGGTCTGAGGGAGGCAAACAGGGAGAGTGTGCCCAGGCGTTCATTAAAACAGGGCTCCCAGGAAAAGCAGACCTGGCGTGTAGCCTGTATTGTGGTGAGTGTCACAGGTGAGTGGGGCCTGGCTTGAGGAAACACAAGAGAAGGCCCTAGGCACTCAGGAATGGAGACCTGCCCAGTCTGGGAGGAAGAGCTGCTGCACAGTGATTGGTTCCCACCTATTGAGAGGAGAAGATTGGCCCAGTGTAATGAGATTGGCCCAGAAGAAATGAGCAGCATAAGAAAGCAAGGAAGAAATGGAGTACAAACAATGAAGCACAGCCTAAATATACAGGAGGACCTAGAATCATCAGAAAAATGGTCATATAAAGAACTCAAGGAATACCTTAGACAGATGGAATGGAACCTTAAAGAGGATACGAGACAGCAAATCCAAACAGTGAAAGAACACATTGAAAATGAATTACATAAACAGATAAAAGAAGAAGTAAGGCATCTTTATCAGGAGAAAGAGATTTAAAAAATCAAACAATAATTCTAGAAATGAAGGAAACAATAAACCAAATTAAAAACTCAACTGAGAGTATCAATAACAGAGTGGAGCAAGTAGAAGCCAGAACGTCAGATAATGAAGACAAAATATATCATCTTGAAAATGGTCTAGCCAACTCAGAAAGGCTGGTAAGAAATCATGAGAAAAACATCCAAGAGATATGGAATAACATAAAAAAAAAACAAACTTATGAGTCATCTGGATAGAGGAAGGTAAAGAGATTCAAACCAAGGGAATGAGTACCCTGCTGAATAAAATAATTACAGAAAACTTTCCAGAAATAAAAAAAGAAATGGATATACAAATTGTAGATGCATACAGGACACCGAGCACACCAAATCACAATAGACCAACGCCAAGACACATTGTTATGAAGATAGACAATATACAGAACAAAAAGAAAATATTAAAAGGTACATGAGAAAGGAGGCAGATGACATTCAGGGGTAAACCACTAAGGTTAACAACAGATTTTTTATCACAACGCTGAAAGTGAGAAGATCCTGGAACAACGTATTTCAAATACTGAAAGACAATGGATGCCAACCAAGAATTCTGTGTCCCGCAGAATTAAGCTTCAGGTATGACAAGAAAATAAAAATATTTCATGATAAACAAAAGCTAAAAGAATTTGTAGCCAGAAAACCAGTATTGCAAAGTGTCTTGAGCAAAACACTACACGAGGAAGAAATGAAAAACAACAACCAAAACCATCACTTGGAAGTGCCTCAGTAATGACAGATGGTGGGGGAAAAGCTAATCATGGAGAAACAAACTAAATTAAAAAATAAAGATAAATAATCAAACATGGCTGGCAGTACAAACCATATATCAATAGTAACTCTAAACATTAATGGCTTAAACTCTCCAATAAAGTGACATAGGCTGGTAACTTGGATTAAAAAATCAAATCCAAAAATATGTTGACTCCATGAGCCACAACTCAATGGAAAAGACATACACAGGCTGAAGGTGAAAGGTTGGGAGAAAATATACCATGCACATGGTCCTCGTAAGCAACCAGGGGTGGCCATTCTCACATCAAATAAAATCGACTTCAAGACTAAGTTAATCAAAAGGGTTAAGGAAAGATATTATATACTGTTAAAAGGAATCATTCACCAACAAGACTTAAAAATTATCAATATTTATGCACCAAATAATGGTGCTACGATGTTCATAAAACAAATTCTCCTCAAGTTCAAGAATCAAATAGACAACAACACAATAATTATGGGTGACTTCAACACACCTCTCTCACCATTGGACAGATCCTCCAAACAAAAGTTGAATAAGAAAAATATAGAACTCAATATCACAATCAATAACCTAGACTTAACTGAAATATATAGAATATATCAACCATCATCAAGTGGACATACTTTTTTCTCAGCAGCACATGGATCCTACTCAAAAATAGACCATATATTATGCCATACAGCAACCCTCAGTAAATATAAAGTGGTGGAGATAATACCATGCATTTTATCTGATCATAATGGAATGAAACTGTAAATCAATGATAAAAGAAGGAAGGAAAAATCCTACATCACATGGAAAACGAACAATATGTTACTGAATGGTCAATGGGTTACATAAGACAAAAAGGAGGAAATCTAAAAATTCTTAGAGATAAATGAAAATACAGACACAACATATCGGAATTTATGGGACACAATGAAAGCAGTTTTAATAGGGAAATTCATTGCCTGGAGGTAATACCTCAAAAAAAGGAAAAACCAACAAATAAATGAGCTCACACTTCATCTCAGAGCCCTAGAAAAGAAAGAGCAAAACAACAGCAAATATAGCAGAAGGCAAGAAATAGTTAAAATCAGAGTGGAAATCAACGAAATTGAAACAAAAAAAACCATTGAAAAAATTAACAAAAATAAAAGTTGGTACTTCAAAAAAATAAATAAGATCAATAGACCCTTAGCCATGCTAAAGAAGAGAAGAAGAGAGAGAACTCAAATTACTGATATATGGAATGAAAAAGGCAATATCACAACAGATGCTACAGAAATACAGAAGAAAATTAGAAATTATTTTGAAAACCTATATTCCAATAAAATAGAAAATAGTGAAGACATTGATAAATTTCTTAAGTCATATGATTTGCCCAGACTGAGTCAGGAGGATACACACATTTGAAACAGTCCAATTTCAATGGATGAAATAGAAAAAGCAATCAAAAGACTACCAACCAAGAAAAGCCCAGGACTTGATGGGTATACAGCGGAGTTTTACAAAACCTTTAAAGAAGACTTAATACCAATACTTTTCAAGTTATTTCAGGAAACAGAAAGAGAGGGAGCTCTGCCAAATTCATTGTATGAGGCCAACATCACCCTGATTCCAAAACCAGACAAAGACACCACTAAGAAAGAAAACTACAGACCAATATCTCTGATGAACCTAGACGCACAAATCCTCAATAAAATTCTGGCGAATCGGATACAAAGGCACATCAAAAAAATTGTGCCCCATGATCATTAGGATTCATCCCTGGGATGCAAGTATGTTTCAATATACGGAAATCAATAAATGTTATTCACCACATCAGTAGACTTAAAGATAAGAACCATATGATCATCTCGATAGACGCAGAAAAAGCATTAGACAACGTAGAGCATCCCTTTATGTTCAAAACATTAGAAAAACTAGGGATAACAGGAACTTACCTGGACATTGTAAGAGCTATCTATGTTAAGCTTCAGGCTAGCAATATTCTGAATGGAGAAAAATTGAAGGCATTTCCTCTAAAATCTGGAACAAGACAGGGATGTCCTCTATCACCACTTCTATTCAATATAGTTCTCGAAATACTGGCCAGAGCAATTAGACAGATGAAAGAAATTATAGGCATAAAAATAGAAAAAGAATAACTTAAATTATCACTATTTGCCGGTGACATGATTCTATACATAGAAGACCCAAAAGTGTCTACAAAAAAAGTACTAGAACTAATAAATGAATTCAGCAATGTGGCAGGGTATAAAATCAACACGCATAAATCAAAGGCATTTCTGTATATCAGCGACAAAATTTCTGAAATGGAAATGAGGAAAAAACACTCCATTCATGATACCCTCAAAAAAAAAAAATAATAATTGGGAATCAACCTAACAAAAGAGGTGAAAGATTTATACAATGAAAACTACAGAACCCTAAAAAGAGATGTAGAAGAAGATCTTAGAAGATGGAAATATATACCATGTTCATGGAGAGGCAGAACTAACTTCATCAAAATGGCAATATTACCATAAGTTCTCTATTGGCATAATGCAATGCCAATCAAAATCCCAATAGCATTTCTTGTAGAAATAGAGAAAGCAATCATGAAATTCATATGGAAAATTAAAAGACCCAAATATCAAAAGCAATTCTAAGCAGGAAGCATGAATCAGGCGGTATAGCGACAGCAGATTTCAAACTATATTACTGAGCAATAGTAAAAAAAAAAACAGCATGGTACTGGTACCAAAACAGGCGGGTGGACCAATGCTACAGAATAGAGGACACAGAGACTAATCCAAAAAGTGACAACTATCATATATTTGATAATGGAGCTAAAAGCATGCAATGGAGGAAGGATAGCATCTTCAATAAATGGAGTTGGGAAAACTGGAAATCCATATGCAACAAAATAAAACTGAATCCCCTCTTCTCGCCATGCACAAAGTAGATCAAGGAGCTAGATATCAAATCAGAGACTCTGCGTCTGATAGAAGAAAAAGCTGGCTCCAATCTACATATTGTGGGTTTGGGCTCCAAATTCTTTAATAGGACACCCATAGCACAAGAGTTAATAACAAGAATCAACAAATGGGACTTACTTAATCTGAAAATTATTTTCTCAGCAAGAGAAACAATAAGAGAGGTAAATAGGAACCTACATCCTGGGAACAAATTTTTACTCTTCACACTTCAGATAGAGCTCTAATATTCAGAATATACAAAGAACTTAAAAAATTACACAATAAGATATCAAATAACCCAATCAACAATGGGCCAAGGACCTGAACAGACACTTCTCAGAGGAGGACATACAATCAATCAACAAGTACATGAAAAAATGCTCACCATTTCTAGCAGTCAGAGAAATGGAAATAAAAACCACCCTAAGATACCATCTCAATCCAGTAAGATTGGCAGCCATTATGAATTCAAACAACAAGTGCTGGTGAGGATGTGGGGAAAAGGGTACTCTTGTACATTGCTGGAGGGACTGCAAACTGGTGCGGCCAATTTGGAAAGCAGTATAGAGATTCCTGGGAAAGCTGGGAATGGAAGCACCATTTGACCCAGCTATTGCCCTTCTTGGACTATTCCCTGAAGTTCTTAAAAGAGCATACTACAGGGATACTGCCACATTGATGTTCATAGCAGCACAATTCACAATTTCTACACTGTGGAACAAACCCATATGGGCTTTAATAGATGAACGGATAAAAAAAAAATGTGGCATTTTTACACCATGGAGTGTTACACAGCACTAAAAAATGACAAAATCATGGAATTTGCAGGAAAATGGATGGCACTAGAGCAGATTATGCTTAGTGAAGCTAGCCAATCCTTAAAAAAAACAAATACCAAATGTCTTCTTTAATATAATGAGAGAAACCAAGAATAGAGAAAGGAGGAAGAGCAGGAAGAAAAGATTAACATTAAACAGAGACATGAGGTGGAGGGAAATTGAGATAAAAGGGAAATTGCATGGTAATGGAAGGAGAACCTCATTGTTACACAAAATTACATATAAGAGGTTGTGAGGGGAATGGGAAAATAAACAAGGAGAGAAATGAATTACAGTAGATGGGGTAGAGAGAGAATATGGGAGGGGAGGGGAGGGGGAATAGAAGAGGATAGAAAAGATAGCAGAATACAACAGTAACTAATAGGGCATTATGTAAAAATGTGGATGTGTAACCGATGTGATTCTGCAATGTGTATTTGGGGTAAAAATGGGAGTTCATAACTCACTTGAATCTAATGTATGAAATATGGTATGTCAAGATCTTCCTAATGGTTTGAACAACCAATTAAAGAAAAAAAAGTAGCAATATATGCCAATCGAAATTCATCATGAAAAATATATAATCCACAGATCCAAAAATATTCATTTTACTGAACATGGATTTTTGTATAATGTAATTCAAATAGGAAGCTCACCCATAGGTTGAATTTTCAGTTCCAACAGCGTTTAGGAGGAGTGATCTCATCTCACATTTGTGTCTGCCAATTCAGCCACTTCACAAGTATGGACGTGTGATACCAGGTAGGATTCTATTTGTGCATATAAAAATACATGTGCTGAATAGGCTACAGAGAAAGGGAGACAGGAATTCACATATTTGTTAAATTTAAAAACACATGGAGAACTATTTCAACAAAAAATTTGACTACTTTCATAACTCCTACACTGTATAATGCAAAAGGCTAGTGCAAATATACACCATACCTCCTCTGAACTGCTTGTATTTCTATTCTTTTTGGGTTATATTTCTCCATCATATTAGGATTATTAGTCACAGTCTAGTAGGGTATGGGTTAGTTTCAGGGATTCAGTATTTCCAATGGAAAATTGGAAAATAAATCCAATGTGTATATAAATATGTGCTACAGAAAAATCTTTCCACTTACATCCAGAACAATGCCTTGACATTACCTTCGCCCCAAGTAAGACACAATTAGAGTAGAAAAGTGAGAAAATCTGTGAAAACATAAAAGGAATGGAATATGCTCTGGAGTTCACAACCTTGGAGGAGGTACAGGAATTTAGCAAAGTAAGGGACAGGGTAAACACTCCACAAACATAGAGCTCTCCTGGCCTAAAGACTTCTTGAGAAACTGCCTCTGAGGTTGGGCACTTGAAATATATGTTGTTGTCATTAGCTTTAGCTTCTTTGTAGTGAGACCATCAAAGCTGTGTCTGCATCTATGTGACCTTGAGGACATGGTTTCTTATATTCCAATGAACATGAGGAAGCAGTGCTGAATTCTCTCTGTAGGTAAACTGTGGCGACTGGGGGTTAAGTGTCTCTCAGTGTGGACTGTGAAGACATTTGGTTATCCTACATTTTTCGTGGTGGTTCTTGTTGCTGCACTGGGAGTTTGGTATTTGCTTCACAAAATACAAGGAGTTCAACTGGGACAGAGTGCTGGAGGGAGTTCTGTCACGTGTGGTGGGTCAGGGTCTGCAGGAGAATGCACCAACCAGGATTCTATCCCATAGCTTGCCCCAACAACCATAGCAACCTGATTCTGAATATTGCCCAAAACCTCTCCATATAACAAGATGCCTATATATATAAGGGTCTGATGGATGCACCATGTGAGGCACAAGCCATTTGGAAGCCAATGGCAGATCCACATGGCCCCAGCATGATGCTTTATCACACACATGCCCACCACTGCTCTAGGCCCCCTACTCAGCAGCCTCCAAATTACTTGCATCTCTGTTCTACACCATTTTCGTGAAACCCAGTCAATCAAGGCACTGTCTGGTATACTCATGGTCAGCAACAGGACATCCAATGTGTCTCCAGTGCTACCTGGTCATGGGAATTTCAAAAAGTTCATGGTATTTTCTAGCCATTTTTCAAGAATTAAGTTGGAGGCACTGTTGGTTTCAATTCATTCAGGAACCATTAAATGTTGAGGAAGCTCATTTCAATGAAAGCTCTGGAGAACTCTCACAGGCAAGGCTTCCCAAAGAATGGCCAAAAGGTAACATGAAGCCAGGCCCATGTATGTGAGGTCCATGTGTGTTTTGACTCAAAACTATGTCTGCCAAGTCTTTCAGAATAAAATCATGTGATATCCTGGCTGAGATTCCCAGTGCTATGTGGAAAGCCACCCTGGGCCTAGATCTCATTTTCCAAGGGCAAGTCTCATGCGTGGCATACTGAAATCCCAAACCATTCATGGCAATACTTCTCTGAGGTCAGATCCAGAACTCCGTCTCTAAGGGGAATCACACCACAATTCAAGCCCAGGAGGACACAGTCATCCCTTCCACCCACCACACAAATGACCACAATTAAAATCAAAACACTCCCATAGTGCCCTCATCTTCTTCCATATAGACACTCATCATAACCTCTGGCTGGAGGATTCCTTGAGGGGTGCAGCCCAAGACAGTGTCAAAAATAAACTCACTTGCCCCTCATTTGTCTAAAATCATTGTGGCCTGGACACCCTTCCTGTGAACCACAAGTGATCAAGTATTCCTGCTGTTAAAGTGTTCCTCTTCTCCAGTTTGAGGCCTACTTACTTTGGGGTATAGATTCTTTATGTGATTTGGAGTCAACTATGGTCGAGCCTCTGCAGGGCTTTGAAGAACTCATTTGACCAAAAAGATCCCTATTCTCATTTGATGGAGGTCAGGAATTTTACAGAGGAAGGAGAGAAACTTCATCAGCTGTGACTGCTCTTTTTGCCATTTTGGTTTTGGATGCACACAAGGGGTCTTTCTTTAGATCCATCAGGTTCTGGCAATCTAAGCCACAGCCTCACACAGGGCCAAAAGGCTGATTCAGACACATCCTTTCCAAAGCAATTAAGCAAAGAGCCACAGGTGATGCCCATTCATTTCCATTTCAAAACTGTTTCTTCAGGCTTAACAAAGAAGTGGCCTGAAGCAAGGACCTTCCTGACATTCAGGGAAACAGAACAATAGGTAAGCAAAAGGCCCAAAGCAGGGTTTCTCCACTGAGACTTTCCTGGTCACACTGATATCTGAGTTTTCTGAGATACTCGCCATTACCTTCAGCTATCCTGTACATGGCCATGTCACAGAGCTTGGAAGTGGTACATATCTTGGACACAAAAACATGAGCCTATTCTGGGCAGTGGCCAGAATTCAGGAAGAAAACAGGAATTTAGAAACGTAGTAGGTGTTGCCCATTGATAAGGCAAGCTGCAGTCCATTCATAAATTGGTCAGGATGAATGCTGTGAAGCTTTCTGATACAGGACACACCCATTGAGGCATTCTTTTTTTTAATATCTACAACCACGTAGACAGTGGGATACACAGACTTAGAAACACTCACCTTGTTAAACGACTTACTAGAAACAGTCCAGTCCAAACCAAACATAGCACCTTTCCTACCTATTCTCAGAACACGAGAGAACACCACAAACTGACATCCACACACAAAGGCACCTCATTCCCTCCATTCCTAGTGGACCATATTATGTTCCCCTGAAATGGCCTGTCCTGTCTCAGATCAGCTCTCGTTGGCTAACTCTGTGAAGTTGTCAGGAGGCAGTGGTGAACCCCTACCTGCTTTCTCAGGAAAGTCCCTTCTTCAGAGCTCTCCTGGCATTTGGCCATCCTCACAGACGTAGGTACCAAGAATGACTCACTCTGTCCTTGGTAAATCCAAACAAGTGAGTTTATTGGGACTGGGACTGGGACTGTCTATGGGTGCCTGGCTTCTTGTATCCCAGGTTCACAGAGTTCCATCACCAAAAATGTGACGTGAGATCTCTTCCTTCAGGAACAGAATGAGGTCACTGCCTTGGCAACCACTTTGTCCTAACAGTTGCTTTCAAGGGTCCCATGAGATGGAGGATGCCCCTACTTCCTGTGACAATTTCACAAGTTAGAATGGTATATCAACCATAGGCATCTGGGAACAGCTCTCCACACAGGCATGGTTTGGTCCATCTTCTCTACATTAACAAGAGAGATTCTGATTCAGACACATCCATTCATCCTGACCAGGTTGTTTGCCATGGAAGATGACTTTTGCTCTCTCAGGTCCTTCATAGCTGCCTACATCTTTTCCAGGGATAATTTCTTCATGGACCTTTGAGGTTCTCAGCAGGTAAAAGATACCCTAAATTCTTGAATCGTAAGACAAACTCTGTCCCTGCTCTTCTGTAAAGTTAGATTGGGGGAATATTGTATTGTTATGGTTAATTACAGGTTTGATTTGGGTTAGGAAACATTCTTTTAGATGAATACTGTTATTGGCAACCTGTGATATTTAGAAGAATATATAGGAGAAATATAAGTATGAAAACAGAAATCTAGGTAAGATTTGAAGCCCAGAAGAGCATTGGGCCCTTGATTGGGATACTTAGTTCTGAATTATGTTCTGCAGAGATGTCGAAGATAAATCGATATACATAGTCATAAGACCTTGTACCTTGGATGATTGAGTATAGAAGAGAACATTCAGCAAAAAGAGATAGTTGGTAGAATTAGGAAGATAGTTGGTAGGTTTAGAAAGAAGAGTGAGTACAGGATTTGGACATAAATATCTTTCGAAATAGGGTTTCGAGTCGAGAGTGAATGTAAATGTCAGCACATGTGAAGAGTCAGTCACAATGATGAACTCGGGAAAAAATGTAGGAAAGCAGATATCAATAGAGACATTAGGAAATCAAGGTTAGTATAAAGTGAGTGATAGGATTAGACATTTTCAACAGGCTTGATATTGAATATATAATCTTAGGAAGAAACAAATATGTAGTAACCAATAGGATTGACATTTGAGAGCATTAGGAAACCTGGACATGGATGTTTTTGGTAATCCATGCTCACTTTCCTTTTAGGATTTGGTGCAATCATAAGTGTGAACTTTGTATTTTGTGTCCAGAATATTACTATGATAAAATGTATATGTGGATCAGGTGACATGAGTATTTCTTCCACCATTTCTGGGAGCAATATTTTGAAGTCGAATATGTTAGTATTGGGGGTACAAATAGGTGTAACCTGTGTGTATGAATAGAGAGACAATGTATGAATAGGCCATACTGTGAATAACTAATATTACTGCTTCCAAATTTAAATAATGGATTGAATTGATATCTTAAAATATACACGAAGTCTTATATTGATATACATACATTCACTACAACCATTTATATACCTAATGGAAATATTAGAGTTATGGTTAATCATGAAGCGTGTGTGTGTTTTGTTTCAAAATTGATAATCGAAATTGAAAATAATGTGTTTGGAAAGAAGTCTCATGAAAAGACCAGTCAAGAAACCTGGAGGAATACATATGTTTCAAAGCAGTAAGTGATTGAAACTGAAACAAATGCCTATAAATTTGATAACTTGTGGATTAAATATATATCCTATGATGTGCAAAAACTGAAGAAATAGTGATGTACCAGTGTTGAATGAAAATGAATGTCAAAATACAAATCATGACCTACAGTAATCTACTTCCATTGATGTTAAACTGGGTCAGTTACTGCAGAAATATTAGAATTGTATGCACCATTCACTGAAGTTACTTTTCAGTACTAGGAAACAAATACGTATTTCAGGTGAATGAATATTTCTGAGAATAATCTTGTGAAAATTTGATCATAAATCCACATACATGAACATGTATGAATTTAGGGAGTGTGTAATAAGACATATATATTTCATATTTTGAAAAATCTGCAGAGAATATATATATATATACAAAAAAACAACACACACAGACTTTAAAAGTAGCAATATATATGCCAATCGAAATTCATCATGAAATATATGTCATCCATAGATCCAAAAATATTCATTTACTGAACATGGATTAATGTATACTGTTGTTCAACTAGCAACCTCATCCATACGTTGGATTTTCAGTTCCAAAAGCATTTCGGAGGAGTGATCTCATCTCATAATTTGTACCTGCCAAGTCCGTCACCTCACAATAAATACGTGTGATACCAGGTAGGATTCTATATGTGCATTTAAAAATACATGTGCTGAATAGGCTACAGAGAAAGGAAGTCAGGAATTCACATATTTTTTAACTTTAAAAACACTCGGAGAACTATTTCAATTAAAAATTGACAAGATTTATAACACCTACCATGTATCATGCAAAAAGCAAGTCCAACTATACACCATGCCTCCTCTGAACTGCTTGTATTTCTATTCTGCTTGGGTTATTTTTCTCCATCTTATTAGGATTACTAGTCAGAGTCTAGTAGGGTATGGGTTAATGTCAGGGATTCAGTATTTAGAATGGAAAATAGGAAAATGAATCCAATATGCATGCAAATATGTGCTACACAGAAAACTTCTCCCTCTCATTAAGAACAATGCCTTGCATTACCTTCGCCCCAAGTAAGACACAATTAGAGGAGAAGAGTTAGAAAATCTGTGTATACATATCTGGAAAAGAAAATTATCAGGAGTTCACAAGTTTGGAGATTAAGTAGAGAACTTTCCAAAAATAAGGGACAGTGTAAATACTCCACAAATATGGAGCTCTACCGGCCTAAGTCTTCTTGAGAAACTGCCTCTGAAGTTTGGCCCTTGAAATATATGTTGTTGTCAGGAGCTTTAGCTTCCTTTGTAGTGAGACCATCAAAGCTGGGTCTGCATCTATATGACCTGGAAGACATGGTTTCTTAATTCCAATTACATGAGGCAGCAGCAATGCTGACTTCTCTCTTTGTAGGTAAACTGTATACACTGGGTGCTAAGTGTCTCTCCATGTGGACGGTGAAGTCTTTTTAGTGATACTCCACATTTCATGGTGTTTCTTGCAGCTGCACTGAGAGTTTGCTGTTTGCTTCATGAAGTAATAAGAGTTCAAATGGGACACAGTGCTGGAGGGAGTTCTGTCACGTTTGGTGGCTCAGGGTCTGCAGGAGACTGCACCAAACAGCCTTCTATTTCACATAGCTTGCCCCCTTGTCCATATCAACCTGATTGTGAACATAGCCCTGAATTCTCTCCATCTGGAACACAGTGCTTTAGCGAGTTCTGTCTCGTGTGGAGTGTCAGGGTCTTGAGGTTAATGCAAAAACCAGGCTTCTATCCCACATGACTTGCCCCCTTGACCATAGCAACCTGATTCTGAACATTGCCCAGAACCCTCTCCAAATAACAAGATACCTTTTCATATAAGGTTCTGCTGGCTGCACCATGTCAGCCTCAAGCCATTTGGAAGCCAATGGCAGATCCACATGGCCCCACCACAGATATTTATCACACACCTTCACACCACTACTCTAGGCCCACTACTCAGCAGGCTCCAACTCACTGGCATCTCTGTTCCACACCATTTTCATGAAACTCAGTCAATCAAGGCACTGTCTGGTAACTCATGATCAGCAACAAGACATCCAAACGTTCTCCAGTGACACTGGTCATGGGAATTTCAAAAATTTCATGGCATTTATCTAGCCATTTTTCAAGGATGAAATTAAGGACACTGTGGGTTTGAATTTATTAAGGAACCATTAAATGTTTTGGAAGTTCATATGAATTTAAGCTCTGGAGAACTCTCACAAGCAAGCCTTCCCAAAGAGTGGCCACGTGAAGCCAGGTCTATTGAGTTCTACAATGTGAGGTCCATGTGTGTTTTGACTCTCAACTATGGTTGGCAAGTCTTTCAGAATAAAATCATGTGATATTCTGGCTGAGATTCCCAGGGCTCTGTGGAAAGACAACCTGGACGTAGATCTCATTTTCCAAGGGTGACTCTCATGCGTGGCCTCCTAAAACCCCAACACAATTCATCGCAATACTTCTCTGAGTTCAGTTCCAGAACTCAGTCTCTAAGGAGAATCACACCAGAGTTCAAGCCCAGGTGGACCCAGTCATCTCTTCCAACCGCCACACAAATGACCACAATTTAAACCACAACACTCCCACATGGCCCTCATCTTCTTCCATATAGACACTCATTATAACCTCTGCCTGGAGGTTTCCATGAGGGCTGCAGCCCAAGACAGTGTCCAAAATAAGCTCCTTTGCCCCTCATTTGTCTAAGATCATGGTGGCCTGGACTCCTTTCCTGTGAACCAGGAGTTATTAAATAGGCCTGCATTTAATACTGGTCTGCATCTCCAATTTGATATCTACTGCCTTACGGGTAGAGATTCTATATGTGAACTTGTTCCATCAGAAAGCCCAAGCTCCTATGGGCTAGCCTCTGCAGGGTTTTGAAGAACTCATTTGACCCAAAGGATCCTTATTCTCACTTGATGGAGGTCAGGAACCTAACAGAGGAAGGCAAGAGACTTCATCCACAATGAATGAAATTTTTGCTATTTTGGTTTTTGATGCACACATGGGATCTTTCTTTAGATCCATCAGGTGATGAGAATCTAAGCCACAACCTCACACAGGGCCATGAGGCTGATTCAGACACATTTCTTTCCAAAGCAATTAAACAAAGAGCCACAAGTGATGCCCATTCATTTCCATTTGAAAACTGTTTTCTTCAGGCTTCACAAAGTGGTGACCTGAGGCAAAAACCTTCCTGACATTTAGGGCAACAGAACCATAGGTAAGAAAATGGCCTAAAGCAGGGTTTCTCCACTGAGACTTTCCTGGTTACACTGATATCTGAGTTTTCTGAGATGCTCCCATTCCCTTCAGCTATCCAGTACATGGCCATGTCACAGAGCTTAGAGTTGGTATATATCTTGGACACAAAACCATGAGCCCATTCTGGAGAGTGACCAGAATTCAGAAAGAAAGCAGGAACTTAGGAAGATAGAAAGTGTTGCCCATCCATAAGGCAAGCTGCATTCCATTCATATATTGGGCAGGATAAATTCTGGTAATATTTAACTAGACAGGACACATCCATTGATGCATTCTCTTTACTAATGTCCACTACCATGGACACAGTGGGATACACAGACATAGAAACACGTGCCTTCTCAAAGGACTTAGTAGAAACAGTCCACTGCACATAAAAGAAAACCACCTTTCCTACCTATTCTCAGAACATGAGACAAAACCACAAACTCACACTCACACCAACAAATGCACATCCTTCCCACAAGTAGGTCTGTGACTATCCGGAGTGTCCTCTGACTGGTGGGCCATACAATGTTCCCATGAAATGGCCTGTCCTGTCTCAGATCTGTTCTCTTTGGCCAACTCTGTGTAGTTGTCAGGAGCCAGCAGTGAGCCACTACCTGCATTCTCAGGAAAGGTCCCTTTTCAGAGCTCTCCGGGCATTTGGTCATCCTACTATTAGTATGTACCAAATAAGACTGACTCTGTGCTTGGTAAAACAAAACAAGTGAGCCCACTGGGACTGGGACTTGGATTTGCTATGGATGTCTGGCTTCCTGGAAACCAAATTCAGAGCATTCGCTCACCAAGCAAGTGAGGTGGGGTCACTTCCTTCAGGAAATGAATGAGGTCTCTGCCTTGACAACCACTTTGTCCTAACAGTTGCTTCCACTTTTCCCATGAGATGGAGGCTGCCCCTACTCCCTGTGACATCTTCACAAGTTAGAATGGTATATCAACCATAGGCGCCCAGGAACAGATCTCCAAACAGCCCTGGTTTGGTCCAACTTCTCTACATTAAGAAGACAGAGGCTGATGCAGACACATCCCTTCATCATGACCAGGTTGTTTGCCAAGGAAGATGACTTTTTCTGTCTCACTTCCTTCATACCTGCCTATATCTTCTCCAGGGATTATTTCTGCATGAAACTTTGAGGTTATCTGCAGGAGGAATATGCCCTACATTCCTTTATTGTAAGACCAACAATGTCCCTGCTCTTCTCTAAAGTTAGATTGAGGGAACAGTGTCCGGTTAGGGTTAATAACAGGTTCGATTTGTGTTAGGAATCATTCTGCGGGATGAATAATGGTATTGGAAACTGCGATATTTTCAAGAATATACAGGTGTAATAAAAGTATGAAAACAGAAATCTAGGTAAGATTTGAAGCCCCGAAGAGCATTGGGCCCTTGATTGGGATACTTAGTTTTGAATTATATTCTGCTCAGATGTCTCAGATAAATGGCTATACAATGGCATAGGACCTTGGACCTTGGATGATTGAATGTCGAAGAGAACATCCAGTAAAAAATGGATAGTTGGTAGAATAAGGAAGATAGTAGGTAGGTTTAGAAAGAAGAGTGACTATAGAATTTGGACCAGAAGTTTTTTAGCAGTAGGGTTTCGGGTAGAGAGCGAATCTAAATTTAAGCACATGTGAAGAGTCAGTCACAATGATGAACTCGCAAAATATGTGTGAAAGCACATATCAACAGAGACATTAGAAAATCAGGCAATGTACAAAGTGAGTGATAGTATTAGACATTTTCAAAAGATTTGAGGTTGAATATATAATCTTAAGAAGAAACAAATATGTAGTCAAAAATAGGATTGACAATTGAGAGCATTAGGCAACCAGGACATGGATGTTTTTAGTAATCCATGCTCATTTTCCATTTAGGATACGGTACAATCATAAGTGTGACCTTTGCTTTTTGTGTCCAGAATATTACTGTGATAAAATGTTTATGTAGATCAGGGAACATGAGTATTACTTCCACCATTTCTGGGAGCAATATATTGAAGTCGTATAAATTAGTATTGGTTGTACAGATAGGTGTATCCTTTGTCTATGAATATAGAGATAATGCATGAATAGACCAGACTGTGAATAAATAATATAACTGATTCCAACTTTAAATATTGCATTGAATTCATATCTGAAAATATACAGGAATTTTTATATTGATATACATAAATTCATTCCAACCTGTTATATATCTAATGGTAATATTAGTTTTATGGTTTATCATGAAGAGTGTGTGAGTTTTGCTTCAAAATTGAATATGGAAATCAAAAATAATGTGTTTGGAAAGAAGTCTCATGAAAAGACCAGTCAAAAAACCTGGCGGAATACATGTGTTCTGAATCAGGAAGTGATTGAAAGTGAAACAAATGCCTATAAATTTGTAAATTTTTGAATGAAATATATATCCTGTAATGTGCATAAACTCAAGAAATAGTTATGTACCACTCTTGAATAATAATGAATATCAAAATACACATCATGTTCCATAGGAATACACTAGCATTGATGTTAAACTGTGTCAGTTACTGTAGAAATATTAGGATTTGTGTGCACCATTCACTGAATTTAGTTTTCAGTACTAGGAAACAAATGTGTATTTCTGGTGGATGAATATTTCTGAGAATAATCTGGTGAAAAGTTGATTATAAATCCACATACATGAACATGAATGAATTTAGGGAGTGTATAATAAGATGCATATATTTCATATTTTGAAAAATCTGGAGAATATATATATATATATATATATATATATATATATATATATATATATATATATATATATACAAACCCACACATAGACAATAAAAAGTAGCAATATATATGCCAATCGAAATTCATCGTGCAATATATATCCTCCACAGATCCAAAAGTATTCATTTTACTGAACATGGATTTATGTATAATGTTGTTCAACCAGGAAGCTCACACATAAGTTGAATTTTCAGTATCAACAGTGTTTAAGAGGAGAGATCTCTTCTCACAATTTGTATCTTTCAAGTAAACAACCTTACAAAAATGTACGTGTGATGACAGTTAGGATTCTATATGTGCATATAAAAATACATGTGTTGAATAGGCTACAGAGAATGGGAGACAGGAAATCACATATTTATTAACTTTAAAAAAACATGGAGAACTAATTCAACAAAAAATTAAATACATTTATAACTCCTGCCATATATAATGCAAAAGGCAAGCCCAAATACACACCAGAACTCCTCTGAACTGCTTGTTTTTGTATTCTGTTTGGGTTGTTTTTCTCCATCATATTAGGATTAGTAGTGAGAGTCTAGTAGGATATGGGTTAGAGTCAGGGATTCATTAATTCAAATGGAAATTTGGAAAATGAATCCAATGTGTATGCAAATATGTGCTACACAAAATTCTTCCCACTTTCATCCAGAACAATGCCATGACAATACCTTCGCCCCAAGTAAGACACAATTAGATGAAAAGAGTTAGAAAATCTGTGAATACATAACTGGAATGGAAAATGCTCAGGAGTTTACTACCTTAGAGGTGGTAGAGGAGTTTCCAAAAGTAAGGGTCAGAATAAACACTACACAATCATGGCGCTCTGCTGGCCTAAAGACTTCTTGAGAAACTGCCTCTGAGGTTGGACACTTGAAATATATTTTGTTGTACGGAACTTTAGCTTCCATTCTAGTGAGACCATCAAAGATGGGTCTCCATCTATGTGTCACCTAGAGGACATGGTTTCTGATTTTCCAATGAACATGAGGCAAGATTGTTGAATTCTCTCTTTGTACGTAAACTGTGGCCACTGGGGGCTATGTGTCTCCCCGTGTGGACTGTGAAACCATTTGGAATTCCTCCACGTTTCGTGGTGGTTCTTGGTGCTACACTGGATGTTTGGTATTTGCTTCACGAAATACAAGGAGTTCAACAAGGACACAGTGCTGTAGGGAGTTCTGTCAAGTGTGGTGGTACAGGGTCTGCAAAAGAATGCACCAACCAGGCTTCTATCACACATAGCTTGCCCCCTTGACCATAGCAAGCTGATTCTGAACATTTCCCTGAAACCTCTGCATATAACAAGATGCCTTTACATATAAGGGTCTGCTGGCTGCACCATGTCAGTCACAAGCCATTTGGAATCCAATGGCAGATCCACATGGCCCCACCAAAGATGTTTTATCACACACTTGCACACCACTGCTCTAGGCCCACTATTCAGCAGGCTCCAACTTTCTGGCATCTCTGTTTTACACCATTTTTATGAAACCCGGTCAATCAAGGCACTGTCTGGTACACACATGATCAGCAACAGGACATCCAAAGTTTCTCCAGTGCCACCTGGTCATGTAAATTTCAAAAATTTCATGATATTTATCTAGCCATTGTTAAAGGATGGTGTTGGAGGCACTGTGGGTTTCAATTTATTCAGGAACCATTAAAAATTGAGGAAGCCAATTTCAATGAACTTTCTGGAGAACCCTCAAAGGCAAGGATTCCAAAGAGTGCCCAAAAGGTAACATGAAGCCAGGCCCATTGAGGTCTACAATGTGAGCTCCATGTGTGTTTTTTCTCTCAACTATGGCTGCCAAGTCTCTAGAAATAACATCATGTGATATCATGGCTGAGATTCCCATTGCTCTGTGGAAAGCCACTCTGGGCCTAGATCTCAATTTCCAAGGGTGACTCTCATGTGTGGCCTCCATCTCAACACTATTTATTGCAATACTTCTCTGAGGTCAGTTCCAGAACTCAGTCTCTAAGGGGAATCAGACCAAAGTTCAAGACCAGGTGGACCCAGTCATCTCTTTCAAAGACCCACTCAATTGACCACAATTTAAACAAAAACACTTCCACATGACCCTCATCTTCTTCCATATTTACACTCATCATAACCTCTGGCTTGAGGTTTCCATGAGGGGTGCACCCAAAGAGAGTGTCCAAAATGAGCTCCCTTGCCCCTCATTTGCCTAAAGTCAGTGTGGCCTGGACACCTTTCCTCTGTACCAGGATTGTTCAAATAGGCCTGCCATTAATACTGCTCTGCTTCTTCAATTTGAGGCATACTGACTCTGGGGTTTAGATTTCTTAGGTAAATTGGAGTCCTGAGAAAACTCATGCACATATGGGCTAGCCTCTACAGAGATTTGAAGAACTCATTTTACCCTATTCTCAATTGATGGAGGTCAGGAACTTAAGAGAGGAAGGCAAAAGTATTCATCCACAATGACGGATCTTTTTGTCATTTTGGTTTTGGATACACACGTGGGATCTTTCATTAGATCCATCAGTTGCTGAGAATCTAAGCCACAGCCTCACACAGGGACAAGAGACTGATTCAGACACATCCCTTTCCAAAGGAATTAAGCAAAGAGCCACAGGTGATGCCCATTCATTTCCATTTGAAAACTGTGTCTTCAGGCTTCACAAAGGGTGGCCTGAGGAAAAGACCTTCCTGACATTCAGGGAAACAGAAAAATATGTAAGCAAAAGGCCCAAAGCAAGGTTTATCCACTGAGAATTTCCTGGTCACACTGATATCTGAGATTTCTGAGATGCTCGCTATTACCTTCAGCTATCCAGTACATGGCCATGTCACAGAGCTTGGAGGTGGTACATATCTTGGACACA
This sequence comes from Callospermophilus lateralis, assembly GCF_048772815.1. Lineage (NCBI taxonomy): Eukaryota > Metazoa > Chordata > Mammalia > Rodentia > Sciuridae > Callospermophilus > Callospermophilus lateralis. The sequence goes on from NW_027510156.1 coordinate 129,411, forward strand.
AAACCATGAGCCTATTTTGAATAGTGGCCATAATTCAGGAAAAGAACAGGAACTAAGGAAGATAGCAGGAGTTGCCCATCCATTAGGCAAGCCGCAGTCCATTCATAAATTGGGTAGGATGAATGCTTGGAAGCTCTCTAATAGACAGGACACATCCATTGATGCATTCTCTTTTCTAATGTCTACAAACACGGACAGTGGGATATACAGACCTACAAACACTCACCTTGTCAAAAGACTTACTAGAAACAGTCCACTCCAAACCAAACAAAGCGTCTTTCCTACCAATTCTCATAACATGAGACAAAAAGACAAACTCACACCCACACCCAAAAAGGCACCTCCTTCCCCCAAGTAGGTCTGTGACTATCCGGAGAGTCCTCTGACTGGCGGACCATACTATGTTCCCCCAAAATGGCCTCTCCTGTTTCAGATCTGGTCTTCTTTGCAAACTCTGTGAAGTTGTCAGAAGCCAGCGGTGAGTCACTACCTGCTTTCTCAGGAAAGGCCCCTCTTCAGAGCTCTCCTGGCATTTGGCCATCCTCACATCAGTAGGTACAAAGAAAGACTGACTCTGTCCTTGTTAAATCCAAAGAAGTGAGCCCACTGTGACTGGGACTGGGACTGGCTCTGGGTGCCTGGATTCCTGGATCCCAAGTTCAGAGAGTTCCATCACCAAGGAAGTGAGGTAGGTCACTTCCTTCAGGAATTGAATGAGGTCAATGCCTTAGCAACCACTTTTTCCTAACAGTTGCTTACAGTGGTCCCATAAGATGGAGACTGCCCCTACTTCCTGTGACACATTCACAAGTTAGAATGGCATATCAGCCATTGGCGCCCGGGAAGAGCTCTCCACACAGGCCTGTTTTGTTCCATCTTCTCTACATTAAGAACAGAGAGGCTAATTCAGACACAACCCTTCATACTGACCTGTTTGTTTGCCATTGAAGATGATTTTGTTCCCTCAGGTCCTTTATAGCTGCCTAAGTCTTCTCCAGTGATCATTTCTACATGGACCTTTGAGGTTCTCAGCCTGTGGAAGATCCCCTACATTCCTGTATTGTAATACCAACTCTGTCCCTGCTCTATTGTAAAGTTAGATTGAGGGAACAGTGTATGGTTAGGATTAATAAGAGGTTCGATTTGGGTTAGGAATCATTCTGCGGGATTAATAATGGTATTGAGAACCTGCGATATTTACAAGAATATATAGGTGAAATATAAGTATGAAGACAGAAATCTAGGTAAGATTTGATGCCCAGAAGTGCATTTGGCCCTTGACTGGGATACTTAGCTTTTAATTATATTCTGCACAGATGTCTCAGGTAATTTGATATACAATGGCATAGAACCTTGTACCTTGGATGATTGAATGTAGAAGAGAACATCCAGTCAAAAAGGGACAGTCGGTAGGATTAGGAAGGTAACCAGTAAGTTTGGGAAGAAAAGTGAGTATAGGATTTGGACAAAAAGTTCTTTAGCCATAGGGTTTCGGTTAGAGAGTGAATGTAAATGTCAGCACATGTGAAGAGTCAGTCACTATGATGAACTGGGAAAAATAAGTAGGAAAGCAGATAACAATGTAGACATTACAAAATCAGGCAAAGTATAAAGTGAGTGATATGATTAGACATTTTCAACAAGTTTGATGTTGAATATATAATCTTAGAAAAAAAAATATGTAATGACCAATAGGATTGACATTTGAGAGCATTAGGAAACCTGGACATGGATGTTTTTAGTAATCCATGCTTACTTTCCTTTTAGGCCTTGGTACAATCATAAGTGTGACCTTTGCATTTTGTGTCCAGAATATTACTGTGATAAAATGTATATGTAGATCAGGTGACATGAGTATTTCTTCCACCATTTCGTTGGACTGTGAAGTCTTTTGGTCATCCTACAATTTTCCTGGTGTTTCTTACTGCTGCACTGGGATTTTGGTATTGGCTTCACTAAATACAAAGAGCTCAACTGGGATACAGTGCTGGAGGGAGTTCTGTCACATGTGGTGGGTCAGGGTCTGCAGGAGAATGCACCAACTAGGCTTCTATCTCTCATAGCTTGCCCCATTGCCCCCTTGTCCATATCAACCTGATTCTTAACATTCCCCTGAAAACTCTTCATATAACAAGATGCCTTTACATATAAGGGTCTGCTAGCTGCACCATGTCAGTCACAAGCCATTTGGAATCCAATGGTAGATCCTCATGGCCCTACCACGGATGTTTTATCAAACACCTGCCCACCACTGCTCTAGACCCACTACTCAGCAGGCTCCAACTTACTGGCATCTTTGTTCTACACTATTTTCATGAAACCCAGTCAATCAAGGCACTGTCTGGTATACTCAAGATCAGCAACAGGACATCCAAAGGTTCTCCAGTTCCCCCTGGTCATTGGAATTTTAAAAAATTCAAGGTATTTATGTAGCCTTTTTCAAGGAAGAAGTTGGTGGTACTGTGGGTTTCAATTCATTCAGGAACCATTAAATGGTGATGAAGCTCATTTCCATGAAAGCTCGTGAGAACTCTCACAGGCAAGGCTTACCAAATAGTGGCACGAAGGTCACATGAAGCCAGGCCTATTGAGTTCAAGCCCAGGTGGACCTTGTCATCTCTTCCAACTGCCACACAAATGACCACAATTAAAATCAAAACACTCCCACATGGCCCACATCTTCTTTGATATATACACTCATCATAACCTCTGGCTGGAGGTTTCCATGAGGGGTGCAGCCCAAGACAGTTTCCAAAATAATATCCCTTGCCACTCATTTGCCTTAAGTCAGGATGGCCTGGAAACCCTTCCTGTGAACCAGGAGTGATCAAATATGCCTGACATTAATACTGCTCTACTTCTCCAATTGGAGGCTTACTGTCTGTGGGATATGGATTCTTTATGTGAATTGGAGTCATTAGAAAACCCAAGCTCCCATGGGCTACCCTCTGCAGGGCTTTGAAGAACCCATTTGTGTGAGTCTAGCAGTTGGATCAAAAGTTCTTTAGCAATAGGGTTTTGGTTACAGAGTGATTGTAAATGTCAACACATGTGAAGAGTCAGTCACAATGATGAGCTGGGGAAAATGTGTAGGAAAGCAGATATCAATAGAGACATTAGAAAATCAGGCAAAGTACAATGTGAGTGATAGGATAAAAAACTTTTAAGAGTGTTGAGGTTGAATATATTTTTCTTAGGAAGAAACAAATATGTAGTCACCAATAAGAATGATATTTGAGAGCATTAGGGAACCAGGACATGGATGTTGTTAGTAATACTTGCTCACTTTCAATTTAGGCTTTGGTACAATCATAAGTGTGACCCTTGCATTTCGTGTCAGAAATATTACTGTGATGAAATGCATATGTATATCAGGTGACTAGAGTATTTCTTCCACAATTTCTGAAAGCAATGTTTTAAAAAATTATAAATTAGTTTGGGGATAGAAATAGGTGTACGCTGTGTCGAAGAATATAGAAATGATGGCTTAATAGACCATACTGTGAATAAATAATATAACTGGTTCCAACTTTATATAATGGATAGATTTGATATCTCAAAATATATAGGAAATCTCATATTGATATACGTACATTCATTCCAACCAGTTATACATCTAATGGTAATATTAGGGTTATGATTTATCATGAAGAGTGTGTGAGTTTTGCTTAAAAAATGATTATGGAAATCAAAAATAATACGTTTGGAAAGAAGTCTTATGAAAAGACCAGTCAAGAACCATGGAGGAATATATGTATTCTGAAGCAGGAAGTGATAGATAGTAAACCAAATGCCTATGAACTTGTGAACTTGTGGATGAAAGGATATATCCTATGATGTCCATAAACTGAAGAAATAGTAATGTACCATTGTTGAATAAAAATAAACTTCAAAATACACATCATGTCCCATAGGTATCTACTTGCATGGATGTTAAACTGGGTCAGTTACTGTGGAAATATTACGATTTGTAAGCACCATTCACTGATATTAGTTTTCAGTACTAGGAAATCAATATGTATTTCAGGTGGATGAATATTTCTGAGAATTATCTTGTGAAATATTGATTTTAAATCCACATACAGAAACATGAGTGAATTTAGGGAGTGTATAAAAAGACACATATATTTCCTATTTTGGAAAATCTGAAGAGTATATATATATATATATATATATATATATATATATATATATATATAGAGAGAGAGAGAGAGAGATACATAGGTAGATAGATACACACATACACATACACAGACATATAAATGTAGCAATATATATGCCCAATGAAATTCATCATGAAATATATATCATCCACATATATAAAAATATTCATTTTACTGAACATGGATTTATGTATAATGTTGTTCATCTAGGAAATTCACCCATAGGTTGAATTTCCAGCTGCATCAGTATTTAGGGGAAGTGATCTTTTCTCACAATTTATATCTTCCAAATTCAGCGAGCTCACAAGAATGTACGTGTGATACCAGGTAGGATTCTAAATATGTATAAAAAATACATGTGCTGAATAGGCTACAGAGAACAAAAGACAGAAATTTACATATGTGTTAACATTAAAAACTCATGGAGAAGTATACAATGAAAATTGACTAGATTTATAACACATACCCTTGATAAAGCAGAAGGCAAGTCCAAGTATACATCATGCCTCCAATGAACGCTCTCTATTTCAATTCTGTTTGGATTCTCTTTTTTTAACCATTATATTAGGATTAGTAGTCAGAGTCTAGTAGGGTATGGGATAGTGTCAGGAATTTAGTATTTCAAATGTAAAATAGAAAAATAAATCAAATGTGTATGCAAATATGTGCTACACAAAAATATTCCCACTCTCATCCAGAACAATGCCTTGACATTACCTTCGCCCCAAGTAAGACACAATTAGTGAAGAAGAGTTAGAAAATCTGTGAATACATCTGTGGAAAAAAAATGCTCAGGATTTCAAAACCTTGGAGGTGTTAAAACAGTTTCCAAAAGTAAGGGAGAGCATAAACACTTCACAAACATGGAGCTCTGCTGGCCTAATGACTTTTTCCAAAAATGCCTATGAGTTTGGGTCCTTGAAATATATTTTGTTGTCAGGAGTTTTAACTTCCTTGGTAGTGAGACCATCAAACCTGAATCTGCATGTATATGACCTGGAGAACACGGTTCCTTATTTTCTAGTGAACATGAGGCAGCAGTTCTGAATTCTCTCATTGTAGGTAAACTGTGGCCAGTGGTTTCTAAGTGTCTAACCGTGTGGTCTGTGAAGTCATTTGGTCATCCTCCACTTTTCATGGTGTTTCTTACTGCTGCACTGGGAGTTTGGTATTGGCTTCACGAAATACAAGGAGTTTAACTGAGACACAGTGCTGGAGGGAGTACTCTCATGTGTAGTAATCAGAGTCTGCAGGAGAATGCACAAACCAGGCTTTTATCCCACATAGCTTGCCCCCTTGACAATAGCAACTTGATTCTGAACTTTTACCAGAATCATCTCCAGATAACAAGATGCCTTTACATATAAGGGTCTGCTGCCCGCACCATGTCAGTCTCTAGTAATTTGGAAGCCAATGGCAGATATACATGGCCCCACCACAGATGTTTTTTCACACACCTACACTCCACTGCTCTAGGCCCACTACTCTGCAGGCTCAAACTTTCTGGCATCTTTGTTCTGCACCATTTTCATTAAACCCAGTCAAACAAGGCACTGTCTTGTACATTCATGATCAGCAGCAGGACATCCAAAGGTTCTCAAGTGCAACATGGTAATGAGAATTTCAAAAATCTCATGGTATTTATCTAGCCATTTTTCAAATATGATGTTGGAGGCACTGTGGGTTTTAATTTATACAGGAACTATTAAATGGTGAGGAATCTCATTTCAATGAAAGCTCTGAAGAACTCTCACAGGCAAGGCTTCCAAAAGAGTCGCCAAAAGGTCACATGAAGCCGGGCCCATTGAGGTCCACAATGTGAGTTCTATGTGTGTTTTGACTCTCAACTATGGCTGCCAAGTCTTTTATAATAAAACCATTTGACATCCTGGCTGAGATTTCCCATGCTCTGTGAAAAGCCATCCTGGGCCTTGATCTCAGTTTTCAAGGGCGACTCTCATGTGTGGCTTCCTAAAATCCCAAAACAATTCACGGCAATACTACTCTAAGATCAGTTCCAGAACTAAGTCTCTAAGGGGAATCACACCAGAGTTCAAGCCTAGGTTCACCTAGGAATCTCTTCCAACTGCCACACAAATGGCGACAATAAAAAACCAAATACTCCCAAATGACCCTCATCTTCTTTTATATAGACACTCATCATAACCTCTGGCTGGAGGTTTCCATGAGGGGCGCAACCCAAGACACTGTCCAAAATAATCTCCCTTTCACCTCAATTCCCTAAAGTCATGGTGGCCTGGACACCCATCCTATAAACCAGGAGTGATCACATAGGCCTGCCATTAATACTGATCTGCTTCTCCAATTTAAGGCATACAGACTGTCGGGTACAGAATCTTTGTGTGAATTGGAGTCATGAGAATATCCAATAACATATGGGATGGCCTCTGCAGAGCTTTGAAGAACTCATTTGACCCAAAGGATCCCTATTCTCATTTGATGAAGGTCAGGAACCTTACACAGGAAGGTGAGAGACTTCCTCCACTGTGACCGCTCTTTTTGCCATTTTGGTTTTGGATGCACACATGGGATATTTCTTTAGATCCATCAGGTTCGGACAATCTAAGCCACAGCCTCACAGAGGGCCAAGAGTCTGATTCAGACACATCTTTTCCTAAGGATTAAGCAAAGAGCCACAGGTGATGCCCATTCATTTCCACTTCAAAACTGATTCTTCAGGCTTCACAAAGAAGTGGCCTGAGGCAACGAACTTACTGATATTCAGGGAAACAGAACAATAAGTAAGCAAAGGCCCAAAGCAGGGTTTCTCCACTGAGACTTTCCTGGTCACCCTGATATCTCAGTTTTCTGAGATACTCGCCATTACCTTCAGCTATCCTGTTCATGGCCATGTCACAGAGCTTGGAGGTGGTACATATCTTGGACACAAAACCATGATCCTATTCCGGAGAGTGGCGAGAATTCAGGAAGAAAACAGGAATTTAGGAAGGTAGTAGGTGTTGCCCATCGATAAGGCAAGCTGCATTCCATTCATAAATTGGGCAGGATGAATGCTGGTACTTTTTCTAATACACATGACACACCCATTGAGGCATTCTCTTTTCTAATGTCTACAACCACGAACACAGTGGTATACACAGAAATAGAAACACTCACTTGTCAAAAGACTTACTAGAAACTCTCCACTCCATACCAAACAAACCGCATTTCCTACCTATTCTCAGAACATGAGACAAAACCACAAACTCACACCCACATCCACAAAGGCACCTCCTTCACCCAAGTAAGTCTGTGACTATCCAGAGTGTCCTCTGACTGGTGAGCCATTCTATGTACCTGTGAAATGGCCTGTCCTGACTCAGATCTGGTCTCCTTTGCCAACTCTGTGAAGTTTTCAGAAGCGAGAGGTGAGCCACTACCTGCTTTCTAAGGAAAGTCGCCTCTTCAGAGCTTTCCTTGCATTTGGCCATACTCACATCAGTAGGTACCAAGAAAGACTGACTCTGTCCTTGGTAAATCCAAACAAGTGTGATCCTGGGACTGGGACTGTGAATGGCTATGGGTGCCTGACTTCCTAGAAACCAAATTGAGAGCATTCCATCACCACATAAGTGAGGTGAGGTCACTTCCTTCAGGAAATAAATGATATCTCTGACTTGGCAACCACATTGTCCCAACAGTTGCTTCAACGGTTCCCATGCGATGGAGGCTGCCCCTACTTCCTGTGACACTTTCACAAGTTAGAATGGTATATCAACCATAGGCACCCTGGCACAGCTCTCCAGACAAGCCTGGTTTGGTCCATCTTCTCTACATTAAGAAGAGAGAGGCTGATTCAGGCACATCCCTTAATCATGACCAGGTTGTTTGCCAAGGAAAATGACTTTTGCTCTCTCATGTCCTACATAGCTACCTACATCTTCTCCAGGGATAATTTATGCATGGAACTTTGAGGTTCTCAGCAGGTGGAAGATCCCCTACATTCCTGTATTGGAAGACCAACAATGTCCCTGATCTTCTCTAAAGTTAGATTGAGGGAACAGTGTCCGGTTAGGGTTAATAACAGGTTTGATTTGTGTTAGGAATCATTCTGCAGGATGAATAATGGTATTGGGAACCTGTGATATTTACAAGAATATACAGGTGGATTATAAGTATGAAAACCGAAATCTAGGTAAGATTTGAAGCGCAGAAGGACATTGCGCCCTTGATTGAGATACTTAGCTTTGAATTATATTCTGCAGAGTTTTCTCAGATAAATGGTTATACAATGGCATAGGACCTTGTACCTTGGATGATTGAATGTCAAAGAGAACATCCAGTCAAAAAATGATAGTCGGTAGGATTAGGAAGATAGTCAATATGTTTAGAAAGAAGAGTGATTCTAAGATTTGGACCAAAAGTTCTTTACCAATAGGGTCTCGGGTAGAGAGTGAATGGAAATGTCAGCACATGTGAAGAGTTAGTCACAATGATGAACTGGGGAAAAAATGAAGGAAAGCAGATATCAATAGAGACATTAGGAAATCAGGCAAAGTATAAAGTGAGTGATAGGATGAGACATTTTCAACAGGTTTGAGGTTGAAAATATAATCTTAGGAAGAAACAAATAAGTAGTCACCAATAGGATTCACATTTGAGAGCAATAGGCAACCTGGACATGGATGATTTTAGTAATCCATGCTCACATTCCATTTAGGCTTTGGTAAAATCATAAGTGTGACATTTGCTTATTGTGTCCAGAATATTACTGTGATAAAAAGTATATGTAGATCGGGTGATATGAGTATTTCTTACACCATTTCTGGGAGCAATATTTTGAAGATGTGTGAATTACTATAGGGGGTACAAATACGTGTACCATGTGCATATAAATATAGAGATGATGCATGAATAGACCATACTGTGAATAAATAATATAACTGGTTCCAACTTTAAATAATGGATTGAAATGATATCTGATAATATACAATGAATCTTATATTGATATGCATTCTTTCATTCCAACTAGTTATACATCTAATGGTAATATTAGGTTTATGGTTTATCATAAAGAGTTGTGAGTTTTGTTTCAAAATTGATTATGGAAATCAAAAATTATGTGTTTGGAAAGAAGTCTCATGAAAAGACCACTCAAGAAAGCTGGAAGAATACATGTGTTCTGAAGCAGGAAGTGATTGAAAGTGAAAGAAATGCCAATAAATTTGTGAACTTGTGGATGAAAAATATATCCTATGATATGCACAAACTGAAGAAATAGTAAAGTACCAGTGTTGAATTAAAATGAAAGTCAAAATACACATCATGTCCCATTGAAATCCACGTGCATTGATGTTAAACTGGGTCAGTTACTGTAGAAATATTAGGACATGTATGCCTAATTCACTGAATTTAATTTTCAGTACTAGCAAACAAATATGTATTTCGGGTGGATGAATATTTCTGAGAATAATTTTGTGAAATGTTGATTGTAAATCCATATACATGAACATTAATGAATTTAGGGAGTGTATATTAGACACATATATTTCATATTTTGAAAAATCTGGAGAGGGGGTATATATATATATATATATATATATATATATATATATATATATATATATATATATAAACCTATATAAACACCCAAAAAAACACATTAAAAATTAGCAATATATATGCCAATCAAAATTCATCATAAAATATATATCATCCACAGATCCAAAACAATTTATTTTACTGAACTTGGTTTTATGTATAATGTTGTTCAACTAGGAAGCTCACCCATAAGTTGAATTTTCTTTTCCAACAGTGTTTAGGAGGAGTGATCTCTTCTCACAATTTGTATCTGCCAAGTCAGCCACCTCACAAGAATGTACATTTGATACCAGGTAGAATTCTATATGTGCATTTAAAATTACATGTTTTGAATAGGCTACAGAGAAATGGAGACAGGAATTCACATATTTGATAAATTTATAAACACATGGATAACTATTTCAATTAAAAATTGACTAGATTTATAACACCAACACTTTATCATGCAAAAGGCAATCCATCTATACACCATGCTTCCTCTGAACCGCTTGTGTTTCTATTCTGTTTTGTTTTTTTTTCTCTATCATATTTATTATGATTAGTAGTCAGAGTCTAGTAGGGTATGTGTTAGTGACAGGGATTCAGTATTTCAATTGGAAAATAGGAAAATGAATCCAACATGTATGCAAATATGTGCTACATAAAAATTTTCCCACTCTCATCCAGAAAAATTCCTTGCATTACCTTCGCCCCAAGTAAGACACAATTAGAGAAGAAGAGTTAGAAAATCTGTGAATAAATATCTGGAATGGAAAATGCTCAGGAGTTCACAACCTTGGAGGTGGTAGAGGAGTTTCCAAAAGTAAGGGACAGGGTTGACAGACCCAACCTGATCTTTTATTAAATTGGGAGCCATCTTGCCACAAAGCCAAGAAAAGATAATTTGGGCTTTTCTATAAATGACTGCAAATTCTGAACCTGCTTGGAATGCCTGCCCGTGCCTTGAACTCTCCCATGCCTATCTCTCGGACCAGATAGCAGCCCTCTCTGAAACTTTAGTGACACATCATAATTTTTGCCCTCTCCTGGCCAGACAACGACCCTCTCTGCAGTTTTAATGGTCATCATAATTTCTGATGTTGGGGCCAGCAAAAAACAAAGTATACTACCATTAGTGTGATGCTTGTCAAAGTTCTGTTATCTGTAACCCCCCTTTTGTGTAACTTTCTGGGCTATATAGCTGGGCTGTTGTAAAGGTGGGGTTGCTGTCTTTTTCCCGCCGTTTTGTTAGGGAGAAGCAGCCCGGCCGGTTGAAATAATAAACTGGCCTTAATTTGATTTTAACTGGAATCAGTGGTCTTTTTTATTGTTTGTTCAAAACATTACAAAGCTCATGATATATCATCTTTCATACATTTGACTCAATTGGGTTATGAAGTCCCATTTTTACCCCAAATAGAAATTGCAGAATCACATCGGTTAAACACTCACATTTTTACATAATAGCATATTAGTGACTGTTGTATTCTGCTACCTTTCCTTTTCCCTACTATCCCCCTTTCCCTCCCCTCCCATCATCCCTCTCTACCTCATCTGCTGTTGTTCAATTCTCTCCCTTGTTTCCCCCCTTCCCCTCACATCCTCTTCTATGTAATTTTGTGTAACATTGAGGGTCTCCTACCATTTCCTTATGCTTTCCCTTCTCTCTCTCTTTCTCTTCGCCAATTCCTCTCGGTTAAATGTTAATCTTTTTCTCATGCTCTTCCTCCCTGTTTTGTTCTTACTTGCTATCTTTATATCAAAGAAGACATTTGGCATTTGTTTTTTAAGGATTGGCTAGCTTCACTTAGCATTATCTGCTCTAATGCCATCCATTTCCCTGCAAATTCTATGATTTTGTATTTTTTTATTGCTGCATAGTACTCTATTGTGTATAGATGCCACGTTTTTTTATCCATTCATCTATTGAAGGGCATCTAGGTTGGTTTCACAGTCTACCTATTGTGAATTGTGCCGCCCTGATCATTGATGTGGCATTATCCCTGTAGTACGCTCTTTTAAGATCCTCAGGGTATAGTCCGAGCAGGTCGATAGCTTAGTCAAAAGTTGGATCCATTCCCAGCTTTCCCAGGTATCGCCATACTGCTTTCCAAATTAGCCTCACCAATTTGCAGTCCCACCAGCAGTGCACAAGTGTACCCTTTTCCCCACATCCTCGCCAACACTTGTTGTTTGACTTCATAATGGCTGCCAATCTTACTGGAGTGAGATGGTATCTTGGATGGTTTTTATTTGCATTTCTCTGACTGCTAGAGATGGTGAGCATTTTTTTCATGTACTTGTTGATTGATTGTATGTCCTCCTCTGTGAAGTGTCTGTTCAGGTCCTTGGCCCATTTGTTGATTGGGTAATTTGTTATCTTATTGTTTAATTTTTTGAGTTCTTTGTATATTCTGGATATTAGGGCTCTATCTGAAGTGTGAGGGGTAAAAATTTGTTCCCAGGATGTAGGCTATTTATTTACCTCTCTTACTGTTTTGCTTACTGAGAAAAAACTTTTTAGTTTAAGTAAGTCCCATTTATTTATTCTTGCTATTAACTCTAGGGCTATGGGCGTCCTGTTAAGAAAATTGGAGCCCGAAACCACAATATGTACATTGTAGCGAACTTTTTCTTCTATCAGACGCTGTGTCTCTGTTTTGATATCTAGCTCCTTGATCCATTTTGAGTTAACTTTTGTGCATGGCTAGAGAAAAGGATTCAGTTTCATTTTGTTGCATATGGATTTTCAATTTTCCCGGCACCATTTGTTGAAGATGCTACCCTTCTTCCATTGCATGCTTTTAGCCCCTTTATCAAATATAAGAAAGTTGTAATTTTGTGGATTAGTCTCTGTGTCCTCTCTTCTGTACCATTGGTCCACCTGCCTGTTTTGGTACCAGTACCACGCTGTTTTTGTTACTATTGCTTTGTTGTACAGTTTGAACTCTGGTATCGCTATACCTCCAGATTCACACTTCCTGCTTAGAATTGCTTTTGCTATTCTGGGTCTTTTGTTTTTCCATATGAAGTTCATGATTGCTTCATCTAGTTCTACAAGAAATGCCATTGGGATTTTAATTGGCATCGCATTGAAACTGTAAAGACCTTTGGGTAATATCACCATTTTGATGATGTTAGTTCTGCCTATCCATGAATTGGGTACATTTTTTCATCTTATGAAATCTTTTTCTATCTCTCTCTTTAGGGTTCTCTAGTTTTCATTGAATAAATCTTTCACCTCTTTTGTTAGGTTGATTCCCAAATATTTTATTTTCTTTGAGGATATTGTGAGTGGAGTTGTTGTCATCATTTCCATTTCTGATGTTTTGATGCTGATATACAGAAATGCCTTTGATTTATGCGTGTTGATTTTATATGCTGCCACTTTGCTGAATTCATTTATTAACTCTAGCAGTTTCTTTGTAGACCCTTTTGGGTCTGTTAAATATTTTATCATGTCATCTGCAAATAGTGATAATTTAACTTCTTCTTTTCCTATTTTTATGCCTTTAATTTCTTTTGTCTGTCTAATTGCTCTGGCTAGTATTTCAAGAACTAAATTCAATAGAAGTGGTGATCGAGGGCATCCCTCTCTTCTTCCAGATTTTAGAGGGAATGCCTTCAGTTTTTCACCATTTAGGATGATGCTAATCTGAGGTTTAGCATATATAGCTTTTACAATGTTGAGATAAGTTCCTGTTATCCATAGTTTTTCTAGTGTTTTGAACATAAAGGGTTGCTGTACTTTGTCAAATGTTTTTTCTGCATTTATCAAGATGATCATATGGTTCTTGTCTTTAAGTCTATTGATATGGTGAATATTATTTATTCATTTCCATATATTGAACCAGCCTTGCATCCCAGGGATGAATCCTACTTGATCATAGTGCACAATTTTTTTGATATGCTTTTGTATTCGGGAATCAGTGGTCTTTTCTTGTGTCCTGGTCTAATATTTTGGAGTTACCCAGCGAGATGACCCTGCCCGACCAGATCACAAAATTAGACTGCTGGAAATTCTAATGCTGGCTTTCCATCCAGTGCTCTGGGGTGGAGAGCTACTCTAGCGGGTGTGTAACTTGAGATGTTCCATGGCCATGGAGTGAGGCTTAGATCCAGGGAGCACTGCAGTGAACCACTGCAAGAAAACTATTAGCAAGCACCTGGTTGAGGAGGCCTCCATAGGTAAGTGGCACCTTTATAACATCTGATATCTGGTTAAGGGAGATCTCTTCTGATGACAGATAGGTGCCTGGGGAGGCTCACATATACTCCTGTCCGGGACAGTAATGAGAATTGTTCTGTCCTCTGTTCTGTTCTGTAGGGAATTTCTCTGAAAGGGTAGAGAGTTGCGGACGGGCACGCATGCGTTCCTACACCGAAGCTTTAGCAAGACGTTGCATTGTTCCTCTATTTTTCTGTATCGATGCTAGGTTTCTGTTTTTTTGTGTGTTTTCTTCTGTGTTCTATATGTTTATTGTTTGTTTGTTTTGTGCGTTTTGTTGTGTGATTTCTGTGGTAAAAATTTAAGGATATTGGATGTGAACAGGGTAACAAAGCAAGTAAGCCTGACACCACTTTGGACTGTGTTTTAAGGAACTGCAATGAACTTTACCCCCCCCCTTTGTTAAGCAGGTAGAGAGAAGCCCCTAGCTGGCTGCCTGGAGCCCACCCACTGCACAGGGCAATGCCTGCTGGGGACCTAAGAACTGAGTATCTCCCAGTTTAACAAGTGAAACTCTTTTAAAACCCCTTGTCCCTCAAGATCAAGAGAGTCACAAACTTTGGGCAGAGTCCCCTTTATTTCCCCTTTGTTAGCAAAGCAATAAACTTCCCTTTTTTCTTTTTTGCAAAAAACTGTCCTCATTATTAAATTGGCATTAATTGACTTCAAGGTCAGGAACCGAACTTTAAGTTACAAATTTTGATAGCCCACCCCCCCCGCCAAGGAACTTTTTGAGAGCTGACTACTGAAATGTTAGGAGAAAGAGTGTGCTTGGGGTGGAACCAAACCAGAGGAGCTAATCCTGTAAGTAAAAGGAGGGACTGAGTAACTCCCAGCTGCTTCCCCGAAGCCCTGTTGCTTCAGGGAAATCTCTCCTTCCTTCCTGCAATGTCAGGATTATGCAACCTCTTTCTTCTTAAAAAAGAGAAAAAGAAAAAGGAAACACTAAATTAAGTAAAGTCACCATGGAGATCCTTGATATTACATTTCAGGTTTCCCCTCTGTGAAAACATCTGATCCCCTTGTGGGGACATCTATCATGCTACAGGTGTAGCAGATTTTTCTCTTATCTGCTTTGTTTTAAAGGCTTCTGTCTGTCAGCCATAGTCTGGAGCTCCTTTCTGTCTGTCTTGTGTCTTTGTTTCTGGCCCTTTAAGAAATGTGCAATAATGTTTTGATATTATATATTGTTTCTTGGGAATGATCTTAGCTCAATGTGTGTCTAAATGATGATGTTTTATTGTAACAATCTGGTATCTGAATGGGTTTTTGAAGCATTGCACAATCTTCCAGTTAATATGTCCGTATATCATATATATTATATATATTATAAATATATATTATATAAAATACATTATATATATTATATATTATATACTAATATATCATATATATTATATATATTTTATAAAAATTAACATATATAAGGAGTGCTCGTATAAAAAGGAGCACTCACAAAAACAAATTTTAAAAAGTGGATCCAAAGATCTTTTATTCATGTGATTTAAATGGTTCACTTTAAATTGGATAAACAGATAAAAATAAATGTCTTTAAATTTAAGCTTACAAGTTTTTCTAGGTGTTCAAAAATCTAATAAAACATTAATGTTGACAAAATGTCTAATATTCCTTGGTTCTACAACTTTTCCTTCAACAAAAAAATGGTTTACACTGTTCAATACATTTGTCTAATATTTTGATTAATAAGTAAAGTAAATTTTGTATGGGATTACTTATTCATGAGTACTTTTGTTAGATATCTGATTGACTCACTAAAGTCTGTATAAGTTTGTACTAAAGTCTGTGTAAGATTGTAAAATTCAGTCATGTGTTAAAGAGACAAAAATTTCTAAAAACATAAGTTTACTCATAACATTGTGTTTATTAAGTTTTATTTTTTCTAGAGCAAGCAACCATAAAAATTAAACAACTAATTAAATAAGAACTGTTATTTTAAAGAACTGTACTGCCATTTCTTTAAAAGCTAAACTTGGTTAATGTAGAAGTATCAATATAATTGTGATGCTATAAATATGCTCATATCTTCCAGGTATTCAAGTCTATAAGGTAGAAACTTAAAAGAGCATTATATCAAGTTGGTGTTTGAAGTTGTATGGTAAATATATACTGGGAATTTATTTATCTGTTTTCAATAAGATATGTAAAGTTTTATGTTACTTTTTATATTGGGAACACTTTAAATGTATTTTTAAGTTAATGAGAGCCTAATCTATGTAAAGGTTAAAAACCTTCAGCCTTTCTTTAATTCATGTTTTAAATGTGATATCATATGTTGTAAGCTAATGTTCATGTGACCACAAACAATTTATGTAAACTTTGTAAAATTATATTTAAAAAAAAGATCAGCTTTAGAACTAAAACACTTAAGATTTATAAAGAGACCTGCCTTACCTGAAATAAGGCTCTGTGTCCCATCTTAGTACACGTGAGAATGACTACGAAAGCAGTAGGTCAAATTATGTTTCATTTAAAGTTATATTCAAAAGTTTTTTTTGTGTGTGTCAAGATTACTAGGATCTCAAACAGGGGATATAATTTATAACTCAGCCAATAAATTCAGGGTAGCTATTATGCAAACTAAGTGTTTTTACTCTTGTTAAAATATTTTATTTTGTAATTTCTTTATAACTGATCTAAAGATTCCCTGTTAGAGTTTTACAGAAGTGTTGCGTTAAGAACACAACATGAGTTAATTTAAGATAATAAGTCATCACCTACAAGACAGACAGAATAATACAGATCCCAATTAATAAAAAGATAAATACTTATAAAGTTATAGAAATTAAAGCACAGTACTCTTAATATAAGGCTGTTAAAATTTATTTGCTGGATATTTAAAATTAGGATTTAAAATTAAAGTTAAATGAAAAGGGCCAAGAAAACTAATATTTGGCTCTTGCCCTCTGAGTCAGTCTGAATGCAAGAAACAGGGGACTTCTCTAAAGTGCTTTGCAACTCTGGGCCATATAACCTCCCGATCAGGGAGATTAATGAGACCACTGGAGAACAGAAAGCCAATTAGTGCATTTGCTACAAAGAGGAGTGTCATCAGAGAAGGGAGATATCCCTGATACTTCTGAGGGAAGCCACATGGTCAAGCAAGACCTGGACACACCTAGCGCAAATGGCACTATCAGAACTGAGAAGCTGCTCTCAAGTTTCCCCAGGAATGACTCCCATAAAAGCTCAGCTGACTGTTAACAATAAATAGAAACAAAAGTCAGTTTGACTGCTTCATCTTTAAAACTTAGCAAAGACAGTGAAAACCAAAATACAGCCATTCCTGGGCATTTTAAATAATAATTATAATAAATAATATTTTAAGGTATACACTTTATGTTAGCCTCCCAAAATAAGTAAGACTGGAGGCAACAAAGAAGGATTCTCAGACAGGAATGCCTGATAACTATAAAAAGAGACTATCAAGAGGAGCTGCCAGAGGCAGGAGTTTTTAGTTTAAGGCCTACAGATATTTCTAACCTACACAGGTAGGCTTGATGTTTGCTAGTACGATTATCTAGCCTGGAGTAACAGAAGTAAAGGTTTCTCTATTAGACACAGATGTCATACTAGTAAAAGGATTTTGCAAGATCAGATGACATTAAATTATTTAACTGTTTCTTATGGGGAGGGACAAATATAACACTAAAAGTTAAATATTAAGTTGACAGTCCTGATAACTGGGGATATTAAAGACTGGTGAGAGAACTTCTATACAGTCACATGTTCCAGCTGCTGCAACATTTTTTCAGTACTCATGGTTTTTGTTTCTCACATAGAAGGACCCATCCCCAGATGACTTTACAACCGGTTCTTCCCGAACCAGAATTCAAACTGAACTGACTTCTAAAAGGCAACTCATGTCCCTCAACTGACTTCTGAAAGGCATGTCCCTCACATCGTGCCCCCTCACATCACCCTCTCTCAGCTCAGAAGAAGCCAAAATGTGTGATGCTTCTCTTCTTACAACAATGGAGCCAAAAATAAATAGACTATAATATAAGTAATTAATTAAGTCAGGTAAAATCAGGGAGACCGGTTTTTGGTGAGTTCAAAAATTTTGAGACTGTTACCTGATGGATTAAAATTCCCTCAGTGCTCTTCCCCTACTCTATCAAAGATTTGAAAGGGACACATTAGAAAAGGGGGGAATGATAGACCCAACATGATCTTTTATTAAAGTTTGGAGCCATCTTGCCACAAAGGCAGGAAAAGATAATTTTGGCTTAACTATAAATTACAGCAAATTCAGAACTTTCTTGGAATGCCTTCCCTTGCCTTGAATTCACCCATGCCTATCTCTCTGACCAGATAGCAGCCCTCTCTGAAACTTTAGTGACACCTCATAAATATTGGACAATGACCCCCTCTGAGTCTCTAATGGTCTTCATAAATTCCGATGTTGGGGCCAGCAAAAAAAAAAAAAATGTAAACTACCATTAGTGTGATGCTTGTCCGAGTTCCGTTATCTGTAACCCCCCTTTTGTGTAAGTTTCTGGGCTATAAAGCTGGGCTATAGGAAAGGTGGGATTGCTCTCTTTTTCCAGCTCTTTTGGGATGGAGAGCCAGCCTGACCAGTGGAAATAATATGCTTGTTTAATTTGATTTTAATTGGAGTCAGTGGTCATCCCTTGCATCTTGGTCGAACAGGTAAACACTCCACAAACATGGAGCTCTGCTGGCCTAAAGAATTCTTGAGAAACTGCCTCTGAGTTTGGGTCCTTAAAATATATGTTTTTGTCAGGAGCTTTAGTTTCCTTTGTAGTGAGATCATCAAAGATGTGTCTGCATCTATGTGACCTGGAGGACATGGTTTACTATTTTCCAATGAACATGAGGCAGCAGTGCTGAATTCTCTCTTTGTAGGTAAACTTTGGACACTGGGTGCAAAATGTCTCCCTCTGTGGACTGTGAAGCCTTTTGGTCATCCTCCAATTTTCGTGGTGTTTCTTGCTGCTGTACTGGGAGTTTGGTATTTGCTTCATGAAATGCAAGAAGTTCACCTGGGACACAGTGCTGGAGGGAGTTCTGTCATGGGTGGTGGGTCAGGGTCAGCAGTAGAATGCAGAAACCAGGCTTCTATCCCACATAGCTTGCCGCCTTGTCCATAGCATTAAGATTCTGAACATTGCCCTGAAACCTCTCCATATAACAAGATAGCTTTACATGTAAGGGTCTGCTGGCTGCACCATGTCAGTCAGAAGCCATTTGTAAGCCAATGGTAGATCCACATGACCCCACCACAGATGTTTTATCACACACCTGCACACCACTGCTCTAGGCCAATACTCAGCAGTCTGCAACTTACGGGCATCTCTGATCTACACAATTTTCATGAAACCCAGTCAATCAAGGCACTGTCTGGTACACTCATGATCAGCAACAGGAGATCCAAAGATTCTCCAGTGCCAGCTGGTCATGGAAATTTCAGAAATTTTATGGTATTTATGTAGCCATTTTTCAAGGATGAAGTTGGAGGCACTGTGGGTTTCAATTCATTCAGGAACCATTTAATGGTTAGGAAGCTCAATTCCATGAAACCTCTGGAGAACTCTCACAGGCAAGGTTTCCCAAAGAGTGGCCAAAAGGTAACATGAAGCCAGACCCATTGTGGTCTACAATGTGAAATCCATGTGTGTTTTGACTCTCAACTATGGCTGCCAAGTCTTTCAGAATAAAATCATGTGATATCCTGGATGAGATTCCCAGTGCTCTCTGGATAGCCACCCTGAGCCTAAATCTCAGTTTCCAATAAAGATTCTCATTCGTGGGCTCCTAAAATCCCAAAACAATTCATGGCAATACTTCTCTGATGTCAGTTCTGGAACACAGACTCTAAGGGGAATTACACCAGAGTTCAAGTCCAGGTGGACCCAGTCATCTCTTCCAACTGCCACACAAATGACCACAATTAAAATCAAAACACTCCCACATGGCCCTCATCTTCTTCCATATAGAAACTCATCATAGTCTCTGGCTGGAGGTTTCCATGAGGGGCACAGACCAAGATAGTGTCAAATAATCTCCCTAGTCCCTCATTTGCCTAAAGTAAGGGTGGACTGCACACCCTTCCTGAGAACCAGGAGTCATGAAGTAGGCCCACATTAATACAGCTCTGCTTCTCCAATTTGAGGCTTACTGACTCTTGGATATAGATTCTTTATGTGATTTGGAGTCATGAGAAAACCCAACCACCTATGGGCTAGCCTCTCCAGGGATTTGAAGAACTCATTTGACCCAAAGAATCCCTATTCTCACTTGATGGATGTCAGCAACCTAACAGAGAAAGGCAAGAGACTTCATCCACAATGACTGATCTGTGTGCCATTTTGGTTTTGGAGGCACACATGGGATCATTCATTAGATATATTAGGTGCTGAGAATCTAAGCCACAGCCTCACACAGGGCCAAGAGGCTGATTCAGACACATCCCTTTCCAAAGCAATTAAGCAAAGAGCCACAGGTGATGCCCATTCATTTCCATTTGAATACTGTTTTCTTCAGGCTTCACTAAGGCATGGCCTGAGGCCAAGACCTTCCTGACATTCAGGGAAACAGAACAATAGGTAAGAAAAAAGCCCAAAGCAGGGTTTCTCCACTGAGAAGTTCCTTTTCACATTGATATCTGAGTTTTCTGAGATGCTCTCCATTTCCTTCAGCTATCCAGTACGTAGCCATGTCACAGAGCTTGGAGGTGATACATAACTTGCACGCAAAACCATGAGCCTATTCTAGAGAGTGGCAAGGATTCAGGAAAAAAAACCGGAAATTAGGAACAAGTAGGTGTTGCCCATTCATAAGGCAAGCCACATTCCATTCATACATTTAGCAGCATGAATGCTGGGAAGCTTTCTACTAGACAGGACACATCCATTGATGCATTCTCTTTTCAAATGTGTACAACCACGGACACAGTGGGATACAGAGATATAGATACACTCGCCTTGTCAAACGACTTACTAGAAACAGTCCACTAAAAACCAAACAAAACGCCTTTCATACCTACTCTCAGAACATCAGAAAACCACAAACTCACACCCACACGCTTCATCCTGACCAGGTTTTTTGCCATGGAAGATGAATTTTGCTCTCTCAGGTCCTTCATTGCTGTGTACATCTTCTCTAGGGATCATTTCTGCATGGACCTTTGAGTTTCTCAGGTGGTGGAAGTTCCTCTACGTTCCTGTATTGTAAGACCAGCTCTTTCCCTGCTCTTCTTTAATGTTATATTGAGGGAAAAGTGTATGGTTAGGTTAATAACATGTTTGATTTGGGTTAGGAATCATTCTGCTGGATGAATAATGGTATTGGGAACTGGTCATATTTTTAAGGATATATAGTTTAAATATATATATGAAAAAAGAAATCTAACTAATATTTGAAAAACAGAAGGGCATTAAGCCCTTGATTGGGATACTGAGCATTGAATTATGTTCTGCACAAATGTGTCAGATAAATCAATATACAATGGCATAGAACCTTGTACCTTGGATGATTGAATGTCGAAAAAAACATGCAGTCAAAAACCGATAGTAGGTAGGTTTATGAAGAAGAGTGAGTATAGGATTTGGAACAAATTCTTTACTAATAGGTTTTCGGTTAGAGAGTGAATGTAAATGTCAGCACATGTGAAGTGTCAGTCACAATGATGAACTGGGGAAAATATGTAGGAAAGCAGATATCAATAGAGACATTAGGAAATCAGGCAAAGTAAAAAGTAAATGATAGGATTAGACATTTGCAACAGGCTTGAGGTTGAATATATAATCTTAGGAAGAAACAAATATGTAGTCACAAATAGGATTGACATTTGAGAGCATTAGGCAATGTGGACATGGAGGTTTTTAGTAATCCATGTTCACTTTCCATTTAGGCTTTGGTACAATCATAAGTGTGAACTTTGCTTTTTGTGTCAAGAATATTACTGTGATAAAATGTATATGTAGATCAGGTGACATGAGTATTTCTTCTACCATTTCTAGGAGCAATATTTTTAAGACCTATAAATTAGTATTGCGGGTACAAATAGATGTACACTGTGTCTATGAATATAGAGATAATGCATGAATAGACCATACAGTGAATAAATAATATAAATGGTTTCAACTTTAAATAATGGATTTAATTGATATCTGAAAATATACAGGAAATTTAATATTGATATACAGACATTCATTACAAGATTAGGGCCACATGGCCCTTATCTTTCAAATAGACACTCATCATAACCTCTGGCTATAGGTTTCCATGAGGGGCACAGTCCAAGACAGTGTCCAAAATAAGCTCCCTTGCCCCTCATTTGCCTAAAGTTCGAGTGGACTGGACACCCTTCCTCTGATCCAGGAGTGATAAAGTAGGCCTACCGTTAATACTGCTCCACTTCTCCATTTTGAGGCCTACTGAATATGGGGTTTAGATTCTTTATGTGTATTGGAGTCATGAGAAAACCGAAGCACCAATGGGCTAGCCTCTGCAGGTCTTTAAAAAACTCATTTAACCCAAAGGATCCCTATTCTCACTTGATGGAGGTCAGCAACCTAACAGATGAAGGCAAGAGACTTCTATCACAATGACTGATCTTTTTGATATTTGGTTTTGGATGCACACATGGGATCTTTTTTAGATCCATCAGGTGCTGAGAATCTAAGCTACTGCATCACATAGGACCAAGAGGCTGATTCAGACATATCCCTGTCCAAAGCATTTAAGCAAAGAGCTACAGGTGATGCACATTCATTTGCAATAGAAAACTGTTTTCTTCAGGCTTCACAAAGTGGTGACCTGAGGCAAAGACCTTCCTGACATTCAGGGTAACAGAACCATAGGTAAGCACATTGCCCAAAGCAGTGTTTCTCCACTGACACTTTACTGTTCACACTGATATCTCAGTTTTCTGAGATGCTCGCCATTCCATTCAGCTATCAAGGACTTGGCCATGTCACAGAGCTTGAAGGTGGTACATATCTTGGACACATAATGAAGAGCCTATCTGGAGAGTGGCCAGAATTAAGGAAGAAAACAGGAACTTAGGAAGATAGAAGGTGTTGCATATCAATAAGTCAAACCGCAGCCCTTTCATAAATTAGGCAGGATGAATGCTGGCAAGCTTTCTACTAGACAGGACACAATCATTCATGCATTCTCTTTTCTAATGTCTACTACCATGGACACAGTGGGATACACAGACATAGAAACACTCACCTAGTCAAATGACTTACTAGAAAAAGTCCAATCCAAACCAAACAAACCGCCTTCCTACCTATTCTCAGAACATGAGACAAAACAACAAACCCACAACCACACCCACAAAGGCACCCCTTTCCCCCAAGTAGGTCAATGACTATCCAGAGTGTCCTCTGACTGGTGGGCCATACTATGTTCCCCTGAAATGGCCTGTCCTGTCTCAGATCTGGTCTCGTTTTCCAACTCTGTGAAGTTGTCAGGAGCCAGGGGTGAACCACTATGTGCGTTCTCACGAAAGGCCCCTCTCCAGAGCTCTCCTGGCATTTGGCCATCATCACATCAGTAGGTACCAAGAAATACTGACTGTGTCCTTCTTAAATCCAAACAAGTGCGACCACTCGGACTGAAACTGGAATGGGCTCTGGGTGCCTGGCTTCCTGGATCCCAAGTTAAGAGAGTTCCATCACCAAGGAAGTAAGGTGAGGTCACTTGCTTCAGGAACTAAATGAGGTCACTGCCTTTGCAACCACTTTGTCCTAACAGTTGCTTCCCGGGGTCCTATGAGATGGAGGCTGCCACTACTACCTGTGACAATTTCACAAGTTAGAGGGTATAGAAATCATAGGCACCTGGGAACAGCTCTCAACACAGGCCTGGTTTGGTCCACCTTCTCTATATTAGAAGAAGGAGGCTTATTCAGACACAACCCTTCATCCTGACCAGGTTATTTGTCATGGTAGATAACTTTTGCTCTCTCAGGGACTTCATAGCTGCCTCCATCTTCTCCAGAGAGTATTTCAGCATGGACCTTTGAGGTTCTAAACAAGTGGAAGATCCCCTACATTCCTGTATTGTAAAACCAACTCTGTCCCTGCTCTTCTGTAAAGTTAAATTGAGAGAACAATGTAGGGTTAGGCTTAATAACATGTTTGATTTGGGTTAGGAATCATTCTGCGGCATGAATAATGGTATTGGGAACTTGTGATATTCACAAGAATATAGAGGTGAAATATAAGTATGAAAACAGAAATCTAGGTAAGATTTGAAGGCCAGAAGGACATTGGGCCCTTCATTGGGATACTTAGCTTTCAATTATGTTCTTCACAGATGTCTCAGATAAATCGATATACAATGGCATGGGACCTTGTACCTTGGATGATTGATAGTCGATAGGATTAGGAAGATGGTCCGTAGGTTTAGAAAGAAGAGTGAGTATAAAATTTCGACCAAAAGTTCTTTAGCAATAAGGTTTCAGGTAGAGAGTGAATGTAAAGGTCAGCGTATGTGAAGAGTCAGTCACAATGGTGACCTGGGGAAAATATTTAGGAACTCAGACATCAATAGAGACATTAGGAAATCAGGCAAAGTATAAAGTGAGTGACAGGATTTGACATTTGCAATAGGGTTGATGTTGAATATATAGTCTTAGGAAGAAACAAATATGTAGTCAACAATATGATTGACATTTGAGAGCATTAGGCAACATGGACATGAATTATTTTTGTAATCCATGCTCACTTTCCATTTAGGCTTTGGTACAATCATAAGTGTGATCTCTGCTATTTGTGTCCAGAATATTACTGTGATGAAATCCATATGTAGATCAGGTGACATGAGTATTTCTTCCACCATTTCTGGGAGCAACATTTTGAAGATGAATGAATTAGTATTGGAGTTACAAATAGATGCACCTGTGTCTATGAATATAGAGATAATGCATGAATAGACATTACTGTGAATACAAAATGTAACTGGTTCCAACTTTAAATACTGGATTGAATTGATATCTGAAAACATACAGCAAATCTTATATTGATATACAATCATTCATTCCAACCAGTTATACATCTAATGGTAATATTACGGTTATGGTTTATCATGAAGAGTGTGTGAGTTTTGCTTCAAAATGATAATGGAAATCGAAAATAATATGTTTGGAAAGAAGTCTCATGAAAAGACCAGTCAAGAAACCTGGAGGAATACATGTGTTCTGAAGCAGGAAAGGATTGAAAGTGAATCAAATGCCTATACATTTTTGAACTTGTGGATGAAATATATATCCTATGATGTGCATTAACTGAAAAAATATTAATGTACCAGTGTTGAATAAAGTGAACTTCAAAATAGGAATCTACTTGCATTGATGTTACACTGGGCCAGTACTGTAGAAATATTAGGATTTGTATACACTATTCACTGAATTTAATTTTCAGTACTAGGAAACAAATATGTATTTCAGGTGGATGAATATTTCTGAGAATAATGTTGTGAAAAGTTGATTATAAATCCACATACATGAACAAGAATAAATTTAGGTAGTGTATATAAGACACGTATATTTTATATTTTGAAACATTTGGAGAGTGTATATATATATATATATATATATATATATATATGTATTTATATATATATGTGTGTGTGTATATATATATATATATATATATGTGTGTGTGTGTATTTATATATATATACACACACACACACAAACACACACACACAGAGTAAAAAGTAGCAATATATATGCCAATCGAAATTCATCATGAAATATATATCATCCACAGATGCAAAAATTTTTATTTTACTGAACATGGATTTATGTATAATGTTCATCTACTAGGAGGCTCACCCATAGGTTGAATTTTCAGTTCCAACAGCGTTTAGAAGAAGTGATCTCTTCTCACAATTTGTATCTGCCAAGTCAGCCTCCTCTCAAGAATTTTCGTTTGATACCAGGTAGGATTCTATATGTGCATATAAAAATACATGTGCTGAATAGGCTACAGAGAAAGGGAGACAGGAATTCATATATTTGTTAACTTTAAAAACACATGGAGAATTATTTCAATTAAAAATTAACTAGATTTATAATACCTACCCTATATCATGCAAAAGGCCAGTCCAACTATACACCATGCCTCCTCTGAACTGCTTGTATTTCTATTCTGTTTGGGTTATTTTTCTCCATCATATTAGGATTAGTAGTAAGCGTCTAATAGGGTGTGGGTTAGTGTCAGGTGTCCCGGACACCAGGACACATCAACGTGGGTGTAAAACATAGCTGGGGAGGAATGAAGGGACAGGTGACACGAGAGATGACAGCAAGACAGGATTTCTGATCATGATGCAAACATTTATTGTTCTCACAGGGTATTTATATGCTGTGGATGGGAAAGCTCTCTTATCGGCAGTTGCTGGATGTTTTCGCAGGGTGAGATAACCTCAGGAAGTTTCAGGAAGACAGATGGCCGCAGGATGTCTCAGGGAGATAGATGGCTGCGGGATGTCTCCAAGGCAGGATGTCTCCCAGGGTGCTGTTTCTTGTAAGTGTCAGACTATTCTTTAAAGGAGAACTTCTTTCTAGCCCCTGACATCTCCCCCTTTCTTATATATAGTATTTTACCATACCTTACCGGCCATGTTTTTGGGGGGTTAAAGAGGCTCTCTTTTTCTAGGAGGCCTTAGAATAACTCCTGATCTGAGCAAGCATCTTTACTAGGAGATTCCGTGGTGGCCTTGGCATGTTTTTGGAGGAGACGGCTTTGAGGGGGAAGCATGCCAACCGCCATGCACCAGAGTGTGTCAGTCAGAGGTCTTGGGTGTGGATTCATCCTCCTGCAGTCCTTCTGGCACCCTCCGTTTTTATGGCCTAACGTCCTCACTCCATGGATGCGACCTTCCCCAAGCAGAGGGGCCCATGGAGGACGAAACCTTATTTCAAGGGCAGAAGATGGTTGGTCAGAGATGTTACTTATAGTTTTATGAAAGAAAGACAGAACTGTCGGGAGGTAAACTTAAGAAATAAGCCTGTGAGAAGGGTAGAACATCCTTTTAAATGTTGGCAGCGTGGTCTTCCATCTCCTGATGATGATAGTGGACCTGTATGGGCTTAGAGGCCAAAATATTAATCTGTTCTTTAATGAAATGTACCAGCCTGTTTGTAAAGTAGGGTCTATGGACTCCATTTAAAATAAACCCAACAAAGGGCCAAATAGGGGAAGAAGGTAAGGTAGAAATCCATTAAACCCAGTCCATAGGGGATTTTCAAATAGTTCCCTTCATCTCTTTTCTAGATCTTCTTGAAGCTGCTTAATTTTAGTGCATACTATGTCTGATTTATTGGCATAAAAGCAGCATCGTTCCCCTAAGGCCAAGCAAATAACTCTCTGGTTAACTGTCAGCAAATCTAAGCCTCGACTGTTTTGAAGGAACACTTCTGCCAGGGAGTCTATTTGGTCCTGCAAATGTTTAATGGTTCCTGATAGAGTTTGTACATCTTTTATAAGTTGTTGAGACAGGCGATAGTACGAGTGTATAGCCGTACCTAAGCCAGGTGAACCTGTGACCATAGCAGCTGTTATTCCAAGGCTGGCAAGAAGTGGTAAGGTCTGTATTGCCCACATTTGTCTTTTGACTAAGGTTTCTAGGCTAGGAATGGGTAGAGGTTCGTCTCCTGGGACAATAGTTATATCAGGGAGTAATAAGGCAAGAACACAGCCACTGGGCCAATTCGCTGGAAGCCTGGGGAAGGCTAAGTTTCCTTCATACATAAAAACTGTGCCATTGGGGGAACAAAGAGATGGGGTGGGTGAGGAATAATTTTATACTCCTGAGCAATTTCCAAAGGATGTAACTCCAACAACAATATCATAGGTTTTATTCTGCATCACACCTAAAAGACATAATGTAAAAGTGCCTATAGGCTATACTTTTAAAGGAAATCCGGGTTGGCATGTATTATCATTGACCATGATAGAAATAATAGGAACTGCCATTGGCATGATTGCCCCTGTTGTCATGCAGAGCCAGCAATCACCAGCAAGAGTGGAGTTTGAATTATTAAGCAAATAGAAGGTAGTTTCCAAAATATCTAATATATTGGTATCTAAACCTGGGAGCTGGGATTTAGGCTACATTAAGGGATGATATGTGAGCTCAGCGATTTGAGGTTTCAAAAGTTTGATTATCTGAGGATGCTTGACAGCATCAGTGGGTCCTCCACCATCAGAGACCCCTGAAGGTATTTTAATAGGTCAGCAGGAAGGTTTACCAACAGTGCCTTGGCACCTGCTGACTGTAACTTGGTGTATTTGCCTTCTTCTCCCCAGTCAAAGAGAATGGGGGTATAATGAATACTGGTCCCCCCTGCTGCATGAGTTTTAGTTAGGGAGGCTTCAAAAAATTATTCTTCCTGCTTGTTAACACAAATTGAGGCTGACGCATAACAAGAGACATGGATCGCCTGGGTATGCGTACAGTTTGCAGAACAATTTTGGAGTGCTTTACTTGTACTAGGGGGAATAATCTTTGGCTTGTTAACACATACCCAATTAGGGTGATGAACTCCTCTGAGTTTATGGTCAACCTCAGCACGAAGTTAAGCCACCTTAGTCACGCAGTAAGCAGTCTGGGTCCAACTAGTGGAAGCCTGAGTCCAAGATCTTCCCTTGCATTAGGAGGGGGGGGGGCGCAAAAAGGTACTCCATGATGTTGGAAGGTGGAGGGCCATGGCCTTTGTGTACAAACCTGTTCAGCAGATGTACCTTAAGCAGGATCCTCACACAGATTGTTGGCTGCATCTGAAAAAAAGGGAAATTTGTCCTCAGGGGTAGGGCCTCCATCCCTGGGTTGAGGTAAGTCATTAACCTGTTTAACCAGGCGTTCTGGTAACCATCTTGGGGATGCTTGCTCTTGGTCCAAAACACAAGCTGAGTCTCATTCCCAGATGAGGACAGGATCTGGGCCTTTCCATTTATTTGTAAGGGTAAGAAAATTAAGGGCATAACATGCATGGTGAAGGTGATCCCTGGGATTGGTAAATACAAGGGTGGAAGCCTTAAGGCAGGTTAGACAAGTCTTTAAAGTAAGGTGCGCACCTTCCACAATGCCTTGGCCCTGAGTGTTGTGTGGAATTCCAGTAGTATGACAAATTTGCAAGGTAGCACAAATCTGTTTAAACTTGGCACTGGTATAGGCTGGAGAATTATCTGTTTTAATATATATTGGTTTACCCATTGTGGAAAATGCTGAAACAAGATGAGAAAGGACATCCTTGGTAGCCTCTCCAGAATGTGGTGATGCAAAAATAAAGTCACTGAAGGTATCAATAGAAACGTGTATATATTTGGTTTTTCCAAATTCAGGAAAATGAGTAACATCCATTTGCCAAACCTGATTGGGTAGTAATCCTCGGAGGTTAACTCCCAAATGTTGAATGGGGAGAGAGACTGTGCAACCAGGGCATGCTTTTACTATTTCTCGTGCCTGTTGCCTGGTAATTTTACAAAGTAATTGAAGGCTCTGGCAATTTAGATGGTGAAGATTGTGTAACTCCGTGGCCTTTTGAATGGAGCCAAGAAAAATTGGAAAGATGGAACGAGTTGCTGCATCAGCTTGGGCATTACCTTCTGTTAGAGGGCCAGGAATCAGAGTGTGCAATGATGTGTCCTAAGGAAAATGGGTGTTGTCTGGCCTGAATTAATTGCTGAAGCTGGTGAAACAGAAAGGTCACATTGGAAGAAGCCTTAATGGCGGGTGAAATCTCCAGCAGGGGTACAGAATGAGCAATGTAGGCACTGTCTGTATAAATATTAACAGGATTATCAAAAAATGTTATGGAAACTTGTGTTATGGCAAACAATTCCACAAACTGTGCTGACTGATAGACAGTATCAAAGGTGGTAAGCTGGTTATTGAAAACAAAAACCGCACGGCCATTACTGAAACCGTCTGTAAAGACAGTAAAGGCTTGATGAATTGGAGCCTTTTGAGTAATTTGGGAAAAATAAATGTATGCAACTGGACAAAATATAAAAGGGGGTCATTGTGGAGGTGGTTATCAATTGTTCCCAAAAAGCCTGATAGAGAAATACTCCATTCATCCCCTGTCTGTAGTATAAATTGGGTTTGGTCCTTAGTATATGGAATTTAAATATTATCAGGGTCTTTGCCAAAATGTTGTCGAGAAAGCAACGACTTTGATAATTATAGAAGCTACCTGAGAAAGATAAACAGTAATAACCTTGGGGGATGTGTTGGCTGAATGGACCCAAAGCAAGGGGCAGCCTTTATTTTTAAAATGTGGTTCTCGCTGCCAAAGTATTCCTGTGGGTGTATGAGGAGTGTGTAAAATAACCAGAACCAGAGGAAGGTTGTAAGAAATTTGTGTAACAAACTGTTGGGCAATGGCTTCTGTGACTTGGTTTAATGCCTGTCATGCCTCGGGTGTAAGCTTTTGAGGTGAGGAGGGGTGGGAATCACCTCTCAAAATATCATTAGGGAACAAAAGTACATAAGTGGGTAATTTTAAATATGTTCTTAGCCATTGAATATCCCCCAGTAATATTTGAAAATCATTAAGGTTTTGAAGGTGGTCCACACGTAGTTGTATTTTAGGAATTTGGATGTGATTATCTTGAAGTTTAAGGCCCAAATAGGTATAAGGGTCCTGTGTTTGAACCTTATCAGAAGCTATCTGTAGTCCCAAGGTAGTGAGGGTTTTGTAAAGGTCCAGGTAACAATTATTAGGGTCATGGGTATTAGTTGCAGCAAGTAACAAATAATCCAAATAATCTAAAATATAAATTTGTGGACATTGCTCTCTCACAGGGTCTACTGCTTGAGCAACGTATTTTTGGCAAAGACTAGGGCTGTTGGCCATACCTTGGGGAAGAACTTTCCATTGAAATCTCTGCATAGGGCACTGAAAATTAATGTGTGGGAGACTAAAGGCAAAATATGGTCTATCCTCCGCATGTTAAGGAATGGTAAAAAAGAAATCTTTTAAGTCAATAACCATTTTACAATAGTTTTTGCGAATAGACACTGGTGTGGGAATGCCTGGCTGCAGTGCTCCCATCGGGTGCATAACTTTATTAATGGCACACAAATCTTGTAAAAGACGCCACTTGCCTGATTTTTTATTGATAACAAAAATTGGAGTATACCATGGTGAGGTTGAGGGCTCTACATGGCCGGCTGCCAGCCTTTCCTGCACTAACATGGAGGCAGCCTCCAATTTTTCTTGGGTAAGGGGCCACTGATCCACCCACACAGAAGTCTGAGTTTCCCAAATAATTTTATCTGCATGGTTTACAGGAGGGTCAGGGACCAACACTAAAAATCCGAATACCCAAGTCTATATGTATTTTTTTTTTTTGTATGGGTTGTATAGGCTGAACCAGTCCTTGTCTCAGTCTCCCCAGGCCTGTACCAGGGACAAAACTCATATGAAGCATTTGATGAGTCACCATGGAATTGGGACTGGCAAGAATAACTTACATTTGACTCAAAATATCTCGGACTTATAGGTTAACAGGGAGGTCAGGAACAATGAAAGGACAGACAGTTGACTTATTTAACTCTTTATCAGTCCAGCTAATAGACCTAGAGCTGACCAGAGTATTTTTTGATTATTTTATCGCTTTAAGGTCAGTCAAGAATGGGGTAAGGGGCCAACCTGATGGCCAGTATTTTTGAGAAATAATTGTGGCATCAGCTCCAATATCTAGAACTCCTTCGAATTTCTTTCCTTTAATAAGTAACGTAAGGGTGGGTGTATTGTGAAAAATGAGCAGAACCCAATACACATCAGAGGAGCCTAAGGAGGCAGTCCTCCACTTTCAGTTTGGATGGTGTAAGTGCCTCCTGAATCCAAGGGAAGGAGTATTAATTGTGCAAGTCTTGTTCCTGCGGGGATGGCCGCAACTCCTTTAATAGCTGTGGCCAGTATTTTTATTTCTCCAGTGAAATCATTATCAATAATTCCATGGAAGACCTGAACACCTTTTAAGGTAGTAGAGGCTCTTCCAAAAATCAGTGCACACATATGAGATGGAAGGGACCCATAATTCCAGTGGGTATTAGCTGGGGCCCTTGCATTGAGTCTAATATTGTATTGGTGGTGGCACAGAGGTCCAATCCTGCGCTGCCTGGGGTGGCTCGTTGGAGGGAGGCAATTGTGGAGAAGAATTTTGAGGTAGGTTGGGAGTTTGGGAAGGAAAACAACCTTATTGCCCCTGGGTTTGTACTGGGGGAGGTCGGGGCCAGGGGCTGGCCCCACAGGGAGTTTCCCGAGAAGCAGGAAGAAATAGGCTGCCGAAGGAATTTGTATTACATCTACACTCACTGGCCCAGTGATAACCTTTACCACATCTAGGGCAAAGTGTAGCTGGGGAAGGTTTAGCCCCAGTTTGAGGAGACGCTATTCCTAGGCTTTGTTTGCCTGTCGGACAATCGTGTGTAAAATGGCCAGGTTGTTTTCAAGTAAAGCAAGTACGTGAGCCAGGATTGTGAAAGGCCTTGGTAAAGGTGGCACATAGGGTGAGACCCCTGGCATGGGCTGCACCCACCCCTGCACAGAGTATAATAAGGTCAGAAAGTTGCCCTTTATCCTTATGTGGTCGAAGAACATCCTGACATGCTGGCTTGTCGTTTTCAAAGGAAAGATGTTTTACAAAGGTGCTTTCGCTTTCACTTGGTCCAACCAAGCATTCCGCGGCTAGGTTAAGCCGGGGAACAAAGTCGCTATAAGGCTCATCGTTCCCTTGTCGAATTTTTGCCAGGGAAGTGGTAGCTGAGGCCTTTTGAGGGACGCCTCTCCAAGTATGTAAGCCAGCCCTCTTAATCTGTGCCAAAAGTCCAGCAGGAAACGTGCCTGTTTAGGGTTAGTGTCAAAAGGTGTATTGCCCACTAGCTTAACATAAATCCAGGATTTAGAGTTGGCCTTAGTTAAATTTTTTTGATCAGTCTCCCGAGAGTGCTCTTTGAAATCTTCATTCCATAACAGGAAGTCTCTGGCACTGAGGGTACCTCGGACTAGAAATTTCCAATCATTGGGAATAAGCCATTTTGCGCAGTGGCTTTCTAATAATGCCACTGTGTAGGGCACAGTGGGACCATAGTGAGCACAAGCCTTTTTAACTTTTTTAAGAAAACGCAGGCTTAAGTTTTTGTAGACACTCTGGGTTCCTTCCTGCCTAGGTGTGAACTCCTCATCCTCTGAGTCCTGATCTCCTTGATCCATTTCCCCCCGCTTCCCCATCTTGATCCTCCTCTAAGTCTTTGACCTCAGCCTGGGCAACAATTTCTATCTGACTGCGGGTGACTGGGAAGGTGAGAACAGGCTGATGGAGCGACTTACCTTTGTATTAGACCGCCACGGGCCTGCTTGCATTGACTCAGTGCCTAAAGCTAATGAGCAGAGCTCAGAATCAAGGGATCTTAATTCTTTTGAAAGTTGGATCTGTTCCCGCCTATGTTGGAGAGACTCTCGCAAGGCAACCAGGTTAGGAAAGGGAAGTGGGGAAAAAATATCTGGGGTGGGGCAGTCGGCTCCTGAAGGGCCGGAGCACAAAAGGCTGAAGGGATGTAGGAGGGAGGTGGATGTGTATGTCCTATAGGCTGTGGCAAGGTCCTGAGAGGTGGCGGGTCTTCTGAATGGTAGCGAGCTGCTTCCTTCTCCAAGGTAGCCTCCTCCCCAGGGGTCAATGTGTCTCTGGGATTTAAACCTGGATAAAGGCGGTTGGTAACCATTGGAGCCTTATTCATTAGGGTGGTATTTTGAGGGGGACCAGGAAGGTTTCCAGGGTCTTGGGGAGACTGAGAAGGGTCTATGTCTGTACTAACTGATGGGCATGCCAAGGGGGGGCGAGAGGTCGTTTGCGTAGTCTCTTCCACAATCCTGACAAGTACTAAGGTACCATTGTCAAAGGGTGAACTTTTAAGAATTTCATTAATTAAGTTCCAGTAAGAAAAGGTGGGAACAGGCACAATTTCTGGGCCAAAGGATTCATAAAAATCTTTTAAACAATCTCCTACTCTAAGCCATCGTTTACCATCAATGGACCCTTCAAGGGGAAACCATGGACACAATTCTCCTATGTATGAAAAAAAATATTTAAGTCATTTTTCTTAACACGCACCCCCCATGTCTTGAAGGACTCCTTGAGGCCTGACAAAAAAAATCATGTGATGAAACTGCTTGTCCCATGGTGGGTCACTCACCGTGCATCATCACCACTCTCCTCCCGGATCTGTCTCTTGGTGGTATCTGCTGAGGCAATCGCGAGCTCCTCTAGACCAAGTCTTCCAGGAGGACGGGTTTCCCAATCAGTCAAAGGCTCGAGCCCCAGTTGGTGGGCGCCAGATGTCCCAGCCGGCAGGACACATCAACGTTGGCAGTGAACAGAGATGGGAGGCATGAAGGGCCAAGAGACACTAGAGATGAAAGCAAGACAGGAGTTCTGATCAAGGTGCAAAATTTTATTGTTCACACAGGGTATTTATATGCTGGAGATGGGAAAGCTCTCTTATCGGCAGTTGCTGGATGTCTTCACAAGGTGAGATAACCTCAGGATGTTTTAGGAAGACAGATGTCTTTAGGAAGTCTCAGCGAGACAGATGGCTACAGGATGTCTCCCAGGCAGGATGTCTCCCAGGGGGCTGTTTCTTGTAAATGTCAGGCTATTCTATGAAGGAGAATTTCTTCTAGCCCTGAAACACAGGGATTCAGGATTACAAAGGAAAATTGGAAAATGAAACCAATGTGTTTGCAAATATGTGCTACACAAAAATCTTCCCACTCTCATTCTGAACAATGCCTTACATTACCTTCACCCCAAGTAAGACACAATTAGAAGAGAAGAGTTAGAAAATCTGTGAACACACATTTGGAATGGAAAATGCTCAATAGTTCACAACCTTAGAAGTGGGAGAGTAGTTTCCAAAAGTAAGAGACACGGTAAAAACTCCACAAACATGGAGCTCTGCCAGCCTAAAGACTTCTTGATAAACTGCCTCTGAGGTTGAGCACTTGAAATATATGTTGTTGTCAGGAGCTTTAGCTTCCTTTATAGTGAGACCATGAAAGCTGGGTCTGCATCTATGTGACCTGGAGGACATTGTTTCTTATTTTCCAATGAACATGACGCAGCAGTGCTGAATTCTCTCTTTGTGGGTAAACTGTTGCCACTGGGGGCTAAGTGTCTCCAGTTTAGACTGTGAAGCCATTTGGTCAACCTCCACTTTTCGTGGTGTTTCTTGCATCTGCACTGGGAGTTTAGTGTTTGCTTCACGAAATACGAGGAGTTCAACTGGGACACAGTGCTGGAGGGAGTTCTGTCACATGTGGTGCGTAAGGGTCTGCAGGAGAATTCACAAACCAGGCTTAAAGCCCACATAGATTGCCCCCTTGACCATAGCAATCTGATTCTTAACATTGCCCTGAAACCTCTCCATATAACAAGATGCCTTTACATACAAGGGTCTGGGGGCTGCACCATGTCAGTCACAAAACATTTGGAAGCCAATGGCAGATCCACATGGCCCCAACACAGATGTTTAAACACACACCTGCACACCCCTGCTCTGGACCCACTAGTCAGCAGGCTCCAAACTCTGGCATCTCTGTTCTACACCATTTTCATGAAACCCAGTCAATCAAGGCACTGTCTGGTACAATCATGATCATCAGTAGGACATCCAAAGATTCTCCAGTGCCAACTGGTCATGGGAATTTCAAAAGTTTCATGGTATTTATCTAGCCATTTTTTAATGATGAAGTTGGAGGCACTGTGGGTTTCAATTCATTCAGGAACCATTAAATGGAGAGGAAGCTCATTTCAATGAAAGCTCTGGAAAAATCTAACAGGCAAGGTTTCCCAAAGACAGACCAAAAGGTCACATGAAGTCAGGCCCATTGAGGTCCACAATTTGAGGTCCATGTGTGTTTTGACTTGCAACTATGCTGCCAAGTCTTTAAGAATAAAATCATGAGATATCCTTCCTGAGATTTCCAGTGCTTTGTGCAAGCCACAATGGGCCTAGATCTCAGTTTCCAAGGGCGACTCTCATGCGTGCCCTCCTATAATCCCAACACAATTCATGGCGATACTTCTTTGAATTCAGTTCCAGAACTCAGTCTCTAAGGGGAATCACACCAGTGTTCAATTCCAGGGGGACCCAGTCATCTCTTCCAACGGCCACACAACTGAACACAATTAAAACCAAAACACTCCCACATAGCCCACATCTTCTTCCATATAGACACTCATTAAAACCTCTGGCTGTAGGTTTCCATAAGGGGCGGAGCCAAAGACAGTGTCCAAAATAAGCTCCCTTGCCCCCATTTGCTAAAATCAGTGTGGCAGGGGCAGCCTTCTTGTGAACCAGGAGTGATCAAAGAGACCTGCCATTAATACTGCTCTGATTCTCCATTTTGAGGCCTACTGACTCTGGGGTTTAGATTCTTTATGTTAATTGGAGTAATGAGAAAACCCAAGCACCTATGATCTAGCATCTGCAGGGCTTTGAAGAACTCCTTTGTCCCAAAGGATCCCTAATCTCAATGATCCAGGTCAGGAACCTTACAGAGAAAGGAGAGAGACTTCATCCACAATGACTGCTCTTTTGGCTATTTTGGTTTTGAATGCACACATGGGATTTTTCTATAGATCCATCATGTGGTGAGAATCTAAGCCACAGCCTCACACAGGGCCAAGAGGCCTATTCAGACACATCCCTTTCGAAAGCAATTAAGCAAAGAGCCAAAGGTGATGCCCATTCATTTCCATTTGAAAACTGTTTGCTGTAGGCTGCACAAAGCGATGGCCTGAGGCAAAGACCTTCCTGACATTCAGGGCAACAGAAGAATAAATAAGCAAAGGTCCCAAAGCAGGGCTTCTCCACTGAGACTTTCCTGGTCACACTGATATTTGATTTTTCAGAGATGCTCGCCATTTCCTTCAGCTATCCAGTACATGGCCATGTCACAGAGCTTGGAGGTGGTACATATCTTGGACACAAAACCATGAGCCTATTCTTGAGATTGGCTAGAATTCAGGAAGAATACCGGAACTTAGGAAGGTAGTAGGTGTTGCCCATCCATAAGGCAAGCCTCAGACCATTCATAAATTGGGCAGAATGAATGCTGGGAAGTTTTCTATTAGACAGGACACATCTATTGATGCATTCTCTTTTCTAATACTACCACGGACACAGTGGGATACAAAATCATAGAAACACTCTCCTTGTCAAACGACTTACTAGAAACAATTCACAGCAAACCAAACAATCCAACTTTCCTACCTATTCTCAGAACATGAGACAAAACCACAAACCCACACGCACACCCACACCCACACAGACCCCCAAGTAGGTCTTTGACTATCCGGAGTGTCCTCTGACTGGTGGGCCATAATATATTACCCCATAATGGGCAGTCCTGGCTCAGATCTGGTCTCATGGCCAACTCTGTGATGCTGTCAGGAGCCAGCGGTCAGCCACTGCCTGCTTTCTCAGGAAAGTCCCCACTTCAGACCTTCCTGGATTTGGCCATCCTCACATCAGTAGTTACCAAGAAAGACTGACTCTGTCCTTGGTAAATCCAAACAAGTTTGACCACTGGGACTTGGACTGGGACTGGCTTGGGGTGCCTGGATTCCTGGATCCCA
Organism: Callospermophilus lateralis; assembly: GCF_048772815.1. Lineage (NCBI taxonomy): Eukaryota > Metazoa > Chordata > Mammalia > Rodentia > Sciuridae > Callospermophilus > Callospermophilus lateralis. The sequence goes on from NW_027510156.1 coordinate 166,997, forward strand.
AGTTCAGAGAGTTCCATCACCAAGGAAGTGAGGTGAGGTCACTTCCTTCAGGAACTGAATAAGGTCACTATCTTGCTAACCACTTTGTTCTAACTGTTGCTTCCAAGGGTCCCATGAGATGGAGGCTACACCTACTTCCTGTGACATTTTCACAAATTAGAATGGTATATCAACCTTAGGCACCCGGGAACAGCTCTCCACACAGGCATGGTTTGGTCCATCTTCTATACATTATGAAGAGAGAGGCTGTTTCAGACACATCATTTCATCCTGACTGGGTTGTTTGCGATGGAAGATGACTTTTGCTCTCTCAGGTCCTTCATAGCTGCCTACATCTTCTCAAGGGATTATTTCTGCATGGACTTTTGAATTTCTCAGCTGGTGGAAGATCCCCTACCTTCCTGTATTGTAAGACCAACTCTGACCCTGCTCTTCTGAAAAGTGAGATTGAGGGAACAGTGTATGGTTAGGGTTAATAGCATGTTCGATTTGGGTTAGGAATCATTCTGCTTTATGAATAATGGTATTGGGAACCTGTGATATTTATAAGAATATACACGTGAAATATATGTATGAGAACAGAGATCTAGGATAGATTTGAAGAACAGAAAGGCCTTGGACCCTTGATTGTTATACTTAGCTTGAATTATGTTCTGCACCGAGGTCTCAGATAAATCGATTTACAATGGCATAAGACCGTGTACCTTGGATGATTGAATGTAGAAGAGAACATCCAGTCAAAAAGGGATAGTCCCCACGATTTGGAAGATAGTCAGTGTGTTTAGGAAGAATAGTGAGTCTAGGAGTTGGTCCAAAAGTTCTTTAGCAATAGGGTTTCAGTTAGAGAGTGAATATAAATGTCAGCACATGTGAAGAGACACATGATAAACTGGGGAAAATATGTAGGAAAGCAGATATTAATAGGGACATAAGAAAATAAGGCAAAGTATAAAGTGAGTTATAGGATTAGATATTTTCAACAGGCTTGCGGTTGAATATATAATCTTAGGAAGAAACACATATGTAGTCAACAATAGGATTGACATTTGAGATCATTAGGCAACCTGGACATGAATGTTTTTACTAATCCATGCTCACTTTCCATTTAGGCTTTGGTACAATCATATGTGTGACCTTTGCATTTTGTGTCCAGAATACTACTGTGGTAAAATGTATATGTAGATCAGGTGACATGAGTATTTCTTCCATCATTACGGGGCGCAATATTCTGAAAACTTATATATTAGTACTGGGGATACAAACAGGTGTACCCTGTTTTGATGATTATAGAGGTGATGCATGAATAGACCATATTGTGAATGAAGTATTTAAATGGTTTCAACTTTAAATAATGGATTGAATTTACATTTGAAAATATATTGAATATCATATATATATATATATATATATATATATATATATATATATATATATATATATATATTCATTCCAACCAGTTATATATTATTAGGGTTACTGTTTATCATGAAGAGTGAGTGAGTTTTGCATCAAAAATGATTATGGAATCGAAAATAATGTGTTTAGAAAGAAGTCTAGTGAAAGGACCAGTAAAGTATCATGCAGGAATACATGTGTTCTGAAGAAGGAAGTAATTGAAAGTGAACCAAATGCCTATAAATTTGTGAAATTGTGGATCAAAAAATATATCCTATGATGTCCAAAACCTGAAGAAATGGTAATGTACCAGTGTTGAATAAAAATGAACTTCAAAATACACATCATGTCCTATAGGAATCTACTTGCATTGATGTTAAACTGGGTGAGTTACTGTATAAATATTATGATTTGTAAGTACTATTCATTGAAGTTAGTTTTCAGTACTAGGAAACCAAAATGTATTTCAGGTGGTTGAGTATTTCTGAGAATAATCTTGTAAAATGTTGTTTATAAATACACATGAAGGAACATGAATGAATTTAGGGAGTGTATAATAAGACACATATATTTTATATTTTGGAAAATCTGGAGAATATATTTATACACACACACACACACACACACACATTAATATGTAGCAGTATATATGCCAATCAAAATTCATCATGAAATATAATTCATCTACATATCCAAAAATATTCATTTAACTGAACATGGATTTATTTATAATATTTTTCACTAGGAAGCTCACCGATAGGTTGAATTTTCAGTTCCATCAGTATTAAGGAGGAGTCATCTCTTCTCACAATTTTTATATTCCAAAGTCAGTGAGCTCACATGAATGCACTTGTGATACCAGGTAGGATAATATATGCATAAAAAATACATGTGCTCAACAGGCTACAGAGAAAGGGAGACAGGAATTTACATATATTGTAATTTAAAAAGTCATGGAGAAATATTACAACGAAAAGTTGACTAGATTTATAGCACATACATTTGATAAAGCAGAAGGCAAATCCAAGTATACACTATGCTTCCTATGAAAGGCCTGTATTTCTATTCAGTTAGTTTTTTTTTTTCTCCATGATATTAGGATTAGTAGTCAGAGTCTAGTAGGGTATGGATTAGTGTCAGGGATTCAGCATTTCAAATGGAAAATAGTAAAATGAATCTAATGTGTATGCAAACATGTACTACATAAAAAATTTCCCACTCTCATCCAGAACAATGCCTTTACATAACCATCGCTCCATGTAAGACACAATTAGAAGAGAGGAGTTAGAAAATCTGTGAATACATATGTGGAATGAAAAATACTCAGGAGTTCACAACACTGCAGGTGGTAGAACAGTTTCCAAAAGTAAGGGAGAGGGTAAACACTCGACAAACATGGAGCTCTGCTGGCCTAAAGACTTCTTGAGAAACTTTCTCTGAGGTTGGGCACATGAAATATATGTAATTATCAGGAGATTTAGCTTTGTTTGTAGTGACACCATCAAATCTGGGTCTGCATCTATGTGACCTGGACGACATGCTTCTTTATTTTCTAATGAACATGAGGCAGTAGTTCTGAATTCTCTCTTTGTAGGTAAACTGTGGCCACTGAGAGCTAAGTGTCTCATTGTGTGGTCTGTGAAGCCATATGATCATCCTCCACTTTTCGTGATGTTTCTTACTGCTGCACTGGAAGTTTGGTATTGACTTCATGAAATACAAGCAGTTCAACTGGGGCACAATGCTGTAGGGAATTCTGTCACGTGTGGTTGGTCAAGGTCTCCAAGAGAATGAACGAACCAGGTTTCTATCCCACATAGCTTTCTCCCTTGTCTATAGCAACCTGATTCTGAACATTGCCTTGAAATCTCTCCATATAAAAAGATTTCTTTACATATAAGGGTCTGCTGCCTGAACCATGTCAGTCACAAGGCTTTTGGAAGCCAATGGCAGATCCAGGTGGTCCTACCAAAAATATTTTTTACACACCTACAGTCCACTGCTCTACGTCCACTACTCAGCAGGTTCGAGCTTACTGGCATCTCTGTTCTACACCATTTTCTCCAAACCCAGTCAATCAAGGCACTATTTGGTACAATCAAGATCAACAACAGGACATCCAAAGTTTCTCCAGTGCCACCTGGTCATGCTAATTTCAAATATTTCATGGTATTTATCTAGCCATTTTTCAAGGATGAAGTTGGAGGCACTGCAGGTTTCAATTAATTCAGGAACCTTTACATGATGAGGAAGCTCATTTCAATGAAATCTCTGGAGAACACTCACAGTCAAACCTTCCCAAAGAGTGGTCAAAAGGTCACATGAATCCTGGCTCATTGAGGTGTACAATGTGAGGTCCATGTGTGTTTTGACTCTCAACTATGGCTGCCAAGTCATTAAGAATTAAATAATTTGATATCCTGGCTTAGAATACCTGAGCTCTGTGGAAATGTCCAACGACTTACTAGAAACAGTCCACTCCAAACCAAACAAACTGACTTTCCTACCTATTCTCAGAAAATGAGACAAAACCACAAACCGAAAACCACACCCACAAAGGCACCTCCTTCCCCCAAGTAGGTCTGTGACTATCTGGAGTGTCCTCTGACTTGTGGGCCATAATATGTTCCCCCGAAATGCCCTGTCTTGTCTCAGATCTGGTCTCCTTGGCCAACTCTGTGAAGTTCTCAGGAGCCAGCAGTGAGTGACTACCTGCTTTCTCAGGAAAAGCCCCGCTTCAGAACTTTCCTGGCATTTGGCCCTCCTCACATCTGTAGGTACCATGAAAGACTGACTCTGTCCTTGGTAAATCCAAACAAGTGAGACCACTGGGACAGGGACTGAGACTGGCTCGGGGTGCATGGCTTCCTGGATTCCAAGTTCAGAGAGTTCCATCACCTAGGAAGTGAGATGAGGTCACTTTCTTCAGAAATTGAATGAGGTCACTGCCTTGGCAACCACTTTGTCCTAACAGTTGCTTCCAAGGGTCCCATGAAATTGAGGCTGTCCCTACTTCTTGTGACACTTTCACAAGTTAGAATGGTATATCAACCATAGGCACCCAGGAACAGATCTCCACACAGGCCTGTTTTGGTACATCTTCTCTACATTAAGAAGAGAAGCTGATTCAGACACAACCCTTTATTCTAACCAGGTTGTTTGCCATGGAAGATGACTTTTGCTCTCTCAGGTCTTTCATAGCTTCCTACATCTTTTCCAGGGATCATTTCTGCATGGACCTTTGAGGTTCTCAGCAGGTGGAAGATTCCCTACATTCCTGTATTGTAAGATCAACTCTTTCCCTGCTCTTCTGTAAAGTTAGATTGAGGGAAGAGTGTATGGTTATAGTTAATAACATGTTTGGTTTGGGTTAGAAATCATTCTGCTGGATGAATAATGGTATTGGGAACCTGCTATATGTATAAGAATATATAGGTGAAATATATGTATGAAAACAGAAATCTAAGAAAGATTTGAAGCCCAGAATGGCATTCGGCCCTTGATTGGGATACACAGCATTGAATTACCTTCTGCAGAGATGTCTCAGATAAAACGATATACAATGGCATAGGACCTTGTACATTGGATGATTGAATATAGAAGAGAACATCCAGTCTATAAGTGATAGTCGGTAGTGGAAGATTAGTAAAATAGGTACTTGTCACTTCCTGTTTTTCTGTATGCTTAACAAACACTGTTGAAATCGTGAGAAATGTTTGCTAATCTTGTTTTCAGAATGTACTGTTCCCAACTGCCAAACTGCAGAATGTACTCCCTCACTCGGTGTCAAATAAACTGCCCACTCGCCTTTATCAATCAGTATACTTCCATTCCTTCCCTCTCCAAGCAAAGTATTTAAGCTCTGTTTAAGCTGTTCTCAGGGCTCTCTTCTCTATTCAAGTGAGCTCTGAGCCCCAGCATGCTGGACCCCAAATAAACACTTTGCTGTCGCATGAGACAGTCTCTTGGTGTTCTCTTCCTCCAACACTCACCCGACCTTTACATATTGAGGTTCCATGGAGTTCCGGCAGTGGCGGACGAGAGACCCGAACGGGCTCCTATCGGGGCAAGTAAGGTGCCTCTTTCTGGTTTCAGATTTCAGATTAGGGCTTGGCAAAGTCGCTGGAGATGAAGAGCCTGAGCTCTCTCTGAAGGTGGCTGAGAGATGTGTCACAGAGACACAGGGCACATCCCTAGGGGACGCCCCAGAGGACTTGGGAAATCAAGGAACAATAGTCTCCTGGACTCAGTGATATTTTGTTTCAGACTTGGTATTGCCATCCCATCAGGTTTTGCCTGCTACTCATTCCTGGTCTCGGTGTTGGATGTCCATTGCCTGTCTTTATTGTCTTGTCTTGTCTGTGTCCTGTGTCCTTGCTTTTACTGCTTGTGTACCTTTCATTATGCGACAGAGCACTTGAATGCCTCTGTCCCTGACCTTTGATCACTGGGCGAAAGTCCGCTTAAGTACTCAGAATCTTTTTTTTTTTTTAGTTAAACACTGGACCTGGCAGACTCTCTGTGCCTCAGAATGTCCCAACTTTAAAGTCAGATGGCCCCTAGTAGTATCTTTCTACTTCCCACTAATTTAAAAAGTCAGAGATATTGTCTTTCAGCCGGGTCCACATAGCCATTTGGATCAACAGCCATATATCTTAACTTCGCAGGACCACTGCAAATCTCCTCCTCCATGGGTGAAGCCTTTCCTTGCCCCTGCCTCTGCTCCTACTCCTTTGTCCATGATCTCTCAAACCCTCTCCTCCTCCTCCTTCTCCACCCTCTGTTTTCCCTGAGTCACAAGATTTGACTCTACTGGACTCTCATCCCACTCCTTATCCCCAGTCCTCGTCCCCTAACACAAAACACCCTCTAAGTGATTCCCCTGCAGCTGACTCAGCCTCTCTACCATTGGAGGAAGCTAAGCCGTAATAGGTTCTGATAATGGTCTGGCGTTCCCGGCCTAGGTAAGTCAGGGGTTAGCCAGGAACCTTGAGATTAATTGGAAGTTATTTTGTGCTTATGGACTCCAGAGTTCAGGACAGGTAGAAAGAATAAATAGAACCAATAAAGAAACTTTAACGAAATTAAGCTTAGAGACCATCATAAAAGATTGGACTATGCTCCTGCCTTATGCAATGGTTCATGCAAAAAATACTCCCTCTGTTGTTTTGAGTAACATTACCCCCTGTGAAATTCTCTATGGTGCCCCTCCTCCAGCAAGGGACCTATCCCCAACTCTAATACCTAACCATCCCTTCCACACCCCCTTGTTTGACAGACTTAAAGCTCTTGAAAGAACTCAGTGATACCTGTAAAAACAGCTCGCCACTGCCTACCAAACTGGGGACGAGGGGACTCCACATCGATATCAAGTAAGAGACTTCATCTAAGTAAGATGACATCAGGTGTCATCCCTGGAACTCCGCTGGAAAGGACCAGACCAGGTGCTACTTATAACACCTACATTGGTGAAGGTAGACGGAATCACATCCTGGATCCATGCCTCTCATCTCAAGCCTACACCCTGTCCAGACTCTGGCTGGAAACTGGAAAAGACTGGTAACACTTTCAAATTGCATATTTGCCATGTGGATAAGGCTATAGACTCTCCCCTTGGCCTCATCAGCCCATTCAGCAGTGATGGGTGAACACAAATCCTACTGGAAAAGAAGTATAATCCATCTCGCATAAAGACACCTTATGGACCTGGTGGTCATCTCTCCACCCAGACAATGGTCAGCTGGCTATAGGTCTTTGCTATTGGGATATTCCTGATGAAGAGGATCCCAGTAAAATTCCATTAAATCCCTTCCGTACCATAGATAACAGAAACACACCTTATGGATGTAGGGACACGCGAGCCAGATGCAGGTTGGCTAGCCTAGATTACTATGTTGCCCGGCATACTATCAAAGCCACAAAGAGTCACGGCAGTGTGGGGGAAAAGCTGACTTCTTCTGTATGTCATGGGGATGTGAGCATACAGGGGCTGCCTACTGGAACCCAAACTCCTCATCAAATTCACTACACATCATTGGCCATATTACCAATTAGATAACCAAAACTGATGTCCCACAGAGGGGTCTCTAGATCCTCAAATTCTGCGTGATCTTTTTAACTTCTGCAAGTGCTCAAAAGGGTGAAAGGAGATTCCCCTATGTGGAAGCCTTTTCCCTTCTTCACTCACATCCTGAACTATGCTTCTCCAATAGATCCTCACCCGCAGCCTTCTGCTCCAGACTCTCTGATGTCACTCCCACCACAGCAACCTAATTTCTCCCCTCCAATTACTAGATCAAAAACCCAAACTTCTGCCAGTTCTCAGACGATTGCCCCCTTGCTGAGGTAGTAGGTACTGAGGTACCCCTCCACCCACTCATTCCTCTATTCTCCTGTCAGTGCCCACACAGTGTCCCACCAGGTCCTGTTACCAGTTAACCCAAAGCTCAAACCAGCTGAGGAGGGCCCTCAGACCCTTATCTATGATGTAATAAAAATGGCCTTTAAAGTTGCTTTGTCATCACTGAAAACAGGTTACTAAGAATTTAAAGTCCCTCACAGGATTTTGGGATACCCACTCCCATCTTCCCCTCTGCTCTACCTGTTCCACTGCTCAAGTTTTGTTGTTAGGAAAATCCAAAACTCTTTTCCCATTATTCTTTTACATCTCTCCTTCCTCATTCTCAGATCCTCGGAGCTGCTCTCAGCCCCACCTACCCCATCTTCCCCCTGTCTACCAGGCCCACAAAAAAGTCTTTAGTGACCTTCTCCAGAAGTTTTCACCATGGCTGAATTTAGGACTTTCAGCAAAAGCGTCCCTATAAAAGAGTTCAATGTAGATAAACTTTTTCTTTTCATGTTGCCCTGTTCTACTTGGCCACTGGCTAAAAAACTCAGCACTTCTAAGATAGACACCCCCTTACTAGTTTTTCACAAAATATTTGAACAAGGCCTCTGGCCTTGAGCTGGGGCTTCACAGAGATGGATACATTTCTAAGATAAAAAAGTTACCAACTGGACTCCAAGGCAACAGCTGGGAGGGGAAAAAAAAAGAGAAGGAAAATCTCTCCAGCTCCCAGGTGTCCTTGCAAAGTTAACTTGCCCAGAACAGAGGAAAAAACAAAAACAAAAGCTGCCTTTTGTGAACTTCTGCAAACTGTGATGTTCTGAGCCCCTTCCCTTACATGTTGGGTACAAAATTCTGAAACTATCTAAACTTGGGGTTCAGGGGATTAATTGATTACAACAGAAGCAATGCCCTGTGAATGCAGTTGCAACCAATTAGGACTGATTCCCTGTCTTCAGTGCTATCTTTGATGCCTTGCCTTGTCCGTCCCTACAACAGTATTATTCTATAAACTTAAACATTGTTTATGTTTTCATGAAATGATCAACAGATGTGATTAATTGTGTAATGGTGCAGATGTTTCCCAGAGTGCTCTATCATGACACAGGTTAATTTGAAGATCAAATAGGGGGGCATACAACCCGGTTCTGCTGGGAAAATATACCCTCACTTTAGGCATTCTATTAGGAATAGGATTTGCTGAAGGGGTGGGCACAGGAACCACTGCCCTGGTCTATGGGACACAACAAATGACCCAATTAGAAGCAGCGATAGACCAAAATTTAAATATATTAGAAACCTCCATCAGAGCTTTGCAGGAATCTTTTACCTCTCTGTCTGTAGTTATTTTACAGAACAGTCGAGGGTTGGACCTCCTCTTCATGAGAGAAGGGGGCCTTTGTGCTGCACTGAGGGAAGAATGTTCTTTTTATGCTGACCATACTGGAGTTGTAAAAAAATCTATGAGTAAATTAAAAAGACGCCTTGAAGAGCATCAATGAGAGAGAGAGGCCCAAAAAGGGTGGTTTGAGTCTTGGTTCACACAGTCCCCCTGGTTAACTATGCTTTTATCAACCCTGGCTGGTCCAATAATAATCCTCAAATTATTGCTAACTATTCAACCCTGTTTGCTCAACCGTGTAATTTCTTTTCTCCAAGCTCAAGTTGGACAAGTTAAATTTATGGCAATACCCCAAGAGCAGACATAGAATGTACACCCCCCAATGATCACTTTTATGATTAAAAGTAGTCAGAATTAGAAGTGGGCAATGATAGGTTAATAAAATAGGTACTCGTAACTTCCTATTTTTCTGTATGCTTAACAAAACACTGTTGAAATATTGACAACTGTTTGCTAATCATGTTCCGAGAATGTGCTTTCCCATACTGCCAAACTGCAGAATGTACTCTCTCACCCAGTTGCACGCAAACCCCCCACTCGCTCTGAACTATCAATAAACGTCCCTCCCTGCTGTCTCCAAGGAAAGTATACAAGATCTGCTTAAGCTGTTCTCAAGGCTCTCTGCTCTATTCAACTGAGCTCTGAGCCCCAGCATGCTGGACCCCGAATTAACCCTTAGCTGTTGCATGAGACAGTCTCTTGGTGGTCTCTTCCTCCAACCTCGCCCAACCTTTATTAGATGATTGAATGTAGAAGAGAACTTCAAGTCAATAAGGGATAGTCGTAAGGATTAGGAAGATAGTAGGTTTAGGAAGAAGAGTGAGTATAGAATTTGGAACAAAAGAACTTTAGCAATAGGGTTTCAGTTAGAGAGTGAAGTTAAATGTCAGCACAAGTGAAGAGTCACTCACAATGATGAACTGGAGAAAATATGTAGGAAAGCAGATATCAATAGAGACATTATGAAATCAGGCAAAGTATAAAGTGAAAGATAGGATGAGACATTTTCCAAAGGTTTGAGGTTGAATATATAATCTTAGGAAGAAAAAAATATGTAGTCACAAATATGATTGACATTTGAGAGCATCAGGCAACATGGACATGGATGTTTTTAGGAATCCATGTTCACTTTCCATTTAGGCTTTGGTACAATCATAAGCGTGACATTTGCATTTTGTGTCCAGAATATTACTGTGACTGAATGTATATGTATATCAGGTGACATGAGTATTTCTTCCACCATTTCTGGGAGCAATATTTTGAAGACGTGTAAATTATTATTGGGGAAACAAAAAGGTGTACCCTGTGTCTATGAAAATAAAGATAATGCATGAATAGACATTACTGTGAATAAATAATGTAACTGGATCCAGTTTAAATAATGGTTTGAATTGTTATCTGAAAACTTATAAGAAATCTTATATTGATATACAATCATTCATTTCAACCGATTATGCAACTAATGGTAATATTAGGGTTATGGTTTATCATGAAGGTGTGTGAGTTTTGCTTCAAAAGTGATTATGGAAATCAAAAATAATGTGTGTGTCAAGAAGTCTCATGAAAAGGCATGCCAAGAAACATGGAGGAATACATGTGTTCGAAAGCAGGAAGTGATTGAAAGTGAAACAAATGCCTATAAATTTGCTAACTTGTTCATGAAATATATATATATATATCCTTTGATGTTCATAAACTGAAGAAATTGTAATGTACCAGTGTTGAATAAAAATGAACGTCAAACTACACATCATGTCCCATAGGAATCTACTTGCATTGATGTAAAACTGGGTCAGTAACTATAGAAATATTAGGATTTGTATGCACCTTTCACTGAAGTTTCTTTTCAGTACTAGGAAACAAATATGTATTTCAGGTGGATGAATATTTCTGAGAATTATCTTGTGAAAAGTTGATTATAAATCCACATACATGAATATGAATGAATTTAGAGATTGTATAATAAGACCCATTATTCATATTTTGAAAAATCTGGAGAGTATACACACACACACACACACACACACACACACACACACACACAGTGACAAAAAATAGCAATATATATTCCAATAGAAATTCACCATGAAATATATATCATCCACAGATCCAAAAATATCCATTTTGCTGAACATGGATTTATGTGTAATGTTGTTCAACTAAAATGCTCACCCATAGGTTGAATTCTCAGTTGAAACAGCATTTAAGAGGAGTGGTTTCTTCTCACAATTTCTATCAGCCAAGTCTGCCACCTAACAAGAATGTACATGTGATACCAGGTAGGATTCTATTTTTGCATATAAAAATAGGGGTGCTGAATAGGCTACAGAGAAAGGGAGACAGGAATTCATATATTTGTTAACTTTTAATACACATGGAGAACTATTTCAAAAAAAATTTACTAGATTTATAACTCCTACCCTATATAATGCAAAAGGCAAGTGCAAAAATACAACATGCCTCGTCTGAACTGCTTGTATTTCTATTCTGTTTGGGTTAATTTTCTCCCTCATATTAGGATTAGTAGTCAGAATCTAGTAGGAAATGTGTTTGTGTCAGGGATTCAGTATTTCGAATGGATAATTGGAAAATGAATCCAATGTGTATGTAAATATATGCTACAAAAATATTCCTTCTCTCATCCAGAACAATGCCTTGACATTACCTTCACCCCAAGTAAGACACAGTTAGAGAAGAAGAGTTAGAAAATCTGAGAATACATATGTGTAATGGAAAATGCTGAGGAGTTCACAACATTCGAGGTGGAAGAGGAGTTTCCAAAAGTAAGGGACAGGGTAAACACTCCAGAAACATGGAGTTCTGCTGGCCTAAAGACTTCTAGAGAAACTACCTCTGAGGTTGGGCACTTGAAATATATGTTGCTGTCAGGAGCTTTAGCTTACTTTGTAATGAGACCATCAAGCTGGGTCTGCATCTATGTGACCTGGAGGACATGGTATCTTATTTTCCAATGTATCTGAGGCAGCAGTGCTGAATTCTCTCTTTGTAGGTAAACTGTGGACACTGGGGGCTAAAGTATCCCGTGTAGACTGTGAAGTCATTTGGTCATCCTCCACTTTTCATGGTTTTTCTTGCTTCTGCACTGGGAGTTTGGTATTTGCTTCATGAAATACAAGGAGTTCAACCTGGACACAGTGCTGGAGGGAGTTCTGTCTCGTGTGGTGGGTCAGGGTCTGCAAGAGAAAGCACCAACCAGGCTTCTATCCCACATACCTTGCCCCCTTGACCATAGCAACCTGATTCTGAACATTGCCCTGAAACCTCTCCATATAACAAGATGCCTTGACATAGAAGGGTCTTCTGGCTGCACCATGTCAGTCACAAGCCATTTGGAAGCCAATGGCAGATTCACATGGCCGCACCAAAGATGTTTTATCACACTACTGCCCACCAATTCTTTAGTCCCACTACTCAACAGGCTCCATGTTACTGGCATCTTGGTTCTACACAATTTTCATGAAACCCAGTCAATTAAGGCACTGTCTGGTATACTGATGATCAGCAACAGGAAATCCAAAGTTTCTCCAATGCCACCTGGTTATGGGAATTTCAAAAATTTCATGGTATTTATGTAGCCATTTTTCAATGATGAAGTTGGAGGCACTGTGGGTTTCAATTCATTCAGAAACCATTAAATGGTGAGGAAGCTAATTTCAATGAAAGCTCTGGAGAACTCTCACAGGCAAGGCTTCCAAATAGTGGCCAAAAGGTCACATGAAACCAGGTCCATTGAGGTCTACTATGTGAAGTCCATGTGTGTTCTGTCTCTCAACTATGGCTGCCAAGTCTCTAAGAAAAAAAAAAAAAATATGTGATATCCTGGCTGAGATTCGCAGTGCTATTTGCAAAGGCACCCTGGACCTAGATCTCAGTTTCCAAGGGTGACTCTCATGCGTGGCCTCTTAATTCCCAACACAATTCATGGCAATACTTCTCTGAGGTCAGTTCCAGAACTAAGACTCTAAAGGGAATCACAGCAGAGTTCAAGCCCAGGTGGACTCAGTCATCTCTTCCAACTGTCACACAAATGACTACAAATGAAATCAAAACACTTCCACATGGCCCTCATGTTCTTCCATATAGACACTCATCATAAACTCTGGCTGGAGTTTTGCATGAGAGGAGCAGCCCTAGTCAGTGTCCAAAATAAGCTCCCTTGCCCCTCATTTGCCTAAACTCAGGGTGGCCTGGACACCCTTCTTGTGAACTAGGAATGATCAAATGGGCCTGCTGTTAATACTTCGCGGCTTCTCCAAATTGAGGACTTCTGACTGTGGGGTTTAGATTCTTTATGTGAATTGGTGTCAAGAGAAAACCCTAGCCCCTATGCGCTAGCCTGTGCAGGGTTTTGAAGAACTCATTTGACCCAAAGGATCCTTATTCTCACTTGATGGAGGTCAGGAACCTAACAGAGGAAGGCAAGAGACTTCATCCACAATGAATGAAATTTTTGCTATTTTGGTTTTTGATGCACACATGGGATCTTTCTTTAGATCCATCAGGTGCTGAGAATCTAAGCCATAGCCTCACACAGGGCCAAGAGGCTGATTCAGACACATCCCTTTCCAAACAATTAAGCAAAAGCCACAGATGATGCCCATTCATTTCCATTTGAAAACTGTTTTCTGCAGGCTTCACAAAGGGTTGGACTGAGGCAAAGAACTTCCTGACCTTCAGGGCAATAGAACCAAAGGTAATCAGAAGTCCCAAAGCAGGGTTTCTTCACTGAGACCTGTCAGAAGCCAGTGGTGAGCCACTACCTGCTTTCTCATGAAAGGACCCTCTTCCGAGCTTTCCTGGCATTTGGCCATCCTCACATTTGTAGGTACCAAGAAAGACTGACTCTGTCCTTGGTAAATCCAAAAAGTGACACCACTGGGAGTGGGACTGGGCTGGCTCTGTGCGCCTGGCTTTCTGGATCCCAAGTTCTGATAGTTCTATCACCAAGGAAGTGAGGTGAGGTCACTTCCTTCAGGAACTGAATGAGGTCACTGCCTTGGCAACCACTTTGTCCTAACAGTTGCTTCCAAGGGTCCCTTGAGATGGAGGCTTCCCCTAGTTCATGTGACACTTTCACAAGTTAGAATGGTATATCAACCATAGGCACCTGGGAACAGCTCTCCACACAGGCCTGGTTTGGTCCATCTTCTCTATATTAAGAAGACAGAGGCTGATTAAGACACAACCCTTCATCCTGACCAGGTTGTTTGCCATGGAAGATGACTTTTGCTCTCTCAGGTCCTTCAGAGCTGCCTACATCTTCTCGAGGGATCCTTTCAGCATGGACCTTTGAGGTTCTCAGCAGGTAGAAGATCCCCTACATTCCAGTATTATAAGACCTACTCTGTTCCTGCTCTTCTGTAAAGTAAGATTGAGGGAACACTGTATTGTTAGGGTTAATACCAGGTTCGATTTGGGTTAGGAATCAATTTGCTGGATGAATAATGGTATTGGGAACCTGTGATATTTATAAGAATATAGAGGTGAAATATATGTATGAAAACAGAAATCTAAGTAAGATTTGAATCCCAGAAGATCACTGGGCCCTTGATTGTGATACTTAGCATTGAATTACGTTCTGCACAGATGTCTCAAATTAATGGATATACAATGGCATAGGACCTTGTACCTTGGATGATTGAACGTAAAAGAGAACATCCAGTCAAAAAGGGATAGTTGGTCGCATTAGGAAGATAGTAGGTAGGTTTAGAAAAAAGAGTGAGTGTAAGATTTGAAAGAAAAGTTCTTTAGCAATAGGGTTTTGGTTAGAAAATAAATTTAAATGTCAGCACATGTGAAGAGTCAGTCACAATGATGAACTGGGGAAATATGTAGGTAAGCAGATATCAATAGAGGCATTATGAAATCAGGCAAATTATAAAGTGAGAGATAGGCTTAGACATTTTCAACAGGGTTGAGTGTGAATATATAATCTTAGGAAGAAACAAATATGTAGTCACCAATAGGATTGACTTTTCAGAGCATTAGGCAACCTCGACATGGATGTTTTCAGTAATCCATGTTCATTTTCCATTTAGGCTTTGGTACAATCATAAATCTGAAGTTTGAATTTTTTGTCCAGAATATTTCTGTGAATAAATGCATATGTAGGTCAGGTGACATTAGTATTTCTTCCACCATTTCTGGGAGCAATATTGACTGACTACTACTGACTCATAGGTATAGATTCTTTATGTGATTTGGAGTCATGAGAAACCCAAGCACCTCTTCAGGGCTTGAAGAACTCATTTGACCTAAAGTATCCCGATTCTCACTTGATAGAGGTCAGGAACCTAACAGAGGAAAGCAAGAGAGTTCAACCACAATGACTGAACTTTTTGCCATTTTGGTTTTAGATGCACACATGGAATCTTTTTTTAGATACATCAGGTGCTGAGAATATAAGCCATAGCCTCACACAGGGCCAAGAGGCTGATTCAGACACATCCCTTTCCAAAGAGATTAATAAAAGAGCCACAGGTGATGCCCATTCATTTCCATTTGAAAACTGTTTTCTTCAGGCTTCACAAAGGGGTAACCTGAGGCAAACACCTCCCTGAAATTCACCCACACAGAACAATAGGTAAGCAAAAGGCCCAAAGCAGCGTTTCTCCACTGAGACTTTCCTGGTCATACTGTCCCTGCTCTCCTGTAAAGTTAGATGGAGGGAACAGTGTATGATTAGGGTTAATAACACATTCGATTTGGGTTATGAATCACTCTGCAGGATGAATAATGGTATTGGTAACCTGTGATATTTACAAGAATTTGTAGGTGAAATATAAGTATGAAAACAGAAATCTAGGTAAGATTTGAAGCCCAGAAGGGCATTGGGCTCTTCAGTGGGTTACTTAGCTTTGAATTATGTTCTGAAGAGATGTCTCAGATAAATCGATATACAATGGCATAGGACCTTGTACCTTGGATGATTGAATGTCGAAGAGAACATCCAGCGAAAAAGGGAAAGTCGGTAGGATTAGAAAGATAGTTTCTAGGTTTAAAACAACAGTGAGTATATGATTTGAACCGAAAGTTCTTTAGCAATACGTTTTCAATAAGAGAGTGAATGTAATTGTCAGCACATGTGAAGAGTAAGTCACAATGATGAACTGGGGAAAATATGTAGGAAAGCATATAATAATAGAGGTATTAAGAAATCAGGCAAAGTATAAATTGATGGATAGGATTAGACATATTCAACAGGCTTGAGGTTGAATATAGAATCTTAGTAAGAAACAAATATATAGTCACCAATAGGATTTACATTTGAAAGCATTAGGCAACCTGGACAAGGATATTTTTAGTAATCCATACTCACATTCCTTTTAGCCTTTGGTACAATCATAAGAGTGACTTTTGCTTTCTGTGTCCAGAATATTACTGTGATAAAATGTATATGTAAATCAAGTGACATGAGTATTTCTTCCACCATTACTGGGAGCAATATTTTGAAGATGTATAAATTCGTATTGGGGGAACAAAGAGGTGTACCCTGTGTGAATGAATATAGAAATAATGCATGAATTGACTATACTGTGAATAAATAATATTACTGGTACCAACTTTAAATAGTGGATTGATTTGATATCTGAAAATATACAGGAAATCTTAAATTAATATACATACATTCATTACAACCAATTATACATCTAACAGTAATATTAGGGTTATGGTTTATCATAAAGAGTGTGTGAGTTTTGCTTCAAAAATGATTATGGAAATCGAAAATTATGTGTTTGGAAAGAAGTCTCATAAAAGACCAGTTAAGAAACCTGGAGGAATATATGTGTTCTGAAGCAGGAAGTGATTGAAATTGAAACAAATGCCTATAAATTTGTGAACTTGTGGATGAAATATATATCCTATGAGGTGCATAAACTGAAGAAAGAGTAATGTACCACTGTTTAATACAAATGAACTGCAAAATACACATCATGTCCCAGAAGAAACTGCTTGCATTGATGTTAAACTGGGTTTTACTGTAGAAATATTTGCATTTGTATGCACCATTCACTGAAGTTAGTTTTCAGTACTAGGAAACAAATATGTATTTCAGGTGGATAAATTTTTCTGAGAATAATCTTGTGAAAAGTTGATCATAAATCCACATAAATGAATATGAATTATTTTAAGGAGTGTATAGTAAGACTCATATATTTTATACTTTGAAAAATTTGGAGGGTATATATATATATATATATATATATATATATATATATATACAAACACACATACACACAGAGAGACATTAAAAACTAGCAATATATATGACAATCGAAATTCATCATGAAATATATATCATCCACAGATGCAAAAATATTTATTTCACTCAAAATGGGTATATGTATAATGTTTTTCTACTAGGAAGCTCAGCCATATGTTGAATTATCAGTTCCAACAGCGTTTAGGAGGAGTGATCTCTTCTCATAACATGTGTCTGCATTGACAGCAACCTCACAAAAATGTACGTGTGATAACAGGTAGGATTCTATATGTGCATATAAAAATACATGTGCTGAATAGTCTACAGAGAAAGGAGACAGGAATTTGTTGAAAGTCACAGCTGAAGGGGCCCCACCAAACTTCCAGCTCCCAGCAAATTTCCAGCTGCCAAATGATTATTGGCTCACAGCGGCCCCCGCAACATCTAGCTGATTTTCTCCTCTGTTGTGATGCTCATTGGGCTGTTTCCCTGCCAATTCAGACCACAGAGCTGCTCATTGGGAGACTTTTTTGGCTTTGCCCTTTGACCCAGCAAATCAGCCTCAAGAGCAGGAGGATTGTGGGAGGTGGGGAGGCTTGTGGGTGTGACAGAGACTTTACAAGGAAGCCAGTGGTGGCAGTTGGGCTCTGAGGGTTTTTCCTGAGGAGCTGTTTTGTTTGGAGTGTGTGGTTCTAAAAATAAAGTTTGTTTCTTTTGAAAAGTGGCTCCTGAATCGTGACCAGTCAGACTGCAGCATTTGGTGGCTCACACGGGGAGCGACTGAGGGTAAGTGATAAGGTAAACTTCTCGCGCCTGAGGGCAGGGCGAAAGGATGGGTAGACATTTAAGATTCCTCTTTTGTTTTGCTTCACTTTTGTTTTAAGTTGCCAGTCCGTGGAGATGAGTAAGACGGAAGAAAAACCACTCACATCTGAGGAAAAACTATTTATGTCTGAGGAACAGATAGGGAGAAAGGACAGATGCACATGTCAGGAGGATAGAAAGGCTATAATGACTTTTTGTTGTTCCCTTTTTATTTCATTCTGTCTCGGTTGTGTTTGGCGTCATTTTGTTGGGTTTTATTATAGTAGAAATACGGGATCAGAAATTAGTAAAAAAAACTGAAAGAGTGTTAAGCAAATTGTTAGAGGGAGGAGGCATCTCAGTAAAATCAAGAACAGTCAGGGCATACGTTGATACAATACAAAAATGTAGCCCATGGCTTTTTAAGGAGGAGTTGTTAAATATATCACAATGGAACCATCATGGTGAAGATTTAAAAAGAATAGAAAAGAACAGCCCAGGGACTCTGCCAGTTGGCACATTGCCATTGTGGACGTTCATATCTGGTTTGCTTAGTCAAAAGCCTTCAGTTCAGACAAAGATAGAGGAACAAAGCTTAGAGCAGAAAAAGCCATCAGGGGGAAAGTTACAAAAGGAGACTGCTACTAACAACTTTCTATCACCAGAGGCTGTAAGTGTCCAACCAACAGCGCCACCTTTACTGGAGACTGTTACTAACACCTTTCTATCACCAGAGGATGTAAATGTCCAAATAACAAGGCCACCTCCATATGCTGGGAGGCCCCCAACCCCCATAGTTGATAGTTCGAATCCTGAGACAGGATCTCAAGTATTAACATGCCCTGTATTTGATGTAGGAGGGCAGTGAATTCACCATGCTTTAAATTTCAAAATAGCGAAGCATCTAAAAGAGGCTTTAACAACCTATGGTCCTCAAGCACCCTTCATTGCAAGCTTGGTCAAATCCATTAACAACTTGAATATGACGCCAGCAGATTGGGCTAATATGTGTAAAGCTGTGCTAAATGGAGATCAATACCTGTTATGGAAGGTTGCCAATGAGGAATTTTGCAAGGACACGGCTAGACGAAATGCAGCAGCTGGTTATCGTCAGAG
The DNA here is from genome assembly GCF_048772815.1 of Callospermophilus lateralis. Classification (NCBI taxonomy): domain Eukaryota; kingdom Metazoa; phylum Chordata; class Mammalia; order Rodentia; family Sciuridae; genus Callospermophilus; species Callospermophilus lateralis. The sequence goes on from NW_027510156.1 coordinate 186,284, forward strand.
AAATCTAGATATGTTGTTAGAAAAGGGACCTTATGAGGATCAGCACCAACAAATTGCATATGATCCTGGCATATACACAGAAATTGCTGCAGTGGCGGATAGAGGATGGAAGACTTTATAAGGATATGGAGGTTTACAAGGTCAATTATCTAAGGTAATCCAAGGAGCTAATGAATCTTACGCTGAATTTGTAGATAGGCTTATTCAAACAGCTACCACAGTTTTTGGGAATACAGAACAAGCTATGCCATTAATAAAACAACCGGCTTATGACCAAGCGAATCATTGGTGCAGAGATATCATTAGACCATGGAAACATGAAGATTTAAACACATATATTAAATTATGTAGAGACATAAATGAATAAGAGTAAGTTGTGGCAGGTGCAGTAAAACAGGCTTTAGATGCCAGGGACATCAATGAACAAGGGAAAATTGTGGCAGCTGCAGTAAAATAGGCTTTAGATGCCAGTCCAAGAACATGCTACAATTATGAATAAACAGGAAATTTTAAAAGGAATTGCCCCATAGGAGGAGGTTTTTACAAAACTAGGTATCAAAGGAGTAGAATACCAGGTATTTGCCCACGATGCCATAGAGGGAGCCATTTGGCTAATGAATGCCATTCTTTAACCACCATAGAGGGTACTTCATTATGAAAAAATGAACAAGGACCAGGTGTTTATCCACGATATCATGGAGAAAGGCATTGGGTTCCATTGCCTAAAAATGGATAGGGGGGCCCAATGCTCTGGGGCCGAAAACCACAAATATACGGAGCACTGGACGAACCCATCAACCCCATGAGGGTAGTGCCCAGGACACATTGTCCATCAGATGCCTCATCAGACAAACCAGAGTGAGTGCAGGGTTGGACATCTGCGCCTCAGCCAGATCAATACTAACTCCAGAGATGGGGGTTCAAATCATTACCACAGCGGTGAAAGTACCTCTTCCCAAAGGAACAGTAGCCTTATTATTGGGACGCAGGTTTTGTAATCTAAAAGGACTTATGATAAGTCCATGGGTACTTGATCCCGATTATGAGGGTAAAATAAAAATTATAGTCAGTTCTCCAAAGGATATATCAGTAATTTCACCAGGAGATAGAATAGCACAGTTACTAATAATACCCAGCCTACATGATAAATTTTCCAGTCGTGCTGCAGAAAGAGGTTCCAAGGGTTTAGGCTCTATAGGTGTAGATTTGGCTATGCTTACTTTAAATTTATATTCTCTCCCCATGCTAAAACTAAATATTCATGAACATGAATTTTATGGGCTACTGAATACAGGTGCAGACCTTAGCATCATCTCTCATCAAGAATGGTCAAAACATTGGCCATTAAAACAAGACACTCAAACGCTTCGAGGCCTAGGAGTGGCGACTAATCCCCATAAAGTTCAATGGTATTTGATTGGAGGGATCCTGAAGGATGTGAAGGAACTACACAGCCATATTTATTGGACCATCTTCACGTAAATTTGTGGGGATGAGATGTCCTAGATCAATTAGGTTTGACATTAACAAATAACATCAATCAAAATGCACCCACTATTATGGCTAGACAAGGTTTTAGGAAAGGAAAAAGATTAGAAAAACAAGAACAAGGTATAGAAGCACCAATACAAATAGATCAAAGAAAAGACAGACATGGGTTGGATTTTCAGAAAGGGCCACTGAGACAATAAAAATTACTTGGAAATCAGAAAGACCAGTATGGGTTCCTCAGTGGCCCCTGACTAAAGAAAAGATACAAGCAGCCCATGACCTGGTCAAACAATAATTAGCGGAAGGACATATACAACCTTCTGTAACCCCCCATAATACTCCCATTTTTGTCATCAAAAAGAAATCTGGTAAATGGAGATTATTTCAAGATTTAAGAGCCATTAATAATGAGATGGTTGTTATGGGACCTGCTGAATCAGTGATTCCTCAATTGTCTGCTTTGCCAAAAACTTGGTATGTTTTACTTATACATATTAAAGATTGTTTTTTTTTTCATTTCAAATTCGTCCTGAGGATAGTCCACGTTTTGCATTTACTATCCCTGCACTGAATCATGAAGGTCCTGATCAGAGGTATGAGTGGAAAGTACTCCCTCAAGGGATGGCTAACAGCCCAACTATGTGTCAAATTTATGTTAATAAAGTAATCCAGTCACTTAGAAATCAAAATCCTGAACTACAAATATTTCACTATATGGATGATGTATTATTAGCACACAAAGCTAAAAACCCATTGCTAAAATGTTATGCCACACTTAAAAACTTATTATAAAAATTATAATCTAGAGATAGCAATTTATAAGGTACAATTGAATTTTCCAATTAATTATTTAGGAGTTCTATTATCCTTAACCATGGTCAGTTCACCAAATATTCAAATATGAGTAGATCAACTCAAATCAATTAATGACTTTCAAAAGTCATTTGGAGACATAAATTGGATAAGGCCTTATCTAGGTATACCAACAGGAGAGTTGAGACCTTTATTTGATATCCTAAAAGGTGCATCAGATCCAAATTCACCCAGAATGTTAACCCCTGAAGAAAGAAAGGCATTAAAAATCATTGAAACATATATGGAAAATATGCATTTGGATAGAGTTGATATAATTTTGCCTTTATTATTTATTGTACTACCAACAAAAAATATTCCTACAGGAGTATTTTTGGAAAGAAGGTCCATTATTATGGATACATTTATCTTATTCTTCTAACACTATTATTACTAGGTATCTTGAGGATGAGGGACAATTAATACTCATATTATAAAAGCAGCAATGGGAGTGTTTGGAATTTCTCCCAATAAAATGATTACTCCATATACTATGAATCAAATTGATGAAGTAGCTAATGAGTTAAATACTTGGGCAATAATCATGTTTAAATCTAATGTTTCATTTGATAACCACTTACCATCTAATCTTTTAGTGTCTTTTTGGTCATCGCATCCTGTATTTTTTCCAAAAATGACAAGAAAACACCTATCATGAATGCTCCAAATATATTCACTGATGGGTCAAATAATGGCACAGGAGCAATAGTTACACCTGATCAAACTTTTACATTTTTAGTACCTGAACAATCAGCTCAAAAGGTACAGCTTAATGCAGTATTACAAGCTTTTGTGAGGTTTAAAGATTCTGTATTTAATCTATTTTCTGATAGTCAGTATATAGTTAATACTATAGTATCCCTTGAATTTGCTGGTAGGATTTCCCCTTCCACTACTGTTTTCTCTTTGCTTTCCACTATACAATGTCTAATGTGGGACAGAAAAGATCCATTCTTTATAGGACATGTCAGGGCACATACAGGATTGCCTGGAGCCCTTAGTTTGGGCATTGATTTATCAGATTAAACTACATATGACATACATATATTTTTTCTCTACACGAGAAGAAGCTATAAATTGTCATAAAAAATTCCATATCAATGCTAATACTTTACAAAATGCTTTACAAAAGCATTTTTAAATAACTAAGGAACAAGCTGGACAAATAATAAAACAATATTAAAATTGTGTGACTTTTTTACCACAATTTAATCTTGGAGTCAATCCTAGAGGATTGATACCTAACCATATTTGGCAGATGGACGTCACAAACTTGCCAGAATTTGGAAAATTAAAATATTTGCATGTTACAGTTGATACTTCTTCTGGATTTTTGATGGGCTCCCTTCATGCCGGAGAAAAACTAAAGATGTTATAGCTCATTGCTTACAAAATTTTGCCACTGTCGGTGTTAAAAAAAAAGTTAAAAACAGATAATGCCCCAGGTTATACTTCTACCTCTTTTAAACAATTTTTCTCATCATTTGGCATTACTCATATAACAGGAATCCCATACAATCCACAGTGACAAAGCATAGTTGAAAGAGCACATCAAACTATTAAAATATACTTATTAATATAAGAAGACAGAATTGGGAAGGGGTATAAATTCCCCAAACATAAACTTAAAAAAATCTTTTTTACTCTAAACTTTTAAAATTTGGATTCATCAGGACTTAGTGCTGTGGAAAGGCATATGTGTCAAAAAAATGTGTATAAGTCCAAGGTACTTTAAAAGGATATTCTAACAAGACAATAGAAAGGTCCTGACCCAGTAATTGTCTGGAGTCGGAGGTCTGTTTGTCGGTTTCCACAGGAATAACAGCAGCTGATTTGGATTCCAGAGAGATTAAATAAGGTCCTGACCTAGTGATTGCCTGGAGTTTGGGGTCTGTTTATGTGTTTCCACAGGGAGAACAGCAGCCGATTTCTATTCCAGAGAGATTAACTAAAGCGATTTCTATAGACAAAAATAAGATGATTTGGCTCAAATCAATAACAGCTGATATCCAAAACTCCAGTTTGGCTATCCTTATATCTGCACAGAACAGGGATGCTTTTTTCAATACCTATTTTATTATTGCCCTTTCCCAAATCGTGTATCACTTGTATGCATTGTGAAATCACTTGTATGCATTGTGAACTATCTGCTGGTGCAGCGAATTTTGGTAATGTTGGGGTACTTATGCTGATGCTGTCATCACTGGTACAATTTTTCCAAAACGAGCCATCAATTGGCTTGGTGTATCTTTTCTATTCTCACTTGATATTGGTCAGGAACCTTACAGAGGAAGGCAAAAGTCTTCATCCGCTATAACTGCTCTTTTGGCCATTTTGGTTTTGGATGCACACATGGGATCTTTCTTTACATCTTTCAGGTTCTGAGAATCAAAGCCACAACCTCACACAGGACCAAGAGGCTGATTCAGACACATCCCTTTCCAAAGCAATTAAGCAAAGAGCCACAGGTGATGCCCATTCATTTTCATTTGAAAACTGTTTTATTCAGGCTTCACAAAGGGGTTGCCTGAGGCAAAGACCTACCTGACATTCAGGGCAAGGGAACCATAGGTAAGCAAATGGCCCAAAGCAGGGTTACTCCGTTGAGACTTTTCTGGTTATACTGATATCTGAGTTATCTGAGATGTTCCCATTTCCTTCAGCTGTCCAGTACATGGCCATGTCAAAGAGTTTGGAGGTGGTACATATATTGGACACAAAACCATGAGCCTATTCTGGAGAGAGGCCAGAAATCAGGAAGTGAATAGGAACATAGGAAGATAGTAGGTGTTGCCTATCCATAAGGCAAGCTGCAGTCCATTCATGAAATGGGCAGAATGAACGCCTGTAAGCTTCCTACTAGACAGGACACCTCCACTGATACATTCACTTTTCTAAAGACTACAACCACGGACTCAGTGGATACACAGACATAGAAAAACTGGCATAGTCAAACGACTTACTAGGAACAGTTGACTCCAAACCAAACAAACCAATTTTCTTACCTATTCTCACAACATGATACAAAACCACGAACGCACACCCACACCCACAAAGGCACCTCCTTCCCAAAAGTAGGTCTCTGACTATCCGAAATGTCCTCTGACTGGTGGACCATACTATGTTCCCCCAAAATGGCTTGTCCTGTATAGGAGCAGGTCTCTTTTGCCAACTCTGTTAAGTTATAAGGAGCCAGCGGTTAGCCATTACCTGCTTTCTCAGGAAAGGTCCCTCTTCAGAGCTCTCCTGGCATTTGGCCATCCTCACATCAGGATGTTCCAAGAAAGACTGACTCTGTCCTTGGTAAATCCAAACAAGTGAGCCCACTGGGACTGGGACAGGGACCAGCTCTGGGTGCCTGGCTTCCTGGATCCCAAGTTCAGAGATTTCCATCACCAAGGAAGTGAGGTAGGTCACTTCTTTCAGTTATTGAATGAGGTCAATACCTTGGCAACAACTTTGTCCTAACAGTTGCTTACAAGGGTCCCATGAAATGGAGGCTGCCCCAATTTCTGTGACATTTTCACAAGTTAGAATGGTATATCAACCATAGGCACCTGGGAACGGCTCTCCACACAGGCCTGGTATGGTCCATCTTCTCTACATTAAGTACAGAGAGGCTGATTCAGACACAACACTTCATCCTGACCGGGTTTTTTGCCATGGAAGAAGATTTTGCTCTCTCAGGTTTTTCATAGCTGCCTAAGTCTTCTCCTGGGGTAATTTCTGCATGGACCTTTGAGGTTCAAGGTTCGTAGCAGGTGGAAGATTCCCTACATTCCTTTATTGTAAGAACAACTCTGTCCCTGCTCTACTGTAAAGTTATATTGAGGGAAGAGTGTATGGTTAGGGTTAATAACAGGTTCAATTTGGGTTAGGAATCATTCTGCACGATGAATAATGGTATTGGGAACCTGCGATATTTACAAGAATATATAGATGAAATATAAGTATGAAAACAGAAATCTAGGTAAGATTTGAAGCCCAGAAGTGCATTGGGCCACTGATTGGGATACTTAGCTTTGAATTATATTCTGCACAGATGTCTCAGATAAATCAATATACAATGGCATAGGACCTTGTACCTTGGATGGTGGAATGTCAAAAAGAACATACAGTCAAAAGGATAGTTGGTAGGATTAGGAAGTATGTTTAGAAGGCAGAGTGCGTATAGGATTTGGATCAAAAGTTCTTTAGCAGTAGGGTTTCGGGTAGAGAATGAATGTAAATATCAGCACATGTGAAGAGTCAGTCACATTGATGAACTCTGGAAAATACGTAGGAAAACATATATCAATAGAGACATTAGGAAATCAGGCAAAGTATAAAGTGGGGGATAGGATCAGACATTTTCAACAGGGTTGAGTTTGAATATATAATCTTAGGAAGAAACAAATATGCAGTCACCAATAGGATTGACATTTGAGAGCATTAGGCAGCCTGGACATGGATGTTTTTAGTAATACATACTCACTTTCCATTTAGACTTTGGTACAATCATAAGTGTGACCTTTGCATTTTGTGCCCAGAATATTACTCTGATAATATGTATATGTAGATCAGGTGACATGAGTATTTCTTCCATCATTTCTGGGAGCAATATTTTGAAGACGTATAAATTAGTATTGGGGGTACAAATAGGTGTACCCTGTGTCCATGGATATAGAGATAATGCATGAATAGAACATACAGTGAATATATAATATAAATGGTTCCAACTTTAAATAATGTATTTAATTGATATCTGAAAAAATACAGGAAATCTAATATTGATATACAGACATTCATTACAACCAGTTAAACATCTCATGGTAATATTAGGGTTATGGTTTATCATGAAGAGTGTGTGAGTTTTTCTTTAAAAGTGATTATGAAAATCGAAATAATGTGTTTGGGAAGAAGTCTCATTAAAAGACCAGTCAAGAAACCTGGTGGAATACATGTGTTCTGAAATAGAAAGTGAGGGATAATAAAACAAAATGCCTATAAATTTGCAAATTTGTGGATGAAATATATATCCAATCATGTGCATTAACTGAAGAAATAGTAATGTACCAGTATTGAATAAAAATGAACAACAAAATACACATCTTGTACCTTAGGAATCTACGTGCATTGATGTTAAACTGGGTCAGTTATTGCAGAAATATTAGGATTTGTATGCACCATTTTCTGAAGTTAGTTTTCAGTACTAGGAATCAAATATGTAGTTCAGATGGATGAATATTTCTGAGAATAATCTTGTGAAAAGTCGATTATTAATCCACATACATGAATATGAATGAATTTAGGGAGTGTATAATAAGACACATATATTTCATGTTTTGAAAAATTTGGAGAGTCTCTGTGTGTGTTTATATATACACACACACACTCACACACAAACAGACATTAAAAAGTAGCAATATATTCCAATTGAAATTCACTATGAAATATATGTCATCCACAGATCCAAATATATTCATTTAACTGAACATGAATTTATGTATAATATTGTTGTTCTAGGAAGCTCTACAATAGTTTGAATTTTCAGTTCCAACAGCATTTAGGAGGAGTGATCTCTTCTCACAATTTGTATCTCCCATGTCAGCCACCTCACAAGAATGTACTTGTGGTACCAGGTAGGATTCTATATGTGCATAAAAAAATACATATGCTGAATTGGCTACAGAGAAAGAGAGACAAAAATTCACATATTCATTAACTTTAAATACACCTGGACAACCATTTCAACAAAAAATTGACTAGATTTTTAACTCTTACCCTATATAATGCAAAAGGCAAGTCCAACGATACACCATGCCTCTTCTGAACTGCTTGTATTTCTATTCTGTTTTGGTTAATTTTCTCCATCATATTAGGATTAGTAGTCAGAGTCTAGTTGGGCATGGATTAGTGTCAGGGATTCAGTATTTCAAATGGAAAAATGAAAAATGATTTCTTTGTTTTTGCAAATATGTGCTACACAAAATCTTCCCACTCTCATCCAGAACAAAGCCTTGACATTACCTTGTCCCCAATTAGAGGAGAAGAGTTAGAAAATCTGTGAATATATATATATATATATGGAATCGTATATGCTCTGGAGTTCACAAAGTTGGAGGTGGTAGAGGAGATTCCAAAAGTAAGGGACAGGGTAAACACTCCACAAACACGGAGCTCTGCTGGCCTAAAGACTTCTAGAGGAACTGCCTCTGAGGTTGGGCTCTTGAAATATATGTCGTAGTCAGGAGAGTTAGCTTCTTTGTAGTGAGACCATCAAAGCTGGGTATGCTTCTATGTGACCTGGAAGAAATGGTTTCTTATTTTCCAATGAACATGAGGCAGCAGTCCTTAATTCTCTCTTTGTAGGTAAACTGTGGCCACTGGGTTATATTTATCTCCCCGTGTGGACTGTGAAGCCATTTGGTCATCCTCCACTTTTCATGATGTTTCTTGCTGCTTCACTGGGAGTTTGGTATTTGCTTCATGAAATACAAGGAATCAACTGGGACACAGTGCTGGACGGAGTTCTGTCACGTGTGGTGTGTCAGGGTCTACAGGAGAATGCACCAACCAGGCTTCTATCCCACATAGCTTGCCTCCTTGACCATAGCAACCTGATTCTGAACATTGGCCTGAAACCTCTCTATATAACAAGATGCCTTTACATAGAAGTGTCTGCTGGCTGCACCCTGTCAGTCACAAGCCATTTAGAAGCCAATGGCAGATCCACATGGCCCCACCAAAGATGTTTTTTATATCACACACCTGCCCATCACTGCACTAGGCCCACTACTCAGCAGGCTCCAAATTCCTGACATCTCTGTTCTACACCATTTTCATGAAACTCAGTCAATCAAGGCACTGTCTTGCACATTTACAATCAGCAACAGGACATCCAAAGGTTCTCCAGGCCATCTGGTATTGGGAATATCATAAATTTCATGGTATTTATCTAGCAATTTTTCAAGGATGAAGTTGCGGCATGTGGGTTTCAATTCATTCAGGGACCATTAAATGTTGTGGAAGTTTATTTCAAAGAAGTTCTGGAGAATTCTCACAGGCAAGGCTTCCCAAAGATTGGCCAAAAGGTCACGTGAATCCAGGCCTATTGAGGTCTACAATGTAACGTCCATGTGTGTTTTGACTCTCAACTAAGCCTGCCAAGTCCCTAAGAATAAAATCATGGGATATCCAGGCTGAGATTCCCAGTGACCTCTGGAAAAATACCCTGGGCCTAGATCTCAGTTTCAAAGGGTGATTCTCATGCTTGGCCTCCTTAAATCCCAATACAATTCATGGCAATACTTCTCTAAGTTCAGGTCCTGTACTCAGTCTCTAACGGGAAACACACCAGACTTCAAGCCCAGGAAGACTCAGTCATCCCTTCCAACTGTCACAAAAATGAACACAATTAAAACCAAAACACTCCCACATGGCCCTCATCTTATTCCATGTAGACACTCATCATAACCTCTGGCTGGAGATTTCCATGAGGAACGCAGCCCAAGACAGTGTCCAAAATACGCTCCCTTGCCCCTCATTTACCTAAATTCTGAGTGGCCTGGACACCCTTCTTGTGAACCAGGAGTGATCAAATAGGCCTGCCATTAATACTGATCCACTCTCGAATTTGAGACCTACTGACTGTGGGGTTTAGATTCTTTATGTGAATTGGAGTCATGAGAAAACCCAAGCACCTATGGGTTAGCCTCTGCAGGGATTTGAAGAAATCACTTGACCTAAAGGATCCCTATTCTCACTTGATTGATATCAGGAACCTTACAGAGGAAGGCGAAAGACTTCATCCACAATTACTGCTCTTTTTGCGATTTTGGTTTTGGATGCACACATGGGATCTTTCTTTAGATCTTTCTTTAGATTCAGGGCAACAGAACAATAGGTAAGCAAAAGGCCCAAAGCAGGGTTTCTCCACTGAGACTTTACTGGTCACACTGGAATGTGAGTTTTCTGAGATGCTCGCCTTTCACTTCAGCTATCAAGTACGATGCTATGTCACAGAGCTTGGAGGTGCTACATATCTTGGATACAAAACCATGAGCCTATTCTGGAGAATGGTCATATTTCAGGAAGAAAACAGTAACTTAGGAAGATCATAGGTGTTGCCCATTGATAAGGCAAGCCACATTCCATTCATAAATTTGGCAGGATGAATGCTGGGAAGCTTTCTACTACACAGGACACATCCATTGATGCATTCTCTTTTCTAATGTCTACAACCACGGACACAGTAGGATACACAGACACAGAAACACTCGCAATATAAAACGACTTACTAGAAACAGTTCATTCCAAACCAAACAAACCTCATTTCCTACCTATTCTCAGAACATGAGACAAAACCTCAAACCCACACCTACACCCACAAAGGCACCTGCTTCCCTCAAGTAGGTCTGTGACTATCTGGAGTGTCCTCTGACTGTGGGCCATTCTAGGTTACCCCGAAATGGCCTGTCCTGTTTCATATCTTGTGTCCTTGGCCAACTCTCTGAAGTTGTCGGGAACCAGCAGTGAGCCGTTACCGTCTTTCTCAGGAGAGGCCCCTCTTCAGAGCTTTCCTGCCATTTGGCCGTCCTAACAACTGTAGGTACCAAAAAAGACTGACTCTGTCTTTGGGAAACACAAAAAGTGAGACCACTAGGACTGGGACTAGGACTGGCACTGTTTGACTGGCTTCCTGGATCCCAAGTTCAGAGAGTTCCATCATCAAGGAAGTGAGGTGAGTTCACTTCCTTCAGGAACTGAATGAGTTCACTGCCTTGGCAACCACATTGTCCTAACAGTTGCTTCCACTGATCCCATGAGATGGAGGCTGCCCCTGCTTCCTGTGACACTTTCACAAGTTAGAATGGAATATCAACCATAGGCACCCAGGCACAGCTCTCCACACAGGTCTCATTTGGTCCATCTTCTCTACATTAAGAATGGAGAGGCTGATTCAGACACAACCCTTCACCCTGACCAGATTATTTTCCATGGAAGATGACTTTTGCTCTCTCAGGTCCTACAGAGGTGCCTACCTCTTCTCCAGGGATTATTTCTGCATGGATCTTTGAGGCTCTCAGCAGGTGGAAGATCCCCTACATTCCTGGATTTTAAGACAAACTCTGTCCCTGCTATTCTGTAAAGTTAGATTGAGGTAACAGTGTATGGTTAGGGTTAATAACATGTTCGATTTGTATTAGGAATCTTTCTGCTGAAATATATGTTTGAAAACAGAAATCTAAGTAAAATCTGAAGCCCAGAAGGGCATTGGGCCCTTGATTGAGATACTTAGCTTTGAATAAATCAATATACAATGGCATAGGACCTTGTACCTTGGATAATTGAATGTAGAAGTGAACATTCAGTCAAAAAGGTTAGTCGGTAGTGAAAGGTTAATAAAATAGGTACTTGTCACTTCCTGTTTTTCTGTATGCTTAAGAAAACACTGTTGAAATCTTGACAACCGTTTGCTAATCTTGGTCCCAGAATGTACTGTCCCCTACTGCCAAAGTATAGAATGTACTCCCTCACCCAGTTGTATGCAAACTGCCCACTCGCGCTTACCCATCAGTAAACTTCCCTACCTGCCCTCTCCAAGAAAGTATATAAGCTCTGCTTAAACTGTTCTCAGGGCTCTCTGCTCTTTTCAAGTGAGCTCCGAGCCCCAGCATGCTGGACCCCCAATAAACCCTCTGCTGTTGCATGAGACAGTCTTTTGGTGGTCTCTTACTTCGATGCTCGCCCGACCTTTACATATGGAGGTTCCACCGAGTTCTGGCAGTGGCAGAGAAGAGACCCTAATGGGCTCCTCCTGGGGTAAGTAAGGCGCCTCTTTCTGGTTTCAGTTTTAAGGTTAGGGCTTGACAAAATGGCTGTAGATGAAGAGAGTGAGCTCTCTTCTACAGTAGCTGACAGACGTGTCACAGAGCCACAGGCCACGTCCCTGGGGGACGCCCCAAAGGACTCAGGAAATCAAGGAACAATAGTCTCTTCCACTCAGTGATATTTTGATTCGGACTCGGTCTTGCCAGCCAATCGGGTTTTGCCAGCTACTCAGTCCTGGTCTCAGTTTTGGATGTCCATTGCTTGTCTTTATTGTCTTGTCTTGTCTGTGTCTTGTGTCTTTGCATTCACTGTTTGTGTATCTTTCATTATGGGACACATCACTTCAATTCCCCTGTCCCTGACTCTTGATCACTGGACCAAAGTTTGCTTATGGGCTCAGAATCTTTCTTTCTCAGTAAAACACCGGACCTGCCAGACTCTCTGTGCCTCAGAATGGCCCACCTTTGGAGTCGGATGGACCCTAGAAAGATATTTCTACTTACCACTAATTTAATAAGTCAGAGATATTGTCTTTCAGCTGGGCACACATAGCCTTCCGGATGAACAGCCATATAGCTTAACTTTATAGGACCTCGGAAAATCTACTCCTCCATGGGTGAAGCCTTTCCTTGCCCCTGGCCCCGCTCCTACTCCTTCCTCCATGATCTCTCAAACCCTCTGCTCCTCCTCCTCCTCCATGCTCTGTTTTCCCTGAGTCACAAGATTTGACTCTACTGGACTCTCCTCCTTCTCCTTATTCCCTGCCCTCGTCCCCCAACCACCAACACACTCTAAGTGATTCCCCTGCAGCTGACTCAGCCTCTCCACCATTGGAGGAAGCTTAGCTGGCCCAGCGCCCTCCAGATAACTTTCCAACGGCACAAACAGCTCCTCCTCCCCAGGAGGAAGCTGGCCTAGCTAAGGGAACTCGCTGGCAGCGAATGATTGAAAACCCTGGAACTCCCGTTATGCTCCCTCTATGTCCCTACGGGCCAATGATTGACGAAGGCCATTGGGGGAACATGCAAGCCTACTAATATTGGCCTTTCTCCTCTTCAGACCTATATAACTGAAAAAATAACAATCCCCCTTTTTCCGAGCATTCCACCGGGCTCACAGGTCTGGTTGAGTCATTGATGTTTTCACACCCACCTACTTGGAATGACTATCAACAACTCCTAGGGACTCTCTTCATGACAGAGGAACAAAAGAGAATCCTCCTGGAAGCTAGAAAAAAAATATCCTAGGAACAGATGGGAGACCGACATACCTTCCCAATATAATCAAAGCCAGCTTTCCCTTGAACCATCCCAACTGGAACCCCAACACCTTTGAAGATAGAAAGCATCTGTCCACTTATACCGGTTTTTAATAGTGGGTATCTGAGCAGCCGTAGGCGACCAACTAATTTGGCCAAGGTAAGAGAGATTATTCAAGGGCCTGATGAACCTCCCTCTATGTTTCTAGAGAGAATTATGGAGGCATATAGGAGATATACTCCTTTTGATCCTCAGGCAGAAGATCCAAAGGCATCTGTCACAATGGCCTTTATTGGGCAAGCTTCCCTGGATATTAAAAGAAAGTTTCAATGCTTTGATGGATTACAAGATATGACTTTGAGCTATTTAGTCAGAGAAGCCGAGAAAGTATATTATAGGAGAGAAACTGAGGAAGAGAAAGGAGCAAAGGGAGGATAAAAGAAACAAAAGACAGACTAAGGTGTTGACTAAGGTCCTGGTCACAACAACAAAAGGGCCAGAAATTAAGAAACATGGAGACAGGAAGGGATACCTGGTCCCATGCCAGAGGCCACCGCTGGCCTCAGATCAATGTGCCTACTGTAAAGAAAAAGGACACTGGGCCAAACAGTGCCCTAGAAAGAGACAGCCACGCCAGCCAACCATTCTGACTCTGAAGCATGACTATGAAATTCGGGCTCAGATCCCCTCCCCGAGCTCAGGGTAACTTTTGAAGTGGAGGGGACTCCAGTAAATTTTGAAGTGGATACAGGGGCAATATACTCAGCCCTTAAGGCCCCATTTGGCGCTCTATCAAATAAAAGGTCTCTAGTTAAAGGGGCTAATGGCAGTAAATATGGGGCATAGACAACTAAGAGGACCATGGACGTGGGGAAAGGAAAAATCCATCACTCCTTCCTAGTAATCCCAGAATGCCCGGCGCCATTGATGGGCAGAGATCTGCTCACCGAGCTCTGGGCCAAAATAACTTTTAACCCTGAAGGCCCCCAAGTGGAATTTCTAAGTCCTTCAGTAAAAAACTACTATAGTCACGGCTCTAACTATATCAGTAGAAAATGTACATCAACTCACTCACCTTGGTTCAAAGAAACTGCAGGGATTTCTGAAGTATCAATAACAGAGTTTTCCAATAACAGACTCACAGCAAATGGAAATAACTGAATGAATATAAAAAGTCTGATGGGTCCATCAATTGTTTAATGCTTACCCTTTCAAGCTTCCTGCAGGAAAGTACCAACAAGGAACCAGAGCAGGACAATCTGGAAAGTGGACTTTACTGAAATTAAGCCAGCAAGGTATGGACATAAATATCTCCTAGTCTTTGTAGATACATTTCCAGGATGGATTGAAGCCTTCCCCACAAAAAAAAAAAAAGAAGAAAAAAAAAACAGCGCAAATGGTGGTCAAGAAGATCCTAGAAGATATTTTTCCAAGATACGGCCCGCCTAAGGTAATAGGGTCTGATAATGCACCAGCGTTGGTGACCCAGGTAAGTCAGGAATTAGCCAGGAACCTGGGGATTAATTGGAAGTTATATTGTGCTTATAGAACCCAGAGTTCAGGACAGGTAGAAAGAATGAATAGAACCATTAAAGAGACATTAAGGAAATTAAGCTTAGAGACCAGCACAAAAGATTGGACTATGCTCCTGCCTTATGCAATGTTTCATGCAAGAAATATTACCTCTGTTTCTTTGAGTAATCTCTATCCCTGTGAAAATCTCTATGGTGCCCCTCCTCCAGTAAGGGACCTAACCCCAACTCTAAGACCTAAGGATCCCTTCCACACCCCCTTGCTTTACAGACTTAAAGTTCTTGAAAGAATACAGGGATACCTGTGAAAACTGCTGGCCACTGCTTACCAAACTGGGGATCAGGAGACTCCACATTGATATCAAGTAAGAGACTTCATCTATGTAAGACGACATCAGGTGTCATCCCTGGAACCCCGCTGGAAAGGAACATACCAGGTGCTACTTATAACACCTACAGCGGTAAAGGTAGATGAAATCACATCCTGGATCCATACCTCTCATCTCAACCCTGCGCCCTCTCCAGACTCTGGCTGGAATCTGTAAAAGACTGGTAACACTTTCAAATTGCGTATTCACTGTTTGGGTAAGGCTATAGACTCACCCAGTGGCCACAAGTAGTCGTAACCCTCATCAGCCCGTTCAGCAGTGATGGCTGATCACAAATCCTACTGGAAAAGAAGTATAATCTATCTCGCATACAGCCCCCTTAGGGACATCGTGGCCATCTCTCGACCCAGACATTTGTCTGCTGGCTATAGGTCTTTCCTATTGGGATATCCCTGATGAATAGGATCCCACTAAAATTCCATTAAATCCCTTCCATACCATAGATAATAGAAACAGACATTATGGATGTAGGGACATGCGAGCCAGATGCAGTTTGGCTAGCCTAGATTACTATATTTGCCTGGCAGACTATCAAAGCCACAAACAGTCACGGTTCTGTGGGGGAAAAGCCGACTTCTTCTTTATGTCATGAGGATTTGAGCATACAGGGACTGCCTGATGGAACCCAAACTCCTCATCAAATTCAGTACACAGCATTGGCCATATTACCAATTATATAACCAAAACCGATGGCCCCCAGAGGGGTCTCTAGATCCTCAAATTCTGTGTGACCTTTTTAACTTCTGCAAGTGCTCAAAGGGGTGAAAGGAGAATCCTCTATGTGGAGGCCTTTTCCCTCCTTCGCTCACAACCTGAACTATGCTTATCCAATAGATCCTCACCTTCAGCCTTCTGCTCCAGACTCTATGCTGTCACTCCCACCTCAGCAACCTGATATCCCCCGTCCAATTATTAGATATAAAACCCAAACCTCTGCCTGTTCTCAGACCATTGCCCCCTTGCTTGTAGCTGGTACTGAGGCACCACTCCACCACTCACTCCTCTCTTCTCTTGTCAGTGACAACACAGGGTCCCACCAGGTCCTATTGCCAGCTAACCCAAAGTTCAAACCAGCTGAGGAGAGCCATCAGACCCCTATGCAAGATATAATGAAAATGGCCTTTAAAGTTGCTTTGTTATCACTGAAAAGAGTTTACTAAGAATTTAAAGTCCCTCACATGCGTTTTGGGATACTCACTCCCAACTCCCCCTCTGCTCTACCTGTTCTACTGCTCAAGTTTTTGTTGCTAGGAAAATCCCAAACCCCTTTCCCATTATTTTTTTACAACTCTCTTTTCTTATTCTCAGATTCTCAGAGCTGCTCCCAGATCCACCTTCCCCATCTTCCCCCTCTGTACCAGGCTCACAGAAAATTCGTAACTGACCTTCTCCAGAAGTCTTCACCATGGCTGACTTTAGGACTTTTAGAAAAAGAGTCCCTATAAAAAAGTTCAATGTAGATAATCTTTCTCTATTCATGTTGTTCTGTTCTACTTGGCACTGGCTAAAAAAGTCAGCACTCCTAAGCTTGACACCCCCTTACGTGTTTTTCACAAAATATGTGAACAAGGCCTCTGGTCTTGAGCTGGGGCTTCACAGGGTTGGCTACATTTCTAAGGTAAAGAAGTTACCAACAGGGCTCCGTGATAACAGCTGGCAGGGTGAAAATAAGAAACAGAAGTAAAAGCTCTCCCCCTCCCAGGTGTCCTTGAAAAGTTAACTTGCCCAGAACACAGGAAAAAACAAAAACAAAAACTGCATTTTGAACTTCTGCAGACAGTGAACTTCTGAGCCCCTTTCCTTAAATTTTGGGTACAAAATTCTGAAACTAACTAAACTTGGGCTTCAGGGGATTAATTGTTTACAACAGAAGCAATGCCTTCTGAATCCGGTTGCAACCGAATAGGACTTTTTCCCAGTCTTCGATGCTATCTTAGGTGCCTTGCCT
Organism: Callospermophilus lateralis; assembly: GCF_048772815.1. Classification (NCBI taxonomy): domain Eukaryota; kingdom Metazoa; phylum Chordata; class Mammalia; order Rodentia; family Sciuridae; genus Callospermophilus; species Callospermophilus lateralis. Next base: position 203,568 of record NW_027510156.1, read on the forward strand.
TGTCCGTCCCTACAACAGCATAATTCTATATAATTAAACATTGTTTATGTTTTAAAGAAATGATCAACAGATGTGATTAATTGTGTAATTGTGCAGATGTTTCCCAGAGTGTTCTGTCATGATGCATGTTCATTTGAAGACCAAATAGGGGGGCATACAACCCGTTTCCAATGGGAACATATATCTCTCACTTTAGCCATCCTATTGGGAATAGGAATTGCTGCAGGGATGGGCACAGGAACCACTGCCCTTGTCCATGAGACACAAAAAATGACCCAATTAGAAGCAGCAATAGACCAAAACTAAGATATTGGAAACCTCCATCAGAGCTTTGCATGAATCTTTAACCTATCTCTCTGAAGTTGTTTTACAGAACAGTCGAGGGACACAAAACACACACACACAGACAAAAAAAAAAACTACCAATATATATGTCAATTAAAATTCATCATAAAATATATATCATCCACAGATCCAAAAATGCTCATTTTACTGATCATGGATTTATGTATGATATTGTTCAACCAGGAACCTAACCCATAGGTTGAATAATCAGTTCCAACAGGGTTTAGTAGGAGTGATCTCTCCTCACAATTTGTATCTGCCAATTCAGCCACCTCCCAAGAATGTACGTGTGGTACCTGGTAGGATTCTATATATGCATGTATAAATACATGTACTGAATAGGCTACAGAGAAAGGGAGAAAGGAATTCACATATTTGTTAACTTTAAAAACACATGGAGAAATATTTCAACAAACAATTGACTAGATTTATAACTCCTACTCTGTATCATGCAAAAGGCAAGAACTATACACCATGCCTCCTCTGAACTGTTTGTATTTCTGTTCTGTTTGGGTTATTTTTCTCCATCATTTTAGGATTAGTAGTCAGGGTCTGTTAGTGTATGGGTTAGTGTAAGGGATTCAGTGTATCTAATGGAAAATAGGAAATTGAATCCAATGTGTATGCAAATATATGCTTCACAAAAATCTTCCCACTCTCATCCAGAACAATGCTTTAACATTACCTTCACCTCAAGTAAGACACAATTAGAGGAGAAGAGTAAGAAAATCTGTGAATATCTATTTGGAATTAAAATGCTCCAAATTTCACATCTTTGGAGGTGGTAAAGAAGTTTCTAAAAGTAAGGGACAGGTTAAACACTCCACAAACATGGAGCTCTGCTGGCCTAAAGACTTTTTGAGGATGTGCCTCTGAGGTTGGGCACTTGAAATATATGGTGTTGTCAGAAGCTTTAGCTTCCTTTGTAGTGAGACCATCAAAGCTGGGTCTGCATCAATGTTACCTGGAGGCATGGTTACTTATTTTCCAATGAAAATGAGGCAGCAGTGCTAAATTCTCTCTTTGTAGGTAAACTGTGGCAACTGAGTCCTAAGTGTCTCCCCATGTGGACTGTGAAGTCATTTTGTCATACTCCAGTTTTCGTGGTGTTTCGTGCTTCTGCACTGGGAGTTTGGTATTTACTTCACCAAATACAAGGAGTTCAAATGAGACACAGTGTTGGAGGCAGTTTTGTCAAGTGTGGTGGGCAGGGTCTGCACCAACCAGGGTTCTATTACAAGTAGCTTTCCCCCTTGACAATAGCAACATGATTCTGAACATTGCCCTGAAACCTCTCCATAAAAAAAAGATGCCTTTATATATATGGGTCTCCTCGCTGCACCATGTCAGTCACAAGCCATTTGGAAGCCAATGGACGATCCACATGGCCCCACCACAGATGTTTTATCACACACTTCCATAACACTGCTCTAGGCCCACTACTCACCAGGCTTCAATTTACTGGCATCTCCATTCTACACCATTTTCTTAAAACCCAGTCAATCAACTCACTGTCTGGTATACTAATGATCAGAAATAGGACATCCAAAGTTTCTCCAGTGTCAGCTGGTCATGAGAATTTCTAAAAATTCATTGTAATTATCTAGCAATTTTACATGAATGAAGTTGGAGGCACTGTGAGTTTCAATTATTTCAGGAACCATTAAATGGTGAGGAAGCTAATTTCAAAAAAAGATATGAAACACTCTCACAGGCAAGGCTTCCCAAAGAGTGGCCAAAAGGTCACATGAAGCCAGGCCCATTGAGGTCTACAATGTGAGGTCATGTGTGTTTTGAATCTCAATTATGGCTGCCGAGTCTTTAAGAAAAAAAAAACATGTGATATCCTGTCTGATATTCCCAGTGCTCTATTCAAAGCCACCCTGGGACTAGATCTCAGGTTCCAAGGAAAACCCTCATGCCTGGCCACCTAAAATCCCTGCGCAATTCATGGCAATACTTCTCTGAGATCAGTTCCAGAACTCAGTCTCTAAAAGGAATCACACCAGAATTCAAGCCCAGGTGGACCCAGTCAAATCTTTCAACCACGACTTAAATGAAAACAATTAAAACCAAAACACTCCCACATGGCCCTCATCTTCTCCCATATAGACACTCATCTTAAACTCTGGCTGGAGTTTTTCATGAGGGGCGCAGGCCAAGACAATGTCCAAAATAATCTCCCTTGCACCTCATTTGCCTAACTTCAAGGTGGCCTGGACACCCTTCCTGTGAAACAGGAGTGATCAAAAAGGCCTGCCCTTAATACTGTTCCGTTACTCCAATTTGAAGCCTTCTGACTGTGGGGTTTAGATTCTTCATGTGAATTAGGGTCATGAGAAAACCAAGCACCTCTGCAGAGATTTGAAGAACTCATTTGACCCAAAGGATCCCTATTCTCACTTGATGGATTTCATTAACCTAACAGAGGTAGGCAATAGAATTCATTCACAATGACTGAACTTTTTGCCATTTTGGTTTTGGATGCACACATGGGATCTTTCTTTAGATCCATCAGCTGCTGATAATCTAAGCCACAGCCCCACACAGGGCCAAGAGCCTGATCCAGACACATCCCTTTCCAAAGCAATTAAGCAAAGAGCCACAGGTGATGCCCATTCATTTCCATTTGAAAACTGTTTTCTTCAGGCTTCACAAAGGGGTGGCCTGAGGCAAAGATCTTCCTGACCTTCAGGGCAAAAGAACAATAAGTAAGCAAAAGGCCCAAAGCAAGTTATATCCACTGAGATTTTCCTGGTCATACTGATACCTGAGTTTTCTGATATGGTGCCCATTCCCTTCAGCTATCCAGTACATGGCCATGTCACAGAACTTGGAGTTGGTACATATCTTGGACACAAAACCATGATCCTATTCTGAAGAGTGGCCAGAATTCAGGAAGAAAACAGGGACTTATGAAGGTAGTAGGTGTTGCCCATCCATAAGGCAAGCCGCACTCCATTTATAAATTGGGAAGGATGAATGCTGGGAAGCTTTCTACTAGACAGGACACATCCATTGTTTCATTCTCTTTTCTCATGTCTACAACCATGGACACAGTGGGATACACAGACATAGAAACACTCACCTGGTCAAACGACTTACTAGAAACAGTTCACTCCAAACCAAACAAACCGCCTCTCTGATCTGGTTTCTTCGGCCAAGTCTGTGAAGTTGTCAGGGAAAAAGTGTGGAGCCACTACCTGCTTTCTCAGAAAAAGTCCCTCTTCAGAGCTCTCCTGGCATTTGGCCATCCTCACATCAGTAGTTACCGAGAAAGAGTGACTCTGTCCTTGATAAATTTAAACAAGTGAGCCCACTGGGACTGGGATTGGGACTGCCTCTTTGTGCCTGGCTTCTTGGATACCAAGTTCAGAGAGTTCTATCACCAAGGAAATTAGGTATGTCACTTTCATTGGAACTGAATGAGGTCACTGCCTTGGCAACCACATTGTCCTAAGAGTTGCTTCCAAGGGTCCCATGAGATGGAGGCTTGCCCTAGTTCTTGTGACACTTTCACAAGTTAGAATGGTATATCATCCATAGGAACCCAGGAACAGCTCTCCACACAGGCCTGGTTTGATCCATCTTCTCTACAATAAGAAGAGAGAGGCTGATTCAGAAACATCCCTTCATGCTGACCAGGTTGCTTTCCATGGAATATGACTTTTGCTCTCTCAGGTCCTTCATACCTGCCTCCAACTTCTCTGGGTATCATTTCTGTATGGACCTTTGAGGTTCTCAGCAGGTGGAAGGCCCCCTACTTTCCTGTATTATAAGAACAACTCTTTCCCTGCTCTTCTGTAAAATGAGATTTAGGGAACAGTGTATGTTTAGGGTTAATAACAGGTTCGATTTGGGTTAGGAAATATTCTCTGCGATGAATAATGTTATTGGGAACCTGCAATATTTACAAGAATATAGAGGTGAAATACTAGAATGAAAACAGAAATCTAGGTATGATTTGATGGGCAGAAGGGCATTGGGCCCTTGATTGGGATACTTAGCTTTGAATTATGTTCTCTAAAGATGTCTCAGATAATTCGATATACAATGGCATAGGACCTTGTAACTTGGATGATTAAATGTAGAACATCCAGTCAAATAGGGATAGTTGGTAGGATTAGGAAGATAGTTGGTAGGTTTAGGAAGAAAAGTGAGTAAAGGATTTGGACCAAAAGTTCTTTAGCAATAGGGTTTCGGGTAGAGAGGGAATGTAAATGTCAGCACATATGAAGAGTTAGTCACCACGATGAACTGGGGAAAACATGTAGAAAAGCAGATATCAATGGAGACATTACGAAATCAGGCAAAGTAAAAAGTGAGTGATAGGATTAGACATTTTAACCAGGGTTGAGTTTGAATATATAATCTTAGGAAGAAACAAATATGTTGTCATCAATAGGGTTGACATTTGAGAGCATTAGGCAACCTGGACATGGATGTTTTTAGTAATCCATGTTCATTTTCCATTTAGGCTTGGTACAATCATAAGTGTGACCTTTACATTTTTTGTCCAGAATATTACTGTGATAAAATATATATGTAGATAAGGTTACATGAGTATTTCTTCCACCATTTCTGGGAGCAATATATTGAAGACGTAAAATTAGTATTGGGGGTACAAAGAGGTGTACCCTGTGTCTATGAATATAGAGATAAAGCATGAATAGACCATACAGTGAATATATAATATAACTTGTTCCAACTTTCAATAATGGATTGAACTGATATCTAAAAAATTACAGGAAATCTGATATTGATATACAATCATTTTTTCCAACCAGTAATACATCGAATAGTAATATTAGTGTTTTGGTTTATCATGAAGAGTGTGTGAGTTTTGCTTCAAAAGTGAATATGGAAATAAAAAATAATGTGTTTGGAAAGAAGCCTCATGAAAAGACCAGTCAAGAAACCCTGAAGATACATGTGTTCTGAACAAGGAAGTGATTAAAGTTGAAACAAATGCCTATAAATTTGTGAGCTTGTGGATGAAATATATATCCTATGATGTGCAAAAACTGAAGAAATAATAATGTACCAGTGTTTAATACAAATGAACATCAAATTATATATCATGTTCCATAGGAATCTACGGTTTTGTTCAGGCTTCACAAACGGGTGCCCTGAGGCAAAGACCTTCCTGACATTCAGGACATCAAAACAATAGGTAAGCAAAAGACACAAAGCAGTGTTTCTCCACTGAGATTTTACTGGTCACACTGAATTCTGAGTTTTCTGAGATGCTCCCATTTCCTTCAGCTATCAAGTACATGGCCCTGTCACAGAGCTTGGAGGAGGTACATATCTTGGAAACAAAACCATGAGGCTATTATGGAGAGTGGCCAGTATTCAGGAAGAAAAGAGGAACTTAGGAAGATAGTAGGTGTTTCCCATCCATAAGGCACGATACTCTCCATTCTTAAATTGGGCAGATGGATGCGGAGAAGCTTTCTATTAGACAGGACACAACCGTTGATGCATTCGCTTTTCAAATGTCTACAACCACGGATAAAGTGGGATACACAGACATAGAAACACTCATGTTGTGAAATGAATTTCTAGAAACATTCCACTCCAAACAAACAAACCACCTTATTCTCAGAACATGAGACTAAACCACAAACTCACAGGGACACCCACAACAGCACCTCCTTCTCCCAAGTATGTCTGTGACTATACTCAGTGTCCTTTGACTGGTGGGCCACATTATGTTCCCCGAAATCGCCTGTTCTGTCTCAGATCTGGTCTTCTTTGCCAACTCTTTGAAGTTGTCAGGAGCCATGCTTGAGCCAATACCTGCTTTCTCAAAAAAGGCCCCTATTCAGACCTCTCCGGGCATTTGGCCATCATCACGTAAGTAGGTACCAAGAAAAACTGACTCTGTCCTTGGTAAATCCAAACAATTTTGACCACTGGGATTGGGACTGGGACTGCTCTGGGTGCCTGGCATCCTGGATCTCTAGTTCAAAAAGTACCAACACCAAGGAAGTGTGGTAGGTCACTTCCTTCAGGAACTGAATGAGGTCACTGGCTTGGCAACCACTTTGTCCTAACAGTTGCTTCCAAGGGTCCCATGAGATGGAGTCTGCCCCTACTTCCTGTGACACTTACACAAGTTTGAATGGCATATCAACCACAGGCACCCAGGAACAGCTCTCCACACAGGCCTGGTTTGGTCCATTTAAACTACATTAAGAAGAGAGAGGCTGATTCAGACACATCCCTTCATCCTGACCAGGTTGTTTGACATGGAAGTTGACTTTTGCTCTCTCACGTCCTTCATAGGTGCCTACATCTTCTTCAGGGAATATTTCTGCATGGAACTTTGAGGTTCTCAGGAGGTGGAAGATCGACTACATTGCTGTATTGTAACACCAACAATTTCCCTATTCTTCTGTAAAGTTAGATTGAGGAAAAAGTGTATGGTTAAGGATAAAAATAGGTTCAATTTGGATTAGGAATCATTCTGCGGGATGAATAATGGTATTGGAAGCCTGCGATATTTACATGAATATACAGGTGAAATATAAGTATGAAAACAGAAATCTAGGTAAGATTTGAAGTCCAGAAGGGCATTGGGTGGCCTGGACACCTATTTTTCAAACCAGGAGTGATCAAATAGCCCTGCTGTTAATACTGCTCCGCTTCTCCAATTTGAGGCCTACTGACTTTCAGGTATATATTCTTAATGTGATTTGGAGTCATGAGAAAACCCAAGCACCTATGGGCTAGCTTCTGCAGGTCTTTGAAGAACTCATTTGACTCAAAGGATCCCTATTTTCACTTGAAGGTAGTCAGGAACTGAAAAGGTCGTCGAACGTTGGAGGAAAAGACCAAAAAGAGACTGTCTCATGCCAAAGGAAATAGTTTATTGGGGGTCCAGCATGCTGGGTCTCATAGCTCCCTCCAGAGGAGCAAAGAACAAAGAGCCCCGAGAACAACATGAGCAGAGTTTTTATGCATTCTTTAGAGAGGGCAGGGACTTTACATACATCATAGCCTCGTTTAGAAAATCATCATAAGCCGCAAGAAAATCAAATAACAATTTTAAAACATGATTAGAACATCCATTGGCGGGAACAGGTCGGGCCAGGGGTGATTGGTCAGCACTGAGAAGGGGTATACATTTAAACTTATTGGTTGAAGCCCTGAGATGTATACGTGCTGAGCTGCACGGTTTCTGGGAAGGGGTTGTTTAGTAACTAGGTGGTCAGGGAAGATTTCAACACACATCTAATGACCAGTTCCAGAAATTGTCTTAACTGCCACAGGAATTTCAGGTTCTGAGTGCAGCTTGGAAACTTTACAAAACCTTTTTCTTTATGTTTCAATTTAAATTTCTTTTATTCTTTCATTTTCCACTCCTTTTTCTGACTACTTTTAATTTTAAAAGTAATGAATCATAATTATTGCGGGTTCTGACATTCTATTTCTGCCAGTGGAGCATATTTCTGTCTAATTACCATGAGATTTTTCCTGCCCAATCTGAACCTGGAGCAAGGAAACTACTGTTTAGCATACAAGGGCCCACAGTTAGAAACACCATAAGGATGATCAGGGTTCCAGCTAAGTCTGATAGGTGTGTAGTTAACCAGGGGGACTGGGTAAACCATGACTCAAACCACTCTTGTTGAATCTCCCTTTCTCTCTGGCACTCTTCAAGTTTTTTTCTCAATTTACTAATGGATTCTTATACAACTCCAGTAAGGTCAGCATAAAAACAACATTCTTCTCTCAGTGCAGCACAGAGGCACCGCTCCCTCATGAAGAGGAGGTCTAATACTCGCCTGTTCTGTAAAACAACTTCAGATAGAGAGAGAGGTTAAGGATTCCTGCAAAACTGTGATCAAGGTCTCTAACGTCTTCAAGTCTTGATCTATTGCTGTTTCTAATCGGGCCATTTGTTGTTGCCCACAGATCATAGCAGCTGTTCCCATACCCACGCCTGTAGCAGCTCCTATCCCCAATAGGATGGCTAGAGTAAGGGACACTGGCTCCTGGTGAAATCAGGTTGTTTGTTCCCCTAGTAGACCTTCAAATGATTCTGCATCATCATAGAGCACCCTGGGGAGTATCTGCACCATTACACAATAATTTACAGAGCTGTGCAATACCTGGGCTGAAATGCAAGGAGTTCTGACTGTGTGGAGTTCAGTACCATAAAGTTTCCTTTAATTAGTTCCCAGGGGGAGCAGTCAGCTGTATTCTGGACTGGAAAAGTAAGCAAAGACGGAAACCAGGAAGTATGAGATGGTAGAGGGGTTCTGGTAGATCTAGGCAAGGGAGGTTTAGGAGGCTTAAATCCTAGCTTGAGGGGATTGGGCCCTATTGCTGTGGGATTTTCTTTCTTTTTTAGCTGGATGGTGAACCAGAGACGAAAGTCATAACCAGGGCCATAAATATAGAATTGCATTCCCCAAGTATTTTCCATAGGCCATGTTGTTCTGAGGTAGCCCCTTCCATTGGAACTGAAAGTTATATTGAGGGGGTAACATAGACTGTTCTTTCCACAGCGAGTTTTTGACACCACTTGGCTAGCAGCACATGTCTTGAGATCAATCCAGGTGTCATTTGGTCCTACATGAATCAGAATGTCTTGGAAGTGTGGGTTCCACCATGCAGCTCCCGTTTGTTCACAACCCCAAGATCTACAATAAAACTCACTGGGTCCTCCACAGGTTTGGGCCTGTTTGCGACTTCAGAAATCAGCTGGGCACACATAAAAATCAAGACTGGCTAGTTTACACCTGAGCTTGGGGAGATGACATCCATAATTCATGGGGTAAGGTGGTCTATGTTGCCCTGGTTTGGGTTTGAGTGGAATCTGTGTGGGGTCCTCTATGTCAGGTAGATCCCAGTCAGAGAGGCCTATGGCAAGCTGACAAATGTCCGGGTGGAGAGATGGCCACCAAGTCCATAAGGGGGATGTATGTAAAATAGACCACATTACTTGCCCAGTAGGATTTATAACTTGCCATTGTGGCTGAACAGGCTGATGGGGATTAGGACTGCTGGAGGCCAGGGGAAGAATCCATAGCCCTACCCACACGACGGACACGCAACTTGAGAGGGTTACCAGTCTGTTCCAGTTTCCAGCCAAAGTCTGGACAGAGTGCAGGCTTGAGATGTGAGGCATGTATCCAGAAAGTGATCCCATTCACTTTCACAACTGTAGGTGTTATAAGAAGCACCTGGTATGGTCCTTTCCAGCGGGGTTCCAGGGATGACACCTGATGCCGTCTCACGTAGATGAAGTCTCCCACTTGATATCGATGTGGGGTTCCCTTGTCTCCAGGCTGATAAGCAGAGGCCAACTGTTTCCACAGGTATCGCTGAGTGCTGGGTTTGTTCAAGGGCTTTAAGTCTGTCAAGCAAGGGGGTGTAAAAGGAATCAATAAGTCTCAGAGTTGGGGTTAGGTCCCTTAATGGAGGAGGGGCACCATAGAGAATTTTATAAGGGGTGAGGTTACACAAAGAGGCAGAGGGGGTATTTCTTGCACAAAACAGTGCATAAGTTAGGAGCATAGACCAATTTTTTATGCCGGTCTCCAAGCTTAATTTTGTTAAGGTCTCTTTGATGGTTCTATTCATCCTTTCTACTTGTCCTGAGCTCTGGGGTCTATAAGCACAATGTAACTTCAAATTAATCCCCAGGATCCTGGCGAATCCCTGACATACCTGGGCCACGAATGCCGGTCCGTTATCGGACTCTACTACCTTAGGCAGGCTGAACCTTTGAAAAATGTCTTCTATGATTTTTTTGACCACCATCTGATCCGTTTCTTTCTTCATGGGGAAGGCTTCGACCCATCCTGAAAAAGTACCTACAAACACTAGAATATATTTAAGTCCAATATTGCTGGCTTAATTTTAGTAAAGTCCACTTCCCAGAATTGTCCTGGTCTGGTTCCTCATAAGCGCTTCCCTGCAGGAAGCTCGGATGAGTAAGTATTAACTAATTGGCAAACTATTTCTTTCCTCTGTGAGTCAGTCAATAATAAGTCCTTTCTTCGGTCCTTTAAGAGTGCCTATGACTTCTTTGAGCCTATGTGGGTGAGCTGGTGTAAGTCTTTGACATTAAGGTGGGCTTTTTGAAATTGTAAACTTGGCTCTGTAGGGTCCCAGAGTTCTGTATCTGTCTCCTCAGATGATAAGTTGCCTGAATGTTCCGGGGCGGCTAAGTCTCCTGATTGTTGTTTCCCCCGGTGTGGAAAAAGTTAACAGAGTCACTCCGTTTAGGGCTGCCAATTAAGCTTCCTCATCTGCCCTTCTGTTTCAAAAAGCCACAGGGTCATTTCCCTTGTGAATGCCCTGGACAGTGCCCTATAGCTAGTTCCTTAGGACCCTGCACTGCTGAGAGAAGGTGGAGGATCTCATCTTTATTCTTTATTTCTTTCCCAGAAGAGGTAAATAGACCCCTTTGCTGGTAAATAGCCCTGTGCACATGAGCAGTGGCAAATGCATAGCAGCTATCATTGTATATGGTGGCCCTTTTGCCTGTTGCTAGTTCCAATGCTCTCGTAAGGGCAATCAGTTCTGCATTTTGGACTGATGTCCCTTCTGGGAGACCAGAGGATCAGATGAAATTAGTTTTGCTAACTACTGCTGCTCCAGCCCGCTGCTTACCGTCTTGGAGGAAGCTGCTGCTGTCCGTAAACCATACGACTTCAGGGCGAGGCAGTGGCTGATCCTTCAAGTCTAGTTGTATACTGGTTTCCTCTGCCAGTATGTGTTGACACTCATGAGCGACGGGTCCTGATGATTCTTCTGGCAGCAGTGTACCCGGGTTGAATGGAGCAGGGGGTCCCAGCGTTATTCTGTCTTTGTCAAGCAAGAGGCTCTGGTAGTGGTTTATTCTGGAGTTTGATAGCCACCTCTCTGGAGGCAGACAGATGATGCTCTCCAGGGCATGTGGGGCTATAATGGTTAGCTTCTGTCCCAATGTTCATTTATGAGCATCTTTTATTAGAAGGGCTGCCGCTGCAATAGCTCTTAAGCAATGGGGCAACCTGCTAGCCACTGGGTCCAGTTTTTGTGATAAGAATGCTACCGGCCTTTTCCAAGGTCCCAAAGTCTGAGTGAGCATTCCCCGTGCTATTCCTTTCTTTTCATCTATGTAGAGAGTGAAGGGTTTATCTACATCTGGGAGTGCTAAGGTTGAAGCAGAGAGCAGCACCTTTTTTTGACATGATCAACAGCTTGTTTGTGCTCAGGGGTCCATTGGAAGTGGGCATCCCCCTTTATCAGCGGGTATAAATGGGCAGCCAGAGTTGCGAACCCAGGAATCCATAACCTGCAAAAGCTGGCAGTCACAAGAAACTCTCTGAGTTGTCTCTTATTAGATGGGGGAGGAATCTGCACAATGGTTTGTTTTCTGGGCTCAGTGAGCCATCGTTTTCCACCCCTAAGAGAATAACCCAGGAAGATTACTTCTTGCTGACAAATTTGGGCCTTTTGGCAGAAGCCCTATATCCAAGCTGAGCAAGCTCGTATAATAGTGGTTGGGTCCCAGACTCATCGTTCTCCTTGGTGTTGGCTGCCAGTAGCAGATCATCCACATATTGGAGTAGGGTGACTTCGGGGTGTGCAGTTCTGAAGTCGTTGAGGTCCGTGTGGAGGTCTTCATCAAAGAGAGTGGGGGAGATTTTGAACCCCTGTGGGAGTCTAGTCCAGGTTAATTGGCCAGATGTTCCATTTTCTGGGTTTATCCACTCAAAAGCAAACAGCAACTGACTGTCCTTATGTGGGGGCAAGCAGAAGTAAGCATCTTTTAAGTCCAGCACAGTGTACCATTCCCGCTCCGGATTCAGAGTGCTAAGCAAATTACATGGATTGGATACTGTGGGGTGAATGTCCTGCACTCTGTTGTTGATCTTGTTGAACGGTAGTCCCCAATTCCTGGCTTTCTAACTGGTAGAAGCAGGGTATTCGAGGCTGATTGACAGAGCCTTAAGACCCCAAGAGCCAGGTATTTCTGAATATGGGGCCTTATCCCATCCTTAGCTTTTTTGCTTAGAGTATGTTGTTTAACACTGATTGGAGAGGCAGAGGCTTTTAATTATACTACTATTGGAGGTTGTTTTATGGCTATATCTAACTCAGCAGTTTCTGCCAAGGCATTAGGATAATCTTTTATCAATTTCTGTGGTAGTTTGCCTGTTTGATCAGTCCTAGGGGGCGCGAAAAGTTGATATTCATCTTCTACGGACATAGTCAAAGCTGTGACTATGGGAGTTTTTACTGAAGGCTTTAGAAACTCCACTTGGGGACCATCAGGGACAAAGGTTATTCTAGCCAGGAGTTTGGTAAGCAGATCCCTGCCCATCAATGGGGCTGGGCATTCTGGGATTACTAGGAAAGATTGGTGGACTTTTTCCTTTCCTAGGTCCATAATCTTCTTATTTGTCCAAGCCCGATATCTAATGCCATTAGCCCCTTGAACTAGGGACCATTTATTTGATAGGGGGCCCAGTGGGGTCTTAAAGGCTGAGTATACTGCTCCTGTATCCATTTCAAAGTTCACTGGAGTCCCCTCCACTTCAAATGTTACCCTGAGATCGGGGAGGGGATCCAAGCCCCGACTTTGCTAGTCCTCTGGTGGGCTGGCGTGGCTGCTACTTTTTGGGGCACTCTTTGACTCAGTGTCCTTTTTCTTTCAGTAGGCACATTGATCTGAGGCCAGGGGCAGCCTTTGGCATGGGCCCAGGTATCCCTTCCTGTCTCCCTGCTTTTTAACTTCTGGCGTATTTGTTGCTGTGAACAAAACCTTAGCCAATGCTTTACTCTGCCTTTTGCTCCTTTCATCCTCGTTTTGTTCCCTTTCCTTCTCTCTCTTCTTTTCCCTCTCCTCCTCAGTTTCTCTCTTATAATATACTTCCTCAGCTTCTCTGACTAATTCTCTTAAGGTCGTATCTTGTAATCCATCTAGACGTTGTAACTTTTTCGTAACATCTAGGGCAGCCTGCTCAATAAAGGCCATTGCAACAGATGCCTTCTGGTCCTCTGCCTTAGGATCAAAAGGAGTATATTTCCTATATGCTTCCATAATTCTCTCCAGAAACATAGAGGGAGACTCATTAGGCCCTTGGATAAACTCTCTTACCTTGGCCAATTTAGTCGGCCCTCTGGAGGTCGCTCGGTATTAGAGCCCGGCAATTAGTGAACAGATGCTATCTACCTTCAAAGTTGTTGGGGTCCCAGTTGGGTCGGTTTATTGGCCCATAGGGATGGAGAGGGAGTATCACAGGGGCTTCCGAGTTTTCTATTATTCATCACTGGCGGGTTCCTTTAGGTGGCCCAGCTTCCTCCTGGGGAGGTGGGGCTGCTGATGCTGCAGAGAAGTCCCCTGGAGGGCTTGGGTCTGGTCTAATTGCCTCTAGTAGCTGAGAGGCTGAGTCAGTGGCGGGAGGATCATCTGGAACGTTTTGGGGGTTGGGGAGCGAGGGTAGAGGATGAGGAGTGGGAGGAGTGTCCAGTCTTGTGACTCAGGGAGAATGGAGGGAAGAGGGAGAGGAGTGGAAGGTTTAAATGATAGGATCGTGGGGAAAAAGGTATATGTCTGTTGATCTGGGTGGCCACGTGGCCCCAGCTGAAAGAAAATATCTCTGAATTTTCGGATTAGAGGGAAGTGGAAGGATCCTTCTGGGGGCCATCCAACTCCGAGAATGGGCCATTCTGAAGCACAGAGAGTCTGCCAGGTCTGGCGTTTTACTGATTAAAAAAGATTCTTGGCCCTTGAGTGGACATCAGTCCAATGATCAAGGGTCAGGGACAGAGGTATGGAAGTGCTTTGTCCCATAATGGGAGTTACTCAAACAGGGACAGTGAAGACACAAATGCGACACAGACAAAAACAAAAGTAAACGTTTAACATGAGTCCAAGACAAAGATTAGAACTGAGTAACTGGCAAAACCTGACGGGTTAGACAATAAAGACAGATAGTAAACTCAACATGAGTTCGGGACAATGAACAAAACTGAGAAGCCGGCAAAATCTTTTGGGCTGGCAAAACAAATCCTGAAGCAAAATATAACCGAGTTGAGAAAACTACTATTCCTTGATTTTTCTAGTCCTCTGGAGTGTCGCCCAGGTAAGTGACCTTTGGCTCTGTGACACGTCTGTCAGCCAATATAGGAGAGAGCTAATGCTCTTCACCCACAGCCACTTTGCCACGCCCTAACCTGAAATCTCATACCAGAAAAAGGCGCCATACTTACCCCAAGAGGAGTTCGTTGGGGTCTTTCATCCGCTGCTGCCGGATATCTCACCTGGGGCCTCCAGACGAAAAGGTGGTGCGAAGGTTGGAGGAAAACACCACCAAGAGACTTTCTCATGCAACAGAAAAGGGTGTATTGGCGGTCTAGCATGCTGGGGCTCAGAGCTCACTTCAGAAAAGCAAACAACAAAGAGCCCCGAAAACTACTTGAGCAGAGTTTACATACATTCTTTAGAGAGGGCAGGGACTTTACATACAACATAGCCTCCTTTAACAAATTATCATCTACCGCGGGAAAATCAAAGAACAACTCTAAAACATGATTAGCACATTCATTGGCGGGAACAGTTCAGGCAGGGGCTGATTGGTCAGCCCTGAGAAGGGGTATATATTTAAACTGATTGGTTGAAGCCCTGAGATATATATGTGCTGAGCTACACTGTTTCTGGGAAGGGGTTGTTAAGTAACTATGTGGTCAGGGAAGATTTCAACACACATCTAATGGCCAGTTCCGGAAATTGTCTTAAATGCCACAGGAATTTCAGGTTCTGAGTGCAGCTTGGAAACTTTACAAAACCTGGTTCTTTATGTTTCAATTTCAATTTGTTTTATTCTTTCAGAACCTTACAGAGGAAGGCGAGAGACTTCATCCACAATGACGGCTCTTTTGGCAATTTTGGTTTTGGATGCACACATGGGTTCTTTCTTTAGATCCATCTGTTGCTGATACTCTAAGCCACAGCCTCTCACAGGGCCAAGAGGCTGATTAAGACACATCCCTTTCCAAAGCAATTACTTCTCTGAGGTCAGTTACAGAACTGAGTCTCTGAGAGGAATCACACCATGATTCAAGCCCAGGTGGACCCAGTGATCTCTTCCAACCATCACACAAATGACCACAATTAAAACCAAAACACTCCCACATGGCACTCATCTTCTTACATATATACACTCATTGTAACCTCTTGCTGGAGGTTTCCATGAATGGCGTAGCCCAAGAGAGTGTCCAAAATAAGCTCCCTTGCCCCTCATTTGCCTAAAGTCATGGTGACCTGGACACCCTTACTGTGCACCAGGATTGATCACATAGGTCTGGCGTTAATACTGCTCTGATTCTCCAATTTGAGGCCTACTGACTGTCAGGTATAGATTTCTTTTGTGATTTGGAGTTGTGAGGAACCCAAAGCACCTCTGCAGGGCTTGGAAAAACTCATTTGACCCAAAGGATCCCTATTCTCACTTGATGGAGGTCAGGAACCTAACAGAGGAAGGCGAAAGACTTCATCCACAATGACTGATTTTTGCCATTTTGGTTTTGGATGCACACATTGGATCTTTCTTTAGATCTATCAGGCAATGAGAATATAAGCCTTAGCCTCACACAAGGCCAAGAGGCTGATTCAGACACATCCCTTTCCAAAGCAATTAAGCAAAGAGCCACAGGTGATTCCCATTCATTTCCATTTGAAAACTGTTTTCTTCAGGCTTCACAAAGGGGTGGCCTGAGGCAAAGACCTTCCTGACATTGAGGACAACAGAACAATAGGTAAGCAAAAGACCCAAAGCAGTGTTTCTCCACTGAGACTTTATTGGTCACACTGATATCTGAGTTTTCTGAGATGCTCCCATTCTCTTCAGCTATCCAGTACATGGCCATGTCACAGAGGTTGGAGGTGGTACATATCTTGGAAACAAAACCATGAGGCTATTCTGCAGAGCAGCCAGTATTCAGGAAGAAAAGAGGAACTTAGGAAGACAGTAGGTGTTGCCCATCCATTAGGCAAGCCACTCTCCATTCTTAAATTGGGCAGGATGAATGCTGGGAAGCTTTCTACTAGACAGGACACAACCATTGATGCATTCACTTATCAAATGTCTACAACCACGGATACAGTGGGATACACAGACATAGAAACACTCGTGATGTCAAATGACTTTCTAGGAACATTCCAGTCTAAACAAACAAGCCACCTTTCCTACCTATTCTCAGAACATGAGAATAAACCACAAACTCACAAGGACACCCACAACGCCACCTCCTTCCCCCAAGTATGTCTGTGACTATCCTCAGTGTCCTCTGACTGGTGGGCCATACTATGTTCCCCAAAATGGCCTGTTCTGCCTCAGATATGGTGTTCTTTGCCAACTCTTTGAAGTTGTCAGGAGCCATGGTTGAGCCACTACCTGCTTTCTCAGAAAAGGCCCCTATTCAGACCTCTCCTGGCATTTGGTCATCATCACATAAGTAGGTTCCAAGAAAGACTGATTCTGTCTTTAGTGAATCCAGACATTTGAGACCACTGGGACTGGGACTGGGATTGCTCTGGGTGCCTGGCATCCTGGATCCCTAGTTCAGAGAGTTCCATCACCAAGGAAGTGTGGTAGGTCACTTCCTTCAGGAAATCAATGAGGTTATTGCCATGGCAAACACTTTGTTCTAACAGTTGCTTCCAAGGGTCCCATGAGATGGAGTCTGCCCCTACTTCCTGTGACACTTTCACAAGTTACAATGGTATATCAACCACAGGCACCCGGAAACAGCTCTCCACACAGGCCTGGTTTGGTCCATTTAATCTACATTAAGAAGAGAGCAGCTGATTCAGACACATCCCTTCATCCTGACCAGGTTGTTTGACATGGAAGTTGACTTTTGCTCTCTCACGTCCTTCATAGGTGCCTACATCTTCTTCAGTGAAGATTTCTGCATGAAACTTTGAGGTTCTCATCAGGTGGAAGATCGCCTACATTCCTGTATTGTAACACCAACAATTTTCCTGTTCTTCTGTAAAGTTAGATTGAGGGAACAGTGTATGGTTAAGGGTAATAACAGGATCGATTTGGTTTAGGATTCATTTTGCAGGATGAATAATGGTATTGGAAACCTGTGATATTTACATGAATATACAGGTGAAATATAAGTATGAAAACAGAAATCTAGGTAAGATTTGAAGTCCAGAAGGGCATTGGGAGGCCTGGACGCCCTTCCTTTGAACCAGGAGTGATCAAATAGCCCTGCCCCTAATACTGCTCTGCTTCTCCAATTTGAGGCCTACTGACTGTCAGTTATATATTCTTTATGTGATTTGGAGTCATGCAAAAACCCAAGAATCTATGGGCTAGCCTCTGCATGTCATTGAAGAACACATTTGATGCAAAGAATCCCTATTCTCATTTCATGGAAGTCAGGAACTGAAAAGGTCTTTGAACGTCAGAGAAAAACACCACCAAGAGATTGTCTCATTCCACAGCAAAGGGTTTATTTGGGGTCCAGCATGCTGGGGCTCAGAGCTCACTCCAGAGGAGCAAAGAACAAAGAGCCCCGAGAACAACTTGAGCAGAGTTTATATACTTTTTTTAGAGAGGGCAGGGACTTTACATACATCATAGCTTCCTTTAGAAAATCATCATATATCGCGGTAAAATCAAATAACAACTCTAAAACATGATTAGCACATTCATTGGCAGGAACAGGTCGGTCAGGGGGTGATTGGTCAGCCCTGAGAAGCGGAATACATTTAAACTGATTGGTTGAAGTCCTGAGATGTATACGTGCTGAGCTGCACGGTTTCTGGGAAGGGGTTGTTTAGTAACTAGGTGGTCAGGGAAGATTTCAACACACATCTAATGGGCAGTTCTTGGAATTGTCTTAACTGCCACAGGAATTTCAGGTTCTGAGTGCAGCTTGGAAACTTTACAAAACCTTGTTCTTTACATTTCAATTTCAATTTCTTTTATTCTTTCATTTTCCACTCTTTTTTCTGACTACTTTTAATCTTAAAAGTAATGAATCATAATTATTGTGGGTTCTCACATTCTATTTCTGCCAGTGGAGCGTATTTCTGTCTGATTTCCATGAGTTTTTTCCTGCCCAATCTGAACCTGGAGAAAGGAAACTAGGCGGTTTAGCAAAAAAAGTCCCACAGTTAGCAACACCATAAGGATGATCAGGGTTCCAACTAAGTCTGAATGTAGTGTAGTTAACCAGGGGGACTGGGTAAGCCATGACTCAAGCCACCCTTGTTGAATCTCCCTTTCTCTCTGGCACTCTTCAAGGCATTTTCTCAATTTACTCATGGATTCTTTTACAACTCCAGTATGGTCAGCATAAAAACAACATTCTTCTCTCAGTGCAGCACAGAGGACCCCCTCTCTCATCAAGAGGAGGTCTAATACTCACCTGTTCTGTAAAACAACTTCAGAGAGAGAGGTTAAGGATTCCTGCACAACTGTGATCAAGGTCTCTAACGTCTTCAAGTCTTGATCTATTGCTGTTTCTAATCGGGCCATTTGTTGTGACCCACAGATCATAGCAGCTGTTCCCATACCCACTCCTGCAGCAGCTCCTATCCCCAATAGGATGGCTAGAGTATGGGACACTGGCTCCCACGAAATTGGGTTGTTTGTCCCCTAGTAGACCTTCAAATGATTCTGCATCATCATAGAGCACCCTGGGAAGTATCTGCACCATTACACAATAATTTACAGAGCTGTCCAATACCTGGGCTGAAATGCAAGGAGTTCTGACTGTGTGGAGTTCAGTACCATAAAGGTTCCTTTTATTAGTTCCCAGGGGGAGCAGTCAGTTGTATTCTGGACTGGGGAAGTAGGCAAAGATGGAAACCAGGATGTATGAGATGGTAGAGGGGTTCTGGTAGATCTAGGCATGGGAGGTTTAGGAGGCTTAATTCCTAGCTTGAGGGGATTGGCCCCTATAGCTGTGGGATTTTCTTCCTTTTTAAGCTGGATGGTGAACCAGAGACGAAAGTCATAACCAGGGCCATAAATATAGAATTGCATTCCCCAAGTATTTCCCATAGGCCATGTTGTTCTGAGGTAGCCCCTTCCTTTGGAAGTGAAAGTTATATTGAGGGGGTAACATAGACTATTCTTTTCACAGCGAGTTTTTGACACCACTTGGCTAGCAGCAGATTTCTTGGGATCAATCCAGGTGTCATTTGGTCCTACCTGAATCATAATGTCTGGGTAGTTTGGGTTCCACCATGCAGCTCCCTTTTGTTCACTACCCCAAGATCTACAATAAAAGTCACTGGGTCCTCCACAGGTTTGGGCCTGTTTGTGACTTCGGAAATCTGCTGGGCACACATAAATATCAAGACTGGCTAGTTTACACCTGAGCTTGGGGAGATGACATCCATAATTCATGGGGTAAGGTGGTCTATGTTGCCCTGGTTTGGGTTTGAGTGGGATCTGTGTGGGGTCCTCTCTGTCAGGTAGGTCCCAGTCAGAGAGGCCTATGGCAAGCTGACAAATGTCCGGGTTGAGAGATGGCCATCAAGTCCATAAGGGGGCTGTATGTGAAATAAACCACACTACTTGCCCAGTAGGATTTATAACTTGCCATTGTTGCTGAACAGGCTGATGGGGATTAGGACTACTGGTGGCCAGGGGAAGAATCCATAGCCCTACCCACATGACAGACATGCAACTTGACAGGGTTACCAGTCTGTTCCAGTTTCCAGCCAAAGTCTGGATAGGGAGCACCCTTGAGTTGTGAGGCATGTATACAGGAAGTGATCCCATCCACTTTCACCACTGTAGGTGTTATAAAAAGAACCTGGTATGGTCCTTTCCATCGGGGTTCCAGGGATGACACCTGATGCCGTCTCACGTAGAAGAATTCTCCCACTTGATATTCATGTGGGGTTCCCTTGTCTCCAGGCTGATAAGCAGTGGCCAACTGTTTCCACAGGTATCACTGGGTGCTGGGTTTGTTCCAGGGCTTTTAGTCTGTCAAGCAAGGAGGTGTCAAAGGAATCATTAATCTCATAGTTGGGGTCAGTTCCCTTACTGGAGGAGGGGCACCATAGAGAATTTTATAAGAGGTGAGGTTACACAAAGAGGCAGAGGGGGTATTTCTTGCATGAAACAGTGCATAAGTAAGGAGCACAGTCCAATTTTTTATGCCGGTCTCCAAGCTTAATTTTGTTAAGGTCTCTTTGATGGTTCTATTTATCCTTTCTACCTGTCCTGAGCTCTGGGGTCTATAAGCACAATGTAACTTCCAATTAATACCCAGGGTCCTGGCAAATCCCTGACTTACGTGGGTCATGAATGCCGGTCCATTGTCTGACCCTATTACCTTCGGCAGGCCAAACCTTGGAAAAATGTATTCCAGGATCTTTTTGACCACCATCTGAGTCGTTTTTTTCTTCATGGGGAAGGCTTCGACCCATCCTGAAAAAGTGTCAACAAAGACTAGGAGATATTTAAGTCCATACCTTGCTGGCTTAATTTCAGTAAAGTCGTTTCCCAGAATTGTCCTGGTCTGGTTCCTCGTAAGTGCTTCAATGCAGGAAGCTCAGATGGGTAAGTATTAACTAATTGGCAGCCTTGCCAAGCTCTAGTCACCTGCTCAGCTATTTCTTTCCTCTGTGAGTGAGTCAATAATAAGTCCTTTCTTCGGTCCTTTAAGAGTGCCTACAACTTCTTTGAGCCTAAGTGGGTGAGTTGGTGAACGTCTTTGACATAAAAGTGGGCTTTTTGAAAATGTAAACTTGGCTCTGTAGGGCCCCAGAGTTCTGTATCTGTCTCCTCAGATGATAAGTTGCCTGAATGTTCTGGGGCGGCCAAGTCTCCTGATTGTTGTTCCCCGTGGTGTGGAAAAAGTTAACAGAGTCACTCTGCTTAGGTTCGCCAATTATGCTTCCTCATCTGCCCTTCTGTTTCCAAAAGCCACAGGGTCATTTCCCTTGTGAATGCCCTGGACAGTGCCCTATAGCTAGTTCCTTAGGGCCCTGCACTGCTGAGAGAAGGTGGAGGATCTCATATTGATTCTTTATTTCTTTTCCAGAAGAGGTTAATAGCCCCCTTTGCAGGAAAATAGCCCTGTACACATGAGCAGTGGAAAATGCATAGCGGCTATCAGTGTATATGGTGGTCTTTTTGCCTGTTGCTAGTACCAATGCTTTCATAAGGGCAATCAGTTCTGCATTTTGGACTGATGCCCCTTCTGGGAGACCAGAGGACGAGATGACATTAGTTTTGCTAACTACTGCTGCTCCAGCCCGCTGCTTACCATCTTGGAGGGAGCTGCTTCCGTCCGTAAACCAAATGACTTCAGGGTGAGGCAGTGGCTGATCTTTCAAGTCTAGTCATATACTGGTTTCCCTCTGCCAGTATGTGTTGACGCTCATGAGTGATGGGTCCTGATGATATTTCTGGCAGCAGTGTTGCTATGTTGAGTGGAGCAGGGCGTCCCAGCGTTATTCTGTCTTTGTCAAGCAAGAGGCTCTGGTAGTGTTTAATTCTGGAGTTTGATAACCACCTTTCTGGAGGCTGACACATGATGCTCTCCAGGGCATGGGGGGCTATATTGGTGAGCTTCTGTCCCAACATTCATTCATGAGCATATTTTATTAGAAGGGCTGCCGCTGCTATAGCTCTTAAGAAATGGTGCCACCTGATAGCCACTGGGTCCAGTTTTTTTATAAGAATGCTACTGGCCTTTTCCAAGGTCCCGAATTCTGAGTTAGCATTCCCCGTGCTATTCCTTTCTTTTCTTCTCTACATTAAGAAGAAAGAGGCTGAGTCACATATCCCTTCATCATGACAAGGTTGTTGGCCAGGGAAGATGGCTTTTACTCTCTCAGGTCCTCCATAGCTGCCTACATGTTCTCCGGGGATCATTTCTGCATGGACTTTTGAGGTTCTCAGAAAGTGGTGGATGCCCTACATTCCTGTATTGTAAGACCAACTCTGTCCTGGTTCTTCTGAAAAGTTAGATTAAAAGAAGGGTGTATGGTTATTGTTAATAACAGGTTTGATTTGGGTTAGAAATCATTCTGCAGAATGAAAAATGGTATTGGGAACCTGCGATATTCACAAGAATATACAGTTGAAATATAAGTATGAAAACAGATATTTAGGTAAGATTTGAATCTCAAAAAGGCATTCGGCTCTTGATTGGGATACTTAGCTTTGAATTATGTTATGCACAGATGTCTTACATAAATCAATATACAATGGCATAGTACTTTGGACCTTGGATGATAGTCGGTAGGATTATAAAGATAGTCGGTAGTTTTTGGAAGAAGAGTGAGTACAGGATATGGACCAAAAGTTCTTTAGCAATAGGGTTTTGGTTAGAGAGTGAATGTAAATGTCAGCACATGTGAGGAGTCAGTTACAATGATGAACTAGGGAAAATATGTAGGAAAGCAGATATCAATAGAGACATTAGGAAATCAGGCAAAGTATAAATTGAGTGATAGGATTAGATATTTTCAACAGGGGTGAGTTTGAATATATGATCTTAGGAAGAAACAAATATGTAGTCACGAATAGGATTGGCATTTGAGAGCATTAGGCAACCTGGACATCGATGTTTTTAGTAATCCATGTTCACATTCCATTTAGGCTTTGTTACAATCATAAGTGTGAACTTTGAATTTTGTGTACAGAATATTACTGTGATAATATGTATATGTAGATCAGGTGACATAAGTATTTCTTCTACCATTTGTGGGACCAATATTTTGAAGACGTATAAATTAGTTTTGGGGATACAAAGAGGTTTACCCTGTGTCTATAAATATAGAGATAATGCATGTAATATAACTGGTTCCACTTTAAATAATGGATTGAATTGATATCTAAAAATATATATGAAATGTTTTACTGATACATGTCGGAGACCAGCTCCAACAGGGGGTCTCAGGAGACGAACGGATGGTGAGGAGTCGGCGAAAGAGGGGTGGAGAAACAACACAGACACCAAAGTGCAGGTGTTGATCCCAATCTTTACTTGTGAACTTGATCATATATACTTTTCATTTTGGCAGGCTCACAGTACTTTGTGGTTACAAAACAGGAATCATTATTCAAAGAAACAAAATATTACCTAGCTACAATCAGAATAGAAGAATGTATCTTGGCTTATACATAAGCAAACATTTGTACTTTTAGTTCGTGTTTTGCTTTGAGCTGTTTCTGCTTAGTTAACTTTTAATAATAATTACAAATGTCCCAAACTATTGGCCTATACCTTGACTATTCTTTCTTGACTTACTGACTGGAACCGGTGCCATGGTTATGGCAAGTGGTTGACTTGTTATTAATTTTAATCAAACAAGAGTAAGAGCACAAAACATTGTGCACAGGAACAAGAACAAGTTGCCCAGTACTAAGCACTAATCTGTCTTCTTAACATTAATTTTTCTTCTCTAGATTTTAATTTAATTTCTCAAAAACTTCCTTGACAGGAATACAGGGAGTTTTTCATTAGACATTAACAATTTACACTCCACAGCTGAATCATTGCATTTAGAGCAAACAGATCCATTCTTTAGAAGTAGTTGTATTAATTGGGAAAGTCATGTTTTTTCCTTCATACTTAATGGTCATATGAGAAGTCACAAGTATACTTATTAAAGGAATACAAAAACAAATCAGCCCATTCCCAGAAACATACTGCGCTCCTCCAGAGGATGGACGCCTTGCGCCATCCACCTCAGTAGGGCCTTGCCATTGCCTGAGTCAGGGGAGGGGCGCAGCAGATACACAATTATTCATTCCAACCACTTATACATCTAATGGTAATATTAGGGTTATGTTTTGTCAAGACGTGTGTGTGATTTTTGCTTCAAAATCATTATGGAAATTGAAAATAATATGTTTGGAAAGAAGTCTCATGAAAAGACCAGTCAAGAAACCTGGAGAAATACATGTGTTCTGAAGCAGGAAGTGATTGAAAGTGAAACAAATGCCTATAAATTTGTGAACTTGTGGATGAAATATATATACTATGATGCGCAAATCTTTAGAAATATTAATGTATCAGTGTTGAATGTAAATGAACGTCAAAATACACATCATGTCCCATACGAATCTACTTGCATTGATGTTTCACTGGGTCAGTTACTGTAGAAATATTAGGATTTGTAAGCACCATTCACTGAAGTTAGTTTTCAGTACTAGGAAACAGTTATGTATTTCAGGTAGATGAATATTTCTGAGAATAATATTGTTAGGTGTTAATTATAAATCCACATAAATGAACATGAATGGTTTTAGAGAGTGTATATAAGACACATATATTTCATATTTTGAAAAATCTGTAGAGTGTATATATATATATATATATATATATATATATATATACACACACACACACACACACACACACACACAACACAGAAACATTAAAACGTAGCAATATATATGCCAATCGATATTCATCATTAAATATATATCATTCACAGATGCAAAAATATTTATTTTACTGAACATGGATTTTTGTATAAGGTTATTCTCCTAGGAAGCTCACCCATAGGTTGAATTTTTCAGTTCCAACAGCATTTAGGAGGAGTGATATCTTCTCAAAATTTTGATCTGCCAAGTCAGCCACCTCACAAAAATATACGTGTGATAAAAGGTAGAATTCAATATGTGCATATAAAAATACATGTGCTGAATATGATACAGAGAAAGGGAGAAAGGAATTCACAAATTTGTTAACTGTAAAAACACATGGAGGACTATTTCAATTAAAAATTTACTAGATTTATAACACCTACCCTTTATCATGCAAAAGGCAAGTCCAAATGTATACCATGCCTCCTCTGAACGGCTTCTATTTCTATTGTGTTTGGGTTGTTTCTCCATCATATTAGGATTTGTACTCAGAGTCTAGTAGCATATGGGTTATTGTCAGGGATTTAGTATTTCGAATGGAAAATAGGAAAATGAATCCAATGTGTTTGGAAACATATGGTACACAAAATCTTACCACTCTAATCCAGAACAATGCCTTGACATTACCTATGCCCCAAGTAAGACACAATGAGAGGAGAAGAATTAGAAAATCTGTGAATACATATCTGGAATGTAAAATGCTCAGGAGTTCATAACCTTGGAGGTTGTAGAGGAGTTTCCAAAACTAAAGGAAATGGTAACCACTCCACAAACATGGAGCTCTGCTGGCCTAAAGACTTCGTGAGAAACTGCCTCTGAGAATGAGAACTTCAAATTTATGTTGTTGTCAGGAGCTTTAGGTTAATTTCTAGTGAGACCATCAAAGCTGGGTCTGCATCAATGTGACCTGGAGGATGTTGTTTCTTATTTTCCAATGAACATGAGGCAGCAGTGCTTAATTCTCTCTTTGTAGGTAAACTGTGACCACTGGGGGCTAAGTGTCTCTGTGTTTGGACTGTGAAGCCAGTTGGTCATCCTCCAGTTTCTCTGGTGTTTCTTGCTGCTGCACTGGGAGCTTTGTATTTGCCTCATGAAATGCAAGGATTTCAACTGGGACACTGTGCTGGAGGGAGTTCTGTCAAATGTGGTGGGTCAGGCTCTGCAGGAGAATGCACCAACAAGGCTTCTCTTCCACATAGCTTGCCCCCTTGACCTTAGCAACCTGATTCTGAACATTGTCCTGATAAATCTCCATAAACAAGATGTTTTTACATAAAATGGTCTGCTGGCTGCACCATGTCAGTCACTAGTCATTTGGAAGCCAATGGCAGATCCACATGGCCCCAACACAGATGTTTTATCACACACCTGCACACCACTGCTCTAGGACAACTAATCAGGAGGGTCCAACTTATTGGCATCTCTTTTCTACACCATTCTCATGAAACCAAGTCAATCAAGGCACTGTCTGGTACACTCATAATCAACAACAGAAGATCCAAAGTTACTCCAGTGCCATCTGACTGTGGGAATTTCAAAAATGTCATGGGATTTATGTATCCATTTTTCAAGCATGAAGTTGGAGGCACTGTGGGTTTCAATTCATACAGGAACCATTAAATGTTAAGGAAGCTCATTTCAATGATATTTCTGGAGAACACTCAGAGGAAAGTCTTCCCAAAGAGTGGCCAAAAGGTCACATGAAACCAGGCCCATTGAGGTCTACAATGTGAGGTCCATGTGTTTTTTGACTCTCAACTATGGCTGCCAAGTCTGTCAGAATGAAATCATGTGATATCCTGGCTGAGATTCCCAGTGCTTTGTGGAAAGCCACGCTGGGCCAAGATCTCAGTTTCCAAGGGTGACTCTCATGCATGACCTAGTACAATCCCAACACAATTCCTGGCAATACTTCTCTGATGTCAGTTCTAGACCTCAGTCTCTAAGGGGAATCACACCAGAGTTCAAGTCAAGGTGTACCTAGTCATCTCTTCCAACCGGCACACATAGTGACCACAATTAAAACCAAAACACTCCCACATGGCCCTCATCCTCTTTCATAAAGACACTCATCATAACCTCTTGCTGGAGGTTTACATTATGGTTGCAGCCCAAGAAAGTGTCCAAAATAAGCTCCTTTGCAACCAATTTGTCTAAAGTCCGGGTGGCCTGGACACCCTTCCTGTGAACCAGGAGTGATCAAACAGGCCTGCTGTTAATACTGCTCTGCTACTACATTTTGAGGCCTACTGACTCTCAGTCATAGATTCTTTATGTGATTTGGAATTATGAGAAATCTAAAGGACTTATGGGCTAGCCACTGGAGGGCTTTGAAAAACTCATTTGAACCAAAGGATCACTTTTCTCACTTGATGGAGGTCAGGAACCTAACAGAGGTAGCCAAGAGATTTCATCCACAATGACTGATTTTTTACCATATTTGTTTTGGGTACACACATGGGATCTTTCTCTAGATCCATGAAGTGCTGAGAATCTAAGCCACAGCCTCACACAGGGCCAAGAGCCTGGTTCAGACACATCCCTATCCTAAGCAATTAAACAAAGAGACACAGGTGATGCACATGCATTTCCATTTGAAAACTGTTTTCTTCAAGCTTTACAAACGAGTGGCCTGAGGCAAAGACCTTCCTGAAATTCAGGGCAACAAACAATGGGTAAACAAAAGGCACAAATCAGGGTTTCTCCACTGGACATTACTGGTCACACTGATATCTTAGTTTTCTGAGATGCTCCCATTCCCTTCAGCTATCCAGTACATGGCCATGTCACAGAGCTTGGAGGTGGTACATATCATGGACACAAATCCATTACCTTATTTTGAAGAGTGGCCAGCATTCAAGAAGAAAACCGGAACTTAGGAAGATATTAGGTGTTGCCCATCCATAAGACAAGCTACAGTCCATTCATAAATCAAAAATGTTGAATGCTGGGAAGCTTTCTACTCGACAGGACACATCATTGATGCATTCTCTTTTCTAATGTCTTCAACCATGAACACAGTGGGATACATAGATCAACAAACACTCGCCTTGTCAAACGACCTACTATAAGGAGTCCACTCCAAACCAAACAAACCGCCTTTCCTACCTATTCTCAGAACATGAGACAGAACCACAAACTCACACCCATACCCACAAAGGCAGCTCCTTCCCCCAGGTAGGTCTGTGACTATACGGAGTGTCATCTGACTGGTGGGCCATACTATGTTACCCCAAAATTTCCTGTCCTGTCTCAGATCTGTTCTCCTTGGTCAACTCTGTGAAGTTGTGAGGAGCCAGTGGTGAACCACTACCTGCTTTCTCAGGAAAGGGCCCTCTACAGAGCTGTTCTGGCATTTAGCCATCCTCACATCAGTAGGTACCAAGTAAGACTGACTCTCTCCTTGGTAAATCCAAACAACTGAGAACACTGGGACTGGGACTGGGACTGGATCTTGGTGCCTGGTTTCCTTGATCCGAAGTTCAGAGAGTTCCATCACTAAGGAAGTGAGGTAGGTAACTTCCTTCAGGAACTGAATGAGGTCACAGCCTTGGCATTTACTTTGTCCAAACAGATGCTTCCAAGGGTCTCATGAGATGGAGGCTGCCCCTAATTTCTGTGACATTTTTATAATTTAGAATGGTATATCAACCCTAGGTACCTGTGACACTTTCACAAGTTAGAATGTTATATCAACCATAAGCACCCGGGAACAGCTCTCCACACAGGCCTGGTTTGGTCCATCTTCTCTACATGAAGAAGAGAGAGGCTGATTCCGACACATGTCTTTATCCTGACCTTGTTGTTTGCCGTGGAAGATGACTTTTGCTCTCTCAGGTCCTTCATAACATCCTACATCTTCTCCAGGGATTACTTTTGCATGGACCTTTGAAGTTCTCAGCAGGTGGAAGATCACTACATTCCTGTATTGTAAGACCAACTCTGTCCCTGCTCTTCTGTAATATTAGATTGAGGAACAGTGTATGGTTAGTGTTAATAACATGTTCAATATGGGTTAGGAATCATTCTGTGGGATGAATAATGTAATTGGGAACCTGCAATATTTACAAGAATATATAGGTGAAATATAAGTATGGAAAAAGAAATCTAGGAAAGATTTGAAGCCCAGAAGAGCATTTGGCCCTTGAGTGGAAAATTAGCTTTGACTTATGTTCTGCACATATGTCTCAGATAAATCGATATACAATGGCACAGGAACTTGTACCTTGGATGATTGAATAACGAAGAGAACATCCAGTCAAAAAGGGATTGTCACTAGGATTAGGAAGATATTCGGTAGGTTTAGGAAGAAGATTGAGTATAGGATTTGGACCAAAAGTTCTTTAGCAATAGGGTTTCGGGTAGAGATTGAATATAAATGTCAGCACATGTGAAGAGTCAGTCACAATGACATACTGGGGACAAAAGTAGGAAAGCAGATATCAATAGAGATTAGGAAATCAGGCAAATTATAAAATGAGTGATAGGTTTATATATTTTCAACAGGGTTGAGATTGAAAATGTAACCTTAGGAAGAAACATATATGTAATCACCAATATGATTGATATTTGAGAGCATTAGGCAACTTGGACATGGATGTTTTTAGTAATCCATGTTCACTTTGCATTTAGGCTTTGGGACAATCCTAAGTGTGACCTTTGCATTTTGTGTCCAGAATATTACTGTATTAAAATGTATATATAGTTCAGTTGACATGAGTATTTCTTCCACCATTTCTGGGAGCAATATTTTGAAGATATAGAAATTATTTTTGTGGGTACACAGAGGTGTACCCTGTGTCTATCAATAGAGAGATAATGAATGAATAGACCATACTGTGACTAAATAATATAACTGGTTCCACTTGAAATAATGGATTGAATTGATATCTGAAAGTATACAAGAAATCTTATATTGAAATACAATAATTCTTTCCAAACAGTTTTACATCTAATGATAATATTAGGGTTATGGTTTATCATGACGGTTGTTTGAGTTTTGCTTCAAAAGTGATAAAGGAAATCGAAAATAATGTGTTTTAAAGAAGTCTCTTGAAAAGAGCAGTCAAGAAACATGGAGGAATCCATGTGTTCTGAAGCAGGAAGTGAGTGAAAGTAAAACAAATGCGTATAAATTTGCTAAATTGTGGATGAAATATACATCTTATGATGTGCATAAACTGGAAAAATTCTAATGTACCAGTTTTGAATAAAAATGAACGTCAAAATACACATTATATCCCATAGGAATCTTCTTGCATTGATGTTAAACTGCGTCAGTTACTGTCGAAATATTAGAATTTTTTTGGTGACATTATACAACTTATTTTAGCACTAGCATGAAACAGAATGTAGAGGAAAGAGCAATGGATTTTTAGTTATAGCACTAATAATCTAACATTTAATGACTATTTTGGGGAGTCTAGAAATTACATAAGGCTATCTAACATAATTGTTTTTTATTTAACATTCATAAAAACTTGGAACTTTGGTAATATTTCTCTTTTTTTATTTTTTATTTTTAAGTTGTTGATAGACCTTCATTTTATTTATTTGTATGTGGTGCTGAGAATATTACCCAGTGCTTCACACATGCTAGACAAGCATGTTAACACTGAGCCACAAACCAAGCCCCTCCACTTTATTTTATCATCAAACACTCCTCTCCCTCTTCTTTACTCACTTTTCTTAATCATTTTCCCGCTTCTCTCTCTTCCTTTTTCATTTTCGCTCCTTATGTATTTTTCTCTTATGTCATTACAAACACTAGTATGCTATGAAATTTACATTTAAGACTGTTTTTATAGTCATTCTTTTTTCTTGAGAAAATTTAAATATTATAATCACCTGATAGATATATTAAAATACATTAATTATACATATGCATGTATATTCATTCATATGTTTTACATATATATATATATATATATATATATATATATATATATATATATATATACATTTATATTTAAAAGTGCTTTGATTGGCCTGTTAGAAAAAATATAGACCAAGTCTTTCTTAGTTCTCAAGTCTTCCAGAATTAACATCTTACAGTGAAAAGCAAATAAACATATTAATTTAACAGGTATCATTCTTATTTATCAATACTGATAATTTAAGTTTTTATATCACATTAAGCTGTAATATGGCATATTAACTCTTATGAACTAGAGAAATTTTTTTGAACAACCTATTAATTAAGGACCATATGCACTGACATTTCAAATGGCTTTCTTGTGATTTCAATTTCTATCCATTGCGTTTTAATTGCCAAATACTTATTTTAGTAATTTTCATATTCATAATTGATATAAAATCAATTTTTTAATCCATTTTGTAAGTAGTTACTTATTACAGTAGGGGCAGTATTAATAATTGTAAATCTTTAAAAGAAAAATGGTACAAAGATATTTTCATGCAAAATTAAGAATAATTGCGTTCTCTAAATGTTTGATTGTTGATACATATAATAAAGAGCTTTTGATGAGTCTCTTCCCCAGTAAAACGTAAAATGCAAAGACATAGTTGGGTATGTATGTTCAAATAAATATGAGGAAAAATAAACATTATCAGCTAGAAACTATTAAATAAAAATGAAAAGAACAATCCAACACATTGTACCAACTTGTCAGATGAGGTAGTATTCTGGAAGAATAGCCTAAGACTAGACCTGGTCCATGAGAAAATATTCACGAAAAAAATAAAATATGAAAAATATAGAAAATGCTATAAATTTTTAATGAAGGTAGGTGGATTATCCTTTAATCTCAATTATGTGCATTTTGAAAATTCAGTTTTCTGGTAAAATAAATTTGTGATAGATACAACTACACAAAACAAAGTTTCTTTTTAGCAAAATGAATGTATCTCAACACTTTTTTAGCCGATTTCTTCCCACTCAATTTTAAACGTTTATTTATTTATTTTTTATTGTTTGTTCAAAACATTACAAAGCTCTTGATATATCATCTTTCATACATTTGACTCAATTGGGTTATGAATTCCCAATTTTCCCCAAATACGAGATGCAGAATCACAATGGTTACACATTCACATTTTTACATAATGTCATATTAGTGACTGTTATATTCTGCTACATTTCTTATCCCCTACTATCCCCCCTCCCCTCCCCTCCCATCTTCCCTCTCTACCTCATCTGCTGTTGTTCACTTCTCTCCCTTGTTACCCCCTTTCCCCTCACAACCTCTTATATGTAATTTTGTGTAACATTGACGGTCTCCTACCATTTTCATATGCTTTCCATTCTCTCTCCCTTTCTCTCCCCCCACTCGTCTTTGATTTATATTAATCTTTTCCTCAAGCTCTTCCTCCCTGTTCTCTTCTTAGTTGCTCTCTTTATATCAAAGAAGACATTTGACTTTTGATTTTTAAGAATTGGCTAGCTTTTCATAGCATCATCTGCTCTAATGCCATCCATTTCCCTGCAAATTCTATGATTTTGTCATTTTTTAGTGCTGCATAATACTACATTGTGTATAGATGCCACATTTTTTTTATCCATTCATCTATTGAAGGGCATCTAGTTTGGTTCCACAGTCTAGCTATTGTGAATTGTGCCACCATGATCATTGATGTGGCAGTATCCCTATAGTATGCTCTATTAAGATCCTCAGGGAATAGTCCGAGAAGGGCAATAGCTGGTTCAAATGGTGGATCCATTCCCAGACTCCCCAGGAATCTCCATATTGCTTTCCAAATTGTCCTCACCAATTTGGAGTCCCACCAGCAGTGCACAAGTGTACTCTTTTCCCCACATCCTCGTCAATACTTGTTGTTGTTTGACTTCATAATGGCTTCCAATCTTACTGGAGTGAGATGGTATCTTAGGGTGGTTTTTTTTTGCATTTCTCTGACTGCTAAAGATGGTGAGCATTTTTTCATGTACTTGATGGATTCTATGTCCTCCTCTGTGAAGTGTCTATTCAGGTCCTTGGCCCATTTGGTGATTACATTATTTGTTATCTTATTGTTTAATTTTTTGAGTTTTTTGTATTTTCTGGGTATTGGTACTCTATCTGAAGTGTGAGGGGTAAAAATTTGTTTCCAGGATATAGGATCTCTATTTACCTCTCTTATTGTTTCTCTTGCTGAGAAAAACTTTTTATTTAACTAACTCCCATTTGTTTATTCTTGTTATTAACTATTGGGCTATGGGTGTCCTATTAAGGAATTTGGAACCCGACCCCACTGTATGTAGATCGTAGCCAACTTTTTCTTCTATCAGACGCAGTGTCTCTGATTTTATATCAAGCTCCTTGATCCATTTTGAGTTAACTTTTGTGCATGGTGAGAGAAATGGATTCAGTTTCATTTTGTTGCATATGGATTTCCAATTTTCCCTGCACCATTTGTTGAAGATGCTATCCTTCCTCCGTTGCATGCTTTTAGCCCCTTTATCAAATATAAGAAAGTTGTAATTTTGTGGATTGGTTTCTGTGTCCTCTATTCTCTACCATTGGTCCACCTACCTGTTTTGGTACCAGTACCACGCTGTTTTTATTACTATTGCTTTGTAGTACAATGTGAACTCTGATATCGCTATAACTCCAGATTCACACTTTCTGCTTAGAGTTGCCTTTGCTATTCTGGGTCTTTTGTTTTTCCATAAGAATTTCATGATTGCGTTATCTTTTTCTACAAGAAATGCTTTTGGGATTTTGATTGGCATCGCTTTAAACCTGTAGAGAACTTTGGGTAATATTGCCATTTTGATGATGTTAGTTCTGCCTATCCATGAACAGGGTTGATTTTTCCATCTTCTAAGACCTTCTTTTATCTCTCTCTTTACGGTTCTGTAGTTTTTATTATCTAAATATTTCACCTCCTTTGTCAGGTTGATTCCCAAGTATCTTATTTTATTTGAGTATATTGTGAAAAAAGTGGTCCCTCATTTTCATTTCAGAAGTTTTGTTACTGATATACAGGAATGCCTTTGATTTATGCTCGTTGATTTTATATCCTGCCACTTTGCTGAATTCATTTATTAACTCTAGCAGTTTCTTTGTAGACCCTTTTAGGTCTGTTAAATATATTATCATGTCATCTGCAAATAGCGATAATTTAAATTCTTCTTTTCCTATTTTTATGCCTTTAATTTCTTTTGTCTAATAGCTCTGGCTAGTATTTCAAGAATTAAATTGAGTAGAAGTGGTGATAAACGGCATCCCTGTCTTGTTCCAGATTTTAGAGTGAATGCCTTCAGTTTTTCTCCATTTAGTTTAGGATGATACTAGCCTGAGTTTTAGCATATATAGCTTTTACAATGTTGAGGTCAGTTCCTGTTATCCCTAGTTTTTCTATTGTTTTGAGCAAAAAGGGATGCTGAACTTTGTCAAATGCTTTTTCTGCATCTATCGAGATGATCATATGGTTCATGTCTTTAAATCTATTGATGTGGTGAATGGCATTTATTGATTTCCATATATTGAACTATCCTTGCATCCCAGGGATGAATCCTACTTTATCATGGTGCACAATTTTTTTGATATGATTTTGTAATTGATTCGCCAGGATTTTATTGAGAATTTTTGCATCCAAGTTCTTTAGAGATATTGGTCTGTAGTTTTCTTTCTCTAAAGTGTCTTTGTCTGGTTTCGGGATCAGGATGATGTTGGCCTCATAGAATGAATTTGGAAGAGCTCCTTCTTTTTGTATTTCTTGAAATAGCTTCAAAAATATTGGTATTAATTCTTCTTTGAAGGATTTGTTGAACTCCGCTGTATACCCATCCAGTCAAGAGCTTTTTATGTTGGTAGTCCTTTAATGGCTTCTTCTATTTCTTCCTTTGTTATTGGTCTGTTTAAATTGTGTGTGTCTTCCTGACTCAATCTGGGCAGATCCTATGACTTAAGAAATTTATCGATATCTTCACTATCTTCTATTTTATTGGAATATAATGTTTCAAAATACCTTCTAATTATCTTCTGTATTTCTGTAGTGTCTGTTGTGATATTGCCTTTTTCTTCCCGTATGTTAGTAATTTGAGTTCTCTCTTTTCTTCTCTTCATTAGCATGGCTAAGGGCCTGTCGATCTTATTTATTTTTTCAAAGAACGAACTTTTAGTTTTATCAATTTTTTCAATTTTTTTGTTTCAATTTTGTTGATTTCTGCTCTAAATTTAATTATTTCTTGTCTTCTACTACATTTGCTGTTGTTTTGTTCTTCCTTTTCTAGGTTTTTGAGGTGTAGTGTGAGTTCATTTATTTGTTGGTTTTTCTTTTTTTGAGGAAAAAACTCCAAGAAATGAATTTCCCTCTTAAAACTGCTTTCACTGTGTCTCATAGATTCTGGTACATTGTGTCTGTATTGTCATTTGTCTCTAAGAATTTTTTTATCTCCTCCTTTATGTCTTCTGTAACCCATTGATCATTCAGTAGCATGTTGTTCATTTTCCATGTGATGTAGGATTTTTCCTTCCTTCTTTTATCATTGATTCCAAGTTTCATTCCATTATGATCAGAAATGGTGCATGGTATTATTTCCATGCCTTTATATTTACTAAGAATTGCTCTATGGCATAATATATCTTTGAGTAGGATCCATGTGCTGCTACTAAAAAGAACGTGTATCCACTTGATGATGGTTGATATATTCTATATATGTCGGTTAAGTCTAGGTTATTGATTGTGCTGTTGTGTTCTATAGTTTCTTTATTCAGTTTCTGTCTAGAGGATCTGTCTAATGCCGAGAGTGGTGTGTTGAAGACACCCATAATTTTTGTGTTGTAGTCCATTTGACTCTTGAACTTGAGGAGAGTTTGTTTTATGAACGTTGCAGCTCCATTGCTTGGTGCATACAAATTGATAATTGTTATGTCTTGTTGGTGGATGGTTCCTTTTAACAGAATATAGTGTCCTTCTTTATCCCTTTTGATTAACTTAGGTTTGAAGTTGATTTTTTTTCATATGAGTATGGCCACTCCTTCTTGCTTCTGAGGGCCATGTGAGTGGTATGATTTTTCCCAACCTTTTACCTTCAGCCTGTATATGTCTTTTCCTATCATATGAGTCTCCTGAAGGCAATATATTGTTGGATTTGTTTTTTTGATCCACGTTACTAGCCCATGTCTCTTGATTGGTGAGTTTAGGCTATTAACATTTAAGGTTACAATTGAAATATGATTTGTACTTCCAGTCATGTTTATTTATTTATTATATTTTAGTTTGTCTAGTTTTTACTTTTTTGGTTATTTTCCTCCCCCTTTCCTGAGATACCTCCCACTGTTAGTTTGGGGCACTATTTTTCAATTCTTCTTCTTGTAGTATTTTGCTCAAAATGCTTTGCAGTGCTGGTTTTCTGGCTGTGAATTCTTTTAGCTTTTGTTTCTCATGAAAGACTTTAATTTCATTCTCAAATCTGAAGCTTAATTTTGCTGGATACAGTATTCTTGGTTGAAATCCATTATTTTTCAGCATTTTAAATACATTTTTCTAGGATCTTCTCGCTTTCAAAGTCTGTGATGAAAAATTAGTCGTTAACCTAATTGGTTTACCCCTGAATGTAATCTGCCTCCTTTCTCTTATAGCATTTAATATTCTCTCCTTGTTCTGAATGTTGTCTATCTTCATAATTATATGTCTTGGACTTTGTCTATTATGGTTTTGAATGTTTGAGGTCCTGTAGGCTTCCAGGAGTTGGCAATCCAATTCATCTTTCATCTCTGGGATGTTTTCTAGAGTTATTTTATTTAATATGTTGTCTATTTATTTCGTTTCAATCTCTATGCCTTCTTCTATCGCGATGACTCTCAAGTTTTTTTTTTTTTATGACATCCCATATCTCTTGAATAGATTGCTCGTGGGATTTAAGCATCTTTTCTGTGTTGACTATTCTTTTCAAGTTGATAAACTTTGTCTTCATTATCTGATTTTCTGACTTCTACTTGAACTAGTCTATTTGTAATATTCTTGTTTGAGTTTTTAATTTGGTTTATATTTTCCTGCATTTCTAGGATTACTGTTTGATTTTTTTAAAGATCTCTATCTCCTGGTAAAGCTCGTTGTTTGCCATTTGAATTTGTTTGTTTAATTCATTTTCAAAATATACTTTTATTTCTTGGACTTGCTGCCTCATGTCTTCTCTAATATTCCTTTCCATCTGAGTTAGGTATGCCTTGAGTTCTTTCCCTATCCCTGTTTCTGATGCTTCTAGGTACTCCTGCAAGTTGTCCTGCATTGTTTGTACTACTTTTTTAGCTTGTTTTTTCATGATGTTCACGTTACTTTCCAGCTCTATTTGACTGCTATGTTTCTGCTGTATTCCATAGATTTGTTTTGGTGTTGTATATCTCTGTTGTCTCTCCTTTGTGTTGGTAGACTATGCCTGCTAAAGTGGATTCCGCTTGGAAGTAATTCCGAAGGCCGAGGTCCAGTGACGTCACCTCTCTGTTTTGGCGGGCCCCAGGCTCCTTACCACGGTGTCCAAGTAGGGGGGCGGGACTGGACTTTCTCTGGTTGGTTTCAGCTCCGGGTCACTGGCGGGCAGGCGGTCTCCAGCTGCCCAGTTACGCAGGCAGCAGTTGGGCTGTCACTGGTGGGCGGGCGATCTCTAGCCACCCAGTGGCATGGTCGGTCGCCGGAGGGGGGGCTTTCTCCAGCCGCCTAGTCATGCGCGCAGCGGGTGGACTGTCGCCTACCGGCCTGCAGTCTCCAGCCGCCCAGTCACAAGGGCCTGGCCTCTAGTCCCCTGGTTTCTCCCGCTAGTCCTGGTTTCTCCTGCTAGAACAGATTTTCCCTGAGTGATGCCTCTCGGCAGTTCAAACTGTACTCTGGGCCTGCAGTTTGTTGGGTGTGGAGGGTGTCTATTGGGAACCCAGACACTCCATTGTTTTGATTTTTTCTGCTTGCCCCTCCCCCAGCGCTGGCTAGACACGCTTTGATTTTGCCACTGATGTGAGGGGAATTGAAAGTCAGGTGTCTCTAGTTTTACCCGCGTCTTTATGCAGGCTCGCTCTGATAATCCCTCCCCCGGAAAGCCTAGGAGAGATTTTATGGAATTCCCCGCTGTATGGGAGATGAGCTGAGTAACATACACCTGTTTTATTGTTGCAATCTGTTGGAGAGTGGCGGTGGTTACTTCAGGTCTCCAAGATGGTGGCCGCTGGTTTTCTTGGTGTAGTTTCTTTTGTGGGGGATAGAACTTTACCGCTTCCTTCCCCGTCTGGAATCCCGAACTCAGCCTGAGGCTCAGTGGGGGCTCTACCGGCAGGATCCACAGAATCCGCAGCAACGTTTCTCCCTGCTTGCAGGTCGCTTCTCAGTGGTGCCCCGCCATCTGTAACAATGGGCCTGGCCGCACGATTCATCAGCCCGGTTCTCCGGTCACACAGTTGGCTATTGGGAACCCCGGCACTCTATTGTTTTGATTTTTTCCGCTTGCCCCTCCCCCAGCGCTGGCTAGACAGGTTTCATTTTCACTGCTCATGTGAGGGGGAGTTGAATGTCAGTTCCCTCTAATTTTCCCCCATCTTTATGCAGGCTCGCTCTGATAATCTCTCCCCCGGGAAGCCTAGGAGAGATTTTATGCGAATTCCCCGATGTATGGAAGATGAGCTGAGTAACACACAAATATTTTATTGTTGCAACCTGTAGGAGAGTGGCTGTGGTTACTTCAGCTCTCCAAGATGGTGGCCGTTGGTTTCCTTGGAGGAGTTTCCATTGTGGGAATTAGAATTGTACCGCTTCCTTCCCTGTCTGAAATCCTGAACTCAGCTCAGGGCTCAGTGGGGGCTCTACCGGCAGGATTTCACAGAATCCGCATCAATGTTTCTCCTTGCTTATTGGTCGCATCTCGGTGGTGCCGCGCCTTCTGTAGCCACTGTGCGGGCCAGTCAGACCGGATCTCGAGTCACACAGTTGGCTCGTGTTTGAGACTCAATTACCAGACCAGGGTGGTAGAAATACTTCTTCTACATTTTGGTGCACCCCCATTTTGCTGTAATTTTCTAACAAGATAGTTTTTAGTCGTTCTAACTCGTTATTCACCTTTGCAGTGGTGCGGTACACAGGGTGTCATGCACTCTATTCGCAGCCATATTTCAATGATGAACTATTATGATTTTTATGCACCATTTACTGAAGTTAGTTTTCAGTATTAGGAAAGAAATATGAATGTCAGGTTTTCAGGTGGATGAATATTTCTGAGAATAATCTTCTGAAAAGTTGATTATAAATCCACATACATGAATATGAATGATTTTAGGGAGTGTATCATAAGACACATACATTTCAGATTTTGAAAAATCTAGAGAGTGTATATATATATATATATATATATATATATATATATATATACACACACACACACACACACACACACACAAATACACACACACACAGACATTAAAAAATAGCAATATATATGCCAATCGAAATTCATCATGAAATATATATATCATCCAACATATCAAAAAAATACGTTTTACTAAAAATGGATTTATGTATAATGTTGTTCAACTAGGAAGCTCACCCATAGGTTGAATTATCAGTTCCAACAGCGTTTAGGAGGAGTGATCTCTTCTGACAATTTGTATCTGCCAAGTCAGCCATATCTGAAGAAGGTACGTGTGATACCAGGTAGAATTCTATATGTGCATATAAAAATACATGAGCTGAATAGGCTACAGACAGACAGGAATTCACATATTTCTTAACTTTAAAAACACATGGTGAACTATTTCAATAAACATTGACTATATTTATAACTCCTACCCTATATAATGCAAAAGGGAAGTCCAACTACACACCATGCGTCCTCTGGACTGCTTGTATATCTATTCTGTTTGGGTTACTATTCTCCATCATATTAGGATTTGTAGTCAGAGTCTAGTAGGGTATGGGTTAGTGTCAGAGATTCAGTATTTTGAATTGAAAATAGGAAAATAAACGCAAAGTGTTTTCAAATATTTGCTACACAAAAATCTCCCCACTCTCATCCAGAACAATGCCTTGATATTACCCTCGCCTGAAGTAATGCACAATTAGAAGAGAAGAGTTAGAAAATCTGTGAATACATATCTGGAATGGAATATGCTCAGGAGTTCACAACCTTGGAGGTGGTAGAGGAGTTTCCAAAAGTAAGGGAGAGGGTAAACACTCCACAAACATGGAGCTCTGCAGGTTTAAGGACTTCTTGAGAAACTGCCTCTGAGGTTGGGCACTTGAAATATATGTTGTTGTCAGGAGCTTTAGCTTCCTATGCAGTGAGGGCATCAAAACTGGGTCTGAATCTATGTGACCTGGAGGACATGGTATCTTATTTTTCAATGAACATGACGCAGCAGTGCTCAATTCTCACTTTGTAGGTAAACTGTGGCAACTGGGGTCTAAGTGTCTCACCGTGTGGACTGTGAAGCCATTTGGTCATCCTCTAGTTTTCCTAGTGTGTCTTGCTGCTGCACTGGGAGTTTGGTATTAGCTTCACAAAATACAAGGAGTTCAACTGGGACATAGTGCTGGAGGGAGTTCTGTCACATGCAGTGGTTCAGGGTCTGCAGGAGAATGCACCAATCAGGCTTCAATTCTACATCGCTTGCCCCTGGGAAAATAGCAACCTGATTCTGAACATTGCCCTGAAAACTCTATATATAACAAGATGCCTTAACATATAAGGGTCTGCTGGCTGCACCATGTCAGTCACAAGCCATTTGGAAGCCAATGGCAGATCCACATGGCCCCAACACAGATGTTTTATCACACACCTGCCCACCACTGCTCTAGGCCCGCTACTAAGCAGGCTCCAACTTACTGGCATCTCTGTTCTAGACCATTTTCATGAAACCCAGTCAATCAACGCATTGTCTGGTATACTCATGATCAGCAAACGGACATCAAAATGTTCTCCAGTGCCACCAGGTCATGAAAATTTCAAAAATTCCATGGTATTTATCTAGCCATTTTTCCAGGATGAAGTTGGAGGCACTATGATTTTCAATTTATTCAGGAACCATTAAATGTTGAGGAAGCTCATTTCAATGAAAGCTCTGGAGAACACACACAGGCAAGGCTTCTCAAAGAGTGGCCAAAATGTCACATGAAGCCAGGCCCATTGAGGTCTACAATGTGAGATCCATGTGTGTTTTAACTCTCAACTATGGCTGCCAAGTCTGTCAGAATAAAATCATGTGATATCCTGGCTGAGATTCCCCGTGCCTTGTGGAAAACCTTCCTGGGCACACATCTCAAATCCAAGGGTGACTCTCATGCATGGCCTCCTAAAATCCCAACACAACTCATGGCAATACTTCTCTGAGGTCATTTCTAGAACTCAGTCTCTAAGGAGAATCACACCAGAGTTCAAGCCCAGGTGAAGCCAGTCATCATTTCCAACCGTCAAACTAATAACCACAATTAAAACCAAAACACTTCCACATGGCCCTCATCTTCTTCCATATAGATACTCATTATAACCTCTGGCTGGAGGTTTCCATGAGGGGTGCAGCCCAAGACAGTGTCCAAAATAAGCTCCCTTGCCCATCATTTGCCTAACGTTGGGGTGGCCTGAACACCTTCCTGTGAACCAGGAGTGATCAAGTAAGCCTGCCGTTAATACTGCTCTCTTTCTCCAATTTGAGGACTACTGACTGTGGGGTTTAGATTCTTTATGTGAATTGGAAACATGAGAAAAGCCAAGCACCTTTGGGCTTCCCTCTTCAGGGCTTTGAAGAAATCATTTGACCCAAAGAATCCCTATTCTCACTTGATGAAGGTCAGGAACCTTACAGAGTAAGGTGTGAGACTTCATCCACAATGACTGCACTTTGGGCCATTTCGGGTTTGGATGAAAACATGGGATCCATTAGGTGCTGAGAATCTAACCAAAGCCTCACACAGGGCCAAGAGGCTAATTCTGACACATACATTTCCAAAACAAATAAGCAAAGAGCCACAGGTGATGCCCATTCATTTCCATTTGAAAACTGTTTTCTTCAAGCTTTACAAACGAGTGGCCTGAGGCAAAGACCTTCCTGAAATTCAGGGCAACAAACAATGGGTAAACAAAAGGCACAAATCAGGGTTTCTCCACTGAGACTTTCCTGGTCACACTGATATCTGAGTTTTCTCAGATGCTCGCCATTCCCGTCAGCTACCCTGTACATGGTTATATCACAGAGCTTGTAGGTGGTACATATCTTGGACACAAAACCATGAGGCTATTCTGGAGAGTGGCCAGAATTTACGAAGAAAACAGAAACTCAGGAAGGTACCAGGTGTTGCCCTTCGATAAGGCAAGCTGCAGTCCATTTATAAATTGGGCAGGATGAATGGTGGGAAGCTTTCTACTACAAAGGACACATCCATTGATGCATTATCTTTTCTAATGTCTACAATCACGGACAGACTGGGTTACACACATATAGAAGCACTCGCCTATTCAAATGACTTACTAGAAATACTCAATGCCAATCCAAAGAAACAGCCTTTCCTACCTATTCTCAGAACATGAGACAAAACCACAAACACACACCCACACCCACAAAGGCACCTCCTTTGCCCAAGTAGGTCTGTGACTATCCAGAATGTCCTCTGAATGATGGGCCATATTATATTCCTTCAAAATGGCCTCTTCTGTCTCAAATCTGGTCTCCTTGGCCAACTCTGTGAACTTTTCAGGAGCCATGGGTGAGCCACTACCTGCTTTCTCAGGAAAGGCCCCTCTTCAGAGCTTTCCTGGCATTTGGCCATCCTCACATCAGTAGGTACTAAGACTGACCCTGTCCTTGGTAAATTGAAACAAGTGAGACCACTGGGACTGGCCTCTCTTCCTGGATCACAAGTTCAGAGAGTTCCATCGCCATGGAGGTGAGGTGAGGTCACTTCCTTCAGGAACTGAATGAGGTCACTGCCTTGGCAACCTCTTTGTCGTAAAAGTTACTTCTAAGGGTCCCTTGAGATGGAGGCTGTCCCTACTTCCAGTGACACTTTCACAAGTTAGAATGGTATATCAACCATAGGCACCTGGGATCAGCTCTTCACACAGGCCTTGTTTGGTTCATTTTCTCTACATTTAGAAGATAGAGGTTGATTCAGACACAACCCTTCATCCTGACCAGGTTGTTTGCCATGTAATTTGACTTTTGCTCTCTCAGGTCCTTCATAGCTGCCTACATCTTTTCCAGGGATCATTTCTGCATGGACCTTTGATGTTCTCAGCAGGTGAAAAATCCTCTACATTTCTGTATTGTAAGACCAACTCTGTCCCTCCTCTTCTGTAAAGTCAGATTGAGGGAACAGTGTATGTTTAGGGTTAATAACATGTTTGATTTGGGTTAGGAATCTCTCTGCCGGATGAATAATGATATTGGGAACCCGTGATATTTACAAGAGTATATAGGTGAATTACAAGTCTGAAAACAGAAATCTAGGTAAGATTTGAAACCAGAAGGGCATTGGGCCCTTGAGTGGGATACTTAGGTTAGAATAATGTTCTGCATATATGTCTCAGATAAATTGAAATACAGTGGCATAGGACCTTATACCTTGGATGATTGATTGTCGAAGAGAACATCCAGTCAAAAAGCGATAGTCAGTAGGATTAGGAAGATAGTCAGTAGGTTTAGAAATAAGAGTGAGCATAGGATTTGGAGCAAAATTTCTTTACAATAGGGTCTAGGATAGAGAGTGAATGTATATTTCAGCATATGTAGTGTCAGAAACAATGATGAACTGGGGAAGATATGTAGGAAAGCAGATATCAATAAAGATATTAGGAAATCAGGCAAAGTATTAAGTGAGTGATAGGATTCGACATTTTCAACAGGCTTGAGGTTTAATATATAATTTTAGGAAGAAACAAATATGTAGTCACCAATAGGATTTACATTTGAGAGCATTAGGCAATCTGGACATTGTTGTTTTAGAAATCCATGCTCACTTTCCACTTAGGTTTTGATAAAATCATGAGTGTGACCTTTGTTTTTGTGTCCAGAATATTACTGTGATAAAATATATATATAAGGTGACATGAGTATTTCTTCCACCATTTCTGGGAGCAATATATTGAAGAGGTATAAATTAGAATTGGGGGGACAAAGAGGTGTACACTGTGTCAATGAATATAGAGATAATGCATTAATAGACCATACTGTGAATAAATAGATTAACTGGATCCAATTTTAAATAATGGATTGAATTGAAATGTGAAATTATACAGGAAATCTTATATTGATATACATACATTCATTCCAACCAGTTATACATCTAATGGTAATATTAATGTTATGGTTTATCTTGAAGAGTGTGTGAGTTTAGCTTCGAAATTGATTATGGAAATCGAAAATAATGTGTTTGGAAAGAAGTCTCATGAAAAGACCAGTCAAGTAACATGGAGGAATACATGTGTTCTGAAGCAGGAAGTGATGGAAAGTGAAACAAATTCCTATAATTTGTGAACTTGTGGATGATATATATATCCTATGATGTGCAAAAACTGAAGAAATAGTAATGTACCAGTGTTCAATTAAAATGAACGTCAAAATAGAAATCATGTCCCATAGGAATCTACTTGCATTGATGTTAAACTGGGTCATTAACTGTAGAAATATTAGGATTTGTAAGCACCATTAATAGAAGTTAGTTTTCAGTACTGGGAAACAAATATGTATTTCAGGTGGATGAGTATTTCTGAGAATAATCTTGTGAAAAGTTGATTATGAATCCACATACATGAACATGAATGAATTTACGGAGTGTATATAAGACACATATATTTCATATTTTATAAAATGTGGAGAGTGTGTGTGTGTGTATATATATATATATATATATATATATATATATATATATATATAC
This sequence comes from Callospermophilus lateralis, assembly GCF_048772815.1. Classification (NCBI taxonomy): domain Eukaryota; kingdom Metazoa; phylum Chordata; class Mammalia; order Rodentia; family Sciuridae; genus Callospermophilus; species Callospermophilus lateralis. The sequence goes on from NW_027510156.1 coordinate 248,096, forward strand.
ATATATATACAAAAAAACACAAAAAATAAATTAAATGTATCAATATATATGCCAATCGTAATTCATCATGTAATATAAATCATTCACAGATGCAAAAATATTTATTTTACTAAACATGGATTTATGAATAATATTGTTCTACTAGGAAGTTCACCCATAGTTTGAATTTTTAGTTCCAACAGCGTTTAGGAGGAGTGATCTATTCTCACAATTTGTTTCTGCCAAGTAAACCAACTCATAAAAATTTACGTGTGATACAAGGTAGAATTCTACATGTGAATATAAAAAGTACATGTGCTGAGGAGGCTACAGAGAAAGGGAGACAGGATTTCACATATTTGTTAACTTTAAAAACACATGGAGGACTATTTCAATTAAAAATTTAGTAGATTTATAAAACCTACCCTTTATCATGCAAGAGGGAAGACCAACTATACACCATGACTTCTCTGAAATGCTTGTATTTTCATTCTGTTTGGGTATTTTTCTCCATCATATTAGGATTAGTAGTCAGAGTCTAGTAGGGTATGATTTAGTGTCAGGGATTCAGTATTTCGAATGGAAAGTTGGAAAATGGATCAATGTGTATGCAACAGGCAAATAGCTAATTATTCTAATATAACCTGAAGCAACAATCTCTCTATGTACTTTAAATTTCAACATTTTATCACTCCATCTTAATATATCTATGTTGCCAAAATTAAATGCTATAATTGAAAAAAAAAAAACATGTTGTTGTCAGGAGCTTTATCTTCGTTTCTAATGAGACCATCAAAGCTGGATCTGCATCTCTGAGATCTGGAGGACATGGTTTATAATTTTCCAAGGAACATGAAGCAGCAGTGGTGAATTCTCTTTGTAGTGAGAGCATCAAAGCTGGGTCTGCATCTATGTGACCTGGAGGACATGGATTCTTCTTTTACAATGAACATGAGGCAGCAGTGCTGAATTCTCTCTTTGTAGGTAAACTGTGGCCACTGGGGGCTAAGTGTCTCCCCATGTGGACTGTGAAGCCATTTCATCATCCACCACTTTTCACAGTGTTTCTTGCTGCTGTACTCGGAGTTTGGTACTCGATTCATGAAATACAAGGAGTTCAACTGGGACACCATGCTGGAGGATGTTCTGTCCCATGTGGTGTGTCAGGGTCTGCAGGAGAATGCACCAACAGGGCTTCTATAGCACATAGGTTGCCCCCTTGACCATAGCAACCTGATTCTGAACAATGCCCTGAAACCTCTCCATATAACAAGATACCTTTACATATAAGGGTCTGCTGGCTGCACCATGTCAGTCACAAGCCATTTGGAAGCCAATGGCAGATCCTCATGACCCCACAACAGATGTTTTATCACACACTTGCTCACCACTGCTCTAGGCCCACTAGTAAGCAGGCACCAACTTAATGGCATCTCTATTCTCCACCATGTTCATAAAACCAAGTCAATCAAGGCACTGTCTGGTACAGTCATGATCAGCAACAGGACATCCAAAGGTTCGTCAGTGCCACCTGGTCATTGAAATTTCAAAAATTTCATCGTATTTATCTAGCCAATTTTCAAGAATGGAGTTGGAGGCACTGTGGGATTCAATTCATTCAGAAATTATTCAATGGTGAGGAAGCTCATTTCAATGATAATTTTGGAGAACTCTCACAGGCAAGGCCTCCCAAAGAGTGGCCAAAAGGTCACATGAAGCCAGGCCATTGAGGTCTCCAATTGAGGTCCATGTGTGTCTTGACTAGCAAATATGGCTTCCAAGTCTTTCAGAATAAAATTATGTTATATCCTGTCTGAGATTCCCAGTGCTCTGTGAAAAGCCACCCTGGGCCTAGATCTCAGATTCCAAGGGTGAATCTCATGCGTTGCCTCCTAAAATTCCAACACAATTCATGGCAATACTTTTTTGATGTCTGATCCAGAACTCAGACTTTAAGGGGAATGACACCAGAGTTCAAGCCAAGGTGGATCCAGTCATCTCTTCCAACTGCCAGACGAATGACCACAATTAAAACCAAAACACTCCCAAATGGCCCTCATCTTCTTAAATATAGACACTCATCATAACCTCTGGCTGGAGGTTTCAATGCGGGACGCATCCCAAAAGAGTGTCCAAAATATTCTCCCTTACTCCTCATTTGCCTAAAGACAGGGTGGCATGGACACCCTTCCTGTGAACCTGGAGTGATCCAATATGCCTGCCGTTAATACTGCTCTGCTTCTCCAATTTGAATCATACTGACTCTCTGGGATAGCTTCTTTATGTGATTTGGAGTCATAAGAATACACAAGCATCTCTTCAGGGCTTCGAAGAACTCATTTGACCCAAAGGATCCCTATTCTCACTTGATAGAGGTCAGGAACCTAACAGAGGAAGGCAAGAGACTCATCAACAATGACAGATTTTTGGAAATTTTGCTTTGGATTGCACACATGGAATCTATCTTTAGATCCATCATGTCCTGAGAATCTAAGCCACAACCTCATACAGGGCCAAGAGGCTGATTCAGACACATTTCTTTCCAAAGCAATTAAGCAAAGAGCCACAGGTTATGCCCATTTATTTCCATTTGAAAACTGTTTTATTCAGGCTTCACAATGGGGTGGCCTGAGGCAAAGACCTTCCTGACATTCATGGCAACAGAACCATAGTTAAGCAAATGAACCAAAGCATGGTTTCTCCACTGAGAGTTTACTGGTCACACTGATATCTGAGTATTCAAAGATGTTCCCATTCTCTACAGCTCTCAAGTATATGGACATGTCACAGAGCTTGGAGGTGGTACATATCTTGGACACAAAACCATGAGCCTATCCTGGAGAGTGGCCAGAATTCAGGAAGAAAATAGTAACTTAGGAATTTACTAGGTGTTGCCCATCCATAAGACACACCATAGTCCATTCATAAATTAGGCAGGATGAATGCTGGGAAGTTTTCTACTAGACAGGACACATCCAGTGATGCATTCTCTTTTCTAATGTCTACAACCACGGACACAGTGGGATACACAGACATAGAAACACTCGCCTTGTCAAACGACTTACTAGAAACAGTCCACTCCAATCCAAACAAAGAGACTTTCCTACCTATTCTCAGAACTTGAGAGAAACCACAAACTCACACCCACACCGAAAAAGCCACCTCCTTAACCCAAGTAGGTCTGTGACTATCCAGATTGTCCTCTAACTGGTGGGCCATAATATGTTCCCCTGAAATGGCCTGTCCTGTCTCAGATCTGGTCTCCATGGCCAACAATGTGATGTTGTCAGGATCCAGCGGTGAACCAATACCTGCTTTCTCAGGAAAGGTCCCTCTTCAGAGCTCTTCTGGCATTTAACCATCCACATATCAGTAGGTACCAAGGAAGACTGACTCTGTCCTTGGTAAATCCAAACAAGTGAGACCACTGGGACTGGGACTGGGACTGGCTCTGGGTGCCTGGCTTCCTGGATCACAAGTTGAGAGATTTACATCACCAAGGAAGTGAGGTGAGGTCACTTCCTTCAGGAACTGAATGTGGTTACTGCCTTGGCCACCACTTTGTCCTAACAGTTGCTTCCAAGGGTCCCATGAGATGGAGGCTGCTCCTACTTCCTGTGACATTTTCACAAGTTAGAATGGTATATCAACCATAGGCACCTGGGAACAGCTCTCCACACAGGCATGGTTTGATCAGTCTTCTCTACATTACGAAAGGAGAGGCTAATTGAGACACATCCCTTCATACTGACCAGGGTGTTTGCCATGGAATATGACTTTTGCTCTCTCAGTTCCTTCATAGATGCCTGCAACTTCTCCAGGGTATCATTTCTGCATGCACCTTTGATGTTCTCAGCAGGTGGAAGATCCCCTACATTACTGTATTGTAAGACAAACTCTGTCCCGGCTCATCTGTAAACTTAGTTTGAGGGAACAGTGTATGGTTAGGGTAATAACAGATTCAATTTGGGTTAGGAATCATACTGAGGAATGAACAATGGTGTTGGGAACTTGCGATATTTACAAGAATATATTGGTGAAATATAAGTATGAAAACAGAAATCTAGATAAGATTTGAATCCAAGAAGGGCATTGGGCTGTTGATTGGGATACTTAGCTTTGAATTACATTCTGCACAGATGTCTCAAATAAATCAATATACAATGGCATAGGACCTTGTACATTGGATGATTGATTGTCGAAGAGATCATTCAGTCAAAAAGGTATAGTCAGTAGGATTAGGAAGATAGTTGGTAGGTTTAGAAAAAAGAGTGTGTATAGAATTTAGACCAAAAGTTCTTTAGCAATAGGGTTTCAGATATAGAGTGAATGTAATTGTCAGCACATGTGAAGAGTCAGTCACAATGATGAACTCATGAAAATATGTAGGAAAGCAGATATCAATAGAGACATTAGGAAATCAGGCAAAATACAAAGTGAGTAATAGAATTAGTCATTTTCAACAGGGTTGAGGTTCAATACATAATCTTAGGAAGAAACAAATATGTAATCACCAATAGGATTGATTTGAGATCATTAGGCAACCTGGACAAGGATATTTTTAGTAATCCATGCTCACTTTCCATTTAGGCTTTGGTGAAAGGTTAATAAAGTAGGTACTTGTCACTTCCTGTTTTTCTGTATGCTTAACAAAACACTGTTGAAATCTTGAGGACTGTTTGGTAAACTTGTTTCCAGAATGTGCTGTCCCCAACTGCCAAACTGCAGAATGTACACCCTCACCCGTTTGCACGCAAACCACCTTCTTGCCCTGACCCATCAATAAACTTCCCTCCCTGCCCTCTCCAAGGAAAGTATATAAGCTCTGCTTAAGCTGTTCTTATTGCTCTCTGCTCTATTCAAGTGAGCTCTGAGCCCCAGAATGCTGAAATCCCAATAAACCCTTTATTGTTGCATGAGACATTCTCTTGGTGGTCTCTTCATCTGACGCTCCCCCGACCTTTACATCTGGAGGCACTAGCGAGATCCAGCAGCGGCGGACAAAAGACCCCCAAGGGGCTCCTTTAAGGGTAAGTAAGATGACTCTTTCTGGTTTCAGGTTTCAGGTTAGGGTTTGGCAAAATCGCTATCAGTAAAGAGTGTGAGCTCTCTCTGATGGTGGCTGACAGACGTGTCACAGAGCCACAGGCCACGTCCCTGGGAGATGCCCCAGAGGACTCAGGAAATCGAGGAACAATAGTCTCCTTGACTCAGTGATATTTTGTTTTAGATTCGGTATTGCCAGCCCATCAGGTTTTGCCGGGTACTCAGTCCTGGTCTCAGTATTGGACGTCCATTGCCTGTCTTTATTGTCTTGTTTTGTCTGTGTAGTGTGTCGTTGCCTTCACTGTTTGTGTATCTCTCATTTTGGGACAGAGCACTTCAACACCTCTCTCCCTGACCCTTGATCACTGGACCAAAGTCTACTTGAGGGCCCAGAATCTTTCTTTTTCAGTAAAACGCTCGACTTGGCAGACTCTCTGTGCCTCAGAATGACACACCTTTGGAGTTGGATGGCCCCCAGATGGATGTTTCTATTTCCCAATAATTTGAAAAATCAGAGATATTGTCTTTCAGCCAGAGCGACATAGCCATCTAGAGCAACAGCCATATATCTTAACTTGGCAGGACCTCTGCAAATCTCCTCCATGGGTGAAGCCTTTCCTTGTCCCTGCCCCCGCTCCTATTCCTTCCACCACGATTCTATCTCTCAAACCCTCTGCTCATCCTCCTCCACCCTCTCTTCTCCCTGAGTCTCAAGACTCTACTGGACTCTCCTCCCCCTTTTTATCCCCTGCCCTAGTCCCCAACCCCCAACAACTTCTAAGTGATTCCCCTTCTGCTGACTCAGTCTCTCCGCCATTGGAGGAAGTTAGGCCGGCCCAGCGTCCTCCAGATGACTCCCCCGCATCACACACAGCCCCTCCTTCCCTGGAGGAAGCTGGCCCGGCTAAAAGAACTCAAAGAACGCCCTGGCGTTTTTATACCTGCCTACTTGGGATGACTGCCAACAAATCCTAGAGACTCTTTTCATGACAGAGGAATGAGAGAGAAACCTCATGGAAGCTAGAAAAAAATATCCTCGGACCTGATGGGTGACCAACACAACTTCCCAACATAATCAAAGCCGGCTTCCCCTTGAAGTGACCTAACTGGGACCCCGACACCTTTGAAGGTAGGGAGCATCTGTCCACTTATTGCTGGGCCCTAATAGTGGGTTTCCAACCGGCCGCTAGGCAACCAAATAATTTGGCCAAGGTAAGAGACATTATTCAAGGGCCTGATGAATATCCCTCTATGTTTCTAGAGAGAATTATGGAGGTATATAGGAGATTTAATCCTTTTTATCCTCAGGCAGAGGATCAAAAGGCATCTATCATGATGGTCTTCATTGGGCAAGCTGCCCTGGATATTAAAAGAAAGTTACAATACTTAGATGGATTACAAGATATGACTTTGAGAGATTTAGTCAGAAAAGCCGAGAAAGTATACTATAAGAGAGAAACAGAGAGAAAAAAAGGGAGCAAAGGGAAGATGAGAGACGCAAAAGACAGACTAAGACATTGACTAAGGAACTGGTCATAACAATAAATAGGCCAGAAATTAAGAAACAGGGAGACAGGAAGGGATACCTGGGCGCACGACAGAGGCCACACATAACCTCAGATCAGTGTGCCTACTGTAAAGAAAAAGGACATTGGGCCAAAGAGTGTCCTAGAAAGAGACAGCCACGCCAGCCAGCCATTCTGACTCTGGAGGATGATTAAGAACGTCGGGGCTCAGATAACTTCCCCGAGATCAGGGTAACTTTTGAAGAAGGGAGGACCCCAGTAAACTTTGAAGTGGATACAGGGGCAGTATACTCAGCCCTTAAGGCCCCACTGGGCCCACTACCAAATAAAAGGTCTCTAGTTCAAAGGGCAAATGGCAGTAAATATCAGACTTAGATAACTAAGAGAGATGATCATGGACATGGGGAAAGAAAAAAATCCATCACTCCTTCCTAGTAATCCCAGAATGCCTGGCCCCAGTGATGCGCAGAGATCTGCTCAGTAAGCTCCGGGCCAAAACAACTTTTAACCCCAAAGGCCCCAAAATGAAATTTCTAAATCCTTCAGTAAAAACTCTTATAGTCTTGGCTTTATAAATGTCAGTAGAAGATGAACAGCAACTCTTCACACCCCCCCAAGATTTATCAAACAGGCAAGATACCCCAGAAATGGATAACAGATTACCCAGATGCCTGGGCAAAATCTGCTGGGTTAGGCCTAGCCGTGAAACAACCTCCAAGAACAGTTGAGATAAAAACCTCAGCCTCCCCAAACAATGTCAAACAATATCCTCTGAGCAAAAAAGCTAAAGATAGGATAAGGCCCCATATTCAGAAATATCTGGCCTTCGGGTCCTAACACCCTGTCAATCGGCCTGGAACACTCCCCTGCTACCAGTAAAAAAAAGCCAGGAACCGGGGACTATCTCCCGTTCAAGACCTAAGAGTGATCAACAACAGAGTGCAGGACATTCACCCCACGGTGATCCATACAATCTGCTTATCACTCTGAACCCTGAGCAGAAATGGTATACTGTTCTGGACTTAACAGATGCTATCTTTTGCTTGCCTCTGCATAAAGATAGTCAGTTGCTGTTTGCTTGCTAGTGGGTAAACCCAGAACCCGGAACGTCTGGTCAACTAACTTGGACTAGACTCCCACAGGGGTTCAAAAACTGCCCCACTCTCTTTGATTGCGGCCTCCACAGAGATCTCAACAACTTCAGAACTACACACCCCGAAGTCAGCCAGCTTCAATACATGGATGACCTGCTACTGGCAGCCAACACCAAGAAAAACTGTGAGTCTGGGACCCAAACACTATTATATGAGCTTGCTCAACTCGTGTATAGAGCTTCTGCCACAAAGGCCCAAATTTGCCAGCAAGAATTAATCTTCCTGGGCTATTCACTTAGGGGAAGTAAACGATGGCTCACTGAGCCCAGAAAACAAACTGTTGTGCAGATACCAACCCCATCTAGCAGCAGACAACACAGAGAGTTTCTTGGGACTACTGGGTTTTGCAGGTTATGGATTCCTGTGTTTGCGTCCTTAACTTCTCCTTTATACCCGCTGTTAAAGGGAGATGCCCAATTCCAATGGATCCCAGAGCACCAGCAAGCTTTTGATAACATCTATCGACACTGGCACTGAACTCCTCAACTTGACTGAGCCAAGCCTGCAATTTCAGAAAGCCCTACACTACGTTAAAAATGTACATCAATTCACACACCTTGGTTCAAAGAAAATGCAGGCATTCCTGAAAGATCAAGAACAAAGTTTTCCACTAACCAACTCACAGTAAAAGGAAATAACTGAATGGGTAACAAAAGCCTAACTGGTCTGTCAATAGGTTAATGTTTATTCTTCCAAGCTTCCTGCAGGAAAGCACCTATGAGGAACCAGACCAGGACAATAATGGAAAGTGGATTTTACTGAAATTAAGCCGGCAAGTTATGGACTTAAATATCTCCTAATCTTTGTAGATATATTTTCAGGATGGATTGAAGACTTCCCCACACAAAAAAATGCACAAATAGTGGTCAAGAAGATCCTGAAAGATATTTTTCCAAGATACGGCCTGCATAAGATAATAGGGTCTGATAATGGCCCGGCGTTCATGGCCCAGGTAAGTCAGGGGTTAGCCAAGACCCTGGGAATAAATTGGAAGTTACATTGTCCTTATAGACACCAGAGCTCAGGATATGTAAAAAAAATAAATATATAAATAGAACCATTAAAGAGACCCTAACGAAATTAAGCTTAGAGAGTGGCATAAAAGATTGGACTATGCTCCTGCCTTATGCACTGTTTCATGCAAGAAATACTCCCTCTGTTTCTTTGTATAACCTCACCCTCTATGAAATTCTCTACGGGGCCCCTCCTCCAGTAAGAGTCCTAATCCCAACTCTAAGACCTAATGATCTCTTCCACACCCCCTAGTTTGACAGACTTAAATCTCTTGAAAGAACTCAGCGATACCTGTCGAAACAGCTGGCCACTGCCTACCAACCTCGTGAAGAGGGGACTCCACATTGATATCAAATAAGAGACTCCCTCTACATAAGACAAAATCAGGTGTCATCCCTGGAACTCCACTGGATAGGACCATACCGGGTGCTACTTATAAAACCTACAGTAGTAAAGGTAGATGGAATCACTTCCTGGATCCTAATTCTCATCTCAAGCCTGCGCCCTGTCCAGACTCTGGATGGAAACTGGAAAAGACTGGTAACCCTTTCAAATTGCATATTCGCCATGTGGATAAGGCTATAGACTCTTCCCTTGGCCACCAGTAGTCCTAACCCTCATCAGCCCGTTAAGCAGTGATGGCTGATCACACATCCTACTAGACAAGAAGTATGGTCTATATCGCATACAGCACCCTTAGTTACCTGGTGGCCGTCTCTCCACCCAGACATTTGTTAGCTGGCTATACAGCTTTCCTATTGAGATATCTCTGATGAAGAGGATCCCACTAAAATTCCATTAAATCCCTTCTGTACCATAGATAATGGAAACAAACATTATGGATGTAGGGACACGCGAGCCAGATGCAGGTTGGCTAGCCTAGATTACTATGTTTGCCCGGCAGACTATCAAAGCCACAAACAGCCATGGCTGTGTGGAGGAAAAGCCGACTTCTTGTGTAAATAATGGGGTTATGAGCATACAGGGGCTGCCTGGTGGAACCCAAATTCCTCATCAAATTCAGTACACAGCATTGGCCATATTACCAATTAGACAACCAAAACCGATATCCCCCAGAGGGGTCTCTAGATCCTCAAATTCTGTGTGACCTTTTCAACTTTGGCAAGTGTTCAAAAGGATCCATCCTTTTGGAATTTCCTTCCAAGGAAATTCCCCTATGTTTAGGCCTTTTCCCTCCTTTGCTCACATCCTGAACTATGCTTCTCCAATAGATCCTCACCCCCCGCCTTCTGCTCCAGACTCTCTGCTGTCACTCCCACATCAGCAAACTGATTTCTCCCCTCCAATTACTAGATCAAAAACCCAAACCTCCGCTGCTTCTTAGACCATTGTCCCCTTGCTGAGGTAGCAGGTACTGAGGTACCCTTCCACCCACTCACTCCTTTCTTCTCCTGTCAGTGTCCGCACCGGGTCCCATCAGGTACTCTTACAAGCTAACCCAAAGCTCAAAACAGCTGAGGAGTGCCTTCAGATGCCTATCCAAGATGCAATAAAAATGGCCTTTAAAGTTGCTTTGTCATCACTGAAAACAGGTTACGAAAAATTTAAAATCCCTCACAGGCTTTTTGGAATGCTCACTCCCGTCTTCCCCTCTGCTCTACCTGTTCTACTGCTCAAGTTTTGTTTCCAGGAAAATCACAAACCCCTTTCCCATTATTCTTTTATATTTTTTTTCCTCATTCTCAGAACCACGGAGCTGATCTCACCCCCCGCCTGCCCCGTCTTTCCCTCTGTACCAGGCCCACAGAAAAATCTTAAATGGCCTTCTCCAGAAGTCTTCATCATGGCTGACTTTAGGACTTTCAGCAACAGAGTCCCTATAAAAGAGTTCAGTGTAGATAAACTTCCTCTTTTTGTGTTGCTCTGTTCTACTTGGCCACTGGCTGGAAAAATCAGCACTCCTAAGCTAGACACCCCCTTACTAGTTTTTAACAAAATATGTGAACAAGTCCTCTGGCCTTGAGCTGGGACTTTACAGAGATGGCTACATTTCTAAGATAAAGAAGTTACCAACTGGGCTCCATGGTAACAGCTGGCAGGGAGAAAAAAAAAAGAGAATAAAAAAGCTCTCCCCCTCCCAGATGTCCTTTAAAGTTAACTTGCCCAGAGCAGAGGAAAAAAAAAAACTGGTTTTTGTGAACTTCTGCAGACTGTGAATATCTGAGCCCCTTATGTTACATGTTGGGTACAAAATTCTGAAACTACCTAAACTTGGGGTTGAGGGGATTAATTGATTACAACAGAAGCAATGCCCTCTAAATCCGGTTGCAACCAAATAGGACTGTTTTTCTGTCTTCTGTGCTATCTTAGATGCCTTGCCTTGTCTGTCCCTACAACAGTATAATTCTATATACTTAAACATTGTTTATGTTTTCGTAGAATGATCAACAGATGTGATTAAGTATGTATGGTGCAGATGTTTCCCAGAGTGCGCTATCATGATGCAGGATCATTTGAAGTTCCAATAGGGGGGCATACAACCTGGTTCCACCAGAAACCTGTATCCCTCACTTTCTCCATCCTCTTAGGAATAGGAGTTGCTGCGTGGGTTGGCACGGGAACCACTGCCCTAGTCCATGGGACACAACAAATGACACAATTAGAAGCAGCAATAGACCCAAACTTAAAGATATTAAAAAACCTCCATCAAGGCTTTACAGGAATCTTTAACCTCTCTCTCTGAAGTTGTTTTACAGAACAGGTGAGGGTTCGACATCCTCTTCATGAGAGAAGGGGCCTTTGTCCTGCATTGAGCAAAGAATGTTGTTATTATGCCCACCATACTGGAGTTGTAAAAGAATCTATGATTAAATTAAGAAGATACCTTGTAGAGCATCAACAAGAGAGAGAGGCCCAAAAAGGGTGGTTAAGGTCTTGGCTCACAGAGTCCCCCTGGTTAACTATGCTTTTATCAGCCCTGGCCGGTCCATTAATAATCCTTATATTATTGCTAACTGTAGGACCCTGTTGGCTCAACCGTGTAGTTTCCTTTCTCCAAGCTCAAATTGGACAAGTTAAACTTATGGTAATAAGAACACAATATACCACACAAGCAAACATAAAATGCGACACCCCCAATGATCACTTTTATGATTAAAAGTAACAAAAAGAAGAAGTGGGGAATGAAAGGTTAATAAAATAGGTACTTGTCACTTCCAGTTTTTCGGTATGCTTAACAAAACACTGTTGATATGTTGAGAACTGTTTGCTAATCTTGTTCCATAAATGTCCTGTACCAACTGCAAAACTGCAGAATGTACTCCCTCACCCGTTTGCATGCAAACTGCCCAATCGCCCTGAGCCATCAATAATCTTTGCTCCCTGCCCTCTCCAAGGAAAGTATATAAGCTCTGCTTAAGCTGTTCTCAGGGCTCTCTGCTCTATTCAAGGGAGCTCTGAGCCCCAGCTTTCTGGACCCCCATAAACCCTTGGCTGTTTCATGAGACAGTCTCTTGTGGTCTCTTCTTCCGATGCTCGCCTGACCTTTACATTGGTAAAATAATAAGTGTGACCTTTGCTTTTTGTGTCCAGAATATTACTGTGATAAAGTGTATATGTAGATAAGGTGACTTGAGTATACCTTCCACCATTTCTGGGAGCAATATTTTGAAGATGTACAAATTAGTATTGGGTGCACAAATAGGTTTACCCTGTGACTATGAATATAGAGATAATGCCTGAATAGACAATACTGTGAATAAATAATATAATGGGTTCCAAATTTAAATAATGCATTCAATTTATAACTGAAAATATACAGGAAATCTTATATTGATACACATACATTCATTCCACCCACTTATACATCTAAAGGTAATATTAGGTTTATGGTTTGTCATGAAGAGTGTGTGAGTTTTGCTTCAAAAGTGATTATGGAAATTGAAAATAATGTGTTTGGAAAGAAGTCTCATGAAAAGACCAGTCAAGAAACCTGGAGGAATCCATGTGTTCTGAAGCAGGAAGTGATGGAAAGTGAAACAAATGCCAAAAGCTTGCTAACTTGTGGATGAAATATATATCCTATGATATGCATAAATTGAAGAAATAGTAATGTACCAGTGTTAAATAAAAATGAACTTCAAAATACACAACATGTCCCATAGGAATCTACTTGCATTGATGTTAAACTGGGTCAGTTACTGTAAAAATATTAGTATTTGTATGCAACATTAACTGAAGTTAGTTTTCAGTACAGGAAACAAATATGTATTTCAGGTGGATGAATATTTCTGAGAGTAATTTGTGAAAAGTTGATTATAAATCCATATACATGAAGATGAATGAATTTACAGAGTATAAGACACATATATTTCATATTTTTTAAAATCTGGAGAGTGTATATATATATACAAAAAAAAAACCCACACACAGAGACATTAAATTAGCAATATATATGCCAATCGAAATGTATCATGAAATATACATCATCCACAGATACAAAAATATTTCTTTTCCAGAACATGGATTTATGGATAATGTTGTTAAACTTGGAAGCTCACCCATAGGTTGAATTTGCAGTTCCAACAGCTTTTAAGAGGAGTGATCACTTCTCACAAATTGTGCTTGCCAAAACAGCAAACTCACAAGAATGTACGTATGATACCAGGTAGGATTCTACATGTGCATTTAAAAATACATAGGCTGAATAGGCTACAGAGAAAGGGAGACAGAAATCCACATATTCGATCACCTTAAAAACACATTCAAAACTATTTCAATTAAAAATTGAAAAGATTAATAACACCTACCTTTAATCATGCAAAAGACAAGTCCAACTATACACCATGATTCTTCTGAACTGCTTGTATTCCTATTCTGTTTGTGTTATTTTTCTCCATCATATTAGGAGTAGTAGTCAGAGTATATTAGGGTTTGGGTTACTGTCAGGGATTCAGTATTTCAAATAGAAAATTGGAAAATGGATCCAATGTGTATGGAAATATGTGCTACACAAAAATGTTCACACTCTCATCCAGAACATTGCCTTGACATTACCTTCATTCCAAGTAAGAAACAATTAGAGGAGAAAAGTTAGAAAATCTGTGAATACATATCAGTAATGAAAAATACTCAGGAGTTCACAACCTTGGAGGTGGTAGAGAAGTTTCCAAAAGTAAGGGACCGGGTAAACACTCCAGAAACATGGAGCTCTGCTGGTGTAAAGACTTCTTGAAAAATTTCCTCTGAGGTTGGGCACTTAAAATATATGTTGTTGTCAGGAGCTTTAGCTTCCTTTGTTGTGAGACCATCAAATCTGGGTGTGCAACTATGTGACCTAGAGGACATTGTTTCTAATTTTCCAATGAGCATGAGGCAGCAGTGCTGAGTACTCTCTTGTAGTTAAACTACGGCCACTGGGGGCTAAGTGTCTCCCCATGTGGACTGTGAAGCCATTTGGTCATCCTTCAATTTTCGAGGTGTTTCTCCCTAGTGCACTGGGAGTTTGGTATTTGCTTCATGAAATACAAGGAGTTCATCTAGGACACAGTGCTGGAGGGAGTTCTGTCACGTGTCGAGGTCAAGGTCTGCATGTGAATGCACTAACAATGATTCTATCCCACATGGATTGCCCCCTTTTCTATAGCAAACTGATTCTGAACATTGCCCTGAAACCTGTCTATATAAAATGATGCCTTTAAATAGAAGGGTCTGCTGGCTGTACCATGTCAGTCACAAGCCATTTGGAAGCCAATGGCAGATCCACATGGCCCCACCACACATGTTTTATCACACACCATCACACCACTGCTCTAGGCCCACTAATGAGCAGGCTCCAATTTACTGGCTTCACTGTTCTACACAATTTTCATGAAACCCAGTCAGTCAAGGCACTGTGTGGTACACTCATGATCAGCAACAGGACATCCAAAAGTTCTCCAGCGCTACCTGGTCATGGGAATTTCAAAAATTTCATGTTATTCATCCAGCCATTTGTCGAGGATGAAGTTGGAGTCTCTGTGCACTTCAATTCATTCAGGAACCATTAAATGTTGAGGAAGCTCATTTCAATGAAAGCTCTAGAGAACACTCACAGGCAAGGCTTCCCAAAGAGTGGCCAAAAGGTCACATTAAGCCAGGCCCATTGAGGTCTACTATGTTAGGTCCATGTGTGTTTTGACTCTCTACTGAGGCTGCAAAGTCTTTCAGAATAAAATCATGTGATATTCTGGCTGAGATTCCCAGTGCTCTGTGGAAAGCCACCCTGGGCCTAGATCTCAGGTTCTAAGGGCGACTCTCATGCATGGCCTAGTAAAATCCAAACACAATTCATGACAATACTTCTCAAGGGTCAGTTCCAGAACTCTGTCTCTAAGGGGAATCACACCAGTGTTCAAGCCCAGGTGGATCCAGTCATCTCTTCCAAGTGCCACACAAATTACCACAATTCAAAACAAAATGCTCCCACATGGCCCTTATCTTCTTCCATGTAGACACTCATCATAACCTCTGGATGGAGGTTTCCATGAGGAGCACAGCCCAAGACAGTTTCCAAAATAACCTCCCTTGCCCCTCATTTGCCTAAAGTCTGTGTGGCCTGGAAATCCTGAATCAGTAGTGATCAAATAGCCCTGCAGTTAATACTGCTCGGCTTCTCCAATTTGAGGCCTACTGACTGTGGGGTTTAGATTCTTTATGTGAATTGGAGTCATGAGAACACTCAAGAGCATATGGGCTAGCCTCTACAGGGCTTTGAAGAACTCATTTGACTCAAAGGATCCTTATTCTCAATTGATGGATGTCAGAAACCCTAGAGAGGAAGGCGAGAGTCTTCATCCACAATGACTGCTCTTTTGGCCATTTTAGTTTTGGATGCACACATGGGATCTTTCTTTAGATCCATCAGGTACTGAGAATCTAAGACACAGCCTCACACAGGGTCAAGAGGTGATTCAGACACATCCCTTTCCAAAGCACTTATGCAAAGTGCCCGAGGTGATGCCCAATCATTTCCATTTGAAAACTCTTTTCTTCAGGCTTCACAAAGGGGTGGCTGAGGCAAAGAACTTCCTGACATTCAGGGCAACAGAACAATAGGTAAGCAAAAGATTTAATGGTCATACTGAAATCTGATTTTTCTGAGATGCTCGCCATTCCCTTGAGATATCCAGTAAATGGCCATGCTACAGAGCTTGGAGGTGGTACATAACTTAGACACAAAACCATGAACCTATTCTGCAGAGGGTCCAGAATTTCGGAAGAAAACTGGAACTTAGGAAGATTCCAGGTGTTACCCATCGATAAGGCAATCTGAAGTCCATTCAAAAATTGGGGAGTATGAAAGCTGGGAAGCTTTCTACTAGACAGGACACACCCATTGATGCATTCTCTTTTCTAATGTCTGCAACCACGGACACATTGTGATAAACAGACATAGAAACACTCACCTTGTCAAATGACTTATTAGAAACAGTTCATTCCACACAAAAAAAAGCGCCTTGCCTACCTATTCTCAGAACATGAGACAAAACCACAAACCCACACCCACACCCACACACACCAAGGCACCTCCTTCTCCCAAGAAGGTCTGTGACTATCTGGATTGTCCTCTGACTGGTGGGCCATACTATGTTCCCCTGAAATGGCCTTACCTGTCTCAGTTCTGGTCTCCTTGGCCAACTCTGTGAATGTCTCAGGACCCAGAGGTGAGCCACTACCTGCTTTCTCAGGAAAGGCCCCTCTTCAGAGCTTTCCTGGCATTTGGCCATTCTCACATCAGTAGGTAGCAAGAAAGACTGACTCTCCTTGGTAAATCCAAACAAGTGAGACCACTGGGACTGGGACTCAGACTGCCTCTGGGTGCCTGGCTTCATAAATCCCAAGTTCAGAGATTTTTATCACCAAGGAAGTGAGGTGAGGTCACTTCCTTCAGGAACTGAATGAGGTCACTCCCTTGGCAACCACTTTGTCCTACCAGTGGCTTCCAAGTGTCACATGAGAAAGAGGCTGCCCCTACTTCCTGTGACACTTTCACAAGTTAGAATCGTATATCAACCATAGGCACCCAGGAACAGCTACCCACACAGGCCTGGATTGGTCCATCTTGTCTGTATTAAGAAGAGAGTCTGATTCAGACAGAACCCTTCATCCTGACCAGGTTGTTTGCCATTCAACATGACTTTTGCTCTCTCAGGTCCTTCATAGCTTCCTACATCCCCTCCAGTAATCATTTCTGCATACAACATTGAGGTTCTCATTAGGGGGTCGATCCTCTACATTCCTGTATTGTAAGACCAACTCTGTCCCTCCTCTCTGTAAATTTAGATTGAGTGAACAGTGTATGGTTAGCGTTAATAACATGTTTGATTGGTGTTAGGAATCATTTTGCCAGATGAATAATGGTACTGTACCCTGCAATATTTATAAGAATATATATTTGAAATGTACATATGAAAACAGAAATCTAGGTAAGATTTGAAGCCAGGAAGGGCATTGGGCCCTTGATTGGGATATTTTGCTTTGAATTGCATTCTGCACTGTGGTATCAGATAAATCTATATACAATGGAATAAAACCTTGTACCTCAGATGCCTGAATGTCGAAGAGAACATGCAGTCAAAAAGGGATAGTCGGTAGGTTTAGGAAGATAGTAGGTTTAGGAAGAAGAGTGAGTCTTCGAGTTGGACCAATAGTTCTTTAGCAATAGGGTTTCCTTTAGAGAGTGAATGTAAATGTCAGCACATATGAAGAGTCAGTCACAATGATAAACTGGGGAAAATATGTAGGAAAGCAGATATCAATATAGACATACGAAATCAGGCAAAGTGTAAATTGAGTGATAGGATTAGACATTTTCAACAGGCTTGAGGTTGAATATATAATCTTAGGAAGAAACAAATATGTAGTCACCAATAATATTGAAATTTGAGAGCATTAGGCAACCTGGACATGGATATTTTTAGTAATATATACTCACTTTCAATTGAGGCTTTGGTACATTCTTAAGAGTGACCTTTTCACTGTGTCCAGAATATTACTGTGATAAAATGTACATGTAGATCAGGTGACATGAGTATTTCTTCCACCATTATGGGCAGCAATATTTTGAAAACTTATAAATTAGTACTGGGGATAGTAATAGGTTTACCCTGGGTTGATGAATATAGAGATGATGCACGGATAGATCATACTGTGAATAAATTATATACCTTGTTCTAAATTTAAATAATGGATTGTATTGATATCTGAAAATATGTAGGAAATCTTATATTGATATTCACACATTCATTGCAACCACTTATATATCTAATGGTAATATTAGTGTTACGGTTTATCATGAAGAGTGTGTGTTTTGCTTCAAAAATGATTATGGAATCGAAAATAACGTGTTTTGAAAGAAGTCTAGTGAAAAGACCAGTAAAGAAACATGGAGGAATAGATGTGTTCTGAAGGAGGTAGTGATTGAAAGTGAACCAAATGCATATATATTTGTGAACTTGTGGATGAAATGATATACTCTATGATGTCCATAACCTGAAGAAATAGTAGTGTACCAGTGTTGAGTAAAAATGAATTTCAAAATACACATCATGTCCCATAGAAATCTACTTGCATTTATCTTAAACTGGGTCAGTTACTGTAGAAATATTAGGATTTGTAAGCACTATTCACTGAATTTAGTTTTCAGTACTAGGAAACAAATATGTATTTCAGGTGGTTGGATATTTCTGAGAATAATATTGTGAAATATTGATTATACATCCACATACAGGAACATGAATGAATTTAGGGAGTGTATAATAAGACACATATATTTCATATTTTGAAAAATCTGGAGATATCTATCTATCTATATATCTATCTATCTATATATATATATATATATCTATCTATCTATCTATATATATATATATATATATATATATATATATATATAGACACACACGAACAAACACACACACATTAAAATGTAGCAATACATATTCCAATCGAAATTCATCATTTAATATAATTCATTCACATCAACATATCCAAAAATATTCATTTTTCTCAACATGGATTTATGTATAATATTTTTCATTAGGAAGCTCACGCGTAAGTTGAATTTTCAGTTCCATCAGTATTTAGGGAGAGTGATCTCTTCTCAAATTTGTATATTTGAAAATCAATGAGCTCACAAGAATGTACGTGTGATACCAGGTAGGATTCTTTATATGCATAAAAGAACTACATGTGCTGAGTAGGCTACAGAGAAAGGAAGACAGGAATTTACATATGTGTGAACTTTAAAAACTCATGGAGAAGTATTACGATGAAAAGTTGACCACATTTATAACACATACCCTGGATAAAGCAAAAGGCAAGTCCTAGTATAGACCATGCCTCCTATGAATGGCCTGTATTTCTATTCTGTTAGGTTTCTTTTTCTTCATTATATTAGGATTGGTAGTGAGAGTCTAGTAGGTTATGGATTAGTGTCAGGGATTCAGCATTTCAAATGGAAATAGGAAAATCAATCTAATGTGTATGCAAATAAGTGCTAGACAAAAATACTTCCACTCTCCTCCAGAACAATGCCTTGTCATTATCTTCGCCCCAGTTAAGACACAATTAGAGGAGAAGAGTAAGAAAATCTGTGAATACATATCTGGAATGGAATATGCTCAGGAGTTCACAACCTGGGAGGAGGTACAGGAGTTTCCAAAAGTAAGTGACAGGGTAAAGACTCCACAAACATGGAGCTCTGATGGCCTAAAGACTTCTTGGAAAACTGCCTCTGAGTTTGGGCACTTGAAATATATGTTGTTTTCAGGAGATTTAGATTCCTTTGTAGTGAGACCATCAAAGCTGGGTCTGCATCTATGTGACCTGGAGGACACGGTTTCTGATTTTCCAATGAACATGAGGCAGCAGTGCTAAATTCTCTCTTTGAAGGTAAACTGTGGCCACTGGGGGCAAAATGTCTCCCCGTGAGCACTGTAAAGCCTATTGGTCATCCTCCACTTTTCGCGGTGTTTCTTGCTGCTGCACTGGGAGTTTGATATTTGCTTCACAAAATACAAGGAGTTCAACTGGGACACTGTGCTGGAGGGAGTTCTGTAAGGTGTGTTTGGTCAGGGTCTGCAGGAGAATGCACCAACAAGGCTACTATCCCAAATAGCTTGCCCCCATGGCCATAGCACCCTGATTCTGATCATTGCCCTGAAACTTCTCCATATAAAAACATGCCTTTACATATAAGAGTCTGCTGGCTGCACAATGTGAGTTACAAGCTATTTGGAAGGCAATGGCAGATTCACATGGCTCCACCACAGATGTTTTATCACACACCTGAAAACCACTGCTCTAGGCACACTACTCAGCAGGGTCCAACTTACTGGCATCTCTGTTCTACACCATTTTCATGAAACCCAGTCAATCAAGGCACTGTCTGGTATACTTATGATCAGCAAAAAGACATCCAAAAGTTCTCCAGTGCCACCTGGTAATGGGAATTTCAAAAGTTTTATGGTATTTATCTAGCCATTTTTCAAGGATGAATTTCTAGACACTGTGGGTTTCAATTCATTCAGGAACGATTAAATGGTGAGGAAGCTCATTTCAATGAAAGCTCTGGAGAACACTCACAGGCAAGGCTTCCCAAAGAGTGGCCAAAATGTCACATAAAGCCAGGCCCATTGAGGTCTACAATGTTACGTCCATGTGTGTTTTGACTCTCAACGATGGCTGCTAAGTCTCTCAGAATAAAATCATGTAATATCCTGGCTGAGATTCCCAGTGCTCTGTGGAAAGCCACCCTGGGCCTTGACCTCAGTTGATAAGGGCGACTGTCATGCGTGGCCTCCTGAAATCCCAAAACAATTCATGGCAATACTTCTCTGAGGTCAGTTCTAAGACTCAGTCTCTAAAAGCAATCACACCAGAGTTCAAACCCAAGTGGACCAAGTCATCCCCTCCAACCACCACAGAAATTACCGCAATTAAAATCAAAACACTCCCACATGGCCCTCATCTTCTTCCATATAGACACTCATCATAACCTATGCCTGGAGTTTTTCATGAGAGGTTCAGCCCAAGAGAGTGCCCAAAATAAGCTCCCTTGCCCCTCATTTGCCAAAAGTCCGGGTGGCCTGGACACCCTTCCTGTGAACCAGGATTGATCAATAAGCCTGCTGTTAATACTGCTCCACTTCTCCAATCTGAGGCCTACTGACTGTGTTGTTTAGATTTTTATGTGAATTGGAGTTATGAGAATACCCAAGCACCTATGGGCTAGCCTCTGCAGGGCTTTGAAGAACTCATTTGACACAAAGGATCCCTATTCTCACTTGATAGACGTCAGGAATATTACAGAGGAAGGCGAGAGACTTCATCCACAATGACTGATCTTTTTGCCATTTTGGTTTTGGATGCCCACATGGGATCTTTCTTTAGATCCATCAGGTGCTGAAAATCTAAACCAAAGGCTCACACAGGGCAAAGAGGCTGATTCAGACACATCCCTTTCAAAAGCAATTAAGCAAAGAGCCAAAGGTGATGTCCAATTTTTCCATTTGAAAACTTTTCTCTTAAGGCTTCACAAAAGTTTGGCCTGAGTCAAAGACCTTTCTGACATTCAGGGCAACAGAAAAATAGGTAATCAAAAGGCCCCAAGCAGGGTTTCTCCACTGAGATTTTCCTGTCACTCTGATATCTGAGTTTTCTGAGATGCTCGCCATTCCCTTCAGCTATCCAGTACATGGCCATGTCACAGAGCTTGGAGGTGGTACATATCTTGTACAAAAAACCATGAAACAAATCTTGAGAGTGGTCAGAATTCAGAAAAACAATGGGAACTTAGGAAGATAGCAGGTGTTGCCCATGGATAAGGCAACCCTGAGTCCATTTATTAGTTGGGCAGGATGAATGCTGGGAAGCATTCTACTAGACAAGACACACACATTGAGCCATTTTCTTTTCTAATATCTACAACCAAGGATACAGTGGGATATGTTAGGTGCAGAGCAGGCTGAACTGTATTGTCTGTAGGGCAGGCTGAACAGATGTTGGCTGCAAGATAGCCCACGCACTCAAACCCCCCCTCTATCTTGTCCTTTATCACATCTTTGTGTCAAGTCCCACTCAAGGCTGAGAACTCAACCCCCCCCTTGGGCCAACAAGACAGCTTGCAGACCCAGAGGCCCCATTAGATTTGGGCTATAAAAACTCTCTCCTGCCATGCCCCCCTCTCTCTTGCTCTTTCTCTCTTGCTCTTTATCTCTTGCTCTCTGTCTCTTGCTTTTTATCTTTCTTACGTGCTCTCTGTCTCTTTCTTGCTCTTGCTCTCTCCCTATTCATCTTTTCTCTTTTCTCTCTCTCTCTTTCTTTCTTTTTTTTCTCTTGTTGCACTGCTGCAATAAAGATCTTTTGTTTGCTCCGAGTGTTGTGGTCACCTTCCTTTCATTGGTGCTGAAACCCGGGAGAGGGTTAAAACCCACTTTTGGGTCCCTCTTCCTTCCGTAGTGCCACTCACAGGATGTCCTGTACCGAGGCCTGAACCCATTTTCTCGCCTGCCAGAACTCCATCCACCACCAGCCTTCGATTGGTGAGTTTCCCCTTCCTGGAATCCTAAACCCAATGGTGGTGTCAGGAGGATTTGGCCGTTTATTTTCTGGCAAACCTCTTTGCCCACCTGCGGGGAGAAACACACCCCACTACAGCCTTTAAGGCTACAGTGGCCCTCAGGGACTCCTTCCTAGGGCAGAATAGACTCCTGGGTTCAAAATTATTTTCTTCCCTTCCCAGTTGTTAGTTACGAGTATAGGCTTTGTAGGTCTCCCTCAAAAAACTGTGTAACCTCCAGGGACACATAACAGAGAACTGAACATCACAATCCACCCAGACCTTCACCATCTTGGTGGCTCTTCTAAAGTCCTAGTCCTCAGACACTTTCCCTTCCCTTCCTCCCTCTTCCCCTGTCTCTCTCTTTCCCCTCTTTCTGGCCCTGCAAATCTCCAGCCTCTCCAGGAGGGGTCTCAAAAAGAAGATACTTGGCCAAGGTCTCCCATGGCTCCAGCTCTGTCCAGGATGAGAGCTTCGACTGTCAGGATTCGGTGATGACCAATCTCTGAAGCTCGAGCCTGCCACTAAGGCACTCCTGATTTTTGGCTCTAGTGGGGATGCCCCTTTTGCCAATAAATCAGTTTTCTCCTTCTCTCTTATACTACGGTTGTGTCTCCTTCCTTCTCCTCTATACCAAGTTTGCATCCCCTTCCCTCCTCCTTATACTACTTTGCCACATGGGTAATGTGTCCTCTCTGCCTGTGGACTCTCCCCTACAATGCCTCTTGAATAACCTCAAAACCCTCTCCTTGACACCAGACATCAAACCCCCAAAATTGATCAAATATAGCACCCAGTCCTGGCCCACATATGCCTTAGACAACCAAAGCAGATGCCCCCACTTTTGGGTCCCTGGATCTCTCCATTCTAAGGGATCTCTACAATTACTGTGAGCATTCGAAAAAATGGGTAAAAAGCTGCTATATCAAAGCTTACTTCTTGCTTGTGCTCTCTGCACCTTTTGCAGACCTCTGCAAATTCTTCTAGCTTGCAAACCAACACCCACAACCACTGATCCCCAATCTCCTCCTCCTCCCGACTCATCCACTACTTTTGACCCTACTGATGAATTTCCACCCTATCGCCCGGCTCAAATAGGTTTTCACCCTCAACCTTCTGCCTCAAACCCTCCACTGTCTCCCCGACCTGAACAATCTGACTTCTCCTCCCCACTCACTAGATCAAAAACCTAAACAACCATCTTTCCTCAAAATATTGCCTCTTTTATGAGGTAGCAAGTACTGAAGGAATCCCTCTACCCACTCACTCCTTTCTTCTCCTGTCAGTGCCCACACTGGGTCCCACCAGGTCCTCTTACCAGCTAACCCAAAGCTCAAACCAGCTGAGGAGAGCCCTTGGACCCCCTATCAGAGATCTGGTGAAAATGGCCTTTAAAG
Organism: Callospermophilus lateralis; assembly: GCF_048772815.1. NCBI lineage: Eukaryota > Metazoa > Chordata > Mammalia > Rodentia > Sciuridae > Callospermophilus > Callospermophilus lateralis. Next base: position 271,773 of record NW_027510156.1, read on the forward strand.
TTGCTTTGTCATCACTAAAAACAGGTTACTAAGAATTGTCCCTTACAGGCTTTTTTGGGATACACACTCCCATCCTCCCCTCTGCTCTACCTGTTCTTCTGCTCAAGTTTTCCTTGCTAGGAAAAATCCTATTTTTTTACATCACTCCTTCCTTATTCTCAGATCCACAGCTGCTCTCAGCCCCGCCTTCCCATCTTACCCTCCTTACCCAGGCCCACAGAAAAGGCTTAACTGACCTTCTCCAGAAATCTTCACCATGGCTGATTTTAGGACTTTCAGCAAAAGAATCTCTACAAAAAGATTAATGTAGATAAACTTCCTATTTTCCTGTTGCCTTGTTTTACTTGGTCACTAGCTTGAAAAATCAGCACTCCAGTCGCTGGACACCAACTTACTAGTTTTTCAAAAAATATGTGAAACAAGGCCTCTGGCCTTGAGCTGGGGCTTCACAGAGAAGGCTACATGTCTAAGATAAGGAGGTTACCAACTGGGCTCCATGATAACACCTGGCAGGGGTGGGGAGGGTGGAAGGAAGAGGAGAGAAAGGGAAAAAAAGCTCTCCCCCTCCCAAGTTTCCTTGAAAGGTTAACTTGCCCAGAACAGAGGAAAAATATTTTAAAAGCCCCTGCTTTTTGTGAACTTCTGCAGACTGCGAACTTCTGAGCCCCTTCCCTTACATGTTGGGTAAAAAATTCTGAAACAACCTAAACTTGGGGTTCAGGGGATTAATTGATTACAGCAGACGATGTGCCCTCTAAATCCGGCTGCAAACAAATAAAATTATTTCCCTATCTTCAGTGCTATCTTAGGTGACTTGCCTTGTCTGTTCCTACAACAGTATAATTCTATATACTTAAACATTGTTTATGTTTTCGTAAAATGATCAACAGATGTGATTAATTGTGTACTGCAAATAACAAAATATCTCTTATTAAAATGGAATAATTTGCCTAAATTTAGAAATTTACAAGGATTATTTAAAAATGTAATAAAAACAAAGAGTTTACAAATAGGAAAGAGAAATTAGAAGGTTCTAAATATGGATTTAATACAAGAAAATTGTGTTTCTGTAAAAGAGAGTCTATTAAGTAAATAAAAGGGTTTAAGTAAGTGCTAAAGAAGGTCTATGTAAGTTTGTTATATATGTAAGTTTTTTGAGCAAGTAATCTTGAAGGAATTAAACATTATACAACTATGGTTAAACAACAACTGTTATTTTGCAATATTCTAATATATTATTTCTCTAAAAGCTAAACTTGACTAATATAAAAACATCAATGATAATTGTGGTACTATTACTCTTCTTTGAATATTGAATGTGCTCATATTTTCCAAGTATATGTCATTAAGATAGAAGCTTTAAAAAACTATATCAAGCTGGTGTTCTCCAAAAGGTTGCATGGTTATTTTATGCTTATAAAAATAACATACTGGAGATTTATTTATATCATTTAATGTTCTATAACTGGACCTGTTTTCAATAAGACTAATATAAAGTTCTATACACTGGGTACAATTTAAATGTAATATACTGTATTACCTAGTATTCATGTGACATGAAGCAACAACATATATAAACTTTATAAAATAATATTTTAAAAAAAGATCAGCTTCAATACTAGAACACTTTACCTAAGATTTATAAATCTTAGCCTTACCTGAGATAAGGCTGTGCTTCCCATCTTACTACATGTCAGAATGACTCCAAAGTGGGCCAGACTTCAGCTAAAGCCCAACACTCTTAATTTAGGGTGAAACTGACTTTGCTGGATGTTTATGATCAAGATTAAAGTTAAATTAAATTGGCCAAGAAAACCAATATTTGGCTCTGGCCGTCTGAGTCAGTCTCAATCCAGGGTACAGGGAACTTCTCTAAAGAGCTTTGCAACTCTGGGCCACATAACATCCTGATCAGGGAGATTATTGAGTCCACCGGAGAATGAAAAGCCAATCAGTGCACTTGCTGTGAATAGGAGGGTCATTGGAGACAGAAGACATCCCTGATGCTTCCAAGGGAAGCCACATGGTCAAGCAAGACCTGGACTCATCCTAGCCCAAATGGCACTAGCAGAACTAAGAAGCTACTCTCAGGTTACCCCACGAGTGACCCCTATGGGAACTTGGCTGACTCTTAAAAATAGATAGAAACAAAGTCAATTTTCGCCAACTTGATCTTAAACACCTACCAAAAACTTTTAAGCCAAAACACAGTCATTCCTGGGAGTAATAAAGGACAAGAACAGCTAGAAAAGAGGAGACAGCAACTAATCCAACAGGCTCCATGGGGAATGTTCAGTTAAGTATGGCCTTGGCTCCCCTCCCCTCCACAGAACCCCTATTATTTCTCTGTATGTTTCTCCTAATAGAACCCTGTCTGTTAAATTGCCTACAGAAGTTCATGCAAGATCAGATACACAAATTCACCAACAAGCTGGTCAATCAAATACTTCTTTACGACTACCAGCCCTGATGCCCAAAATGGACACCTACGACTCATGACCAACTCCTCTGGCTCCAGAGACGCTGTGCCCATCGAAAACCCTCTCTAACCCTTTTCCAAATTTCATAACCCCTCTTTCACATCATAGGAATGAGAGCTACTCTCTAGCACGTCGACTCTGCTTTTTCTGTCTGCTCTACAGTATCCCCACAAGGAAACATCAAACCTAAACTCCCCCTGGTACCACCATGTCTCCCACCTTAATAAGGCACTTGTTCCAAATGTCCAGTCCTGGACTTCCGCCATGCCCACCAAACTCAAAATTCCTCACCAACCCTCTTCTTCTTTTACTAATCATTATTCTCTCTCAAGTTTTTATCTCAAACCACAGATACCGTTTCTACAACCAAGCGACATGACACCAGGATGACACCATCCACTCTCAGTTTATGGGTCAAGGCGATTGCCCTTCCACTGGCTGTAATTGATCCATCATCATTAACATTACTGGAATCAACCAAGCCACCTCCAATACTTCCTAGAGTCCCTGCTACAGGACCAGTGGAGATACCAAGAATCTCCTCCATCTAGGACTGGTTTGTTGCCATCGAGGACTTATGGCCTTAAGGAACTTTAATGGACTTTACCCCAACCAAAGTAGTTGTCTGTAGCCACTGAGTGTTATTTCTGCTCTGGTGTTCTCAGACCTGTCCCCCGAACATTCTTCCACTTCCCCTTCTAAGTCCAACACCGCCCACCATTAAGCACGAAGTAGCCAGAGGACTTTACGCCGTCCCAAATGTCACTTAGAAAAACAAAAAGGGAGGAATGTCGGGTGCAGAGAAGGATGAACTGTGTTGTCTGCAGGGCAGGCTGAACAGATGTTGGCTGCAAGATAGCCCACACACTCAAACCTCCCTCTATCTAGTCCTTTATCACGTGTTTGTGTCAAGTCCCGCTCAAGGCTGAGCACTGAAACCCCCCTTGGGCCAACAAGGCAAGTTGCAGACCCAGAGGCCACATTAGATTTGGGCTATAAAAACTCCCTCCTGGCAGGCCCCCCTCTCTCTTGCTTTTTCTCTCTTGCTCTCTCTCTCTTGCTCTTTATCTTTCTTACGCGCTCTTGGTCTCTCTCTTGCTCTTGCTCTTGCTCTCTCCCTATTCATCTCTCTCTCTCTTTCTTTCTTTCCTTTCTCTTTGTTGCACTGCTGCAATAAAGATCTTTTGGTTGCTCCGAGTGTTGTGATCACTTTCATTTCAGGATAAACAGACATAGAAACAGTCTCCTTGTCAAATGACTTACTAGAAACAGTCCACTCAAAACCAAACAAACCCCCTTTTTACCTATTCTCAGAACATGAGACAAAACCACAAACTGACATCCACACACACCAAGGCACCTCCTTCCCCCAAGTAGGTCTGTGACTATCTGGAGTGTCCTCTGAATAGTAGGCCATACGATGTTCCCCAGAAATGCCTGGTCCTGTCTCAGATCTGGTCTCCTTGGCGAATTCTCTGAAGTTGTCAGGAGGCAGCGGTGAGCCATTTCCTGCCCTCTCAGGAAAGGACCCTCTTCAAAGCTTTCTTGGCATTTGGCCACCCTCACATCAGTAGGTACCAAGAAAGACTGACTCTGTCCTTGGTAAATCCAAACAAGTGAGCCCACTGGGACTGGGACTGGGCCTGGCTCTGGGTACCTGGCTTCCTGGATCACAAAATTCAGAGAGTTCCATCACCAAGGAAGTGAGGTGAGGTCACTTCCTTCAGGAAATGAATGACGTCACTGCCTTGGCCACCATTTTGTCCTAACAGTTGTTTCATAAGGTCTCAGGAAAACGAGGCTGCCTCTATTTCCTGTGACAGTTTCACAATTTAGAATGGTATAGAAACCATAGGAACCTGGGAACAGCTCTCCACACAGGCCTGGTTTGATACATCTTCCCTACATTAAGAAGAGATAGGCTGATTCAGACACATCCTTTCATCCTGATCGGGTTGTTTGCAAAGGAAGATGACTTTTGCTGTCTCAGGTCCTTCATAGCTGAGTACGTCTTCTCCAGGGATCATTTCTGCATGGATTTTGAGGTATTCAGCAGGTGGAAGATCTCCTAACTTCCTGTACTGTAATACCAACTTTGTCCCTGCTCTTCTGTAAAGTGAGATTGAGTAAACAGTGTATGGGTAGGGTTAATAGCATGTTCAATTTGGGTTAGGAATCATTTTGCTGGATGAATAATGATATTGGGAACCTGTGATATTTATAAAAATATAAGAATATAGAGGTGAAATATAAGTATGAAAACAGAAATCTGTAGGATAAGGAAGATAGTCAGGTGGTTTAGGAGGAAGAGTGTGTCTATGATTTGGACCAAAAGTTCTTTAGCAATAGGGTTTCGGTTAGAGAGTGAGTATAAATGACACCGCATGTGAAGAGTCAGGTACAGTGATGAACTGGGGAAAATATGTAGGAAAGCAGACATCAATAGAGACACTAGGAAATCAGGCAAAGTATAACGTGATAGGATCAGACATTTTCAACAGGCTTGAGGTTGAATATATAATCTTAAGTAGAAAAAAATATGTAGTCACCAATAGGATTGACATTTGAGAGCATTAGGCAAACTGGACATGGATGTTTTTAGTAATCCATGTTCACTTTCCATTGAGGCTATGGTACAATCATAAGTGTGACCTTTGCATTTTGTGTCCAGAATATTACTGTGATAATATGTATAAGTAGATCAGGTGACATGAGCATTTTTTCCACCATTTCTGGCAGCAATATTTTGAAAACTCATAAATTAGTACTGGGGATACGAATAGGTTTACCCTCTGTTGATGAATATAGAGATGATGAATTAATAGACCATACTGTGAATAAATTATATAACTGGTTCCAAATTTAAATAATGGATTTTGTTGATATCTGAAAATATATAGAAAATCTAATATTGATATACATACATTCATTCCAACCAGTTATATATCTAATGGTAATATTAGGGTTACCGTTTATCATAATGAGTGTGTGAATTTTGCTTAAAAAATGATTATGGTATTGAAAATAATGTGTTTAGAAAGAAGTCTAGTGAAAAGACCAGTAAAGAAACATGGAGGAATATATGTGTTCCAAAGGAGGAAGTGATTGAAAGTGAACCAAATGTTTACAAATTTGTGAACTTGTGAATGAAAGGATGTATCTTATGATGTTCACAAACTGAAGAAATAATAACGTACCAGGTTTGAATGAAAATGAACTTTAACAAACACATCATATCCCATAGAAATCTGCTTGCATTGATGTTAAACTGGGTCAGTTACTGAAGGAATATTGGGATTTGTAAGCACCATTCCCTGAAGTTAGTTTTCAGTACTAGGATTCAAATATGTATTTCAGTGAATGTATATTTCTGAGAATAATCTTGTGAAACATTGATTATAAATCCACATACAGGAACATGAATGAATTTAGGCAGTGTATAATAAGACACATATATTTTATATTTTGGAAAATCTGTAGACTATATATATATATATATATATATATATATATATATATATATATATATATACATATAGACACACAAACACACACGCATTATAATGTAGCAATATATATGCCAATTGAAATTCATCACGAAAAATAATTCTTCTACATATCCAAAAACATTCAGTGCACTGAACATGGATGCATGTATAATGTTGTTCATCTAGGAAGCTCACCCATCGGTTGAATTTTCAGTTCCAACAGCGTTTAGGAGGAGTGATCTCTTCTCACAATTTGTATCTGCCAAGTCAGCCACCTCACAAGAATGTACATGTGAAACCAGGTAGGATTCTGTTTGTGCATATAAAAATACATGTGCTTCATATGCTACAGAGAAAGGGAGAAGGAATTCATGTATTTGTTAACTTTAAAAACACATGGAGAATTATTTCAACAAATAATTGACTAGATTTATAACTCCTACCTTATATCATGCAAAAGGCAAGTCCAAAAATACACCATGCCTCTTCTGAACTGCTTGTATTTTTATTCTGATTGGGTTATTTTTCTCATCATATTAGTATTAGTAGTCAGGGTCTAGTAGGATATGGGTTAGTGTCAGGGATTCAGTATTTCGAATGGAAAATTGGAAAATGAATCCAATGTGTATGCAAATATGTGCTCCAAAAAGTCTTCCCCCTCTTATCCAGAACAATGACTTGACATCACCTTCGCCCCAAGTAAGTCACAATTAGAAGAGAAGAGTTAGAAAATCTGTGAATACATATCTGGAATGGAAAATGCTCAGGAGTTCACAACCTTGGAGATGGTAGAGGAGTTTCCAAAAGTAAGGTACATGGTAAACACTCCTGAAACATGGAGCTCTGCTGGCCTAAACACTTCTTGAGAAACTGCCTCTGAGGTTGGACACTTGAAATATATGTTGTTGTCAGGAGCTTTAGCTTCCTTTTTAGTGAGACCATCAAAGCTGGGTCTGCATCTATGTGACATGAAGGATATTGTTTCTTATTTTCCAGTGAACATGAGGCAGCAGTGCTGAATTCTCTATTTGTAGCTAAACTGTGGCCAGTGGGGGCTAAGTGTCTCCCTATGTTGACTGTGAAGCCATTTGGTCATCCTCGAATTTTCGTGGTGTTTCTTGCTACTGCATTGGGAGTTTAATATTTTCTTCACAAAATACAAGGAGTTCAATTGGGACACAGTGATGGAGGGAGTTCTGTCACGTGTGGTGGGTCAGGGTCTGCAGTAAAATGCACCAACCAGGCTTCTATCCCACATAGCTTTCCCGCTTGACCATGGCAACCTGATTCGAAACATTGCCCTGAAACCTCTCCATATAACAAGATGCCTTTATATAGAAGGGTCTTCTGGCTGCACCATGTCTGTCTCAAGTCATTTGAAAGTCAATGGCAGATCCACATGGCCCAACCATAGATTTTTTTGACACACCTGCCCACCAATGCTCTAGTCTCACTACTCAGCAGGCTCCAAATTACTGGGATCTCTGTTCTACACCATTTTCATGAAACCCAGTCAATCAAGGCACTGTCTGGTATACTCATGATCACTAACATGACACCCAAAGGATCTCAAGTGCCACCTGGTCATGGGAATTTCTAAAAATTCATGGTATTTATCTAGCCATTTTTCACTGATTAAGTTGTTGGCACTGTGGGTTTCAATTTATTCAGAAACTATTAAATGTTGAGGAAGCTCATTTTAATGAAAGTTCTGGAGAATTCTAACAGGCAAGGCTTCCCAAAGAGTGGCCAAATGGTCACATGATGCCAGGCCCTATGATTTCTACAATGTGAGGTACGTGTGTGTTTTGACTCTCAAGTATGGCTGCCAAGTCTTTCAGAATAAAATCATGTGATATCCTGGCTGAGATTTTCAGTGCTCTGTGGAAAGCTTCCCTGGGCCTAGATCTCAGTTTCCAAGGGCGACTCTCATGCGTATCCTCCTGAAATCCCAACACAATTCATGGCAATACTTCTCTGAGGTCAGTTCCACAACTCAGTGTCTAAGGGGAATCACACAAGAGATCAAGCCCAGGTTGACCCAGTCATCTCTCCAACAGCCACACAAATGACCACAATTAAAACCAAAACACTCCCACATATCCCTCATCCTCTTCCAAATAGACACTCATCATAAACTCTTGCTGGAGGTTTCCATGAGGGTCGCAGCCCAAGACAGTTCCCAAAATAAGCTCCCTTGCCCCTCATTTGCCTAAAGTCAGGGTGGCCTGGACACCCTTCCTGTGACCCAGGAAAGATCAAATAGGCCTGCCATTAATGTTGCTACACTTCTCCACTTTGAGGCCTTCTTTCTGTGGGGTTTAGATTCTTCTTTTTCAAAAATTTTTGGAAATTTATTTGGAAAGTTAAAAAAATTGTATTGCAGAATATTAAATTTCTTATGGAAAAGCCTTCATCTTTTTTGTGAAGGAAACCTTGATGCCTTGCCAATCTGGTTATTTGGAGACACTCAAAATTTTCTGTTACAAACTACATGGATGAATGGCTACAACACATAGTTTTTTAAAACTGAAACGTAGATAACAGCAAGTAAGATAACAAATAAAAGACAATTTTATAAAAAATAAAGTTGTAAAATGACTCAAATATAGGAAATTCAATTCCTTTTTTTTGGTTTTTCAAAACATTATAAAACTCATGCTATATCATAATTCATACATTTGACTCAATTGGGTTATGTACTCCCATTTTTACCCCAAATACAAATCACTGAATCACATCAGTTACACACTCACGTTTTTACATAATAGCATATTAGTGATTGTTGTATTCTGCTACCTTTCATATCCCCAATATCCCCCCGCCCTCCCCTCCCATCTTCCCTCTCTACCTCATCTGCTGTTGTTCAATTCTCTCCCTTGTTTCCCACCCTTTCCCCTCACAACCTCTTATATGTAATTTTGTGCAACATTGAGTGTCTCCTACCATTTCCATTTGCTTTCCCTTCTCTCCCTTTCTCTCCCCCCACTCATCTTTGTTAAGTGTTAATATTTTCCTCATGGAATCATTTCGCATTTGTTTTTTAAAGATTGGCTAGCTTCACTTAGCATAATTTATTCTAATGCCATCAATTTCCCTGCAAATTCTATGGTTTTGCATTTTTTAGTGCTGCATGATACTCTATTGTGTATAGATGCCACATTTTTTTTTAATCCATTCGTCTATTGAAGGGCATCTAGGTTGGTTACACAGTCTAGCTCATGTGAATTGTGCCACTATGATCATTGATGTGGCAGTATTCTTATAGTGCGCTCTTTTAAGATCCTCAGGGAATAGTCCGAGAATGGTGATAGCTTGGTCAAATGGTGGATCCATTCCCAGCTTTCCCGTCAATCTCTATACTGCTTTCCGAATTGGACTCACCAATTTGCAGTCCCACCAGCAGTGTACAAGTGTACCCTTTTCCCCACATTCTCACCAACACTTATTGTTGTTTGACTTCATAATGGCTGCCAATCTTACTGGAGTGGGATGTATCTTAGGGTGGTTTTGACTTGCATTTCTCTGACTGCTAGAGATGGTGAGCATTTATTTATGTACTTGTTGATTGATTGTATGTCCTCCTCTGTGAAGTGTCTGTTCAGGTCCTTGGCCCATTTGTTGATTGGGTTATTTGTTTTCTTATTGTTTATTTATTTGAGTTCTTTGTATATTCTGGATATTAGGGCTCTATCTGAAGTGTCAGGGGTAAAAAATTGTTCCCAGGATGTAGGCTCTCTATTTATCTCTCTTATTGTTTCTCTTGCTGAGAAAAAACTTTTTAGTTTAAGTAAGTCCCATTTATTTATTCATGTTTTTAACTCTTGGGCTATGGGTGTCCTATTAAGGAATTTGGAGCCTAACCCCACAGTATGTACATCACAGCCAACTTTTTCTTCTATCAGACACAGTGTCTCTGATTTTATATCTAGCTCCTTGATCCATTTTGAGTTAACTTTTGTGCATGGCGAGAGAAAGGGATTCAGTTTCATTTCCTTGCATAAGGATTTCCAATTTTCCCTGCACCATATTTTGAAGATGCTATCCTTCCTCCATTGCACTCTTTTAGTTCCTTTTTCAAATATAAGAAAGTTGTACATTTGTGGATTGGTTTCTGTGTCCTCTATTCTGTACCATTGGTCCACGTGCCTGTTTTGATAGCAGTACCACGCTGTTTTTGTTACTATTGCTTTGTAGTACAGTTTGAACTCTGGTATCACTATACCTCCAGATTCGCACTCCCTGCTTAGAATTGCTTTTACTATTCTGGTTCTTTTGTTTTTCCATAAAAATTTCATGATTGCTTTATCTATTTCTACAAGAAATGCCATTGGGATTTTGATTGGCATCGTGTTAAACCTGTAGAGAACTTTGGGTAATATTGCCATTTTGATGATATTAGTTCTGCCTATCCATGAACAGGGTACATTTTTCCATCCTCTAACATCTTCTTCAATCTCTCTCTTTAGGGTTCGGTAGTTTTCATTGTGTAAATCTTTCAACTCTTTTGTTAGGTTGATTCCCAATTATCTTATTTTTTTGAGAATATTGTGAATGGAGTGGTTTTCCTCATTTCCATTTCAGAAGTTTTGTTGCTGATATACAGGAATGCCTTTGATTGATGTGTGATGATTTTATATCCTGCCACATTGCTGAATTCATTTATTAACTCTAGCATTTTCTTTGTAGACCCTTTTGGGTCTGATAAATATATTATCATGTCATCCACAAATAGCGATAATTTAAATTCTTCTTTTCCTATTTTTATGCCTTTAATTTCTTTTGTCTGTCTAATTGCTCTGGCTAGTATTTCAAGAACTAAATTGAATAGAAGTGGTGATAGAGGGCATCCCTGTCTTGTTCCAAATTTTAGAGGGAATGCATTCAGTTTTTCTCCACTTAGGATGATGATAGCCCGATGTTTATCATATATAGCTTTTACCATGTTGAGGTAAGTTCCTGTTATCCCTAGTTTTTATAGTGTTTTAAACATAAAGGAAGGCTGTACTTTGTCAAAAGCTTTTTCTGCATCCATTGAGATTATCACATGGTTCTTGTCTTTAAGTCTATTGATGTGGTGGATTACATTTATTGATTTCCGTATTTTGAACCAGCCTTGCATCCCAGGAATGAATCCTACTTGATCATGAAGCACAATTTTTTTGATATGTTTTGTATTCGATTCGCCAGAATTTTATTGAGAATTTTTGCTTCCAAGTTTATTAGAGATATTGGTCTGTAGTTTTCTTTCTTTGAAATGTCTTTGTCTGGTTTAGGGATCAGGGTGATGTTGGCCTCATAGAATGAATTTGGAAGAACTCCTTCTTTTTCTATTTATTGAAATAGTTTGAAAAGTATTGATAATAATTCTTCTTTGAAGGCTTTGTAGAACTCCGCTGTATACCCATCCCCTCCAGGGCTTTTTTTGGTTGGTGGTCTTTTGATGGTTTCTTCTATTTCTTCCTTTGTTATTGGTCTATTTAAATTGTGTGTGTGTGTTCCTGACTCAATCTGGGCAGATCATATGACTTAAGAAATTTATCAATATCTTTATTATCTTCTATTTTATCAGAATATAGGATTTCAAAATACTTTCTAAGTATCTTCTGTATTTCTGTAGTGTCTGTTGTGATATTGCATTTTTTATCCCATAAGTTAGTAATTTGAATTCTCTCTCTACTTCTCTTTGTTAGCATGGCTAAGAGCCTGTCGATCTTTTTTATTTTTTCAAAGAACCAACTTTTATTTTTTGCAATTTTTTCAATTTTTTTTGTTTCATTTTCGTTGATTTCTCCTCTAATTTTAATTATTTCTTGTCTTCTGATACATTTGCTATTGTTTTGATCTTCCTTTTCTAGGTTTTTGAGGTGTAGTGTGAGTTCATTTATTTGTTTTTTTTTTATTTTTTTTTAATTTTTTATTTTTTTAAATTAATTTTTATTGTAGGTTGTTCAAAACATTACATAGTTCTTGATATATCATATTTCACACTTTGATTCAAGTGGGATTTGAGGAAAGAATTCCAAGAAATGAATTTCCCTCTTAAAACTGCTTTCATTATTTCCATAGAATCCGGTATGTTGTGTCTGTATTGTCATTTGTCTCTTAGAATTTTTTTATTTTCTCCTTTATGTCTTCTGTAACCCATTGATCATTCAGTAACATATTGTTCATTTTCCATGTGATGTAGAATTTTTCTTCCTTCTTTTATCATTGATTTCATGTTTTATTCCATTATGATCACATATGGTGCATGGTATTATCTCCATACCTTTATATTTACTAAGAGTTTTCCTATGGCATAATATATGGTCTATATTTGAGTAGGATCAATGTGCTGCTGAGAAGAACGTGTATCCACTTGATGATGGTTGATATATTCTATATATGTTGCCAGAATTCAGGAAGAAAACAGAAACTTAGGAAGATGGCAGGAGTTGCCCATCCATGAGGCAAGCTGCAGTTCATTCATAAATTGAGCAGGATGACTGCTGGGAAGTTTTCAAATAGACAGGAAACATCCATTGATGAATTCTCTTTTCTAATGTCTACAAGGACAGACACAGTGGGATATACAGACACAAACACTCACCTTGTCAAATGACTTACTGGAAACAGACCACTCCAAATCCAACAAACCACCTTTCCTACCAATTCTCAGAACATGGGACAAAACAACAAACCCACAACCACAACCCACAAAGGCACCTCCTTCCCCCAGTAGGTCTGTGACACTCCAGAGTATCCTCTGACTGGTGGGCATAATATAATCCCCCATATTGGGCTGTCCTGTCTCAGATCTTGTCTCCATCGCCAACTCTGTGATGCTGTCCGGAGCCAGAGGTGAGCCACTACCTGCTTTCTCAGGAAAGGCCCCTCTTCAGATCTTCCTGGCATTTGGCCTCACATCTGTAGGTACCAAGAAAGACTGACTCTGTCTTTTGTAAATCCAAACAAGTTTGATCACTGGGACTTGTAGTGGGAATGGCTCTGGGTGCCTGGATTCCTGGATCCCAAGTTCAGAGAGTTCCATCACCAAGGAAGTGAGTTGAGGTCACTTCCTTCATGAACTGAATGAGGTCACTACATTGGCAACCACTTTTTCCTAACAGTTCCTTACAAGGGTCCCATGAGATGGAGGCTGCACCTACTTGCTCTGACATTGTCACAAGTTAGAATGGTATATCAACCTTTGGCACCAAGGATCAGCTCTCCACACAGGCCTGGTTTGGTCCATCTTCTTTACATTAAGAAGAGAGAGGCTGATTCAGACACATCCTTTAATCCTGACCAGGTTGATTGCCATGGAAGATGACTTTTGCTCTATCAGGTCCTTCATAGTTACCCACATCTTCTCCAGGGATTATTTCTGCATGGTATTTTGAGTTTCCCAGCTGATGGAAGATCCCCTACCTTCCTGTATTGTAAGACAAACTCTGTCCCTGCTCTTCTGTAAAGTAAGAATGAGGGAACATTGTGTGGTTAGGGTTAATAATAGGTTCTATTTGGTTTTGGAATCATTTTGCTGGATGAATAATGGTATTGGGAACCTGTGATAATCATAAGAATATAGAGGTGAAATGAATGTATGAAAACATAAATCTAAGTAAGATTTGAAGCCCAAAAGATCATTGGGCCCTTGATTGGGATACTTAGCATTGAATTATGTTCTACACATGTGTCTCAGATAAATCGATATACAATGGCATAGGACCTTGTACCTTGGATGATTGAATGTAGAGGAGAACATCCAGTCAAAAAAAAATAGTTGGTAGGATTAGGAAGATAGTAAGTAAGTTTAGGAAAAAAAGTGAGTGCAGGATTTGTAACACATGTTATTTAGCAATAGGGTTTCGCTTACAGAATGAATTTAAATGTCAGCATATGTGAACAGTCAATCATGAAGATGAACTTGGGAAAATATGTAGGTAAGCAGATATCAATAGAGACATTATGAAAACTTGTAAAGTATAAGGTGAGAGACAGGCTTAGACATTTCAACAGGGTTGAGTTCGAATATATAATCTTAGATAGAAACAAATATGTAGTAACAAATAGGATGGACATTTGAGAGCATTAGGCAAATTGGACATGGATGTTTTTAGTTATCATTGTTCACTTTCCATTTAGGCTTTGGTGCAATCATAAATGTGAACTTTGAAATCTGTGTCCAGAATATTTCTGTGATTAAATGTATACGTAGATCAGGTGACATGAGTATTTCTTCCACCATTTCTGGGAGCAATATTGACTGACTACTACTGACTGATAGGTATAGATTCTTTATGTGATTTGGAGTCATGAGAAAACACAAGCACCTCTTCAGGCCTTGAAGAACTCATTTAACCCAAAGGATCCCTATTCTCAATTGATGGAGGTCAGAAACCTAACAGAGGAAGGCAAGAGACTTCATCAACAATGACTGAAATTTTGCCATTTTTGTTTTGGATGCACACATGGAATCTTTCTTTTGATCCATCAGGTGCTGAGAATCTAAGTCACAGCCACACAGGGCCAAGAGGCTGATTCAGACACATCCATTTCTAAAGAAATTAACAAAGAGCCACAGGTGATGCCCATTCATTTCCATTTGAAAACTGTTTTCTTCAGGCTTCACCAAGGGGTGACCTGAGGCAAAGAACTTCCTGACATTCAGGGCAACAGAACAATAGGTAAGCAAAAGGCCCAAAGCAGGGTTTCCCCACTGAGACTTTCCTGGACACACTGTCCCTGCTCTTCTGTAAAGTTTAATTGAGGGAACAGCGTATGGTTAGGGTTAATAGCACGTTCGATTTGGATTAGGAATCATTCTGCAAGATGAATAATGGTATTTAGAACCTGCGAAATTTACAAGAATATAAAGGTGAAATATAAGTATGAAAATAGAAATCTAGGTAAGATTGGAAGCCCAGAATGGCATTGTGCCCTTGAGTGGGTTACTTAGTTTTGAATTATGTTCTGCACAGTTGTCTCAGATAAATCGATATAAAATGGCATAGGACCTTGTATCTTGGATGATTGAATTTCCAAGAGAACATCCAGTCAAAAAGGTAAAGTCGGTAGGATTAGGAAGATAGTTCCTAGGTTTAGAAACAACAGTGAGTATAGAATTTGGACCAAAAGTTCTTTAGCAATAGGTTTTCAATAAGAGAGTGAGTGTGAAGGTCAGCACATGTGAAGAGTCAGTCACAATGATGAACGGGGGAAAATATGTAGGTAAGCAGATATCAATAGAGACATTACGAAATCAGGCAAAGTATAAAGTGAGGGATAGGATTAGACATTTTCAATAGGGTTGAGTATGAATATATAATCTTAGGAAGAAACAAATATATAGTCACCAATAAGATTTACATTTGAGCGCATTAAGCAACCTGGACATGGATATTTTTAGTAATCCATGGTCAGTTTCCATTAAGGCTTTGCTACAATCATAAGAGTGACCTTTGCTTTCTGTGTCCAGAATATTACTGTGATAAAATGTATATGTAGATTAGGTGACATGAGTATTTCTTCCACCATTACTGAGAGCAATATTTTGAAGACATATAAATGCGTATTGGGGGAAAAAAGAGGTGTACCCTGTGTCAATGAATACAGAAATAATGCACGGAGAGACCATACTGTGAATAAATAATATATCTGGTTCCAACATTAAATAATGGATTGATTTGATATCTGAAATTATACAGGAAATCTTAAATTGATATACATACTTTCATTACAACCAGTTATACATCTAACAGTAATATTAGGGTTATGGTTTATCATGAAGTGTGTGTGAGTTTTGCTTCAAAAATGATTATGGAAATCAAAAATAATGTCTTTGCAAAGAAGTCTCATGAAAATACCAGTCAAGAAACATAAAGGAATACATTTGTTCTGAAGAAGAAGTGATTGAAAATAAAACAAATGCCTATATATTTGTGAACTTGTGAATGAAATATATCTCCTATGATGTGCATAAACTGAAGAAATATTAATGTACCAATGTTGAATAAGAATGAACATCAAAATACACATCATGTCCCATAGGAATCTACTTGCATTGATGTTAAACTGGGTCAGTTACTGCAGAAATATTAGGATTTGTATGCAAAATTCACTGAAGTTTGTTTTTAGTACTAGGAAACAAATATGTATTTCAGGTGGATGAATATTTCTGAGAGTAATCTTGTGAAAAGTTGATCATAAATCCACATACATGAATATGAATGATTTTAAGGAATGTATAATAAGACTCATATATTTAATATTTTGAAAAATTTGGAGAGTATATATATATATATAATATATATATACACACACACACACACACACACACACACACACACACAGACATTAAAAACTACCAATATATATACCAACGAAATTCATCATGAAATATATATCATCCACAGATGCAAAAATATTTATTTCACTGAAAATGGATTTATGAATAATGTTGTTCTACTAAGAAGCTCACCCATAGGTTGAATTTTCAGTTCCAATAGCTTTTAGGAGGAGTGATCTCTTCTCATAACTTTAATGTGCCAAGTCAGCAAACTCACTAAAATGTACGTGTGATAACATTTAGGAGTCTATATGTGCATATAAAAATACAGGTGCTAAATAGGCTAAAGAGAAAGGAGACAGGGATTTGTTGAGAACCACAGCTGAAGGGGCCCCAGCAAACTTCCAGCTGCCAGCAAATTTTCCGCTGCCGGATAATTATTGGCTCACAGTGGCCCCAGCAACATGTAGCTCATTGGACCCTCTGTGGTGATACTCATTGGAGTTGCTCACTGAGCTGTTTCTCTGCCCTTTCAGACTGCCAGCTGATGATCGGCTCACAGTGGCCCCAGCAACATCTACCTGATTGGCTCCTCTACAGTGATGCTCATTGTGCTGTTTCCCTGCCCTTTCAGACCATGGAGCTGCTCATTGGGGGACTCTTTTTTCTCCACCCACAAGACCCAGCCAATCAGCCTCAAGAGCAGGGGATTGTGGGAGGTGGATAAGCTTGTGGGTGTGACAGAGACTTTACAAGGAAGCCAGTGGTGGCAGTTGGGCTCTGAGGGTTTTTCCTGAGGAGCTGTTTTTTTGGCATGTGTGGTTCTAAAAATAATGTTCATTTCTTCTGACAAGTGGCTCCTAAATCATGCCCAGCCAGACTGCAGCATTTGGTGGCTTGCACGGGGAGCGACTGAGGGTAAGTGATAAGGTAAACTGCTCACCACTGAGGGCAGGGCGAGAGGATGGGTAGCCATTTTAAGATTCCTCTTTAGTTTTGCATCACTTCTGTTTTAAGTTGCCTGTCCATGGATGTTGAGAGCCACGGCCGAAGGGGCCCCAGCAAACTTTCAGACTGCAAGCTGATGATTGGCTCACAGCAGCCCCAGCAACATCTAGCTGATTAGCTCCTCTGAGGAGATGCTCATTGAGCTGTTTCCATGCCTTTTCAGACTACCAGGTGATGATTGGCTCACAGCAGTCCCAGCAACATCTACCAACATCTAGCTGATTGGTTCGTCTGCAGTGATGCTCATTGGGCTGTTTACCTGCCCTTTCAGACCACGGAGCTGCTCATTGGGGGACTTATTTGGCTCCACCCATGCGACCCAGCCAATTGGCCTCAAGAGCAGGAGGATTGTGGGAGGAGGAGGATGAGTTTATGAGTGTGGCTTGTGGGAAGCCGGTGGTGGCAGTTGGGCTCTGAGGGTTTTTTCCTGAGGAGCTGTTTTGTTTGGCTTGTGTGGTTTTAAAAATAAAGTTAGGTTCTTTTGACAAGTGGCTCCTGAATTGTGCCCAGCCAGACTGCGGCATTTGGTGGCTCTCACGGGGAGCGACTGAGGGTAAGTAAACTGCTCGCCCCTGAGGGCAGGGCGAGAGGATGGGTAGCCATTTTAAGATTCCTCTTTTGTTTTGCTTCACTTTTGTTTTAAGTTGCCTGTTCCTGGAGATGAGTGAGACGGAAAAAAAACCACTCACATCTGAGGAAAAACTATTTATGCCTGAGAAACAGATAGAGAGAAAGGACAGATGCACATGTCAAGAGGATAGAAAGGCTATAATGATATTGTGTAGTTTCAATTTTATTTCATTCTGTCTCGGTTTTGTTTGGCGTCACCTTGTTGGGTTGTATTATAGTAGAAATACAGAATCAGAAATTAGTTAAAAACAAACCGAAAGAGTGTTAAGTAAATTGTTAGAGGAAGGAGGCATCTCAGTAAAATCAAGAACAGTCAGGGCATACGTTGATACAATACAAAAATGTAGCCCATGGCTTTTTAAGGAGGAGTTGTTAAGTATATCACAATGGAACCATCATGGTGAAGATTTAAAAAGAATAGAAAAGAACAGCCCAGGAACTCTGCCAGTTGGCACATTGCCATTTTGGACGTTCGTATCTGGTTTGCTTAGTCCAAAGACTTCAATTCAGACAAAGGTAGAGGAAGGAGAAGACATAAAGATTCAAGTAAAAGAGAAGGTCTCTCAAGTTAGTCAGAAAGAGGAAAAGATTGAAGTAAAAGAGAAGGTCTTTTGAGCTAGTCAGACAGAGGAAGGAAGTTTAGAACAGTAAAAGCCATCAGGGAAAAAGTTACAACAGGAAACTGCTACTAGCACCTTTCTATCACGAGAGGGCGTAAGTGTCCAACCAACAGCACCACCTCTACAGGAGACTACTACTAACACCTTTCTATCACCAGAGGGCATAAGTGTCCAATCAACAGGACCACCTCCATATGGTGGGAGTCTCCCAAACCCCACAGTTGATAGTTCGGATCCTGAGACAGGATCTCAAGTACTATCATGCCCTGTATTTGAGGTAGGAGGGCAGCGAATTTACCATGCTTTAAATTTTAAAACAGTGAATCAGCTAAAAGAGGCTGTAACAACCTATGGTCCTCAAGCACCCTTCACTGGAAGCTTGGTCGAATCCTTTACCAACATGAACATGATGCCAGAAGATTGGGCTAATATGTGTAAACTGTGCTAAATGGAGGACAATACCTGTTATGGAAGGTTGCCAATGAGGAATTTTGCAAGGAGACAGCTAGGCGAAATGCAGCAGCTGGTTACCCTCAGAGAAATCTAGATAAGTTGTTAGGAAAGGGACCTTATGAGGATCAGCAGCAACAAATTGCATATGATCCTGGTGTATATTTGCAAATTGCTGTAGATGCAGTTAAGGCATGGAAGACATTACAAGGACATGGAGGTTTACAAGGTCAATTATCTAAGATAATACAAGGAGCTAATGAATCTTACACTGAATTTGTAGATAGGCTTATTCAAATAGCTACCAGAGTTTTTGGGAATACAGAACAAGCAATGCCATTAGTAAAACAACTGGCTTATGACCAAGTGAATCGTTGGTGCAGAGATATCATTAGAACATGGAAACATGAAGATTTAAACATATATATTAAATTATGTAGAGACATTAATGAACAAGAGCAAGTCATGGCAGCTGCAGTAATAAAGGCTTTAGATGCCACAGACATTAATGAACAAGGGCAAATTGTGGCAGCTGCAGTAAAAGAGGCTTTAGATTCCAAGTCAAGAACATGCTACAGTTTTGAACAAACAGGACATTTTAAAAGGGATTGCCACATAGGAGGAGGGTTTAACAAAACTAGGTATCAAAGGAGTAGAATACCGGGTATTTGCCCACGATGCCGTAGAGGGAGACATTGGGCTAATGAATGCCGTTCTCAAACCACCATAGAGGGTACTCAACTATAAAAAAAATGAACATGGAGAAAGGCATCGGGCTCCGTTGCCAAAAAATCGACATCTAGCAACATCTAGCTGATTGGCTCGTCTGCAGTGATGCTCATTGGGCTGTTTCCCTGCCCTTTCAGACCACGGAGCTGCTCATTGGGGGACTTAATTGGCTCCACCCATGCGACCCAGCCAATCGGCCTCAAGAGCAGGAGAATTGTGGGACGAGGAGGCTGGGTTGTTGAGTGTGGCTTGTGGGAAGCCAGTGGTGGCAGTTGGGCTCTGAGGGTTTTATCCTGAGGAGCTGTTTTGTTTGGCTTGTGTGGTTCTAAAAATAAAATTAGGTTCTTTTGACAAGTGGCTCCTGAATTGTGCCCAGCCAGACTGCAGCATTTGATGGCTCGCATGGAGAGCGACTGAGGGTAAGTAAACTGCTTGCCCCTGAGGGCAGGGCGAGAGGATGGGTAGCCATTTTAAGATTTCTCTTTTGTTTTCCTTCACTTTTGTTTTAAGTTGCCTGTCCCTGCAGATGAGTGAGTCGGAAGAAAAACCACTCACATCTGAGGAAAAACTATTTATGCCTGAGGAACAGATAGGGATAAAGGACGGATGTACATGTCAAGAGGATAGAAAGGCAATAATGATTTTGTGTAGTTCCACTTTTAGTTCATTCTGTCTCGGTTTTGTTTGGCGTCATCTTGTTGGGTTTTATTATAGTAGAAATACGGGATCAGAAATTAGTAAAAAACAAACTGAAAGAGTGTTAAGTAAATTGTTAGAGGAAGGAGGCATCCCAGTAAAATCAAGAACAGTCAGGCCATATAGTGATACAATACAAAAATGTAGCCCATGGCTTTTTAAGGAGGAGTCATTAAATATATCACAATGGAACCATCATTGGTAAGATTTAAAAAGAGTAGAAAAGAAAAGCCCAAGGACTCTCCCAGTTGGCACATTGCCACTGCTGACATTCATATCTGGTTTGCTTAGTCCAAAGCCTTCAGTTCAGACAAAGATAGAGGAACAAAGCTTAGAGCAGAAAAAGCCATCAGGGGCAAAGTCATAAAAGGAGACTGCTACTAAAAACTTTCTATCACCAGTGGGCGTAAGTGTCCAACCAACAGCGCCACCTCTACAGGAGACTTTTACTAACACCTTTCTATCACCAGAGGATGTAAATGTCCAAATAACAAGGCCACCTCCATATGCTGGGAGGCCACCAAACCCCGCAGTTGATAGTTCGGATCCTGAGACAGGATCTCAAGTATTAATATGGCCAGTAATTGAGGTAGAAGGGCAGCAAATTCACCATGCTTTAAATTTCAAAATAGTGAATCAGCTAAAAAAGGCTGTAACAATCTATGGTCCTCAAGCACCCTTCATTTTAAGCTTGGTTGAATCCATTAACAACTTGAATATGACACCAGCAGATTGGGCTAATATGTGTAAAGCTGTGCTAAATGGAGGTCAATAAGTGTTATGGAAGGTTGCCAATGAGGAATGTTGCAAGGAGACGGCTAGGTGAAATGCAGCAGCTGGTTACCCTCAGAGAAATCTAGATATGTTGTTAGGAAAGGGACCTTATGAGGATCAGAAGCAACAAATTGCATTTGATTCTGGCGTATACGCATAAATTGCTGTAGAGGCGGTTAGGGCATGGAAGACTTTATAAGGACATGGAGGTTTACAAGGTCAATTATCTAAGGTAATACAATGAGCTAATGAATCTTACGCTGCATTTGTAGATAGGCTTATTCAAACAGCTACCAGAGTTTTTGGGAACACAGAATAAGCAATGTCATTAATAAAACAACTGGCTTATGACCAAGCGAATCGTTGGTGCAGAGATGTCATTAGACCATGGAAACATGAAGATTTAAACACATATATTAAATTATGTAGAGACATTAATAAATAAGAGCAAGTCATGGCAGCTGCAGTAATAAAGGCTTTAGATGCCAGAGACATCAATGAACCAGGGCAAATTGTGGTAGCTGCAGTAAAAGAGACTTTAGATGCCAGGCCAAGAACATGCTACAATTGTGAGGAAACAGGAAATTTTAAAAGGAATTGTCCCATAGGAGGAGGGTTTAACAAAGCTAGGTAGCAAAGGAGTAGAATACCATGAATTTGCCCACGATGCCATAGAGGGAGACATTGGGCTAATGAATGCCATTCTCAAACCACCATAGAGGGTACTTCATTATCAAAAAAAGAACAAGGACCAGGTGTTTATCCACGATATCATGGAGAGGGGCATTGGGCTCCATTGACAAAAAAATAGACAGGGGGGCCCAATGCTCTGGGGTCCCAAACTACAAATATACGGAGCACTGTAGGAAACCAGCAATCCCATCAGGATAGTGCACAGGACACATTGTCCATCAGATCCCACAAACTAGAGGGAGTGCAGGGTTGGACAACTGCGCCTCCGCCAGATAAGTACTAACTCCCGAGATCGGCGTTCAAATAATTCCCACAGGGGTGAAAGTACCTCTTCCCAAAGGAACAATAGGCTTATTATTGGGACGCATCTCTTCTACTCTAAAAGGACTTATGATAAGTCTTTGGGTAATTGTTTCTGATTATCAAGGTGAAATAAAAATTATAGCCAGTTCTCCAAAGGATATATCTGTAATTTCACCAGGAGAAAGAATAGCACAAATACGAATAATACCCAGCCTACATGATAAATTTTCCAGTCATCCTGTAGAAAAAGGTTCGAAGGGATTAGGCTCCACAGGTGTAGATTGGTCTATGCTTTCTTTAAATTTAGATTCTCGCCCCATGCTAAAACTAAATATTCAAGGACATGAATTTAATGGGCTACTGGATACAGGTGCAGAACTTAGCATCATCTCTCGTCAAGAATGGCCAAAACATTGGCCATTACAACAAGACACTCAAACGCTTCGAGGTCTAGGAGTGGCGACTAATTTCCATAAAGGTGCAATTGTATTAGATTGGAACGATCCTGAAGGATGTTAAGGAACTATACAGTCTTATTTATTGGATCATCTTCCTGTAAATTTATGGGGATGAGATGTCCTAGATTAATTAGGTTTGACATTAACAAATAAGATCAATAAAAATGCACCCACTATTATGGCAAGACAAGGTTTTAGGAAAGGAAAAAGACTAGAAAAACAAGAACAAGGCATAGCAGCACCAATACAAATATATCAAGCAACAGACAGAGATGGGTTGGATTTTCAGAAATGGCCACTGAAACAATAAAAATTACTTGGAAATCAGAAAGACCAGTATGGGTTCCTCAGTGGCCCCTGACTAAAGAAAAGATACAAGCAGCCCATGACCTGGGCAAACAACAATTAGCAGAAGGACATATATAACATTCTCTATTTCGCCATAATACTCCCATTTTTGTCATCAAAAAGAAATCTGGTAAATGGAGATTATTGCAAGATTTTAGAGCCATTAATAATGAGATGGTTATTATGGCACCTGCTCAATCGGGGATCCCTCAATTGTCTGCTTTGCCAAAAACTTCGCATTAAAAATCATTGAAACATAAATGGGAAATATGCATTTGGATACAGTTGATATAATTTTGCCTTTATTTTTTATTCTACTACCAACAAAAAATATTCCTACAGGAGTATTTTTGCAAGAAGGTCCATTATTATGGATACATTCATCTTATTCTTCTAACACTATTATTACTAGGTATCCTGAGACTGAGAGACAATTAATACTCATAGGAATAAAAGCAGCAAAGGGAGTGTGTGGATTTTCACCCAATAAAATTGTTACTTCATATACTATGAATCAAATTTATGAATTAGCTAATAAGTTAAATACTTGGGCAATAATCATGTGTAAATCTATTGTTTCTTCTGATAACCACTTACCATCTAATATTTTATTGTCTTTTTGGTCATCGCATCCTGTAATTTTTCCAAAAATGACAAGAAAACACCTATCATGAATGCTCCAATTATATTCACTGATGGGTCAAATAATGGCAAGGCAGCAATAGTTATACCTGATTCAACATTTACATTTTTAGTACCCAAACAATCAGCTCAAAAGGGAGAGCTTAAAGCAATATTACAAGCTTTTGTGATGTTCAAAGTTTCTGTATTTAATTTATTTTCCGATAGTCAGTAGTTAATGCTATAGTATCCCTTGAAGATGCTGGTAGGATTTCCCCTTCCTCTACTGTTTTCTCTTTACTTTCCACTATACAAAGTCTAATCTGGGACAGAAAAGATCCATTCTTTATAGGACATATCAGGGCACATACAGGATTGCCTGGAGCCCTTATTTTGGGCAATGATTTAGCAGAAAAAACTACGCATGACATACATACATATTTTCTCTACACTAGAAGAAGCTATAAATTTTCATAAAAAGTTTCATGTCAATGCTAATATTTTACAAAAGCATTTCAAAATAACTAAGGTACAAGCTAGACAAATAATAAAACAATGTCAAAATTGTGTGATCTTTTTACCACAAGTTTATCTTGGAGTCAATCCTCCAGGATTGATACCTAACCATATTTGGCAGATGGACGTCACAAACTTGCCAGAATTTGGAAAATTATAATATTTGCATGTTACAGTTGATACTTCTTCTGAATTTTTGATGGGCTTCCTTCATGCCGGAGAAAAAACTAAAGATGTTATAGCTCATTGCTTACAAAATTTTGCAACTGTGGGCGTTCCAAAACAGTTAAAAACAGATAATGCCCCCGGTTATCCTTCTACCTCTTTTAAACAATTTTGCTCATCATTTGGCATTACTCATATATCAGGAATCCCATAAAATCCACAGGGACAATGCATAGTTGAAAAAGCACATGAAACTATTAAAATGTAATTATTAAAGCAAAAAAATGGAATTGGGAAGGGGTATAAATTCCCCAAAGATAAACTTAAAATAACCCTTTTTACTCTAAATTTTTTAAATTTGAATTCATCAGGACTTAGTGCTGCAGAAAGGCATATGTGTTTAAAAAAATGTGCATAAGGCCAAGGTACTTTGGAACGATATTCTAACAGGACAATCGAAAGGTCCTGACCCAGTAATTGTCTGGAGTCGGGTGTCTGTTTGTGTTTTTCCACAGGGAGAACAGCAGCCGATTAGGATTCCCGAGAGATTAACTAAAGTACTGACCCAGTGATTGTCAGGAGTCGGGGGTCTTTTTGTGTGTTTCCACAGGGAGAACAGCAGCCGATTTGGATTCTAGAGTGAATAACTAATGTTCTGACCCAGTGATTGTCTGGAGTCGGGGGTCTGTTTGTATGTTTCCACAGGAAGAACAGCAGCCAATTTGGATTCCAGAAAGATTAACTAAAGCGGATTCTATAGACCAAAATAAGATGATTTGTCTCAAATCCATAACATCTTATATCCAAAACTCCAGTTTGGCTATCCTTACATCTGTGACAGAACAGGGATGCTTTTTTCAATATCTATTTTATTATTGCCCTTTCCCACATCATGAAGTTCTATTTTTTTTTTTGAGCTCATAGAGACCTAGGTTAATGTTTTGCTGATCAGTTCTACTTTTTGACTGTAGAGTTTTTAAACATTGCAATGGTGATTTTACCTGTAAAAAGTTATAAGGCCTTTACTACTATGTTATGTGTTGTATGTATTATATTATGTGTGCACACTTGTGTTTTGTGTTATATGTTTGAATGTACATATGTCCATATATCATATATGATGAGCGCTCATGAAAAAATGGATCCAAATATTTTTTTTTTTTATTATTCATGTGATTTAAATGGTTTAATTTAAATTGGGTAAACAACTGTTGAGGATTGTTTTCATTATGTGAACAAAAAAGGAGGTTAACAGACCTGTTTGTTTACTTTCACCTTTCCTTTTTATTATATTTAATAATTCTCTTCAAGATAACGTAAATTTTTAAGAAAATTGTTTTATTTTAGTGCCTTCTGGAATGTTACATAATTTTTTCTTTAGCCATAATTGCCAGAATTCTTATCTTCATTCCAGAGCCGTTGAAGACAAAGATAAAACCAATCTACAGCTACTTCAATAGCCCTCACAGAACTGCTTTCAGAACTTGGCGGGACTATATATCACTTGTATGCATTGTGAACTCACTTGTATTCATTGTGAACTATCTGTTGATGCAGCGATTTGTGGTAGAGTTGGGGTATTAATGCTGATGCTGTCATCAGTGGTACAATTTTTCCAAAAGTAGCCATCAATTGGCCTGGTGTATCTTCCCTATTCTCACTTGATAGAGGTCAGGAACCTTACAGAGGAAGGCAAAAGGCTTCATCCACAATGACTGCTCTTTTAGCCACTTTGGTTTTGGATGGAAACATGGGATATATCTTTAGATCCATCAGGTGCTACGAATCTAAGCAACAGCCTCACACAAGGCCGAGAGGCTGATTCAGAGACATCCCTTTCCAAAGCAATTAAGCAAAGAGCCACAGGTGATGCCCATTCATTTGCATTTGAAAACTGCTATCTTAAGGTTTCACAAAGGGGTGGCCTGAGACAAAGAGATTCCTGACATTCAGGGCAACACAACAATATTTAAGCAAAAGGCCCAAAGAAGGATTTCTCCACTGAGACGTTATTGGTCACACTGGTATCTGAGTTTTCTGAGATGCTCGCCATTCACTTCAGCTATCCAGTACATTGGCATGTAATAGAGCTTGGAGGTGGTACATATCTTGAACACAAAACCATGATACTATTCTGGAGAGTGCCCAGAATTTAGGGAGAAAGCAGGAAATTAGGAAGATAGTAGGTGTTGCCCATCCATAAGGCAAGCCACAGTCCACTCATAAATTCGGAAGGAGGAATGCTGGGAAGCTTTCTACTAGACAGGACACATCCTTTGATGCATTCTCTTTCCTAATGTCTACAACCATGGACACAGTGGGATACACAGACATGGAAACACTCGCCTGGTCATATGACTTACTAGAAACAGTCCACTCCAAACCAAACAAACCACCTTTCCTACATATTCTCAGAACATGAGAAAAAAAACACAATATTACACCCACACCCACAAAGGGACCTACTTCCCCTATTTAGATCTGTGACTCTCCGGATTGTCCTCTGACTGGTTAGCCAAACTATGTTCCCCCAAAATGGCCTGTCCTGTGTCAGATCTGTTCTGCTTGGCCAACTCTGTGAAGTTGTCAAAAGTCAGCGGTGAGCCATTACCTGCTTTCTCAGGAATGGTCCGTCTTCAGAGGTATCCTGACATTTGGCCATCCTCACATCAGTAGGTACCAGGAAAGACTGACTCTGTCCTTGGTAAATCCAAACAAGTGAGACCACTGGGACTAGGACAGGGACTGTCTCTGGGTGCCTGGATTTCTGGATCCCAAGTTCAGAGAGTTCCATCATCAAGAAAGTGAGGTGAGGTCACTTCTTTCAGGAACTGAATGATATCACCGCCTTGGCAACCACTTTGTCCTAACAGTTGGTTCCAAGGTTCCCATGAGGTGGAGGCTGCCCCGATTTTCCTGTGACACTTTCACAAGTTAGAATGTTATATCAACCATAAGCACCCGGGAACAGCTCTCCACACAGGCCTGGTTTGGTCCATCTTCCCTACATTAAGAAGACAGAGACTGATTCATACACAACCCTTTATCCTGACCAGGATGATTGGCATGGAAGATGACTTTTGCTTTTTCAGGTCCTTCATAGCTGCCTACATCTTCTCCAGGGATTATTTCTTCATGAATATTTGAGGTTCTCAGCAGGTGAAAGATGCCCTACATTCCTGTATTTTAAGACCAACTCTGTCCCTGCTCTTCTGTAAAGTTAGATGGAGGTTACAGTGTATGGTTAGGGTTAATAACATGTTCGATTTGGGTTAGGAATCATTCTGTGGGATCAATAATGGGGTTGGAAACCTGGGGTATTTATAATAATACTTAGGTGAAATATATGTTTAAAAACGGAAATGTAAGTATGATTTGAAGCCCAGAAGGGCATTGAGCCTTTGATTGGGATACGTAGCCTTGAATTACGTTCTGCACAATTGTCTCAGTTAAATCGATATACAATGTCATAGGACCTTGTACCTTAGATGACTGAATGTAGAAGAGAACATTCACTGAAAAAAGGATAGTCGGTAGGATTAGAAAGATAGTAGGTAGGTTTAGGAAGAAGAGTGAGTATATGATTTGGAAAAAAAACTTCTTTAGCAATAGGGTTTCGTTTAGAGAGTGAATGTAAATGTCAGCACATGTGAAGAGTCTGTCACAATGATGAAGTTGGAAAAATATGTAGGAAAGCAGGTATCAATAGAGACATTATGAAATCAGGAAGGATTAGACATTTTCAACAGGTTTGAACTTGAATATATAATCTTACGAAGAAACAAATATGTCGTTACCAATAGGATTGACATTTGAGAGCATTAGGAAACGTGGACATGGATGTCTTTCGTTATCCACATTCATTTTCCTTTTAGGCTTTGGTACAATCATAAGTGTGACATTTACATTTTTTTTGTTCAGAATATTTCCGTGCTAAAATATATATGTAGATCAGGTGACATGAGCATTTCTTCCACCATTTCTGGGAGCAATATTTTGAAGATGTATACATTAGTATTAGGGGTACAAAGAGGTGTACCATGTGTCTATGAATATAGAGATAATGCATGAATAGACCATACTGTGAATAAATATTGTAACTGGTTCCACTTTAGATAATGGATTGAATTGATATCTGAAAACATATAAGAAATCTTATATTGATATACAATCATTCATTTCAACCAGTAATACATCTAATGGTAACATTAAGATTATGGTTTATCATGAAGTGTGTTTGAGTTTTGCTTCATAAGTGATGATGTTAAACTAAAATAATGTGTTTGGAAAGAAGTCTCATGAAAAGACCCGTCAAAAAACATGGAGGAATACATATGTTCTGAAGCAGGAAGTGATTGATCGTGAAACAAATGCCTATAAATTTTCTAACTTTTGGATGAAATATATATCCTATGTTGTGCATAAACTGAAGACATAGTAACGTAGAAGTGTTGAATAAAAATGAATGTCAAAATACACATCATGTCCCCTAGGAATCTACTTGCATTGATTTTAAACTGGTCAGTAACTGTAGAAATATTAGGGTTTGTATGCACCATTCACTGAAGTTAGTTTTCAGTACTAGGAAACAAATATGTATTTCAGGTGGATGATTATTTCTGAGAATAATCTTGTGGAAAGTTGATTATAAATCCACATATATGAATATGAATGAATTTAGGGAGTGTAAATTAAGACACATATATTTCATATTTTGAAAAATCTGGAGAGTATATATATATATATATATATATATATATATATATATATATATATATTAATACACATGGACATGCACAAACATTAAAAAGTAGCAATACAGGAGATCCAACATGGCGGCGGGCATGGAGTAATCAAGTCTCTGACCTCTTCAGCTGTGCGGCATAGGGAGTCGTAAACTGTCTAAATGCTGTTTCCTCAGAATCACTAGGCAAAGTTGACCTGAGTGGATCTGGGGCAAACTGTCTTCGCCCCTCAGAACACAGACAGAGCCGGGATAGGCTGCATTCAAGCTCAGATTCACCTGCTTCTTGTGACTCAGCACTAACATTCCCGCTGAAATAACTGGTCAGCCCTTTTGAATTTACAGAGGTAAAAGCCAACTGAGCCTTAATACTCAGTGGCCACAGGATTGAAATGGGACATGGGAGAGACAGACAGGACCCACCTGTTGCATTGGTCACCTGGCAAAGGAAACGAACGGTCACCATTTGAATGGGAAACCACCATGGTAGAGAACTGACATCATGGTCGGAGGAGACAACTTCAATGAAACCAGCGCGACAGGTGTGTAATCCCCTAGCCATCTCTCTCAACACAGCGGGAAAACCTGAAGGGCCCCTCCCTGCTTTCCTGTAAGGTCCCCTTCCAGCTCTCCTGTGAGTGCGATAGCCAGACCTAGGGAATCAGGAGTGGCACCCAACTCACGGTGCAGAATTCCCGGCTACCGCTCTCACCAGTGCTAACAACTGAGGTCTCTTGCCCCACCTACCGGGGGCATGGCTAACAGAGGGCAAGCAAATTCGCTGGGGGTTCTCACCCCAAGCTCTACAAACTTAGGGTCTGATGGCGGCAAACAGGGAGAGTGTGCCCAGGCATTCATGAAAACAGGGATACCAGGAGCAGAGGCCTGGCGTGTAGCCAGTATTGTGGTGAGCGTCACAGGTAAGTGGGGCCTGGCTTGAGGAAACAAAAGAGAAGGCCCTAGGAACTCAGGATTGGAGACCCACCCAGTCTGGGAGGAAGAGCTGCTGCACAGTGATTGGTTCCCACTTATTGAGAGGAGAAGCTTGGACCAGTGTGCACAGCTCCACCTACTGGAAGAGAAGTTAATTGAACTCTATCACTGCATGTATTATTATTATTATATTTTTATTTTTTTTCTTTTTCTTTCATTTACTTTTTTTATTCTTGTTTTTTAAATTTTTTCATTTTTTATTTTTTTCCTTTTCTAATTTTTTATTTTATTATTATTATTATTATTTTAAATTTTAACTTTCATTTTTTAATTATCATTATTATTTTTTTAATTTTTTTTCTTTCTTTATTTCCTATTTTTTTTGTCTTTTCATTTCTTTTCAATTTTCTTATTCCCCCTTCCTTGAATTCTACCTGCCTACTTTCATTCTCTTTAGTTACTTCTTCCCTTCCCTTCAAATGTCTTTCCTCCCAATCATCAAATAAATTCATAAGAGTAAGCAGTAACTCAGCATTTAAACTGAACAAGAAGTAACATGAGTAGCATAAAAATCAATGAAGAAAAGGATTACAAACAATGAAGGACAGCCTTATTATTCAGGAGGACCTAGAGTCATCAGAAAAATGGTCATATAAAGAACTCAAGGAATACCTCAGACAGATGGAATGGAACCTTAAAGAGGATACGAGACAGCAAATCCAAACAGTGAAAGAACACATTGAAAATGAATTACATAAACAGATAAAAGAAGAAGTTAAGCATCTTTATCAGGCGATAGAGATTATAAAAAAATGAAACAATAATTCAAGAAATGAAAGAAAAGATAAACCAAATTAAAAACTCAATTGATAGTATCACTAAGAGAGAGGACCAAGTAGAATACAGAATGTCAGATAATGAAGAGAAAATATATCATTTTGAAAAGAGTCTAGCCAAGAAAGAAACACTGGTAAAAAATCATGAGAAAAACATCCAAGAGATTTTAGATAACATAAAAAAAAAAAAACTTATGAGTCATCTGGTCAGAGAAAGGTACAGAGATTCAAACCAAGGGAATGATTAACCTGCTGAATGAAATAATTACAGAAAACTTTCCAGAAATAAAAAAGTAAACGCATATACAAATTGTAGATGCTTACAGGACACCAAGCCCACAAAATCAAAGTAGACAAATGCTAAGACACATTGTTATGAAGATATCCAATATACAGAACAAAGGGAAAATATTAAAAGCTACAAGAGAAAGGAGGCAGATTACATTCAGGGGTAAACCAAAAAGGTTAACAACGGATTTTTCATAACAGACGCTAAAAGCGAGAAGATCCTGGAACAACGTATTTCAAACACTGAAAAACAATGGATGCCAAACAAGAATTCTGTATTCAGCAAAATTAAGCTTCAGGTACAACAACAAAATAAAAATATTTCATGATAAACAAAAGCTAAAAGAATTTGCAGCCAGAAAACCAGCACTGCAAAGCATCTTGAGCAAAACACTACACGAGGAAGAAATGGTAATCAACAACCAAAACCATCAGTGGCAAGTGCCTCAGTAATGATAGAGAGCGGGGGGAAAGCTAATCAAGGAAAAACAAAGTAAATTTTAAAAAAAAGATAAATAACTAAACATGGGTGGCAATACAAATCATATATCAATAGTAACTCTAAACGTTAATGGCTTAAACTCTCCAATAAAGCGACATAGGCTTGTAACTTGGATTAAAAAAAACCAAATCCAACAATATGTTGCTTCCAGGAGACACATCTGAATGGAAAAGACATACACAGGCTGAAGGTGAAAGGTTGGGGAAAATATACCATGAACACGGTCCTTGTAAGCAAGCAGGGGTGGCCATCCTCACATCGAATAAAATCGACTTCAAGACTAATTTAATCAAAAGAGATAAGAAAGGACATTATATAATGTTAAAAGGAACCATTCACCAACAAGACATAAAAAATTATCAATATTTACGCAGCAAATAATGGTGCTGCGACGTTCATAAAACAAATTCTCCTCAAGTTCAAGAATCAAATATACAACAACACAATAATTATTGGTGACTTCAACTCACCTCTATCACCATTGGACAGATCCACCAAAAAAAAGTTGAATGAAGAAACTATAGAACTCAATATCACAATCAATAACCTAGACTTAAATGACATATATAGAATATATCAAACATCATCAATTGGATACACTTTTTTCTCAGCAGCACATGGATCCTTCTCAAAAATAGACCATATATTATGCCATAGACAACCCTCAGTAAATATAAAGGGGTGGAAATAATACCATGCATTTTATCTGATCATAATGGAATGAAACTGGAAACCAATGATAAAAGAAGGAAGAAAAAATACTGCATCACATGGAAAATGAACAATATGTTACTGAATGATAGATGGGTTATAGAAGACATAAAGGAGGAAATCAAAAAAATTCTTAGAGATAAATGAAAATACAGACACAACATATCAGATATTATGGGACACAATGAAAGCAGTTTTAGAGGGAAATTCATTTCCTGCAGGTCATTCCTCAAAAAAAGGAAAAACCAACAAATAAATGAGCTCACACTTCATCGCAAAGCCCTAGAAAAGGAAGAGCAAAACAACAGCAAATGTAGCAGAAGGCAATAAATAATTAAGTTCAGAACAGAAATCAACGAAATTGAAACAAAAGAAACTATTGAAAAAATTAACAAAACTAAAAGTTGGTTCTTCAACAAAATACATAAGATCGACAGACCCTTAGCCATGCTAATGATGAGAAGAAGAGAGAGAACTCAAATTACTAACATACGGGATGAAAAAGGCAATATCACAACAGATGCTACAGAAATACAGAAGACAATTAAAAATTATTTTGAAAACCTATATTCCGATAAAATAGAAAATAGTGAAGACATCGATAAATTTCTTAAGTCATATGATTTGCTGAGACTGAGTTAAGAAGATACACACAAATTAAACAGACCAATGTCAATGGATGAAACAGAAGAAGCAACCAAAAGACTACCAACCAAGAAAAGCCCAGCACCAAATGGGTATACAGCGAAGTTTTACAAAACCTTTAAAGAAGAATTAATACCAATACTCTTCAAGTTATTTTAGGAAATACAAAAAGAGAGAGCTTGGCCAAATTCATTCTATGAGGCCAACATCACCCTGATTCTGAAACCAGACAAAGACACCTCAAAGAAAGAAAACTACAGACCAATATCTCTGATGAACCTAGATGCAAAAATTCTCAATAAAATTCTGGCGAATCAGATACAAAGGCACATCAAAAAAATTGTGCACCATGATCAAGTAGGATTCATCTCTGGGATTCAAGGACGGTTCAATATATGGAAATCAGTAAATGTTATTCAAAACATCAATAAACTTTAAGATAAGAACCATATGATCATCTTGAAGGACGCAGAAAAAGCATTTGACAAAGTAGAGCATACCTTTATGTTCAAAACATTAGTAAAACTAGGGATAACAGGAACTTACCTCAACATTGTAAAACCTACCTATGTTAATCCTCAGGCTAGCATCATTCTGAATGGAGAAAAATTGAAGGCATTCCCTCTAAAATCTGAAAAAAAGACAGGGATGCCCTCTATCACCACTTCTATTCAATATAGTTCTCGAAACACTGGCCAGAGCAATTAGACAGATGAAAGAAATTAAAGGCATAAAAATAGGAAAAGAATAACTTAAATTATCACTATTTGCAGATGACATGATTCTATACATAGAATACCCAAAAGGGTCTACAGAAAAATCTACTAGAACTAATACATGAATTCAGCAATGTGGCAGGACATAAAATCAACATGCATAAATTAAAGGCATTTCTGTATATCAGTGACAAAACTTCTGAAACGGAAATGAGGAAAAACACTGCATTCACAATATCCTCAAAAGAAATACTTGGAAATAAACCTAACTAAAGAGGTGAAGGATTTATACAATTAAAACTACAAAACCCACGGGCTGGGGATGTGGCTCAAGCGGTAGCGCGCTCACCTGTCATGCGTGTGGCCCAGGTTCAATCCTCAGCACCACATACAAACAAAGATGTTGTGTCCGCCGAAAACTAAAAAATAAATATTAAAAATTCTCTCTCTCTCTCTCTTTAAAAAAAAGAAAACTACAGAACCCTAAAAAGAGAAGTAGAATAAGATCTTAGAAGATGGAAAAATATACCCTGTTGATGGATAGGCACAACTAACATCATCAAAATGGCGATATTACCAAAAGTTCTCTATAGGTTTCATGCAATGCCAAGCAAAATCCCAAAGGCATTTCTTGTAGAAATAGATAAAGCAATCATAAAATTCCTATGGAATAATAAAAGACCCAGAAAAGAAAAAGAAATTCTAAGCAGGAAGAATTTCTGAATCAGGCGGTATAGCGATACCAGATTTCAAACTATACTACAGAGCAATAGTAACAAAAACAGCATGGTACTGGTACCAAAACAGGCAGCTGGACCAATGGTACAGAATGGAGCACACAGAGACTAATCCAAAAAGCTACAAGTATCTTATCTTTGATAAAGGAGCTAAAAGCATGCAATGGAGGAAGGATAGTATCTTCAACAAATGGTGTTGGGAAAACTGGAAATCCATATGCAACAAAATTAAACTGAATGCCCTCCTCTCGCCATGCACAAGAGTTAACTCAAAGTGGATCAAGCAGCTAAATATCAAGTCAAAGACTCTGCGTCTGATAGAAGAAAAAGTTGGCTTCGTTCTACATATTGTGGGGTCGGGCTCCAAATTCCTTAATAGGACACCCATAGCACAAGAGTTAATAACAAGAATCAACAAATGGGACTTACTTAAACTGAAAAGTTTTTTCTCAGCAAGAGAAACAATAAGAGAGGTAAACAGGGAGCCTACATCATGGGAAAAAATTTTTACTCCTCACACTTCAGATAGAGCCCTAATATCTAGAGTATACAAAGAACACAAAAAAATTAGACAATAAGAAAACAAATAACCCAATCAACAAAGGGGCCAAGGACCTGCACAGGCACTTCCCAGAGGAGGACATACAATCAATCAACAAGTACATGAAAAAATGCTCACCATTTCTAGCAGTCAGAGAAATGCAAATCAAAACCATGCTAAGATACCATCTCACTCCAGTAATATTGGCAGCTATTATGAAGTCAAACAACAACAAGTGCTGGCGAGGATGTGGGGAAAAGGGTACTCTTGTACATTGCTGGTGGGACTGCATACTGGTGCGGCCAATTTGGAAAGCAGTATGGAGATTCCTGGGAAAGCTGGGAATGGAACCACCATTTGACCCAGCTGTTGCCCTTCTCAGACTATTCCCTGAAGACATTAAAAGAGCGTACTACAGGGATACTGCCACATCGATGTTCATAGCAGCACAATTCACAATTTCTATACTGTGAAACCAACCCAGATGCCCTTAAATAGATGAATGGATAAAAAAATGTGGCATTTATACACCATGGAGAATTATGCAGCACTAAAAAATGAGAAAATCATGGAATTTGCAAGGAAATGGATGACACTAGAGCAGATTATGCTTAGTGAAGCCAGCCAATCATTAAAAAACAAATACCAAATGTCTTCTTTGATATAATACCAAATGTCTTCTTTGATATAATGAGAGCAACTAAGAACAGAGCAGGGAGGAAGAGCAGGAAGAAAAGATTAACATTAAACAGAGACATGAGGTGGGAGGGAAAGAGATAGAAAAGGAAAAATGCCTGGTAATGGAGAGAGACCCTCATTGTTACACAAAATTACATATAAGAGGTTGTGAGGGGAATGGGAAAATAAACAAGGAGAGAAATGAATTACAGTAGATGGCAGTAGAGAGAGAAGATGGGAAAGGACGGAAGGAGGGATAGTAGAGTATAGGAAATGTAGCAGAATACAACAGTAACTAATAGGGCATTATGTAAAAATGTGGATGTGTAACCAATGTGATTCTGCAATCTGTATTTGGGGTAAAAATGGTTGTTCATAACCCACTTGAATCTAATGTATGAAATATGATATGTCAAGAGCTTTGTAATGTTTTGAGCAACCAATAAAAGAAATAAAAAGTAGCAATATATATGCCAATCGAAATTCATCATGAAATATATATAATCCACAGATCGAAAAATATTCATTTTACTTAACATGGATTTATGTATAATTTTGTTCAACTAGGAAGCTCACCCATAGGTTGAATATTCAGTTCCAACAGCGTTTACGAGGAGTGATTTCTTCTCACAGTTTGAATCTACCAATTCAGCCACCTCACAAGTATGTACGTTTGATATCAGGTAGGATTCTATATGTGCATATAAAAATACATGTGCTGAATAGGCTACAGAGAAAGGGAGACAGGAATTCACATATTTGTTAATTTTAAAAACACATGTAGAACTATTTCAACAAAAAATTGACTAGATTTATAACTCTTACACTATATAATGCAAAAGGCAATTCCAACCAAACACCATGCCTCCTCTGAAATGCTTGTATTGCTATTCTGTTTGGGTTATTTTTCACCATCATATTAGGATTAGTAGTCAGAGTCTAGAAGGGTATGGGTTAGTGTCATGGATTCAGTATTTCAAATGGAAAATTGGAAAAAGAATCCCATGTGTATGTAAGTATGTGCTACACAAAAATATTCCCACTCACATCCAGAACAATGCCTTGACATTACCTTCGCCCCAAAAAAGACACAATTAGAGGAGAAGAGTTAGAAAATCTGTGAATACATATTTGGAATGGAATATGGTCATGAGTTCACAACCTTTGAGGTGGTAGAGGAGTTTCCAAAAGTAAAAGACAGGGTAAACACTCCACAAACATGGAGCTCTGCTGTCACATGTGGTGGGTCAAGGTCTGCAAGAAAATGCACCAACCAGGCTTCTATCCCACATAGCTTGTCCGAACAACCATAGCAACCTGATTCTGAACATTGCCCTGATACCTCTCCATATAACAAGATGCCTTTACATATAAGGGTCTGATGTCTGCACTATGTCAGACACAAGCCATTTGGAAGCCAATGGCAGATCAACATGGCCCCACCATGATGTTTTATCACACACCTGCCCACCACTGCTATAGGCCCACTACTCAGCAGGCTCCAAATTACTGGCATCTCTGTTCTACACCATTTTCATGAAACCCAGTCAAACAAGGCACTGTCTGTTATACACATGATCAGCGACAGGACATCCAAAGTTTCTCCAGTGCCACCTGGTCATGGGAATTTCAAAAAATTCATGGTATTTATCTAGAAATTTTTCAAGGATGAAGTTGGAGGCACTGTGGGTTTCAATTCTAAACACTCCCACAGTGTCCTCATCTTCTTTCATATAGACGCTCATAATAAACTCTGGTTGGAGGTTTCTATGAGTGGCGTAGCCCAAGAAAGTGTACAAAATAAGATCACTTGCCCCTCATTTTCCTAAAATCATGGTGGCCTGGAAACTTTTCCTGTGAACCAGGAATGATCAAATATTCCTGCTGTAAGTGTTCCGCTTCTCCAATTTGAGGCCTACTGGCTGTCGAGTATAGATTCTTTATGTGAATTGGAGTCATGAGAAAACCCAAGCATATATGGGCTAGCCTCTGCAGGGATTTGAAGAACTCATTTGACCAAATGGATCCCTATTCTCACTTGATGGAGGTCAGGAACCTCAAACAAGAAGGATAAAAAAATTCATCCACAATGAATGCTCTTTTGGCCATTTTGGATTTGGAAGCACATGGGATCTTTCTTTAGATCCATCATGTGCTGAGAATCTAAGCCACAAACTCACACAAGGACAAGAGGCTCATTCAGACACATCCCATTCCAAAGCAATTAAGCAAAGAGCCACAGGTGATGCCCATTCATTTCCATATGAAAACAGATTCCTTCAGGATTCACAAAGAGGTGTCCTGAGGCAAAAACCTTCCTGACATTCAGGGTAATAGAAATCGAAGTAAGCAAATCGCCCAAAGCAGGGTTTCTCCAATGAGACTTTACTGGTCACACTGATATCTGAGTTTTCTGAGATGCTCCTATTCCATTCAGCTATCCAGTATATGGCCATGTCACAGAGCCTTGTTGTGTTACATATCTGTGACACAAAACCATGAGCCTATTCTGGAGAGTGGCCAATATTCACGAAGAAAACTGGAACTTAAGAAGATAGTAGGTGTTGCCCATCCAAAAGGCAAACAGCAGTCCATTCATCAATTGGGCAGTATGAATGCGGGGAACATTTATACTAGAGACAACACATCCATTGATGCATTTTCTTTTCTAATATCTACAACCACTGATACAGTGGGATAAACAGACATAGAAACACTCACCATGTCAAACGACTTACTAGAAACAATTCACTCCAACCAAACAAGTAAGCCTGACACCCCTTTGGACTGTGTTTTATGAAACTGCGATGAACTTTACCCCCCTTTGTTAAGCAGGATGCGAGAAGCCCCTAGCTGGTTGCCTGGAGCACACTCATTGCAGAGGGCAATGCCTGATGGGGAACTAAGAACTGAGTATCTCCCAGGTTAACAAGTGAAACTCCTTTAAAACCGCTTGTATCTCCAGATCAAGAGAGTCACAACATTTGGGCAGAGTCCCCTGTGTTTCTCCTTATTAGCAAAGCAGTGAACCTCCCTTTTTCTTTTTCTCAAACCCTGTCTTCATTATTATATTATTATTAATTGGTTTCAAGGTCAGAAACCGAAATTTAAGTTACAAATTTTGATTCCCCGCCCCGACCCCGGAACTTTTTGCAACAGAACAATAGGTAAGCAAAAGGCCCAAAGCAGGGATTCTCCACTGAGACTTCACTGGTCACACTGATATCTGAGTTTTCTGAGATGCTCCGATTCCCTTCAGCTATCCAGTACATGGCCCTGTCAAAGAGCTTGGAGGTGGTACATATCTTGGACACAAAACCATGAGGCATTTCTGGAGAGTATTCAGTATTCAGGAAGAAATCAGGAACTTAGGAAGTAGTACGTTTTGCCATCCATAAGGCAAACGGCTTGCCATTCATAAATTGGGCAGGATGAATGCTGGGAAGCTTTCTACTTGACAGGACACAACCATTGATGCATTAGCTTTTCAAATGTCTACAACCACTGATACAGTGGGATACACAGACATAGAAACATTCGTGTTGTCAAACGACTTTCTAGAAACAGGCCAGTACAAACAAACAAACCGTCTTTCCTACCTATTTTCCGAACATGAGACAAAACCACAAACTCACACCGACACCCAGGACGGCACTTCTTTCCCCCAAGTATGTCTGTGACTATCCTGAGTGTCCTGGGACTGGTGGTGCACAGTATGATCCCCCAAAATGTCCTGTCCTGTCTCAGATCTGCTCTTCTTGGCCAACTCTGTGAAGTTGTCAGGAGCCATGGTTGAGCCACTACCTGCTTTCTCAGAAAAGGTCCCTCTTCAGAATTCTACTAGCATTTGTCAATGCTCATATCCGTAGGTATCAAGAAAGACTGACTCTCTCCTTGATAAATGCAAACAATTGAGACCCCTGGGATTGGGACTGGGACTGGCTCTAGGTGCCTGGCTTCCTGGATCTCAATATCAGAGAGTTCCATCACCAAGGAAGTGAGGTAGGTCACTTCTTTAGAAACTGAATGAGGTCACTGCTTGGCAACCACTTTGTTCTAACAGTTTCTTCCAATTGTCACATGAGATGGAGTCTGCCCCTACTTCCTGTGACACTTTCACAAATTAGAATGGTATATCAACCATAGACACCCGGCAACAGCTCTCCACACAGGACTGGTTTGGTCCATTTTCTCTACATTAAGAAGAGAGAAGCTGATTCAGATATATCCCTTCATCCTGACCAGGTTTTTTTGACATGGAAAATGACTTTTGCTCTCTCAGGTCCTTCATAGCTGCCTACATCTTCTTCAGGGATCATTTCTGCATGGAACATTGAGTTTCTCAGCAGGTGGAAAATGCCCTACATTCCTGTATTGTAAGACCAACAATGTTCCTGCTCTTCTGTAAAGTTAGATTGAGGGAACAGTGAATGGTTAAGGTTAATAACAGGTTCGATTTGGATTAGGAATCATTCTGTGGAATGAATAATGGTATTGGGAACCTGCGATATTTACAAGTATATATATAGAGGTGAAATATAAGTATGAAAACAGAAATCTAGGTAAGATTTGAAGTCCACAAGGGCATTGGGCCCTTGATTGGATTACTTAGCTTAGAATTACGTTCTGCAATTATATCTCAGATAAATGCATATACAATGTCATAGGACCTTGTACCTTGGATGATTGAATGGTGAAGAAAACATCCAGTCAAAAAGGGATAGTCGGTAGGATTAAGAAGATTGTCAGTATGTTTAGGAAGAAGAGTGAGTGTAGGATTTGGAACAAAAGTTCTTTAGCAATAGGATTTCGGGTAGAGAGAGAATGTAAATGTCAGCACATGTGGAGACTCAGTCACAATGATGAACTGGGGAAAAAATATAGGAAAGCAGATATGGATAGAGATATTACGAAATCAGGCAAAGTATAATGCGAGTGATACGATTAGACATTTTCAACAGGGTTGGGTTTGAATATATTATTACAGGAAGAAACAAATATGTAGTCACCAAATAGGATTGACATTTGAGAGCATTAGGCAACCTGGACATGGATGTTTTTCGTAATCCATGCTCAATTTCCATTTATGCTTTGGTACAATCATAAGTGTGAACTTTGCATTTTGTGTCCGCAGTATTACTGTGATAAAATGTATATCTAGATCAGGTGACATGAGTATTTCTTCCACCATTTCTTCGAGCAATATTTTGAAGACATAAAAGTTAGTATTGGGGGTACAATTAGGTGTACCTTGTGTCTATGAATATAGAGATAATTCATGAATAGACCATATTGTGAATGAATAATATAACGGGTTCCAACATTAAGTAATGGATTGAAATGATATCTGAAAATATACAGGATATATTATATTGATATACATGCATTCATTCCAACCAGTTATACAGCTAATGGTAATATATTAGTTATGGTTTATCATAAAGAGTGTGTGAGTTTTGCCTCAAAAGTGATTATGGAAATCGAAAATAATGAAGTCTCATGAAAAGACCAGTCAAGAATCCTGGAGGAATACATGTGTTCTGAAGCAGGAAGTGATTGAATGTGAAAAAAATGCCTATAAACTTGTCAAATTGTGGATGAAATACATATCCTATGATGTGTATAAACTGAAGAAATAGTAATGTACCACTGTTGAATAAAAATGAACGTAAAATACACATCATGTCCCATAGGAATCTACTTGCATTGATGTTAAACTGGGTCAGATATTGTGGAAATATTAGGATTTGTATGTACCACTAACTGAAGTTAGTTTTCAGTACTAGGAAACAAATATGTATTTCAGGAGGATGAATATTTCTGAGAATAATCTTGTGAAAAGTTGATTATAAATACACACATAAATATGAATATAAACATAAATTTAGGTAATGTATAATAATACACATATATTTAGTATTTGAAAAATATGGAGAGTATATATATATATATATATATATATATATATATATATATATATATATATACAAACATACACACACAGACATTAAAATACACACAGAGAAATTAAAAAGTAGCAATATACAAGCCAAACGAAATTCTTCATGAAATATATATCATACAAAGATCCAAAATATTTATTTTACTGAACATGGATTTATGTATAATGTTGTTCAGCTAGGATACTAACTCATATGTTGAATTTTCAGTTTCAAAAGCGTTTAACAGAAGTGATCTCTTCTTAAAACTTGTATCTGCCAAGTCAGCCACTTCACAAGAATGTACTTGTGGTACCAGGTAGGATTCTATATGTGCATATAAAAATACAAGTACCGAATAGGCTACAGAGAAAGGGAGACAGAAATTCACATATTTGTTAACTTTAAAAACACATGGAGAACTATTTCAATTAAAAATTGACTAGATTTATAACACCTACCATTTATCTTGCAAAAGGCAAGTCCTATATTCACCATGCCTCCTCTGAACTGCTTGTATTTCAATTCTGTTTCTGTGATTTTTCTCCATCATATTAGTATTAGTAGTTAGAGTCTAGTAGTGTATGGGTTATTGTCCGGGATATAGTATTTTGAATGGAAAATTGGAAAATGAATCCAATGAATATGCAAATATGTGGTATACAATAATCTTCCCACTCTCATCCAGAACAATGCCTTGACATTACCTTCGCCCCAATAAGACACAATTATAGGAGAAGAGTTAGAAAACCTGTGAATACATATCTGGAAAGGAAAATGCTCAGGAGTTCACAACCTTGGAGATGGTAGAGGAGTTTCCAAAATTAGGGAGAGTTTAAACACTCCACAAACATGGAGCTCTGCTGGCCTAAAGACTTCTTGAGAAACTGCCTCTGAGGTAGGGCACTTGAAATATATGTTGTTGTCAGAGCTTTAGCTTCCTATGTAGTGAGACAATCAAAGCTGGGTCTGCATCTATGTGACCTGGAGGACTGGTTTCTTATTTTTCAATGAACATGAGGCAGCATGACTTAATTGTCTCACTGTAGTTAAACTGTGACCCCTGGGGTCTAGGAGTATCCCCTTGTGGACTGTGAAGCCCTTTGGTTATCCTCCATTTTTCCTGGCGTTTCTTGCTGCTGCACTGGGAGTTTGGTATTTGCTTCATGAAATACAAGGAGTCCAACTGGGACACAGAGCTAGAGGGAGTTCTGTCACGTGTGGGGTGTCAGGTTCTGCAGGAGAATGCACCACCATGCTTCTATCCCACATAGCTTGCCCCCTTGACAATAGCAACCTGATTCTGAACATAGCCCTGAAACTGCTCCATATAAGAAGATGCCTTTACATTTAAAGGTTTGTTGCCTGCACCATGTCAGTCACAAGCCATTTGGAAGCCAATGGCAGATCCACAAGGCACCAACACAGATTTTTTTTTAAAAAAACTTGCCCACTACTGCTCTAGGCCAACTACTCAGCAGGCTCCAACATACTGGCATCTCTGTTCTACACCATTTTCATGAAACCCAGTCAATCAAGGCACTGTGTGGTATACTCATAATCAGCAACAGGACATCCAAAGGTTCTCCAGTGCCACCTGGTGATGGGAATTTCAAAAATTAGATGTTATTTATCTAGCCATTTTTTAAGGATAAAGTTGGAGGCACTGTGAGTTTCAATTCATTGAGGAGCCATTAAATGTTGAGTAAGCTCATTTAAATGAAAGCCCTGGAGAACCCTCACAGGCAAGGCTTCCCAAAGAGTGGCCAAAAGGTCACATGAAGTCAGGCCCGTTGAGGTCTACATGTGAGGTCCCTGTGTGTTTTGACTCTCAACTATGGTTGCCAAGTCTTTCAGAATAAAATCATGTGATATCCTGGTTGAGATTCCCAGTGCTCTCTGGAAAGTGACCCTGATCTCATTTTCCAAGGGCAAATCTCATGCTTGGCCTCCTCAAATCTCAACACATTTCATGGCAATGCTTCTCTGAGATAAGTTCCATAACTCAGCCTCTAAGGGGAATCACACCAGAGTTCAGGCCCAGGTTGACAAAGTCATCTCTTCCAACCACCACACAAATGACCACAATTAAAACCAAAACACTCCCACATGGGCCTCATCTTCTTCCATAAACACTCATCATAACCTCTGGCTGGACGTTTCCATGAGGGGCGAAGCCCAAGACAGTGTCCCAAAATAAGCTCCCTTGCCCGTCATTTGCCTAAAGTCAGGGTAGCCTGGACACCCTTCCTTTGAAAAAGCAGTGATCAAATAGCCCTGCAGTTAATACTGCTCTGCTTCTCCAATTTGAGGCCTACTGACTGTCAGGTATAGATTCCTTATGTGATAATAGTGCTTGGGTCCCAGACTCATAGTTCTCCTTGGTGTCGGCTGCCAGTAGCAGATTTTTCCCATATTTGAGTAGGGTGACTTCGGGGTGTGCAGTTCTGAAGTCATTGAAGTCCCTGTGGAGGGCTTCATCAAAGAGAGTGGGGGAGTTTTTGAACTCCTGTGGGAGTCTAGTCCAGGTTAGTTGGCCAGATGTTCCTGTTTCTGGGTCTATCCACTCGAAAGCAAACAGCAACTGACTGTCCTTATGTAGGGGCAAGCAGAAGTAAGCGTCTTTTAAGTCCAGAGCAGTGTACCATTCCCATTCCAGATTCAGAGTGCTAAGCAAATAATATGGATTGGGTACCG
The DNA here is from genome assembly GCF_048772815.1 of Callospermophilus lateralis. Lineage (NCBI taxonomy): Eukaryota > Metazoa > Chordata > Mammalia > Rodentia > Sciuridae > Callospermophilus > Callospermophilus lateralis. Next base: position 315,992 of record NW_027510156.1, read on the forward strand.
TGGGGTGAATCTTCTGCACTCTGTTGTTGATCTCTCTTAGGTCTTGAACAGGATGGTAGTCCCCAGTTCCTGGATTTCTTACTGGTAGCAGGGGGGTATTCCAGGCCAATTGACAAGGCCTTAGGATCCCAAGAGCCCGGTATTTCTGAATATGGGGCCTTATTCCATCCTTAGCATCTTTGCTTAGAGGATATTGTTTAACACTGATTGGAGAGGCAGATGCTTTTAATACTACTACTATTGGAGGTTTTTTTATGGGTAGACCAAACCCAGCAGTTTCTGCTCAGGCATTAGGATATTCTTTTATCCATTTCTGGGGTTGTTTGCCTGTTTGATCAGTCCTAGGGGGCACGAAGAGTTGATGATCATCTTGTACTGACATAGTCAATGAGGTGAATATGGGAGTTTTTACTGAAGATTTAGAAACTCCACTTGGGGACCATCTGAGTTAAAGGTTATTCTAGCCCGGAGTTTGGTAAGCAGAACCCTGCTCATCAATGGGGCAAGGAATTCTGGGATTACTTGGAAAGAGTGGTGGACTTTTCCCTTTCCTAGGTCCATAATCATCTTAGCTGTCCAAGCCCGATATCTACTGCCATTACCCCTTGAACTAGGGATCATTTATTTGATAGGGGGCCCAGTGTGGTCTTAAGGGCTGAGTATACTTCTCCTGTATCCACTTCAAAGTTCACTGGGGTCCCCTCAGCTTCAAATGTTACCCTGAGCTCGGGGAGGGATTCCGATGCCCGAATTTCCTAGTCCTCTTCTAGAGTCAGCATGGTGGGCTGGCGTGGCTGCTTCTTTTGGGGGCACTCTTTGACTCAGTGTCCTTTTTCTTTACAGTAGGCACATTGATCTGAGGCCAGGGGCAGCCTTGGACATGGGCCCAGGTATCCATTCCTGTCTCCCTGCTTTTTAACTTCTGGCCTATTTGCTGCTGTGACCAGAACCTTAGCCAATGCTTTAGTCTGCCTTTTGCTCCTTTCATCCTCCTTTTGTTCCATTTCCTTCTCTCTCCTCTGTTCCTGCTCCTCCTCAGATTCTCTCTTATAATATACTTTCTCAGGTTTTCTGACTAAATCTCTTAAGGTCATATCTTGTAATCCATCTAGACGTTGTAACTTTCTCTTAATATCTAGGGCAGCCTGCTTGATAAAGGCCATTGCAACAGATGCGTTTTGGTCCTCTGCGTGAGGATCAAAAAAAGTATATTTCCTATATGCTTCCATAATTCTCTCCAGAAACATAGAGGGAGACTCATTAGGCCCTTGGATAATCTCTCTTACCTTGGCCAAATTAGTCGGCCCTCTCGTGGCCGCTCGGAGACCCGCTGTTAGAGCCCAGCGATAAGTTGACAGATGCTACCTACTTTCAAAGGTGTTGGGGTCCCAGTTTGGTCCGTTCAAGGGACCATAGGGATGGAGAGGGAGCACCACAGGGGCTTCCAAGTTTTCTATTATCCATCGCCTGCAGGTTCCTATAGGTGGCCCAGCATCCTCCAGGGGAGGAGGGGCTGCTGCTGCTGCACGGAAGTCCTCTGGAGGGCTTGGGTCTGGCCCAATTGCCTCTAGTGGTGGAGAGGCTGAGTCAGTGGCGGGAGGATCATCTGGAAGATATTGGGGGTTGGGGAGCGAGGGTAGAGGATAAGGAGGGGGAGGAGTGTCCAGTCTTGTGACTCAGGAAGAATGGAGGAAAGAGGGGAAGGAGCGGAAGGTTTGAATAATAGAATTATGGGGGATCTGGGGGGCCACGTGGTCCTGGCTGAAAGAAAATATCTCTGACTTCTCGGATTAGAGGGAAGTGGAAGGATCCTTCTGGGGGCCATCCGACATCGAGGATGGGCCATTCTCAATCACAGAGACTCTTTCATGTCTGGAATTTTACCAAAAAAGAAAGATTCTGGGCCCATGAGTGGACATCAGTCCAATGATCAAGGGTCAGGGACAGAGGCATGAAAGTGCTTTGTCTCATAATGGGAGTTACTCAAACAGGGACAGTGAAGACACAAATGTGACACAGACAAAGACAAACAGTAAATGTTTAACATGAGTCCAAAACAAAGATTAGAACTGAGTAACTGGCAAAGCCTGACGGGTTAGACAATAAAGACAGGCAGTAAACTCAACATGAGTTCGGGACAATGAACAAAACTCAGTAGCCGGGAAAACCTGATGGGCTGGCAAACCGAATCCTGAAGCAAAATATAACCAAGTTGAGGAAACTACTATTCCTTGATTTCCATAGTCCTCTGGAGTGTCCCCCAGGGACGTGGCCTGTGGCTCTGTGACACGTCTGTCAGCCACTGTTGGAGAGAGCTAATGCTCTTCACCGACAGCCACTTTGCCAAGCTCTAACCTGAAACCTGAAACCAGATAGAGGCGCCAACTCACCCTGAAAGGAGTCCGATGGGGTCTTTCATCTGCCACTGCTGGATATATCACCTGGGGCCTCCAGATGAAAAGGTGGGGCGAACGTCGGAGGAAAAGACCACCAAGAGACTTTCTCATGCAACAACAAATTGTTTATTGAAGGTCCAGAATGCTGGGACTCAGAGCTCACTTCTCAGGAGCAAAGAACAAAGAGCCCTGAGAACTACTTGAGCAGAGATTATATACATTCTTTAGAGAGGGCAGGGACTTTACATACATCATAGCCTCCTTTAGGAAATCATCATATACCGTGGGAAAATCAAATAACAACTCTAAAACATGATTAGAACATTCATTGGCAGGAACAGGTCGGGCAGGGGGTGATTGGTCAGCCCTGAGAAGGGGTATACATTTAAACTGATTGGTTGAAGCCCTGAGATGTATATGTGCTGAGCTGCACTGTTTCTGGGAAGGGGTTGTTAAGTAACTAAGGGGTCAGGGAAGATTTCAACACACATCTAATGGGCAGATCCGGGAATTGATTAACTGCCACAGAAATTTCAGGTTCTGAGTGCAGCTTGGAAACTTTACAAAACCTGGTTCTTTACGTTTCAATTTCAAATTCTTTAATTCTTTCAGAACCTTACAGAGGAAGGCGAGAGACTTCATCAACAATGACTGTACTTTTTGCCATTTTGGTTTTGGAAGCACATATGGGATCTTTCTTTAGATCCATAAGGTGCAGATAATCTAAGCCACAGCCTCACACAGGGCCATGAGGCTGATTAAGACACAACCTTTTCCATAGCAATCACTACTCTGAGGTCAGTTACAGAACTCAGTCTCTGAGGGCAATCACACCAGTGTTCAAGCCCAGGTGGACCCAGTCATCTCTTCCAACCGCCACACAAATGACCACAATTAAAACCAAAACACTCCCACATGTCTCTCATCTTCTTTCATATATACACTTATTATAACCTCTGGCTGGAGGTTTCCATGAATGGCGCAGCCCAAGACAGTGTCCAAAATAATCTCCCTTGCCTCTCATTTGCCTAACCTGATGGTGGCCTGGACACTCTTCCTGTGAACCAGGAGTGATCACATAGGTCTGCCATTATTACTGCTCTGCTTCTCCAATTTGAGGCCTACTGAATGTCAGGTATAGATTTCTTATGCGATTTGGAGTCATGAGGAAACCCAAACACCTCTGCAGGGCTTGGAAGAACTTTTTTGACACAAAGGATGTCAATTCTCACTTGATGGAGGTCAGGAACCTAACAGAGGAAGGCGAGAGACTTCATCCACAATGACTGATCTTTTTGCCATTTTGGTTTTGGATGCACACATTGGATCTTTCTTTAGATCCATCCGGTGCCGATAATCTAAGCCACAGCCTCACACATGGCCAAGAGGCTGACTCAGACACATCCCTTTCAAAAGTAATTAAGCAAAGAGCCACAGATGATGCCCGTTCATTTCCATTTGAACACTGTTTCCTTCAGGATTCACAAAGGGGTGGCCTGAGATAAAGACCTTCCTGACATTCAGGGCAACAAAACAATAGGTTAGCAAAAGGCCCAAAGCAGGGTTTCTCCACTGAGACTTTCCTGGTCACACTGATATCTGAGTTTTCTGAGATGCTCGCCATTCCCTTCTGCTATCCTGTACATGGTCATGTCACAGAGCTTGGAGGTGGTACATATCTTGAACACAAAACCATGAGCCTATTCTGGAGAGTGGCCAGAATTCAGGTAGAAAAAAGTACTTAGGAAGATAGGTAGTAAAAGATACGCAACAATTGACTCATAATTCTTCACAAAATTCTGCAGATTTAATGGGTAATGATAAGGAAAAGAAATCGAAAGTAAAAATGATGATTGATGATCGCTCCGTTTTGGAGCAATTCAAGCTTGTTATGGAGGAGGTTCTGGGATGTCTTAATAAATTAGAAGCTAAAATGGACCCTAGGCCTTTATTGGGAATCAGGCTCTCTGCCCCTTTGGCCATTAACCCTTTTTTGGCAGCTTCTTTAAAGGCTGTCCAGAAAATGGACTCAGAACCTTCTGATGATGAGGACGAAACTCCTTTCTTTGCTTTTTCTATAATCAGGCCTGATCCAGCTAATGGAATGGCACATCCACCTCGGTATGAGGGGATTGATATTGATCATATTGGCAGATTAAAAAAGGCAGTGACAATGTACGGACCTAAATCCCATTATGTAAAAGAATTGCTTAATGCTTTTGCTACTCATTACAGTAATTTTGCTCCTAAGGATTGGAAGATTGTGGGCCGTGCTCTTTTACGGGAACCTGAATATCTTCAATGGCACATGTGGTTTTCAGAAGGATGTGCCACTAAGTCTAGAGAAAATGGTAACAGTCAAAACCCTGTTATTCATGCCATAGGATACCCTACGTTATCTGGTACTGGTATGTATGATGACATTCAACATCAAATTAATATTCCTCCTGAGATTCATGAACAATTGATGGAAATAGCTTTAGAAGCTTGGGACAAAATTAGACCTACTAGAAAATATTATGGCAAATGGATGTTACACATGATCCCTTGTTTGGACGTTATTCTTGTGTTCATGTTACTATTGACACATACTCTAAATTTTTGTGGGCTACCATTCAAATTGGAGAAACCACCTGTCATCTTATCCAACACTTAGTGGAAAAATTTGCTATTATGGGAATTCCTGCTATGATTAAAACTGATAATGGTCCGGTTTATACTAGTAAAAATTTTAAAGATTTTTGCTAATTATATGATATTGTTCATCTAACCGGAATAGAATATAATCCACAAGGACAAGCTTTAGTAGAACGTGTACATGCTATGCTTAAAACACAAATTAAAAAATTAAAAAGGAGGAAAATGACAGATTTAAATATGCACTTGTTTAGACATTTACAAAATCAACCTAAAGCATTGTTACATCAAGCCTTATTTATTTTAAATTTCCTTAATCTTCCACAAGGAGAAATATTGACAAGAGCAGAATGACACTTTGAGCAAAAAACCTTAGAAATAGTTCATGAACCAATTTGGATAAAAATTGTAGCAGGTGCTGAATGGCAGCCAAGGATTTTACTTTATAAGGGGAAAGGGCTATGCTTATGTTTCAACAAAAAATGGACACCGGCAGTGGCTCCCAGGGTGGTGGATCCAGACCCGTCACAATCAGAACGGCACCAAGGGGGGCACCCTATCCACTACCCCAGCCGAGGAATCAAGATCCTGAGCTTGATGTTCCGGTGGCAGCAATGGCGCGTCTTCATCTTGGGGCCTGACGTCGGCGATGTCCTAATTTCTCTCTCTTACCTACATGGTGTCAAATTAAAAAGCTGAGAGGGGAAGGGCAAAAAAGGAGCTGCAACGAACAGGGAAGAGTTGCACCCCAGAAAATTTATTTCTGGCCATGTGTGCATTATTGACAGTGTCTTCCACTTCTGAGGTAAAAAATAATAATACTCACTATTGGGCCTATATTCCCAATCCACCTTTGCTGGAACCTGTTACTTGGGGTGATGGCGGAATTTCTGACCCATGCTTGGCTTCAGTGCAGTACCCTCATCATTTACAAACACATTTATGGAAAATTGCTGCTGCAACTAAACCTATAATTTTGTCTAATGGCTCTTTCTTTGGGACTAGTGAATCTGCTGCTTCTTATAATTTTACTATATTTAAAGAATATAGAATAACCACATGTGCGCCCATGCCATACATGTTCTTAATTGGAAATGTTACTTTTGATGAGGGAATTTTATGCTTTAATTGTAAATTGTATACCTGTATTAATATATCTGTTTCTATTCTTTCTGGTTATTCCATTGTGCTGTTACAACAGTGCTCTCACATTTGGCTTCCGGTGAACTTACAAAGACCATGGTCCCAAGATCCTGTAAATACTTTGGTTCTGGAATTTTTTAGACAATTGTTAAAATGTACTAAACGGTTTGTGGGAGTTGTTGTTGCTGTAATTATAAGTCTCATTGCAGTGGCTACAGTTGCTACAGTTTCAGGGATAGCTTTACATACTTCTTTACAAACAAAATATTTTGTTCAGGAATGGCATACAGATTCGCATGAGTTATGGCTATCCCAGGCTCAAATTGATTCTAGACTTCAAACTCAAATAGATATTTTAAAACAGACAGTTAATTGGTTAGGAAAAAAGATACTCACCTTAGAACAAGAAATTAGATTAAAATGTGACTGAAATTCAACTTCTTTCTGTATAACTAATATACAATATAATCAAAGCTTACACGAATGGATTATCATACAAAATTATCTTGATGGTAATGAAACAGCTCAATTAATGATTGATTCATTACAAAAGGATATATTTGAAATTTTTGGAAAAGGGTTTCAACATGATGATGCTGCACAAATAGCTGAATTGTTTTTAAAATAGTTAGAGGGATTACATTCACAAGGAATTGCTCAAAGTCTTACCCATACGGCTGGAGGAGTGGGAATAGTGTTATGCTTAGTTATTATACTTTTTGTAAATATATATTGCATGTGCATAATACCATCTCAAAACTCTATATTAACTTTGTGGAAAACTGTTTTAGAAAAACAAAAGTAAAAAGAAGGAATTGTTGGGGTTTGAGTGTGCAGAGTTTTGCTCCCTCAGGCCTGATTATTTGCAAGAGCTGTGGCTGTGATTTAGGTCAGCTGAGGCAAACCTCAGTTAGGAGGAAGAAAAGTTCTCTTCCCCTTATCGCAAGTCAAAAGATCTGCATGGTTTGGCAAGAGGAAGAAGCTTCCTGCATACTTGTCCTGGGAACAGTACATTCTGAAGAGACAAATGCATCCTCAGGGGAGTAGATAATGTCTACAAAGAACTTTAGGAGAGTACTTATCAAATAAAAAGGAACAATCTGAATTTAGCTCTGTGTAACCACTGAGGCATGATATTTGGGCAATGTGGTAAAGTGTTAGTGAAGAATTTCTTGCTTTGTTAGAATAAGAATATAAAAAGAACTTGCAAATAAATCTCAGCATGCAGTTGCAATTGCTGCCTTTGCTCGGCATCTCCTGTGTCCTGGTTATTCTGTGAGCCTTACTCAGGTACCCGAACGCTCTAGACATTCACAGTGGGCCATACTATGTTCCCCTGAAATGGCCTGTCCTGTCTCAGATCTGGTCTCCTTGTCCAACTCTGCGAAGTTGTCAGGAGCCTGTGCTGACCATGACCTGCTTTCTCAGGGAAGGCCCATCTTCAGAGCTCTCCTCGCATTTGGACATTCTCACATCAGTAGGTACCAAGAAAGACAGCTCTGTCCTTGGTATATTCAAACAAGTGGGCCCACTGGGCCTGGGACTGTGACTGGCTCTGTGTGCCTGGATTCCAGGATCTCAAGTTTAGAGAGTTCCATCACCAAAGAAGTTAGGTAGGTCAATTCCTTCAGGAGCTGAATGAGGTCACTGCCTTGGCAACCATTTTGTCCTAACAGTTGCTTCCAAGGGTTCCATGAGATGAAGGCTGCCCCTACTTCCCGTGACACTTTTACATGTTAGAATGGTATATAAACCATAGGCACCCAGGAAAAGCTCTCCACACAGGGCTGGTTTGGTCCATCTTCTTTATATTAAGAGCAGAGTGGCAGATTCAGACACATCCCTTCATCCTGACGAGGGTGTTTGCCATGGAAGATGACTTTGGCTCTCTCAGGTACTTTATTGCTGCCTAACTCTTCTACAGGGGTCATTTTTGCATTGACCTTTGTGGTTCTCAGCAGGTGGAAGATCCCCTATGTTTCTGTATTGTAAGACCAACTCTGTCCCTGCTCTTCTGTAAAGTTAGATTGAGAGAACACTGTATGGTTAGGGTTAATAACATGTTTGATTTGGGTTCCGAATCATTTTGCTGGATGAATAATGGTATTGGGAACCTGCGATATTTATAAGAATACATAGGTGAAATATAAGTATGAAAACAGAAATCTAGGTCAGATTTGAAGCCCAGAAGGGCCTATCATTGAAATACTTAACATTGAATTACGTTCTGCAGAAATGTCTCAGATAAATTGATATACAATGACATAGGACCTTGTACCTTGGATGATTGAATTTCAAAGAGAACATCCAGTCAAAAAGAAAAAGTCGGTAGGATTAGGGAGATAGTCAGTAGGTTTAGGAAGAAGAGTGAGTATAGGATTTGGAAAAAAAACGTCTTTAGCAATAGGGTTTTGGGTAGAGAGTGAACGTAAATATCATAACATGTGAAGAGTCAGTCACAATGATTAACTGGGGAAAATATGTAAGAAAGCAGATATCAATAGAGACATTAGGAAATCAGGCAAAGTATAAAGTGAGTAATAGGATTAGACATTTTCAACATGGTTGAGGTTGAATATATAATCGTTGGAAGAAACAAATATGTATTCACCAATAGGATTGACATTTGAGAGCATTAGGCAATGTGGACATTGGTGTTTGTAGTAATCCATGTTCACTTTCCATTTCCGCTTTGGTACATTCATAAGTGTGACTTTGCATTTTGTGTCCAGAATATTACTCTGATAAAATGTATATGTTGATCAGGTGACAGGAGTTTTTCTTCCACCATTCCCGGGAGCAATATTTTGAAGAAATATAAATTAGTATTGGGGGTACAAAGAGGTACACACACTGTGTCAATGAATATAGAGATAATGCATGAATAGACCATACTGTGAAAAAAAATATGTAACAGGTTCCACTTTAAGGAATGGATTGAATTGGTATCTGAAACTATAAGAAATCTTATGTTCATATTAAATCATTCATTCCAATCAGTTATACATCTAATGGTAATATTACGGTTATGGTTTATCATGAAGGGTGTGAGTTTTGATTTAAAAGTGACCATGGAAATCGAAAAAAATGTGTTTGGAAAGAAGTTTCATGAAAATACCAGTCAAGAAACATAGAGGAATACACGTGTTCTGAAGCAGGAAGTGATTGAAAGTGAAACAAATGTCTATATATTTGCGAACTTGTAGATGAATTATATATCCTATGATGTGCATAACCTGAAGACATATTAATGTACCAGTGTTGAATAAAAATGAATGTCAAAACACACATCATGTCCCATAGGAATCTACTTGCATTGATGTTAAACTGGGTCAGTTACTGCAGAAATATTAGGATTTGTATGCACAATTCACTGAAGTTAGTTTTCAGTAAAAGGAAACAGATATGTATTTCAGGTCGATGAATATTTCTGAGAATAATCTTGTGAAAAGTTGATTATAAATCCACATACATAAATATGAATGAATTTAGGGAGTGTATGTAAGACAAATATATTTCATATTTTAAAAAAATCTGGAGATTATATATATATATATATATATATATCACACACACACACAGACATTAAAATGTAGCAAAATATATCCCATTCGAAATTCACCATGAAATGTGTATCATCCACAGATGAAAAATTTTCATTTTACTGAACATGGATTTATGTATAATGTTGTCCAAATAGGAAGCTCTCCCGTAAGTTGAATTTTCAGTTCCAACAGAGTTTAGGAGGAGTGATCTCCTCTCATAATTTGTGTCTGCCAATTCAGCCACCTCACAAGAATGTACGTGTGGTGCAAGGTAGGATTCTATATGTGCATATAAAAATACATGTGCTGAAAAGGCTACAGAGAAAAGGAGACAGGAATTCACATATTTGTTAACTTTAAAAACACAAGGGGAACTATTTCAACAAACAATTGACTAGATTTATAACTCCTACCCTATATAATGCAAAAAGCAAGTCCAACTATACACCATGCCTCCTCTGAACTGCTTGTATTTCTATTCTGTTTGTGTTATTTTTCTCGATCATATTAGGATTAGTAGTCAGAGTCTAGTAGTTTATGAGTTAGTGTCAGGGATTCAGTATTTCGAATGGAAAATTGGAAAAGGTATCTGATGTGTATACAAATATGTGCTGCACAAAAATCTTACCACTCTCGTCCAGCGCAATGCCTTGACATTTCCTTTGCTCCAAGTAAGACACAATTACAGGAGAAGAGTTAGAAAATCTGTGAATACATATATGGAATGGAAAATGCTTGGAGGTGGTAGTGGAGTTTCCAAAAGTAAGGGACATGGTAAACACTCCACAAACATGGAGCTATGCTGGCCTAAAGACTTCTTGAGAAACTGCCTCTGAGGTTGGGCCCTTGAAATATATGTTGTTTTCAGGGGCTTTAGCTTCCTTTGTAGTGAGACCATCAATGCTGGGTCCGCAACTATGTGACCTGGAAGACATGGTTTCTTATTTTCCAATGAACATGAGGCAGCAGTGCTGAATTCTCTCTTTGCATGTAAACTTTGGACACTGGGGGCTAAGTGTCTCCCCGTGTGGAATGTGAAGCCATTTAGTCATCCTCCACTATTCATGGTGTTTCTTACAGTTGCACTGGGAGTTTGGTATTTGCTTCACGAAATACAAGGTGTTCAACTTGGACACAGTGCTGGAGGGAGTTCTGTCCCGTGTGGTGTGTCAGGGTCTGCAGGAGAATGCAACAACCAGGCTTCTATCGCACATAGATTGCCCCCTTGAACATAGCAACCTGATTTTGAATATTGCCCTAAAACGTCTCCATACAAAAAGATGCCATTACATATAAGGGTCTGCTTGCTGCACCATGTCAGTCACAAGCCATTTGGAAGCCAATGGCAGTTCCACATGGATCCACCACAGATATTTTATCACCCCTGCACACCACTGCTCTAGGCAGACTTCTCAGCAGGCTCCAAACTACTGACATCTCTGTTCTACACCATTTTTATGAAACCCAGTCAATCAGGGCACTGCATGGTTGTTTTAGTAATCCATGCTTACTTTCCATTTTGCTTTGGTTAAAGGTTAATAAAATAGGTACTTGTCACTTCCTGTTTTTTTGTATGCTTAACAAAACACTGTTGAAATCTTGACAACTGTTTGCTAATTTTGTTTCCAGAATGTGCTGTCCCTAACCGCCAGACTGCAGAATGTACTCCCTCACCCGGTTGCAATCAAAATGCCCACTCACTCTGACCTGTCAATAAATTTCCTTTCCTTCCCTCTCCAAAGAACGTATATAAGCTCTGATTAAGCTGTTCTCAGGGGTCTCTGCTCTATTCAAGTGAGCTCTGAGCCCCAGCATGCTGGACCCCCAATTAAAGCTTTGCTGTTGCTCAGTGAAAATGGTATACTGTTCTGGACTTAAAAGATGAATTCTTTTGCTTCCTTCTGCATAAAGATAGTAGGTTGCTGTTTGATTTCGAGTGGGTAGACCCAGAAACCGAAACATCTGGTCAACTAACTTGGACTAGACTTTCACAGGCGTTCAAAACCCCCCCCCCCAATCTCTTTGATGCAGCCCTCCACAGAGATCTCAACAACTTCAGAACTACACACCCCAAAGTCACCCTGCTTCAATATGTGGATGTCCTGCTACTGGCAGCCAACACCAAGGAAAACTGTGAGTCTGGGACCCAAGCACTATTATCCGAGCTTGCTCAACTTGGGTACAGAGCTTCTGCCAAAAGGCCCAAATTTGCCAGCAAGAAGTAATCTTCCTGGGTTATTCCCATAAGGGCATTACATGATGGCTCACTGGGCCCGGAAAACAAACCATTTTACAGATACCACCCCCATCTAACAGGAGACAACTCAGAGATTTTCTTGGGACTGCTGGCTTTTACAGGTTATGGATACCTGGGTTTGTGTTCTTAGCTCCTCCTTTATTCCCGTTGTTAAATGACGATGCCCAATTCCAATGGACCCCTGAGCACCAGCAAGCTTTTTGTAATATCTAAGGACACTGACTCTGAACTCCTCAACTTCACTGAGCCCAGCCTGCAATTACAGAAAGCCCTACACTATGTTAAAAATGTACATCAACTCATTCACCTTGGTTCAAAGAAACTGCAGGCATGACTGAAAGATCAAGAACAGAGTTTTCCTCTAACCGACTCACAGTGAAAGGAAATATCTGAATGGGTAACAAAAGCCTGTAGGGTCTGTCAATTGGTTAATGCTTACCCTTCCAAGCTTCCTGAAGGAAAGCACCTATGAGGAACCAGACCAGGACAATTTTGGGAAGTGGACTTTACTGAAATTAAGCCAGCAACGTAGGGACTTAAATATCTCCTAGTCTTTGTAGATACATTTTCAGGATGGATTGAAGCCTTTCCCACAAAATAAAAATCAGCGGCGCAAATGGTGGTCAAGAATATGCTGAAAGATATTTTTCCAAGATATGGCCTGCCTAAGGTAATAGGGTCTGATAATGGACCAGCGTTTATGGCCCAGGTAAGTCAGAGGTTAGCCAGGACCCTGGGGATTAATTGGAATTTACATTGTGCTTATAGACCCCAGAGGTCAGGACAGTTTAAAAAAATTAAATAGAACCATTAAAGAGAACTTAAAGAAATTAAGCTTAGAGACCAGCATAAAAGATTAGACTATGCTCCTGCTTATGCATTGTTTCATGCAAGAAATACTTCCTCTGTTTCTTTGTGTAAAATAACCCCCTATAAAATTCTCTATGGGGCCCCTCCTCCTGTAAGGGCCCTAACCCCAACCCTAAGACCTAACGATCCCTTCAACATCCCCTTGCTTTAAAGATTTAAAACTCTTGAAAGAACTCAGAGATACCTGTGGAAACAGCTGGCCACTCCCTACCAACCTTGGGACGAGGGGACTCCACATAGATATCAAGTAAGAGACTTCATCTACATAAGACGACATCAGGTGTCATCCCTGGAACCCCGCTGGAAAAGACCATAGCAGGTGCTACTTATAACACCTACATTGGTAAAAGTAGACGGAATCCCTTCCTGGATCCATTCTTCTCATCTAAAGCCTGAGCCCTGTCCAGACTCTGGCTGGAAACTGGAAAAGAGTGTAACCCTTTCAAATTGTGTATTTGCCATATGGATAAGGCTATAGACTCTCCCCTTGGCCACCAGTACTTCTAACCCTTATCAGCCCATTCTGCAGCAATGGCTGATCACAAATCCTACTGAACAAGAAGTATGGTCTATCTCGCATACAGCCCCCTTAGGGAACTGGTGGCCATCTCACCACCAAGACATTTGTCAGCTGGCTATAGGTCTTTCCTATTGGGATATCCCTGATGAGGAGGATCCCACTAAAATTCCATTAAATCCCTTCTGTACCATAGATAATGGAAACAAACGTTATAGATATAGGGACACGCGAGCCAGATGTAGGTTGGCTAGCCTAGATTACTGTTTGTCGGGGCAACTATCAAAGCCACAAACAGCCATGGGTGTGTGGGAGAAAAGCCGACTTCTTCTGTAAGTCATGGGAATGTGAGCATACAGGGGGTGCCTGGTGGAACCCAAACGCCTCATCAAATTCAGTACACAGCATTGGCCATATTACCAATTAGACAACCAAAACCGATGGCCCCCAGAGGTGTCTCTACATCCTCAAATTCTGTGTGACCTTTTTTAACTTCTGCAAGTACTCAAAAGGGTGAATGGAGATTCCCCTATGTGGAGGACATTTCCCTCCTTCGCTCAAATCCTGAACTATGCTTCTCCAATAGATCCTCACCCTCAGCCCTCTGCTACAGACTCTCTGCTGTCATTCCCATCTCAGAAACCTGATTTCGATTTCTGCCCTCCAATTACTAGATCAAAAACCCAAACCTCCACCAGTTCTCAGACCATTGCCCCCTTTGCTGAGGTAGCATGTACTGAGTCACCCCTCCACCCACTCACTCCTCTCTTCTCCTGTCAGTTTCCGCACCGGGTCCCACCAGGTCGCTTACCAGCTAACCCAAAGCTGAAACCAGCTGAGAAGAATCCTCAGACCCCTATCCAAGGTGTAATGAAAATGGTCTTTTAATTTGCTTTGTCATCACTGAAAACAGGTTACTTATAATTTAAAGTCCCTCACAGGCTTTTTGGGATACACACTCCCGTCTTCCCCTCAGCTCTATCTGTTCTATTGCTCAATTTTTTGTTGCTAGGAAAATCCCAAACCCCTTTCTCATTATTCTTTTACATCTCTCCTTCCTCATACTCATATCCACGGAGCTGCTTTCACCCCACACTTTCCCCGTCTTCTCCCTCTATACCAGGCCCCCAGAAAAGTCTTAACTGACCTTCTCCAGAAGTCTTCACCATGGCTGACTTTAATACTTTCAGCAAAAGAGTCCCTATAAAAGAGTTCAATGTAGATAAACTTCCTCTTTTCTTGTTGCCTGTTTTACTTGGCCACTGGCTGGAAAAATCAGCACTACTAAGCTAGACACCCCCTTACTAGTTTTTCACAAAATATGTGAACATGGCCCCTTGCTTGAGCTGGGGCTTCACAGAGATTGCTAAATTTGTAAGATAAAGAAGTTACCAACTGGGCTCCATGGTAACAGCTGGCACGGAGGGAAAAAAAAAGAGAAGACAAAAGCTCTCCCCCTCCCAGGTGTCCTTAAAAATATGTAACTTGCCCAGAACAGAGGTAAAAAAAAAACAGAAACAAAAACTGCTTTTTGTGAACTTCTGCAGAGTGTGAACTTCTGAGCCCCTTACGTTACATGTTGGGTACAAAATTCGGAAAATACCTAAACTTTGGCTTGAGGGGATTTATTGAATACAACAGAAGCAATGCCCTCTAAATCAGGTTGCAACTAAATAGGACTGTTTCCCTGTCTTTCATTCTATCTTAGGATCCTTGCCTTGTACATACCTACAACAGTATAAATCTATATACTTAAACATTGTTTATGTTTTCATAAAATGTTCAACAGATGTGATTAATTATGTAATGGTGCAGATGTTTCCCAGAGTGCTCTATCAATGTGCAGGATCATTTAAAGATCAAATAGGAGGGCATACAACCCGGTTCTGACAGAAACCTGTATCCCTTACTTTAGAAATCCTATTACGAATAGGAGTTGCTGCAGGGGTGGGCACAGGAAGCACTGCCCTAGTATATGGGACACAACAAATGACCCAATTAGAAGCAGCTGTAGACCAAAGCTTAAATATATTAAAAACCTCCATCACACCTTTACAGGAATCTTTTACCTCTCTCTCTGAAGTTGTTTTACAGAACAGGTGAGAGTTGGACCTCCTCTTAATGAGAAAAGGGGACTTTGTGCTGCATTGAGGGAAGAATGTTGTTTTTATGCCGTCCATACTGGTTGTAAAAGAATCTATTAGTAAATTAAGGAGACGCCTTGAAGAGTGTCAATGAGAGAGACGTCCAAAAAGGCTGGTTTGAGTCTTCATTCACACAGTCCCCCTGGTTAACTACACTATTATCAGCCCTGGCCGGTCCATTAATAATTCTCATTTATTGCTAACTATAGGACCCTGTTTGCTCCATCGTGTAGTTTCATTTCTCCAAGTTCAAATTGGACAAGTTAAACTTTTGATAATCAGAAAACAATATACCCCACTAGCAGACATAAAATGTGACACCACCAAATGATCACTTTTACGATTAAAAGTAACCAGAAGAAGTGGGGAATGAAAGGTAAATAAAATAGGTATTTGTCACTTCCTGTTTTTCTGTATGCTTAACAAAACACTGTTGAAATCCTGAGAACTGTTTGCTAATCTTGTTCCCAGAATGTGCTGTCCCCAAACTTCCAAACTGCAGAATGTAATTCCTCACCCGGTTGCACGAAAACTGCCCACTCGCCTGACCCATCAATAAACTTCCCTCCCTGCCCTCTCCAAGGAAAGTATATAAGCTCTGCTTTAGCTGTTCTCAGGGCTATCTGCACTATTCAAGTGAGCTCTGAGCCCCAGCATGCTGGACCCCAATAAACCCTTTGCTGTTGCATGAGACAGTCTCTTGGTGGTCTCGTCCTCTGACGCTCGAACGACCTTTACATTGGTACAATCAGAAGTGTGACCTTTGCTTTTTGTGTCCAGAATATTACTGTGATAAAATGTACATGTAGATCAGGGGACATGAGGATTTCTTCCACCATTTCTGGCAGCAATATTTTGAAGATGTATAAATTAGAATTGGGAGTACAAATTGGTGTAAAATGTGACTATGAATATAGAGAAAATGCATGAATAGACCATGTTGTGAATAAATAATATAACTAGTTCCAACTTTAAATAATGGATTGAATTGATATCTGAAAAATACAGGAAATCTTATATTGATATACATACATACATTTCAATGAATTATTCATCTAATGGTAATATTAGGGTTATGGTTTATCATGAAGAGTGTGTGAGTTTTGCTTCAAAAGTGATTATGGAAATTGAAAATAATGTGTTTGGAAAGAAGTCGCATGAAAAGACTAGTCAAGAAATATGGAAGAATCATGTGTTCTGAAGCAGAAAGTGATTGAAAGTGAAACAAATGCCTATAAATTTTCTAAATTGTGCATGAAATATATTCCCTATGATGTGCATAAATTGAAGAAATTGTAATGTACCAGTGTTGAATAAAAATTAACATCAAAATATACATCATGATCAGCAACAGGTTATCCAAAGGTTCTCCAGTGCCACCTGGTCATGGGAATTTCAAAAATTTCATGGTATTTTTCTGGTCATTTTTCAAGGATAAAGTTGGAGGCACTGTGGGTTTCAATACATTCAGGAACCATGAAGTGTTGAGGAAGCTCATTTCCATGAAAATTCTGGAGATCTCACAGGCAAGGCTTCCCAAACAGTGGCCAAAATGTCACATGAAGCCAAGCCCTTTGAGGTCTACAATGTGAGGTCAATGTGTGTTTTGACTCTCAACTATGGCTGCCAAGTCTTTCAGAATAAAAATATGGGATATCCTGGCTGAGATTCCCAGTGTTCTGTGGAAAGCCACCCTGGGTCTAGATCTCAGTTTCCAAGGGCGACTCTCATGCGTGGCCTCCTAAAATCCCAACACAATTCATGGCAATACTTCTCTGAGTTCAGTTACAGAACTCAGGCTCTAAGGGGAATCACAGCAGAGTTCGAGCCCAGGCGGACCCAGTCATCTTTTCCAACCTCCACACAAACGACCACAATTAAACAAAAACACTCCCACATGGCCCTCATCTTCTTCCATATAGACACTCATCATAATCTCTGGATGGAGGTTTCCATGAGGGGTGCAGCCAAATTCAGGGTCCAAAATAAGCGTCCTTGCCCCTCATTTGCCTAAAGTCAGGGTGGCCTGGACACCCT
Organism: Callospermophilus lateralis; assembly: GCF_048772815.1. Lineage (NCBI taxonomy): Eukaryota > Metazoa > Chordata > Mammalia > Rodentia > Sciuridae > Callospermophilus > Callospermophilus lateralis. Next base: position 333,538 of record NW_027510156.1, read on the forward strand.
TCCTGTGAACCAGGAGTGATCAAATAGGCCTGCCATTAATACTGCTCCACTTCTCCAATTTGATGCCTACTGACTGTGGGATTTAGATTTTTTATGTGTATTAGAGTCATGAGAAAACCCAAGCACCTATGTGGTAGACTCTGCAGGGTTCTGAAGAACTCATTTGACCCAAAGGATAACTATTCTCACTTGAAGGAGGTCAGGAACCTTACAGAGGAAGGCGAGAGACTTCATCCACAATGACTGATCTTTGGCCAATTTGGTTTTGGATGCACACATAGGGTCATTGTTTAGATCCATCAGGTGCTGTGAATCTAAACCACAGGCTCAAACAGGGCCTAGATGCTGATTCAGACACATCCCTTTCCAAAGCAATTAAGCACAGAGCCACTGGTAATGCACTTTGATTTCCATTAGAAAACTGTTTTCTTCAGGGTTCCCAAAGGGTTGGTCTCAGGTAAACAAATTCGTGGCATTCAGGACAACAGAACAATATGTAAGCACTAGGCCCAAAGCAGGGATTCTCCACTGAGACTTTCCTGGTCACACTGATATCTGAGTTTTCTGAGATGCTCGCCATTACCTTCAGCTATGCAGTACATGGCTATGACACAGAGCTTGGATGTGGTACATTTCTCGGACACAAAACCATGAGTCTATTCTGGAGAGTGGCCAGCTTTCAGGAAGAAAAAAGGAACTTATGAAGATAGCAGGTGTTGCCCATCAATAAGGCAAGCCGCAGTCCATTCATAAATTGGACAGGATGAATTCTCGGAAGCCTTTTAGTAGACAGGACACATCCATTGATGCATTCTCTTTTCTAATGTCTACAACCACGAACACAGTGGCATACACAGACATAAAAACACTTGCATTGTCAAAGGACTTACTAGAATCAGTTCACTCCAAACCAAGGAAACTGCCTTTCCTACCTATTCTGAGAACATGAGACAAAACCACAAACCCACACCCACACCCACAAAGGCAACTCTTTTCCCCAAGTAGGTCGGTGACTATCCAGAGTGTCCTCTGACTGGTGGGAGATACTGTATTTCCCCAAAATGGCCTGTCCTGTCTCAAATCTGGTCTACTTGTTTAACTCCGTGAAGTTGTCAGTAGCCAGTATTGAGCCACTACTTGCTTTCTCAGGAAAGACCCCTCTTCAGAGCTATCCTGGCATTTGGCCATCCTCACATCAGTAGGTACCAAGAAAGACTGACTCAGTCCTTGGTAAGTCCAAACAAGTGAGACCACTGGTTTAGGATTGGGACTGGCTCTGAGTGCCTGGCTTCCTGATTCCCATGTTCAGAGAGTTCCATAACCAAGGAAGTGAGGGGAAATCACTTCTGCTAGCAACTGAATGAAGTCATTGCCTTGGCAACCACTTTGTGCTAACAGTTGCTTCCAAGTGTCCCATGAGATAGAAGCTGCCCCTACTAGCTGTGACACTTTCAGAAGTTAGAATGGTATATTAACCATAGGCACCTGGGAACAGCTCTCCACATAGGCCTGGTTTGGTCCATCTTCTCTACATTAAGAAGAGAGAGGCTGATTCAGACACAAACCTTCATCCTGACCAGGTTGTTTGCCATGGAAGATGACTTTTGCTCTCTCAGTTCCTTCATAGATGCCTACATCTTCTCCAGAGATCATTTCTGCATTGAACTTTGAGCTTCTCAGCTGGTGGAAGATCCCCTACATTCCTGTATTTTAAGTCAAACTCTGTCCCTGCTCTTCTGTAAAGTTAGATTGAGGGAACAGTGTATGGTTAGAGTTAAAAATATGTTCGATTTATGTTACGAATCATTCTGCTGGGTGAATAATGGTATTGGGCACCTGCGATATTTATAAGAATATAGAGCTGAAATATATGTATGAAAACAGAAATCTAAGTAATATTTGAAGCCCAGAAGGGCATTGGGCCGTCAATTGGAATATTTAGCATTGAATTACGTTGTGCACAGATGTCTCAGATAAATCGATATAAAATTGCATAGGACCTTGTACCTTGGATGATTGAATGTAGAAGTGAACATCCACTCAAACAAGGATAGTCGGTAGGATCAGGAAGATAGTCGGTAGGTTTAGGAAAAAGAGTGAGTATACGATTTGCACCAAAAGTTCTTTAGCAATAGGGTTTCTGTTAGAATGTGAATGTAAATGTCAGCACATGTGAAGATTCAGTCAAAATGATGAACTGGGGAAAATATGTAGAAAAGCAGATACCAATAGAGAAATTAGGAAATCAGAGAAGGTATAAAGTGAGTGATAGGATTAGACATTTTTAACAGGGTGGAATTTGAATATATAATCTTAGGAAGAAACAAATATGTAGTCACCAATACGATTTATATTTGAGAGCATTAGGCAACTTGGATTGGATGTTTTACTAATCCATGTTCACTTTCCATTAAGGATTTGGTACAATCATAAGTGTGAACTTTGCATTTTTTGTCCAGAATATTTCTGTGATAAAATGTATATATAGATCAGTTGACATGAGTAATTTTTTCCCCATTTCTGGGAGCAATATTTTGAAGACGTATAAATTAGTATTGGGGGTAAAAAGATGTATACCCTGTGTGTATGCATATAGAGATAAAGCATGAATAGACCATATTGTGAATAAATAATATAACTGGTTCCGCTTTAAATAATGGATTGAATTGATATCTAAAAATATATAAAAAATCTTATATTGATATACAATCATTCATTCCATCCAGTTATACATCTAATGGTAATATTAGGGTTATGGTTTATCATGAAGGGTGTGTGAGTTTTGCTTCAAAAGTGATTATGAAAAACGAAAATAATGTGTTAGGAAAGAAATCTCATGAAAATACCAGTCAAGAAACATGGAGGAATACATGAGTTCTGAAGCAGAAAGTGATTGAATGTGAAAGAAATGCCTATAAATTTGTGAACTTGTGTATGAAATATATATCCTATGATGTGCATAAACTAAAGTAATTGTAATGTACCAGTGTTTAATAAAAATGACCATCAAAATACACATCATGTTCCATAGGAATCTACTAGCATTGATGTTAAACTGGGTCAGTTACTTTAGAAATAATAGGATTTTTGTGCACCATTCACTGAAGTTAGTTTTCAATACAAGGAAACAAATATGCATTTCAGGTGGATAAATATTTCTGAGAATAATCTTGTGAAATGTTGATTATAAATCCACATACATGCATAAGAATAAATTTAGGGAGTATATATAAGACACATATATTTCATATTTTGAAAAATCTGGAGAGTGTGTACACACACAGATATTAAAAAGTAGCAATATTTGCCAATTGAAATTCACAGTGAAATATATGTAATTCACAGATCCAGAAAAATTCAAATATTCTTTTTACTGAATATGGATTTATGTATAATTTTGTATAACACATAGGTTGAATTTTCAGTTCCAAGAGAATTTAGGAAGAGTGATCTCTTCTCACAATTTATATTTGACAATTCAGCCACCTCACAAGAATGTACGTGTGATACCAGGTATTTTTCTATATGTGCATATTAAAATACATGTGCTCAATAGGCTACAGGGAATTGGAGAATGGAATTCACATATGTGTTAACTTTAAAAACACATGGAGAAGTATTTCAACAAAAAATTGACTAGATTTATAACTCCTAGCCTATATAATGCAAAAGGCAAGTCCAACTATACAACATGCCTCCTCTGAACTGCTTGTATTTCTATTCTGTTTGGGTAATTTTTCTCCATCTTATTAGGATTAGTAATCAGAGTCTAATAGGGTAGGGTTTAGTGTCAGGGATTTAGTATTTCAATTGGAAAATTGGAAAATAAATCCAATGTGTTTTTACATATGTGCTATACAAAAATCTTCCCACTCTCATTCAGAATAATGCCTTGACATTACCCTCGCCCCTAGTGTGACCCAATTAGAGGAGAAGAGTTAGAAAATCTGTGAATACATATCTGGAATGGAATATGGTCAGGAATTCACAACCCTGGAGGTGGTAGAGGAGTTTCCAAAAGTAAGGGACAGGGTACACACTCCACAAACATGGAGCTCTGTTGGCCTAAAGACTTCATGAAAAACTGCCTCTGGCATTGGGCACTTGAAATATATGGTGTTATCAGGAGCTTTATATTCCTTTGTAGTGAGACCATCAAAGCTGGTCTACATCTATGTGACCTGTAGGACATGGTTTCTGATTTTCCAATGAACATGAGGCAGCAGTGCTGAATTCACTCTTTGTAGGTAAACTGTGGCCACTGGGGGCTAAGTGTCTCCTCGTGTAGAGTGTGAAGACATTTGGTCATCCTCCACTTTTCCTTGTGTTTCTTGCTGCTGTACTGGGAGTTTTAAATTTTCTTCACAAAATACAAGGAGTTCAACTGGGACACAGTGCTGGAGGGAGTTCTGTTACGTGTGGTGTGTCAGGGTATGCATGAGCATGCAGCAAACCGGCTTATATACCACATAGCTTGCCTCTTTGACCATAGCAACCTGAATCTATAAATTACCATGAAACCTGTCCATATTACAAGATGCCTTTACTTATAATAGTTTCCTGGCTGTACCATGTCCGTCTCAAGACATTTTGAATCCAATGGCACATCTACATGGCCCCACCACAGATGTTTTATCACACACCTGACAACCACTGCTCTAGGCCCTCTACTCAGCAGGTTCCATCTTACTGGCATCTCTGTTCTACACCAATTTTATGAAACCCAATCAATCAAGGCACTGTCTGGTACACTCATAATAATCAATAAGACATCCAAAGTTTCTGCATGCCACCTGGTCATGGGAATTTCAAAAATTTCATGGTATTTATCTAGCCATTTTTCAAGAATGAAGTTGGAGGCGCTGTGGGTTTCAATTCTTTCAGGAACCATTAAATGGTGAGAGTGCTCATTTGAAAGAAAACTCTAGAGAATTCTCACAGGCAAGTCTTCCCAAGGTGTGTCCAAAAAGTCACATGAATCCAGGCCCATTGAGGTCTACAATTGAGGTCCATGAGTGTTTTGATCTCAACTATGGCTTCCAAGTCTTTCAGAATAATGTCTTGTGATATCCTGGATGAGCTTCCAAGTGCTCTGTGGAAAGCCAACCTGGGCCTATATCTCAGTTTCCAAGGGCGACACTCATGCGTGCCCTCCTAAAATCCCAACACAATTCATGGCAATACTTCTCTGAGGTCAGTTCCAGAACTCAGTGTCTAAGGGGAATCACACCAGAATTCAGGCCAGGTGGACACTGTCATCTGTTCCAACCGCCACACAAATGAACACAATTAAAACCAAAACACTCCCACATCGCCCTCATCTTCTTCCATATAGACACTCATCATAATCTCTGGCTAGAGGTTTCCATGAGGAGCGCAGCGCAAGACAGTGTCAATAATAAGCTCCCTTGACCCTCATTTGCCTAAAGTCAGGGCAGCCTGCACACCTTTCCTGTGAATCAGAAGTGATCAAATACGCCTACCGTTAATACTGCTATGCTTCTCCAATTTGAAGCCACTGACTGTGGGGTTTACATTCTTTATGTGAATTGGAGTCATCAGAAAACCCAAGCATCTATGTTCTAGCCTCTGCAGGGCTTTGAAGAACTATTTGATCCAAAGGATCCAGATTCTCACTTGATTTAGATCAGGAACCTTTCAGAGGAATGCAAGAGACTTCATCTACAATGACTGCGCTTTTGGCCATTTTGGTTTTGGATGCACACATAGGAACTTTCTTTAGATCCATCAGATGCTGAGAATCTAAGCCACAGCCTCACACAGGGCCAAGATGCTAATTCAGACCCATCCCTTTCCATAGCAAATTAAGCAAAGTGCCACAAGTGATGCCCATTCATTTCCAACTGAAAACTGTTTTCTTCAGGATTAACAAGTGGTGGCCTGAGCCAAAGACCTTACTGACATTCCGGTCAATAGTACAATAGGTAATCAAAAGGCCTAAAGCAGGGTTTCTCCACTGAGAGTTTAGTGGTCACACTGATATCTGAGTTTGCTGAGATGCTCGCCATTCCTTTCAGGTATCCAGTACATGGCTATGACACAGAGCTTGGAGGTGGTACATATTTATGACACTAAACCATAAGCCTATTCTGGAGAGTGGCCAGATTTCAGGAAGAAAACAGGAACTTAGGAAGATAGCAGGTGTTGCCCATCGATAAGGCAAGCTGCAGTCCTTTCATAAATTGTGCAGGATGAATGCTGGGAAGCTCTCTACTAGACAGAACACATCCATTGATGCAATCTCTTTTCTAATGTCTACAACCACTGACACAGTGGGATACACAGACAAGGAAACACTCGCTTTGTCAAAGGACTTACTAGAAACTGTTCACTCCAAACCAAACAAACTGCCATTCCTACCTATTCTCAGAACATGAGACAAAACCACAAACCCACACCCACACCCAAAAAGTCACGAACTTCCCCCAAGTAGGTCTGTTACTATGCAGAGTGTCTTCTTACTGGTTTCAGTTAGAGAGCTGGAGGACATGGTTTCTTATTTTTCAATGAACATGAGGTAACAGAGCAGATTTCTCTCATTGTTGCAAGTGGGGGCTAAGTGTCTCCCCATGTGGACTGTGAAGACATTTGGTTATCCTCCAATTTTCTTGGTGTTTCTTGGTGCTGCACTGGGTGTTTGGTATTTCCTTCATAAAATACAAGGATTTAAATGGGGCACAGTGCTGAAGGGAGTTCTGTCACTTGTGGTGGGTCAGGGTCTGCAGGAGAATGCACCAACAAGGCTTTATCTCAAATAGCACTGAAACCTCTCCATAAAACAAGATGCCTTTACATATTAGGGACTGCTGGCTACACCATGTAAGTCACAAGACATTTGGAAGACAATAGCACATCCACATGTCCACAACACAGATGTTTTATCACAAACCTGCGCACCACTGATATAGGCCCAGTGCTCGTCAAGCTCCAACTTACTGGCATCTCTGTTCTATACCATTTTCATAAACCCAGTGAATCAAGGCACTGTCTGGTTCACTCATGATCGGCAACAGGACATCCAGAGATCTCCAGTGCACCCTGGTCATGGGAATTTCAAAAATTTCATGTTATTTATCTAGCCATTTTTCAAAAATGAAGTTGGAGGCACTTGGGATTTCAATTCATTCAGGAACAATTAACTGGTGAGAAAGCTCATTTCAATGAAAGCTCTGGAGAGCACTAACAGACAAGGCTTCAGAAAGAGTGGCCAAAAGGTTACATAAAGTAAGGCCCATTGATGTCTACAATGTGAGGTCCATGTGTGTTTTGACTCTCAACTATGGCTGCCAAGTCTTTCAGAATAAAACCATGTGATATCCTGGCTGAGATTCCCAGGGCTCTGTGGAAAGCCACCCTGGGCCTAGACCTCAGTTTCCAAGGGCGATACTCATGCATGACCTCCTAAAATCACAACACAATTCATGGCAATACTTCTCTGAGGTCAGTTCCAGAACTCAGTCTCTAAGGGGAATCACACCAGAGTTCAAGCCCAGGTGGAGGCAGTCATATCTTCCAACCTCCACACAAATGACCACAATTAAAACCAAAACACTCCCACATTGCCCTCATCTTCTTCCATATAGACACTCATCATAATCTCTGGCTGGAGGTTTCCATGAGGGGCGCAGCCCAAGACAGTGTCCAAAATAACCTCCCTTGACCCTCATTTGCCTAAAGTCACGGTGGCCTGGACACCTTTCCTGTGAACCAGGAGTGATCAAGTAGGCCTGCCGGTAATAATGATCTGCTTCTCCAATTTGAGGACTACTGACTGTCAGGAATAGATTCTTTATGTGATTTGGAGTCATGAGAAAATCTAAGCACCTATGCGCTAGCGTCTGCAGGGCTTTGAAGAACTCATTTGACCCAAAGTATCTCAATTCTCACTTTATGGAGGTCAGGAACCTAACAGAGGATTGCAAGAAACTTCATGCACAATGAAGGATCTTGTTGTCATTTGGTTTTGGAAGCACACATGGGATATTTCTTTAGATTCATCAGGTGCTGACAATCTAAGCCACAGCCTCACACAGGGCCAAGAGGATGATTCAGATATATCTTTTTCCAAAGCAATTAAGTTAAGAGCCACAGGTGATACCCATTCATTTCCATTTGAAAACTGTGTCCTTCAGGCAATGGAAAATGACTTTTGCTCTCTCAGGTCCTTCATAGCTGCCTACATCTTCTCCAGGGATAATTTCTTCATGGACCTTTGAGTTTATCAGCAGGTGGACGTTCCCCTACTTTCCTGTATTGTAAGACCAACTCTGTCCTTGATCTTCTGTAAAGTTAGATTGAGGGAACAGTGTATGTTTAAGGTTAATAACAGGTTCGATTTCAGTTAGGCAACATTCTGCGGGAGGAGTAATGATATTGGGAACCTGCAATATTTAAAAGAATATACAGGTGAAATATAATTATAAAAACAGATATCGAGGTGAAATTTGAAGCCCAGAAGGGCATTGTGCCCTTGATTGGGATACTTAGCTTTGAATTACGTTCTGCACAGATGCCTCAGTTAAATTGATATACAATTGCATAGGACCTTGTACCGTGGGTTATTGAATGTCAAAGAGAACATCCAGTCAAAAAGAGATAGTCATTAGAATAAGGAAGATAGTCGGTAGCTTTAGGAACAAAAGTGAGTATAGGATTTGGACCATATGTTCTTTACTAACAGGGTTTCGATTAGAGAGAGAATGTAAATGTCAGCACATGTGAAGAGTCAGTCACAATGATGATCTAGGAAAATATGTAGGAAAGCAGATATCAATAGAGACATTATGAAGTCAGGCAAAGTATAAAGTGAGTGATAGGATTAGACATTTTCAACAGGGTTGGGTTTGAATATATTATTACACAAAGAAACAAATATGCAGTCACAAATAGAATTCACATTTGAGAGCATTAGGCAAACTGGACAAGGATGTTTTAGTAATCCATGTTCACTTTCCATTTAGGCTTTGGTACAAACATCAATGTGACCTTTGCATTTTGTGTCCAGAAATTTACTATGATAAAATTTATATGTAGATCCGGTGATATGACTATTTCTTCCACCATTTCTGGGAGCAATATTTTGAAGACATATATACTAGTATAAAGGGAAAAAAAAGGTGTACTCTCTGTCTGTGAATATAGAGATAAGGCATGAATAGACCATACTGTGAATAAATAATATATTTGGTTCCACTTTAAGTAATGGATTGAATTGATATATGAAAATATATAAGAAATCTTTTATTGATATGAAATCATTCATTCCAACCAGTTATACATCTAATCGTAAAATTAGGGTTATGGTTTATCATGAAGGGTTGTGAGTTTTGCTTCAAAAGTGATTATGCGATTCGAAAATAATGTGTTTTGAGAGAAGTCTCATGAAAAGAACAGTCAATAAACCTGGAGGAATACATGTGTTCTGAAGAAGGAAGTGATTGAATGTGAAAAAAAAGCCTATAAATTTGTGAACTTGTGTATGAAATACATATCCTATGATGTGCATAAACTGAATAAATACTAATGTACTAGGGTTCAATAAAAATGAACGTCAAAGTTCATATGTTGTCCCATAGGGATATACTAGCATTGATGTTAAACTGAGTCAGATACTGTAGAAATACTAGGATTTGTATGCACCATTCACTGAAGTTAGTTTTCAGTACTAGGAAACAAATATGTATTTCAGGTGGATGAATATTTCTGAGAATAATCTTGGGTAAAGTTGATAATAAATCCACATACATGAACATAAATTAATTTAGGGAGTGTATATAAGACACAAATATATCATATTTTGAATAATTTGGAGAATATATATATATATATATATATATACACACACACACACACACACACACACACACACACACACAAACATTAAAAATAGCAATATATATGCCAATCGAAATTTATCATGAAATATATATCATCCACAGATGCAAAAATATTCATTTTACTTAACATGGATTAATGTATAAGGTTGTTTTACTAGGAAGCTCACCCACAGGGTGAATTTTGAGTTTCAACAGTGTTTAGGAGGAGTGATCTCTTCTCACAATTTGTATCTGCCATGTCATCCACCTCACAAAAATGTTGGTGAGATACCAGGTAGAATTCTATATGTGCATATAAAAATACATGTGCTGAATAGGCTACAGATAAAGGGAGACAGCAATTCACATATTTGTTAACTTTAAAAACACATGCAGAACTATTTCAATTAACAATTGAGTAGATTTATAACACCTACCCTTTATCATGCAAAAGACAAGTCTAAATATAGACCTTGCTTCCTCTGAACTGCTTGTATTTCAATTCTGTTTTGGTTATTTTTCTCCATTATATTAGGATTAGTAGTCAGAGTCTAGTAGGGTATGGGTTAGTGTCAGGGATTCTGTACTTCGAATGGAAAATTTGAAAATTAATCCAATGTGTATGAAAATATGTACTTCACAAATATCTTCCCACTCTCATTCAGAACAAAGCCTTGACATTACCTACACCCCAAGTAAAACACAATTAGAGGAGAAGAGTTACAAAATCTGTGAACTCATATCTAGAATAGAAAATACTCAGGATTTCACAACCTTGGAGGTGGTAGAGGAGTTTCCATAAGTAAGGGACAGATTAAAAACTCAACAATCATGGAGCTATGCTGGCCTAAAACTTCTGCAGAAACAGCCTCTGAGGGTGGGCACTGGTAATATATGTTTTTGTCAGGATCTTTAGCTTCCTTTCTAGAGAGACCATCAAAGCTGTGTCTGCATCTATGTCATCTGGAGGGTATGGTTTCTTATTTTCCAATGAACATGGGGCACCAGTGCAGAATTCTCTCTTTGTAGGTAAACTGTTGCCACTGGGGGCTAGGTGTCTCCAGGTGTGGAGTTTGAAGCCATTTGGTCATCCTACACTTTTTGTGGGGTATCTTGCTGATGCACTGGTCTTTGGTAATTGCTTCATGAAATACAAGAAGTTCAACTGGGACACAGTGCTGGAGGGAGTTTTTTCACATGAGGTGGGTCAGGGTCTGCAAGAGAATGCACCAACCAGGCATCTATCCCATATAGCTTGCCCCCTTGATCATAGCAACATTGCCGTGAAACCTCTTCATATAACAACATGCCTTTACATACAAGGTTCTGCTGGCTGCACCATGTCAGTCACAAGCCATTTGGAAGCCAATGGCAGATCCACATGACCCCACCAAAGATGTTTTATCACACACCTGCACACCAATGCTCTAAAACCACTACTCAGCAGGTTCCAACAAACTGGCATCTCGGTTCTACACCATTTTAATGAATCCCAGTCAATCAAGGCACTGTCTGGTACACTCATGATCAATAACATGATTTCAAATGTTTTCCAGTGACACCTGGTCATGGAAACTTCAAAAATTTATGTTATTTATCTAGCCATTTCTCAAGGATGAAGTTAGAGGCACTGTGGGTTTCAATTCATTCAGGATCCATCAAAGTGGAGGAAGCTCATTTCAAAGAAAGCTCTGGAGAACTCTCACAGGCAAGGCTTCCCAATGAGTGGCCAAAAGGTCACATGAAGCCAATTCCATTGAGGTCTACAATGTAAGGTCCATGTGTGTTTTGATTCTCAACTATGGCTGCCAAGTCTTTCAGAAAAAAAACATGTGATATCCTGGTTGAGCTTCCCAGGGCTCTGTGGAAAGACAGCCTTGGCCGAGATCTCAGTTTCCAATGGCTACTCTCATGCGTGGACTTCTAAAATCCCAACACAATTCATGGCAATACACACAAAAATGTACGTGTGATATCATGTAGGATTCTATATGTGCATATAAAAATACATGTGCTGAATTGGCTACAGAGAAAGGGAGACATTAATTCACATATTTGTTAACTTTAAAAACACATGGAGAACTATTTCAATTAAAATTGACTAGAGTCTAGTAGGGTATGGGTTAGTGTCAGGGATTCCATATTTCGAATGGAAAATTCGAAAATATATCCAATGTTTATGCAAATATGTGATACACAATAATCTTCCCACTCTCATCCAGAACAATACCTTGACATTACCTTCGCACCAAGTAAGACACAATTAGAGGAGAAGAGTTAGAAAATCTGTGAATACATATCTGAAATGGAAAATGCTCAGGAGTTCATAACCTTGGAGGTGGTAGAGGAGTTTCCAAATGTAAGGGACAGGGTTGATCACACAACATGATCTTTTATTAAAATTGCGAGCCATCTTGCCACAAAGCCATGAAAAGGTAATTTTGGCTTTAGTATAAATTACTGCAAATTCTGAACCTGCTTGGAATGTCTGCCCATGCATTGAACTCACCCATGCCTGGCTCTCTGACCAGAACTCAGCCCTCTCTGAAACTTTAGTGACACCTCATAAATATTTGCCTTCTTTGGCCAGACAGCAGTCCTCTCTGAGGCTCTAATGGTCCTCATAATTTCTGGTGCTGGGGTCAGCAAAAAAATAAAAATAAAAAATAAACTACAATTAGTATGATGCTTGTCAAAGTTCTGTTTCTGTTTCCCATTTGTGGAACTTTATGGGCTATAAAGCTGGTCAGTAGGAAAGGTGGGTTTGCTATATTGTTCTCGCCATTTTGAGAGGGAGAGGCAGCCCGGCCGGTTGAAATAATAAGCTTGCCTCAATTTGATTTTACTTGGAGTCAGTGGTCTTTTCTTGAATCCTGGTCTAACATTTTGGAGTTCCCTAGTGAGATGACCCAAGCAGATCACAACTCCAGACTGCTGGGCCTTGGAGTGAGCCTTCGGTCCGGGAAGCACTGCAGTGAACTATCTCACTAAAACTATTAGCAAGCACCTGGTGGAGAAGGCCTCCATAGGAAAGTGGCGCCTTTATAACATCTGATATCTGGTTAAGGGAGATCTCTTCTGATGACAGAGAGGTGACCTGGGGAGGGTCACATATACTTCTGTCTGGGACAGTAACAAGAATCTTTCTGCCCTCTGTTCTGTTCTGTAGGGAATTCCTCTGAAAGGGTAGAGAGGAGCCGATGGGCACGCAGGAGCTCTTACCCCAGAGCTTTAGCATGACGTTGCATTGCTCCTCTGTTTTTCTGTTTCTTCGCCGAGTTTCTGTTTCTTTGTGTTTTGTTCTGTGTTCTATATGTTTTTTGTTTCTTTGTTTTTGTGCGTTTTGTTGTGTGATTTCTGTGGTATAAACTTAAGGATATTGGACGTGAAAATGGGTAATAAAGCAAGTATGCCTGACACTCCTTTGGACTGTGTTTTAAGGAACTGCGATGAACTTTACCCCCGTTTGTTAAGCAGGATGAGAGAAGCCCCTAGCTGGCTGCCTGAAGCACACCCACTGCAGAGGGCAATGCCTGCTGGGGACCTAAGAACTGAGTATCTCCCAGGTTAACAAGTGAAACTCCTTTAAAACTCCTTGTCCCTCCAGATCAAGAGAGTCACAAACTTTGGGTAGAGTCCCCTGTGTTTCTCCTTTGTTAGCAAAGCAGTAAACCTCCCAATTTCTTTTTCACAAAACCTGTCCTTATGATTAAATTTGTATTAATTGGCTTCAAGGTCAGGAACCGAAATTTAAGTGACAAATTTTGATACCCCCCCTGACCCCAGAACTTTTTAAGAGCTGACTACTGAAATGTTAGGAGATGGAGCATGCTTTGGGTGGAACCCAACCAGAGGAGCTAATCCTGTAAGTAAAAGACGGGACTGAGGGACTCCCAGCAGCTGCCGAAGCCCTGTTGCTTCAGGGAATTCCCTCTTTCCTTCCCTGCACTGTAAGGATTATGCCACCTCTGTTTTCTAAAAAAAGAGGGAAAAAAAGGAGACAGTAAATGCAGTAAAGTCACCATGGAGATCCTTGATATTACATTTTTTGTTGCCCCTCTGTGAAAACATCTGATCCTTTTGTGGGGACATCTATCGTGCCACTGTTGTAGGAGATTTTTCTCTTATTTGCTCTATTTTAAAGGCTTCTGTCCTGTCAGCCACAGTCTGGAGCTCCTTTCTGTCTGTCTTGTTTCTTTTTTTCTGGCCCCTAAGACATGTGCAATAATGTGTTTATATTATAAAGTGTTTCTTGGGAATGATCTTAGCTGAATGTGTGTCTAAATGATGAGGTTTCATTGTAATAATCTGGTATATAAATGGGTTTTTGAAGCATTGCACAATCTTGCAGTTAAAAGTCGGGTTTAGGTAATTGTATAGTTTATGATTTCAGATAATTCATGCCAGAGAACTTAAATACTTATGATGGAAAACTAAAGAACTCTACTTCCAAGTTGGCAAGCAACGTCCCAAACATTCAGTATTTTTTTTCACCAATTTTGAATTGGGTACCTGGGAAAATGTCACAGTGTGTACCAGTGCATTAATTTGGACAAGGATAGTAAATCATAGTATGGTATCTGTTGACAAAACAAGATGTAAAGATATAAAATTTTGTGAATTGTATCTTAAAATTGTATCATAATTTTCAATATCCGAACCTGAAAATTAGGGTTAAAATGCCTTAGGCCTGAAGTGTCTGCTCAGAATAGCAGTTTTTCCTTGCTCCTTCCAGACCTCATCTAGGATTTATGTTGAAATGCAAATGAAAGAAGCCTGCAAGCTCAGTAAGAGACTGCTCTGTGGAAAAAGAAAGTTTAATTGTATGGTATTTTCTAATTACTTCCCAGTCATTTTTTTCTAGGACTCTTATTTTTTTTTCCTTAGATTCTGTATTGTTTTTTGAGCTTATGATTTTGATCCTAAAGTCCTAGGTTAATATTTTTTGGATCAGTACTATCTTTGACAAACAGTGGAGTTTTTGAAACGTTGCAATGGAGATTTCACCTGTGAGAAGCTACAAGGCCTTTACTATAATTATGTGTGCACACTTTTGTTATGTGTTGTATGTCTCTATATACATATATCCGTATATCATATATATGACATACAAATTAACATATATAAGGAGCGCTCATAAAAAAAAGGAGCGCTCATAAAAACAAATTTTAAAAAGTGTATCCAAAGATCTTTAATTCACGTGAATTAAATGGTTCACTTTAAATTGGATAAACAGATAACAATAAATGTCTTTAAAATTAAGCTTACAAGTTTTTATAGGTGTTCAAAAATCTAATTAAATATTAATGTCTACAAAAGGTCAAATATGCCTTTGTTCTAGGACTTTTCCTTCAAGAAAAAAAAAATGGTTTACACTGTTCAATACATTTGTCTAATATTTTGATAAATAAGTAAAATAAATTTCATATGGGATTACTCATTCATGAGTACTTTTGTTTGATACCTGATAGATTTACTAAGGTCTGTATAAGTTTGTACTAGAGTCTGTATCAGATTGTAAAAATCAGTCATGTGTTAAAGAGACAAAAATTTCTGAAAACATAAGTTTACCCATATATTGTGTTTAATAAGTTTATTTTTAATAGAGCAAGCAACCATAAAAATTAAACAACTGATTAAATAAGAACTGCTATTTTAGAAAATTGTACGGCCATTCCTTTAAAAGCTAAACTTGGTTAATAGAGAAATATCAATGTAATTGTGATGCTATCAATGTGCTCATATTTTCCAGGTATACAAGTCTGTAAGATAGAAACTTTAAAAGAGCATTATATCAAGCTGGTGTTCTGAACTTGTATGGTAAAAAAATATATTGGGGATTTTTTTACCTGTTATCAAAGAGATATGTAAAGTTTTATGTTACTTTTTACATTGGGAAACAATTTAAATGTATTTTTAAGTTAATGAGGGCCTAATCTATGTAAAGGTTAAAAACTTTCAGCCTTTCTTTAATTCATGTTTTAAATGTGATATCATAAGGTGTTAGCTAATGTTCATGTGAACTCAAACAATTTAGGTAAATTTGTAAAATGATATTTAAAAAAAAGATCAGCTTTAGAACTAAAACGCTTAAGATTCATAAAGAACCCTGCCTTAACTGAGATTAGGCTCTGTGTCCCATCTTACTGCATGTGAGAATGACTACAAAAGCACTAGGTCAGATATTATTTCATTTAAAGTTATGTTCAAAAGTTTCTTTTTCTTTTTTTTTCTGTCAAGATTACTAGGATCTAAAACAGGGGATATAATGTATAACTCAGCCAAAAAATTCAGGGTAGCTATTACACAAATGAAGTATTTTTACTCTTGTTAAAAAATTTTGTTTTGTAATTTCCTTATAAGTGCTCTAAAGATTCCCTGTTAGTGTTTTGCAGAAGTGTTGCTTTAAGAACACAACATGGGTTAACTTAAGATAATAAGTCATCACCTACAAGACAGACAGAATAATACAGATCCCAATTAATAAAAAGATAAATAATTATAAAGTTATAGACATTAAAGCCCAGTACTCTTAATATAAGGCTGTTATAATTTATTTGATGGATGTTTAAGATTAGGATTTAAAATTAAAGTTAAATGAAAAGGGCCAAGAGAACCAATATTTGGCTCTTGCCCTCTGAGTCAGTCTCAATCCAGGGAACAGGGGACTTCTCTAAGAGCTTTGCAACTCTGGGCCACATTACCTCCCAATCAGGGAGATTAATGAGACCACTGGAGAACAGAAAGACAATCAGTGCATTTTCTATGAAGAGGAGAGTAATCAGAGAAGGGAGACATCCCTGGTGCATCCGAGGGAAGCCACATGGTCAAGCAAGACTTGGACCCACCTAGTGCAAATGGCACTAGCAGAACGGAGAAGCTGCTCTCAAGTTTCACAAGGAATGACTCCCATTAAATCTCAGGTGAGTGTTAACAATAGATAGAAACAGAAGTCAGTTTGACTGCTTCATCTTAAACACTTAGCAAAGACAGTTAAAACCAAAATGCAGCCATTCCTGGGCATTTTAATTAATAATAGTAATAATAATAATAATCAAATTTTAAGGTATACACTTTATGTTAGCCTCCCAAAATAAGTAAGACTGGAGGCTACAAAGAAGGAATCTCAGACAGGAATACCTGAAAACTATAAAAAGAGACTATCAAGAGGAGCTGACAGAGGCAGAAGTTTTTAGTTTAAGACCTACAGATATTCGTAACCTACACAGGTAGTCTTGGTGTTTGCTAGTTCGATGATTCAGCCCTGAGTAACATAATTAAAGGTTTCTCTATTAGACACAGAGGTCACACGAGTAAAAGGATTTTGCAAGATAAGATGACATTAAATTATTACACTGTATCTTATGGGGAGGGACAACTGTAAAACTAAAAGTAAAAGGTTGAAAGTCCTGATAACTGGGGATACTAAATACTGGTGAGGGAAATTCTATACAGCAACATGTTCCAACTGCTGCAACATTTATTCCATACTCATGGATTTTCTTTCTCTCATAGAGAAAGAAAAACATTCAGAGCAGCAGAACAATAGGTTATCAAAAGGCCCAAAGCAGGGTTTCTCCACTGAGACTTTCATGGTCACACTGATATCTGAGTTTTCTGAGATGCTCGCCATACCCTTCGCTATCCAGTACATGGCCATGTCACATAGCTTAGAGGTGGTACATATCTTGGACACAAAACCATGAGCCAATTCAGGAGAGTGGCCAGAATTCAGGAAGAAAACAGGAACTTAGGAAGATAGCAGGTGTTGCCCATCCATAAGGCAAGCTGCAGTCCATTCATAAATTGGGCAGGATGAATGCGGGGAAGCTTTCTACTAGACAGGACACATCCATTGATGCATTCTGTTTTCTAATGTCTACAACCACGGACACAGTGGGATACACAGACATGGAAACACTCGCCTTGTCAAATGACTTACTAAAAACAGTTCACTCCAAACTAAATAAATAGCCTTTTCTAATTATTCTCAGAACAAGAGACAAAACCACAAACCCACACCCACACCCACAAAGGCAACTCGTTATCCCCAGTAGGTCTGTGACTCTCCAGAGTGTCCTCTGACTGGTGGGCCATACTATGGTCACCAGAAATGGCCTGTCCTATCTCATATCTGGTCTCCTTGGCCCACTTTGTGAAGTTGTCAGAAGCGAGCTGTGAGCCACTACCTGCTTTCTCAGGAAAGGCCCCTCTTCAGAGCACTTCTGGCATTTGGCCATCCTCCCATCAGGAGGTACCAAGAAAGACTGACTCTGTCTTTGGTAAATCCAAACAAGTGAGACAACTGCGACTGGCTCTGGGTACCTGGCTTCCTGGATCCCAAGTTCAGAGAATTCCATCGACAAGGAAGGGAGTTGAGATCACTTCCTTCCTGAACTGAATGAGGTCACTGCCTTGGCAAACAATTTGTCCTAACAGTTGCTTCCAATGGTCCCATGAGATTGAGGCTGCCCCTACTTCCTATGACACATTCACAAGTTAGAATGGTATATCAACCATAGGCACCCTGGAACAGGTCTCCACACAGGCCTGGTTTGGTCCATCTTCTCTACATTAAGAAAAGAATGGTTGATTTAGACACAACCCTTCATCCTGACCAGGTTGCTTTCCATGGAAGATGACTTTTGCTCTCTCAGTTCCTTCATAGCTGCCTACATCTTCTCCAGGAATCATTTCTGCATGGACCTTTGAGGTTCTTATCAAGTGTAAGATCCCCTACATTCCTGTATTTTAAGACCAACTTTGTCCCTGCTCTTCCGTAAAGTAAGATTGAGGTTGATTCCCAAGTATTTTATTTTTTTGAGGATATTGTGAATGGAATGGTTTTCCTCATTTCCATTTCAGAAGTTTTGTTGCTGATATACAGGAATGCCTTTGATTTATGCGTGTTGATTTTATATCCTGCCACTTTGCTGAAATTATTTATTAACTCTAGCAGTTTCTTTGTAAACCCTTTTGGGTCTGTTACGTATATTATCATGTCATCCACAATTAGCGATAATTTACATTCTTCTTTTCCTTTTTTTATGCCTTTAATTTCGTTTGTCTGTCTAATTGCTCTGGCTAGTATTTCAAGAACTAAATTGAATAGAAGTGGTGAGAGAGGGCATCCCTGTCTAGTTCCAGATTTTCGAGGGAATGCCTTCAGTTTTTCTCCATTTAGAATGATGCTAGCCTGAGGCTTAGCATATATAGCTTTTACAATGTTGAGTTAAGTTCCTGTTATCCCTAGTTTTTCTAGTGTTTTGAACATAAAGGATTGCTGTACTTTGTCAAATGCTTTTTCTGCATCTATCGAGATGATCATATGGTTCTTATATTTAAGTCTATTGATGTGGTGAATAATATTTATTGATTTCCGTATATTGAACCAGCCTTGCATCGCAGGGATGAATCCTACTTGATCATGGTGCACAATTTTTTTGATATGCTTTTGCATTCGATTCACCAGGAATTTATTGAGAAATTTTGCATCTAAGTTCATTAGAGATATTGGTCTATAGTTTTCTTTCTTTGAAGTGTCTTTGTCTGGTTTTGGGATCAGGGTTATGTTGGCCTCATAGAATGAATTTGGAAGAGCTCCTTCTTTTTCTATTTCTTGAAATAGCTTCAAAAGTATTGGTATTAATTCTTCTTTGAAGGTTTTGTAAAACTCTGTTGTATACCCATCCTGTTCCGGGCTTTTCTTAGTTGGGAGTCTTTTGATGGCCTCTTCAACTTCTTCTTTTGTTATTGGTCTGTTTAAATTGTGTGTGTCTTACTGACTCAATCTGGGCAGATCATATGACTTGAGAAATTTATCGATATCTTCATTATCTTTTATTTTATTGGAATATAGGTTTTCAAAATACTTTTTAAGTATCTTCTGTATTTCTGCAGTGTCTGTTGTGATATTGCCTTTTTCATCCCGTACGTTAGTAATTTGAGTTATCTCTCTTCTTCTCTTTGTTAGCATGGCTAAGGGTCTATCGATCTTATTTATTTTTTCAAAGAACCAACTTTTAGTTTCATCAATTTTTTCAATTTTTTTTTGTTTCAATTTTGTTGATTTCCGCTCTGATTTTAATTATTTCTTTCTTCTGCTATATTTGCTCTTGTTTTGCTCTTTCTTTTCTAAGGTTTTAAGATGTAGTGTGAGTTCATTTATTTGTTGTTTTTTTTTTCTTTTTTTTGAGGAATGAACTTCAGGAAATGAATTTCCCTCCGAATACTGCTTTCATTGTGTCCCATAGATTCCGGTATGTTGTGTCTGTATTGTCGTTTATCTCTAGGAATTTTTTGATTTCCTCCTTTATATCTTCTGTAACCCATTGATCATTCAGTAACAGATTGTTCATTTTCCAGGTGATGCAGGATTTTTCCTTCCTTCTTTTATCATTGATTTCCAGTTTCATTCCATTATGGTCAGATATGGTGCATGGTATTATCTCCACACATTTATATTTACTGAGATTCGCCCTATGGCATAATAAATGGTCTATCTTTGAGTAGGATCCATGTGCTGCTGAGAAGAGTGTGTATCCACTTGATGATGGTTGATAAAATGTACCCTGTTTATGGATAGGCAGAACTAACATCATCAAAATGGCCATATTACCCAAAGTTCTCTACAGGTTTAATGCGATGCCAATCAAAATCCCAACGGCATTTCTTGTAGAAATAGAGAAAGCAATCATGAAATTCATATGGAATAACAAAAGACCCAGAATAGCAAAAGCAATTCTAAGCAGGATGTGTGAATCTGGAGGTATAGAGATACCAGAGTTCAAACTGTACTACAAAGCAATAGTAACAAAAACAGCGTGGTACTGGTACCAAAACAGGCAGGTGGATCAATGGTACAGAATAGAGGACACAGAGACTAATCCACAAAATTACAACTTTCTTATATTTGATAAAGGGGCCAAAAACCTGCAATGGAGGAAGGATAGCATCTTCAACAAATGGTGCTGGGAAAATTGGAAATCCATATGCAACAAAATGAACTGAATCCCTTTCTCTCGCCATGCACAAAAGTTAACTCAAAATGGATCAAGGAGCTTGATATCAAATCAGAGACCCTGCACCTGATAGAAGAAAAAGTTGGCTCTGATCTACATATTGTGGGGTCAGGCTCCAAATTCCTTAATAGGACGCCCATAGCCCAAGAGTTAATAACAAGAATAAACAAATGGAACTTACTTAAACTAAAAAGTTTTTTCTCAGCAAGAGAAACAATAAGAGAAGTAAATAGGGAGCCTATATGCTGAGAACAAATCTTTCCTCCTCACACTTCAGATAGAGCCCTAATTTCCAGAATATACAAAGAACTCAAAAAATTAAACAATAAGATAAAAAATAACCCAATCAACAAATGGGCCAAGGACCTGAACAGACACTTCTCAGAAGAGGACATACAATCAATCAATAAGTACATGAAAAAATGCTCACGATCTCTAGCAGTCAGAGAAATGCAAATCAAAACCACCCTAAGATGTCATCTCACTCCAGTAAAATTGGGAGCCATTAGGAAGTCAAACAACAATAAGTGCTGGCGAGGATGTGGGGAAAAGGGTACACTTGTACATTGCTGGTGGGACTGCAAATTGGTGTGGCGAATATGGAAAGAAGAATGGAGATTCCTGGGAAAGCTGGGAATGGAACCACCATTTGACTCAGCAATCGCCCTCCTTGGACTATTCCCTGAGGACCTTAAAAGGGATACTGCCACATCAATGATCGCAATAGCAAGACTGTGGAACCAACCTAGATGCCCCTCAATAGATGAATGGATAAGAAAAAAAAATGTGGCATCTATACACAATGGAGTATTATGCAGCACTAAAAAATGACAAAATCATGGAATTTGCAGGGAAATGGATGGCATTAGAGCAGATAATGCTAAGTGAATCTAGCCAATCCTTAAAAAACAAATGCCAAATGTCTTCTTTGATTTAAGGAGAGCAACTAAGAACTGAAGAGGGGGAAAAAGCATGAGGAAAAGATTAACATTAAACTGAGATGAGTGATGGGAGGGAAAGGAAGAGAGAAGGGAATTTGCATGGAAACGGAAGAAATCCCTCATTGTTATATGAAATCACATATATGAGGTTGGGAGGGGATGGGGGGACAGAGAGAATTGAACAACAACAGATGAAGTAGAGAGGGAAGATGGGAGGGGAGGGAAGGGGGGATAGTAGGGAATAGAAATGGCAGCAGAATACAACAGTCTCTTATATGGCATTATGTAAATATTGTGAATGTGTAACTGATGTGATTCTGCAATTTGTATTTGGGGTAAAAATGGAAGTGCACTTGAATCAAATGTATGAAAGACGAAAAAAATAAAATAAAATCAAAGATTGAGGGAAGAGTGTATGGTTAGGGTTAATAACAGATTCGATTTCAGTTAGGAATCATTCTGCAGGATGAATAAATATATTGGGAACCTACAATATTTACAAGAATATATAGTTTAAATATAAGTATGAAAACAGAAATCTAATTAACATTTGAAGCCCAGAAGGGCATTGGCCCTTGATTGGGATACTTAGCGTTGAATTAAGTTCTGCACAGATGTCTCATATAAATCAATATACAATGGCATAAGACCTTATACCTGGATGATGGAATGTAGAAAAGAACATCTAGTCAAAAAGTGATAGAATTTAGGATTAGATAAATAGTTTGTAGGTTTAGGAAGAAGAGTGAATATACGATTTGGAAATTTTATTTTTTTTAGCAATAGGGTTTCAGTTAGAGACTTAATGTAAGTGTCACCACATGTAAAGATTCTGTCATAATGATGAACTTTGAAAAATATGTAGGAAAGAAGATATCAATAGAGACATTACAAAATCAGGCAAAGGATAAAGTGAGTGACAGGATTAGACTTTTTCAACAGGGTTGAGTTTGAATATATATTCCTTGGAAGAAACAAATATGTAGTCACCAATAGGATTTGCATTTGAGAGCATTAGGCAACCTGGACATGGATGTGTTTAGTAATCCATGTTCACTTTCCATTTAGGTTTGGTACAATCATAAGTGTGAGCTTTGCGTATTGTGTTCTGAATATTACTGTGATAAAATGTATATGTAGATCAGGTGACATGGGTATTTCTTCCACCATTTCTGAGAGCAATATTTTGAAGACGTATAAATTAGTATTGGGGGTACAATTAGGTGTACCCTGTGTCTATGAATATAGAGATTATGCATAAATAGACGATACTGTGAATAAATAATATAGCTGATTCCACTTTAAATATTGGATTGAATTGATATCTGAAAATATATAAGAAATCTTACATTGATATACATTCATTCATTCCAACCAGGTGTACATCTAATGTTAACACTAGGGGTTATGTATTATCATGAAGGGTGTGTCTATTTTCCTTCAAAAGTGATTATGGAAATCGAAAATAATCTGTTTGGAAAGAAGTCTCATGAAAAGACCCGTCAAGAAGCCTGGAGGAATATATGTGTTCTGAAACAGGAAGTGATTGAAAGTGAAACAAATGCCTATAATTTTGCGAACTTGTGCATGAAATATATATCCTGTGATATGCATTAACTGAAGAAATAGTAAAGTACCAGTGTTGAATATGAATGAATGTCAAAACACACATCATTTCCCATAGGAATCTACTTGCATTGATGTTAAACTGGGTGAATTACTGTAGAAATATTAGGATTTGTATGCACCATTCACTGAAGTTAGTTGCCAGTACTAGGAAACAATATGTATTTCAGGTGGATGAATATTTCTGAGAATAATCTTGTGAAATGTTGATTATAATCCACATACATGAACATGAATGAATTTATAGAGTGTATAATAAGACACATATATTTCATTTTTTGAAAAATCTCGAGAGTGTGTGTGTGTGTGTGTGTGTGTGTGTGTATATATATATATATATATATATATATATATATATATATATATATATATATATATATATAGCATAGACAATAAAAAGTAGCAATATATATGCCAATCGAAATTCATCATGCAGTATATATCATCCACAGATCCAAAAATATTTATTTTACTGAACATGGATTTATGTATAATGTTTTTCATCTAGGACATTCACCCATAGTTTAAATTTTCAGTTCCAAAATCGTTTAGTATGAGTGATCTCTGCTCACAATTTGTATCTGCCAAATCAGCCATCTCAAAGAATTTACATGTGATACCAGAAAGGAATCTATATGTGCATATAAAATTACATGTGCTAAATAGGCTACAGAGAAAGGGAGACAGGAATTCAAATATTTGTTAAATTAAAAAAAAACATGGAGAACTATTTCAACAAAAAATTGACTAGATTTATAACAGCTACACTTTATCATGCAAAAGGCAAGTCCAAGTGTACACCATGCCTCCACTGAACTGCTTGAATTTCCAATTTGTTTGGGTTATTTTTCTCCAGCATATTAGGATTAGTAGTCAGCGTCTAGTAGGATATGGGGTAGTGTCAGGGATTCAGTATTTCGAAAGGAAAATTGGAAAATGAATGCAATTAGTAGGCAAATATGTGCTACAAAAAAATCCTCCCACACTCATCCAGAACAATGCCTTGACATAACCTTTGCCCCAAGTAAGACACAATTAGAGGAGAAGAGATTGAAAATCTGTGAATATATATCTGGAATGGAACATGCTCAGGAGTTCACAACATTGGAGGTGGTAGAGGAGCTTCCAAAAGTAAGGGACAGCGTAAACATGCCCAAACATGGAGCTCTGCTGGAAAAAAGACTTCCTGAGAAACAGTCACTGAGTTTGGGCACATGAAATACATGTTGTTGTCAGGAGCTATAGCTTCCTTTGTAGTGAGACCATCATAGCTGGGTCTGCATCTATGTGACCTGGAGGACATTGTTTCTTATTTTCCAATGATCATGAGGCAGCAGTGCTGAATTCTCTTTTTGTAGGTAAACTGTGGCCACTGGGGGTTAAGTGTCTCTCCGTGTGGACAGTGAAGCCATTTTTTCATCCTCCAATTTTCGTTGTGTTTCTTGCTGCTACACTGGGATTTTGGTATTGGCTTCATGAAAGCCAAGGAGTTCAACTGGGACACAGTCCTGGAGAGAGTTCTGTCATGTGTCGTGGGTCAGGATCTGCAGGAGAATTCACCAACCAATCTTCTACCCACATAACTTGCCCCCTTGTCCATAGCAACCTGATTTTTAGCATTGCACTGAAACCTCTACATATAACAAGATGCCTTTACATACAAGTGTCTGCTGGCTGCACCATGTCAGTTAGAAGCCATTTGGAAGACAATGGCAGATCCACATGGCCCCAACACAGATGGTTTATCACACACCTGCACACCACTGCTCTAGGCCCACTACTTAGCAGGCTCTAACTTACTGGCATCTCTGTTCTACATGATTTTCATGAAACCCAGTCAAACAAGGAACTGTTTGGTACACTCATGATCAGCACCACGACATCCAAAGGTTCTCCAGTGCGACCTGTTTATGGGAATTTCAAAAATTTCATTGTATTTATCTAGCCATTTTTCAAGGTTAAAGTTGGACGCACTGTGGGTTTCAATTCATTCAGGAACCATTAAACGGTGAGGAAGCTCATTTCAAAGAAAGATCTGGAGAACTCTCAAAGGCAAGTCTTTCCAAAGAGTGGCCAAAAGGTCACATGAAACCAGGCGTTTGAGGTCTACAATATGAGGTCCATGTGTGTTTTGACTTGCAACTATGGCTGCCAAGTCTTTAAGAATAAAATCATGTGATATCCTTCCTGAGATTCCCAGTGCTCTGTGGAAAGCCACCCTTGACCTAGATCTCAGTTTCC
Source organism: Callospermophilus lateralis (assembly GCF_048772815.1). Classification (NCBI taxonomy): domain Eukaryota; kingdom Metazoa; phylum Chordata; class Mammalia; order Rodentia; family Sciuridae; genus Callospermophilus; species Callospermophilus lateralis. Next base: position 359,203 of record NW_027510156.1, read on the forward strand.
AAGGGCGAATCTCATGCGTGACCTCCTAAAATCACAACACAATACATGGCAATACTTCTTTGAGGTCCGTTCCAGAACTCAGTCTCCTCAGGGAATTGCACCAGTGTTCAATATCAGGTAGACCCAGTCATCTCTTCTAACGGCCACACAAATGACCACAATTAAAACCAAAACACTCCCACATGGCCCTCATCTTCTTCCATATAGACAATCATCATAACATAAGGCTGTAGGTTTCCATGACGGGCACAGCCAAAGACAGTATTCAAAGTATGCCTAAAGTCAGTGAGGCCGGGACACCTTTCCTGTGAATCAGGAGTGATCAAAGAGGCTTGCCGTTAATACTGCTCTGATTCTCTATTTTGAGGTCTAATGACTGTGGGGTTTAGATTCTTTATGTTATTTGGAGTCATGAGTAAACCCAAGCACCTATGTTCTAGCCTTTGAGGGCTTTGAAGAACTCATTTGACCAAAATCATCTCTATTCTTAAAGATGGAGGTCAGAAACCTTACAGAGAAAGGCGAGAGACTTCATCCACAATGACTGCTCTTTTGGCTAATTTGGTTTTGGATGCACACATGGGATTTTTCTTTAGATCCATCAGGTGCTGAGAATCTAAGCCACAGCCTCACACATGGCCAAGAGGCTGATTCAGACAATCCCTTTCCAAAGCAATGAAGCAAAAAGCCACAGTTGATGTCCATTCATTTCCATTTGGAAACTGTTTTCTTCAGGCTTCACAATGGGGTGGCCTGCAGCAAAGACCTTCCTGACATTCAGGGCAACAGAAGAATAGACAAGCAACAGGAACAAAGAAGGGGTTCCTCCACTGAGACTTTCCTGGTCACACTGATATCTGAGTTTTCTGAGATGCTCTCCATTCCCTTCAGCTATCCAGTACATGGCCATGTCACATAGCTTAGAGGTGGTACATATCTTGGACACAAAACCATGAGCCTATTCTGGATAGTGGCCAGAATTCTGTAAGACAACTGGAACTTAGGAAGATAGTAGGTGTTGCCCATCCATAAGGCAAGCCGCAGACCATTCATAAATTGGGCAGGATGAATGCTGGGAAGATTTCTACTAGAGAGGACACATCTATTGATGCATTCTCTTTTCTAATGTCTACAACCACGGACACAGTGCGATACACAGACCTAGAAACGTTCGCCTTGTCAAACGACTTACTAGAAACAATTCACACCAAACCAAACAAAACGACTTTCCTACCTATTTTCAGAACATGAGACAAAACCACAAACCCACACCCACACCCACACAAACTCGCAAGTAGGAATGTGACAATACGGAGTGTCCTTTGAATGGTGGGCCATAATATATTCCCCCATAATGGGCTGTCCTGTCTCAGATCTGGTCTCCATGTCCAACCCTGTGAAGTTGTCAGGAGCCAGTGTTGAGCCACTACCTGCTTTCTCAGGAAAGGCCCCTCTTCAGACCTTCCTGGCATTTGGCCATCCTCTCATCAGTAGGAAACAAGTAAGATTGACTCTGTCCTTGGTAAATCCAAACAAGTTTGACCACTGGGACTTGGACTGGGACTGGCTCTGGATGCCTGGCTTACTGGATCCCATGTTCAGAGAGTTCCATCTCCAAGGAAGTGAGTTGAGTTCACTTCCTTCAGGCACTGAATGAGGTCACTACCTTGGCAACCACTATGTCCTAACAGTTGCTTCCAAGGGTCCGATGAGATGGAGGCTGCACCTACTTGCTCTGACATTTTCACAAGTTAGAATGGTATATCAACCATAGGAACCCAGGAACAGCTCTCCACACATCCCTGGTTTGGTCCATCTTCTCTACATTAAGAAGAGAGAGGCTGATTCATACATCTCCCTTCATCCTGACTAGATTGTTTGCCATGGAAGAATACTTTTGCTCTCTCAGGTCTTTCATAGCTGCCTACAACTTATCCAGGTATCATTTCTGTATGGATATTCGAGGTTCTCAACAGGTGGAAGATCGCCTACATTCCTGTATTGAAATACCAAGTCCTTCCCTGCTCTTCTGTAAAGTTATATTGAGGGAAGAGTGCATGATTAGGGTGAATAACAGGTTCAATTTGGGTGAGGAATCATTCTGAGGGTTGAATAACGGTATTGGGAACCTGCAATATTTACAAGAATATATAGGTAAAATAAAAGTATGAAAACAGAAATCTAGGTAAGATTTGAAGCCGAGAAGGGCATGGGAACTTGATTGGGATACTTAGCGTTGAATTACTTTCTGAACAGATGTCTCAGATAATTTGATATACAATGGCATAGGACCATGTACCTTGGATAATTGAATGTAGAAGAGAACATCCAGACAAAAAGGAATAGTCGGTAGGATCAGGAGATAGTCAGTAGTTTTAGGAAGAAGAGTGAGTATAGGATTTGGACCAAAAGTTCCTTAGCAATAGGGTTTCGGTTAGAGAGTGAATGTAAATGTCAGCACATGTGAAGAGTTAGTCACAATGATGAACTGAGGAAAATATATAAAAAAGTAGATATCATCAGAGACATTAGGAAATAAGGCAAAGTATAAAGTGAGTCATAGGATTAGATATTTTCAACAGGGTTGAGTTTGGATATATAATCTTAGAATGAAACAAATATGTAGTCACCAATAGGATTGAAATTTGAGAGCATTAGGCAACCTGGACATGGATGCTTTTAATAATCCATGCTCACTTTCCATTTAGGCTTTGGTACAATCATAAGAGTGACCATTGTTTTCTGTGTCCAGAATATTACTGTGATAAAATGTATATGTAGATCAGGTGACATGAGTATATCTTCCACCATTTCTGGGAACACTATTTTGAAGAAGTATAAATTAGTATTGGAGGTACAAATGGGTGTACCCTGTGTCATAGAATATATTGATAATGCATTAATATACCATCCTGTGAATAAATAATATAACTGGTTCCACTTTAAATAATGGATTGAATTGATATCTGAAAATATATAAGAAATCTTATATTGATATACAGTCATTCATTCCAACGAGTTATACATCTAATGGTAATATTAGGGTTATGGTTTATCATGAAAGGTGTGTGAGTTTTGCTTCAAAAGTGATTATGGAAATCGAAAATAATGTGTTTGGAATGAAGTCTCATGAAAAGATCAGTCAAGAAACATGGAGAAATGCATGTGTTCTGAAGCAGGAAGTGACTGAAAATGAAACAAATGCCTATCAATTTGCTAATTTGTGGATGAAATATGTATCCTATGATGTGCATCAACTGAAGAAATATCAATGTACCAGTGTTGAATAAAAATGAACTTCAAAATACACATCATGTCCCATAGTAATCTACTTGAATTGATGTTAAACAGGGTCAGTTACTGTAGAAATGTTAGGATATGTATGCACCATTCAACGAAGTTAGTTTTCAGTACTAGGAAACAAATATGTATTTCCGGTGGATGAGTATTTCTGAGAATAATCTTGTAAAAAGTTGATTATAAATCCACATACATGAATATGAGTGAATTTAGGGAGTGTACAATAAGACACATGTTTCATATTTTTATAAATCTGGAGAGAGTATATATATATGTATATATATATATATATATATATATATATATATATATATATATATACACACACACACACACACACACACACACAGACATTAAAAATAGCAATATATATGCCAATCGAAATTAATCGTGAAATATGTATCATCATCAGATCCAAAAATATTAATTTTACTGAACATGGATTTTTGTATAAGGTTGTTCAAATAGGAAGCTCACCCATGGGTTGAATTTTCAATTTCAACAGCGTTTACGAGGAGTGAGAACTTCTCACAATTTGTATCTGCCAAGTCAGCCACCTAATGAGAATGTATGTGTGATACCAGGTAGAATTCTATATGTGCATATGAAAACAAATGTTCTGAATAAACTACAGAGAAATGGAGACAGTAATTCACATATTTGTTAACTTTCAAAACACATTGAGAACTATTTCAATTAAAAATTGACAAGATTTATTACTCCTACACTATATAATGCAAAAGGCAATTCCAACTATACACCATGCCTCCTATGAAATGCTTGAATTTCTATTCTTTTTGCGTTATTTTTCTCCATCATTTTAGCATTAGTAGTCAGAGTCTATTAGGGTATGGGTTAATATCAGGGATTCAGTATTTCAAATAAATGCTGCACAAAAATTAAATGAGAGAGGCTTATTCCGACATAACCCTTCATCATGACCAGTTTGTTAACCATGGAAGATGACTTTTGCTCACTCAGGTCCTTCATATCTGCCTACATCTTCTCCAGGGATCATTTCTGCATGGACTTTTGAGGTTCTCAGCAAGTGGAAGATCCTCTACATTCCTGTATTGTAAGACCAACTCTATCCCTGCTCTTCTGTAAACTTACATTGAGGGAAGAGTATATGGTTAGGGTTAAAAACATGTTGATATCTCAAATAGTATAAGAAATCTTATATTGATATACCATCATTCATTCCAACCAGCAATACATCTAAAGGTAATATTAGGGTTACGGTATATCATGAAAGCTGTGTGAGTTTTCCTTCAAAAGTGATCATTGAAATCAAAAATAAAGTGTGTGGAAAGAAGTCTCATGAGAAGAGCAGTCAAAAACCTGGAGGAATATATGTGTTGTGAAGAAGAAAGTAATTGAAAGTGAAAAAAATGCCTATAAATTTGCGAACTTGTGGATGAAACATATATCCTATGATGTGCATAAACTGAATTAATAGTAATGTACCAGTGTTGAAAAAAAATGAACGTCAAAATACACATCATGTCCCAAAGGAATCTACTTGCATTGCTGTTAAACTGGGTCAGTTACTCTAGAAATACTAGAATTTGTATGCACCTTTCACTGAACTTTTTTTCAGTACTAGGAAACAAATATGTATTTCATGTGAATGAATATTTTTGAGAATACTCTTGTGAAAATTTGATTAAAAATCCACATACTTGAATATGAATGAGTTTAGGGAGTGTATAATAAGACACATATTACATATTTTGGAAAATCTGGAGAGTATATATATATATATATATATATATATATATATATATATACACACACACACACACACACACAAACACACACAGAGACGTTAAAAATAGCATAATACATGCCAATTGAAATTCACCATGAAATGTATATCATCCACAGATCCAAAACTATTTATTTTATTAAACATGGATTTATGTATAATGTTGTTCAACTAGGAAGTTCACTCATAGGTTGAATTTTCAGTTCCAACAGCGTTTAGGAGGAGTGATCTCTTACAATTTGTATCAGCCAAGTCAGTCAACTCACAAGAATGTACGTGTGGTATCAGGTAAGATTCTAAAATTGCATATAAAAATATATTTGCTGAAAAGGCTACAGAGAAAGGGAGACAGAAATTCACATATTTGTTAACTTTAATACACATGGAGAACTATTTCAATAAATAATTTACTAGATTTATAACTCCTACCCTATATAATGCAAAAGGCAATTCCAACTATACACCATGCCTCCTCTGAACTGCTTGTATTTCTATTCTTTTGGGTTATTTTACTCCATCTGACTAGAATTAGTAGTCAGAGTCTAGTAGGATAGGTGTTATATTCAGGTATTCAGTATTTCAAATGGAAAATGAATCCAATGTGTATATAAATATGTGGTACACAAAAATCTTCACACTCTCATCCAGAACAAAGCCTTGACATTACAATCACCCAGAGTAAGACACAATTAGAAGAGAAGAGTCAGAAAATCTGTGAATAAATATCTGGAATGGAATATGCTTAGGAGTTCACAACCTCTGACGTGGTAGAGGAGATTCCAAAAGTAAGGGACAGGGTAAACACTCCACAAATATGGAACTCTGCTGGCCTAAAGACATTTTGAGAATCTGTCTCTGACGTTGGGCACTTGAAATATATGTTGTTGTCGGGAGTTTTAGCTTCATTTGTAGTGAGACCATCAAAGCTGGGTCTGCATTTTTGTGACCTGGAGGACATTGTTTCTTATTTTCCAATGAACATGAGGCAGCAATGCTGAATTCTCTCTTTGTAGGTAAACTGTGGCCACGTGGGGGCTAAGTGTATCCACATGTGGACTGTGAAGCCATTTAGGCATCCTTCACTTTTCGTCGTGTTTCTTGCTGCTGAACTGGTATTTTGGTATTTGCTTCACGGAATACAAAGAATTCAACTGTTACCCAGTGCGTGAGGGAGATCTGTCATGTGTGGTACGTCAGGGTCTGCAGGAGAATGCACCAACCAGGCTTATATTCGACAGCTTGCCCCCATGACCATAGCAACTTGATTCTAAACATTGCCCTAAAACCTCTCCATATAAAAAGATGCCTTTACATAGAAGGGACTGCTGGCTGCATCATGTCAGTCACAAGCCATTTGGAAGCCAATGGGAGATCCACATGGCCCCACCACAGATGTTTTATCACACACCTGCCCACCACTGCTCTATGCCCACTCCTCAGCAGGCTCCAACTTCCTGGCATATCTGTTCTGCACCATTTTCATGAAAACCAGTAAATCAAGGCACAGACTGGTATACTCATGGTCAGCCTCTGGATATCCAAAGATTCTCCAGTGCCACCTGGTCATGGGAATTTTAAAAATTTCATGGTATTTATCTAGCCATTTTTCAAGGATGAAGTTGGAGGCACTGTGGGTTTCAATTCATTCAGGAACCATTACATTTTGAGAAAGCTCATTTCAATGAAAGCTCTATAGAACTCTCACAGACAAGGCTTCCCAAAGAGTGGCCAAAAGGTCACATGAAACCAGGCCCATTGAGGTCTACAATGTGAGGTTCATGTGTGTTTTGACTCTCAACTATGGCTGCCAAGTCTTTCAGAATAACAGCATGTGATATCGTGGCTGAGATTTCCAATGCTCTGTGGAAAGCCACGCTGGGCCTAGACCTCAGTTTTCAAGGACAACTCTCATGCATGGCCTCCTATAATCCCAACAAAATTCATGACACTACTTCTCTGAGGTCAGTTCCAGAACTCAGTGTCTAATTGGAATCACACCAGAGTTCACGCCCAGGTGGACCAGTCTGTAAGGGTAAAAGAAATTGAAGTTAAAGTGTAAAAGACCGGGTGTTGTAAAGTTTCTAAGCTGCAAAGCCTGAGTAAAAATGTAAAGGACCAGGGATTGTTAAGTTCCTATGCTACACCTAAAACCTGAAATTCCTGTAGCTGTTAGGACAATTCCTGGGACTGCCCAGTAAATATTGCCCCTGACCAACTAGTTGTTTAATAATCTAGGACCCTGTACAGCTTGGCACCTAAGCATATCAGGGCTTAAACCAATCAATTTGAATGTACCCCCCTCCTTAGGATTGACATATCACCTCCGTCCGACCTGTTGCCACCAATGAATGTGCTAATAAAGTTTGAGAGTTGTGGTTCGATTTTCTGGTGGGTCATGATGATTTCCTCTGATGTATGTAAAGCCTCTGCCTACACAAAAAGTGTACTGAAGCACTGCTTAACCTCCTCTCGGGGCTCTGGGGCGCTCTTGCTTATTGAGTGAGCACAGAGCCCCAGCGCGCTTGATTGGATCCTCAATAAATCCCCTTTTGTTGTTGCATGAGCTGGACTCTTGGTTGTCTCTTCCTCCGACGACTGCTGGAACCTTACAAGTCATCTCTTCCAACTGCCACACAAATGACCAAAATCAAAAAACAAACAAACAAACAAACAAACAAAAAAAAAAACACTCCAACATGGCCCTCATATTCTTCCACATAGACACTCATCATAACCTCTGGCTAGAGGTTTCCTAGAGGGGTACAGCCCAAGACAGTGTCCAAAATAAGCTACCTTGCGCCTGGTTTACCTAAACTCAGGGTGGCCTGGACAACCTTCCTGTGAACCAGGAGTGATCAAATAGGCCTGCAGTTAATACTGCTCCACTTCACCAATTTGAGGCCTACTGACTGTGGGGTTTAGATTCTTTATGTGAATTGGAGTAATCAGAAAACCCAAGCAGCTATGGGCTAGACTCTGCAGGGCTTTGAAGAACTCATTTGACCCAAAGGATCCCCATTCTCACTTGATGGAGGCAGGAACATTACAGAGGAAGGAGAGAGACTCCATCCACAATGACCGCTCTTTTGGCCATTTTGGTTTTGGATGCACACATGGGATATTTCTTTAGATCCATCTGGTGCTGAGAATCTAAGCCACAGCCTCACACAGGGCCAAGAGGCTGATTAAGACACATCCATTTCCAAAGCAATTATGCAAAAGCCACAGGAGATACACATTCATTCCCATTTGAAATCTCTTTTATTCAGGCTTCCAAAAGTGTTGGCCTGAGGCAAACAACTTCCTGACATTAAGGGCAACAGAACAATATGTAAGCACAAGGCCCAAGCAGGGTTTCTCCACTGAGACTTTCCTGGTCACAGGGATTTCTGAGTTTTCTGAGATGCTCGCAATTCCCTTCAGTTTTCCAGTACATGGCCATGTCACAGAGCTTGGAGATGGTACATATCTTGGACACAAAACCATGAGCCTATTCTGGAGAGTGGTCAGAATTCAGGAAGAAAACAGGACCTTAGGAAGATAGCAGGTTTAGCCCATCGAAAAGGCAAGCCACAGTCCATTCATAAATATGGCAGGATGAATTGTGGGAAGCTTTCTACTAGACAGGACAAATCTTTTGATGCATTCTCTTTTCTAACGTCTACAACCACGGACACAGTGGGATACACAGACCTAGAAACATTCGCCTTGTCAAACGACTTACTAGAAAGAGTTCACTCAAAACTAAACAAACCGCCTTCCCTATCTATTCTCAGAACATGATACAAAGCCACAAACCCACGCCCACACCCACAAAGGCGCCTTTTTCCCCCAAGTTTGTCTGTGACTATACAGAGTGTCCTTTGACTTGAGGGCCATACTATGTTCCCGGAAATGGCCTGTCCTCTCTCAGATCTGGACTCCTCAGCCAAATCTGTGAAGTTCTCAGGAGCCAGCAGTGAGCCACTCCCTGCTTTCTCAGCAATATCCCCTCTTCAGTGCTTTCCTCTCCTTTGACCATCCTCACATCTGTAGGTAACAAGAAAGACTGACTCTGTCCTTGGTAAATTAAAAAAAAGTGAGACCACTGGGACTGGGACTGGAATTGGCTTTTGTGCCTGGTTTCCTGGATCCCAAGTTCAGAGAGTTTCATCACCAAGGAAGTGAGGTGAGGTCACTTCCTTAAGAAACTAAATGAGATCACTGTTTACGAACCACTTTGTCTTAACAGTTGTTTACAATGGTCCCATGAGATGAGGGCTGCCCGTACTTCCTGTGACACTTTCACAAGTTAGAATGGTATATCAAACATAGGCACCCGGGAACAGCTCTCCACAGAGGCCTGGTTTGGACCATCTTCTCTACATTAAGAAGAGAGATGCTGATTCAGACACAACCCTTCATTCTGACCAGGTTGTTTGCCATGGAAAATGACTTTTGCTTTCTCAGGTCCTTTCTAGCTTCATACATCTTCTCCAAAGATCATTTCTGCATGGTAGTTTGAGTTTCTCAGCAGGTGGAAGATTCCCTACATTCCTGTATTGTAAGACCAACTCTGTCCCTTCTCTTCTGTAAAGTTAGATGGAGGGAACAGTGAATGGTTATGGTTAAACACATGTTTGAATTGGTTTATGAATCATTCTGCTGGATGAATAATGGTATTGGGAACCTGCAATATTTCCAATAATGTAGAGGTGAAATATAAGTATGAAAACAGAAATCTAGGTAAGATTTGAAGACCAGAAGGGCATTGTGCCCTTGATTGGGACACTTAGTTTGAATTACGTTCTGCACAGATGTCTCAGATAAATCGATAATCATTGGCATAGGACCTTGTACCTTGGTAGATTGAATGTAGAAGAGAACATCCACTCATTCAGGGATAATCGGTAGGATTGGAAAGATAGTCGGTAGGTTTTGGAAGTAGAGTGAGTATAGTATTTGGACCAAATGTCCTTTTGCAATAGGGTTTCAGGTATAGAGTGAATGTAAATGTCAGCACATGTTAAGAGTCAGTCATAATGATGAACTTGGAAAAATATGTAGGAAAGCAGATATCAATAGAGACATTATGAAATCTGGCAAAGTATAAAGGAATTGATATGACTATGCATTATCAACAGGGTTGAGGTCGAATAAATAATCTTAGAAAGAAAAAAATATGTAGTCACCAATAGGATTGACATTGAGAGCATTAGGCAACCTGGACATGGATGTTTTTAGTAATCCATGCTCACTTTCCATTTAGGCTTTGGTACAATCATAAGCGTAACCTTTTCATTTTGTGTCCAGAATATTACTGTGATAAAATGTATATGTAGATCAGGTGACAAGAATATTTCTTTCAACATTTCTGGGAGCAATATTTTGAGGATGTATAAATTAGTATTTTGGGAACAAAGAGGTGTACCCTGTGTCTATGAATATAGACATAATGCATGAATAGACCACACTGTGAATAAATAATAAAACTGGTTCCACTTTAAATAATGGATTGAAATGATATTGGAAAATACATAAGAAATCTTTTATTGATATACAACCATTCACTCCAACCAGTTATACATCTAATGGTAGTATTAGGGTGATGGTTTATCATGAAGAGTGTGTGAGTTTTGCTTGAAAAATGATTATGGAAATTGAAAATAATGTGTTTGGAAAAAAGTCTCATGAAAATGCCAGTCAAGAATCATGGAGGAATACATGTGTTCTAAAGCAGGAAGAGATTGAGTGAAACAAATGCCTATAAATTTGCGAACTTGTGGATGAAATATATATCCTATGATGTGCATAAACTGAGGAAATAGTAATGTACCAGTGTTGAATATAATTGAATGTCAAAATAGACATCATGTGCCACAGGAATCTACCTGCATGTGTTAAACGGTGTCAGTTACTCTTCAAATATTTGGATTTGTATGCACCATTCACTGAGGCTAGTTTTCAGTACTAGGAAAAAAATATGTATTTCAGGTGGATGAATATTTCTGAGAATAATCTTGTAAAAATTTGATTATGAATCCACATAAATGAATATGAATGAATTTAGGGAGTGTATAATAAGACACATATTTCTTATTTAAAAAATCTGGAGAGTATATATATATATATATATATATATATATATATATATATATATATATGACACACACACACAGATATTAAAAAGTAGCAATATATATGGCAATTGAAATTCATCATGAAATATATATCATCCACAGTTACAAAAATATTCATTTTACTGAATATGGATTTATGTATAATTTTTTTCAACTAGAAAGCTCAGACATAGATTGAATATTCAGTTACAACAGCATTTAGGAGGAGTCATCTCTTCTCACAGTATGTATCTGCAAAGTCAGCCACCTCACAAGAATATACGAGTGGTACCAGGTAGGATTCCGTATGTGCATATAAAAATACATGTTCTGAATAGGCTACAGAGAAAGGGAGACAGGAATTCATACAGTTGTTAACTTTGAAACACATGGAGAACTATTTCAATTAAAAATTGACTAGATTTATTACACCTACCCTTTATCATGCAAAAAACAAGTCCAAATATACACCATGCCTCCTTTAAACTTTTTGTATTTCTATGCTGTTTGGGTTATTTTTCTCCATCATTTTAGGATTAGTAGTAAGAGTCTAGTAGGTTATGGGTTAGTGTCAGGGATTCAGTATTTCAAATGGAAAATTGGAAAAATGAATCCAATGTGTATGCAAATATATGCTACAAAAAAATCTTCCCACTCTTATCCAGAACAATGACTTGACATTACCTTCGCCCCAAGTAAGACACAATTAGAGTAGAAGAGTTACAAAATCTGTGAATACATATCTGGAATGGAAAATGCTCAGGAGTTCACAACCGTGGAGGTGGTAGAGGAGTTTCCAAAAGTAAGGGCCAGGGTAAACACTCCATAAACATGGAGCTCTGCCGGCCTAAAGACTTCCTGAGAAACTGCCTCTGAGGTTGGGCACTTGAAATATATATTGATGTCAGGAAATGTAGCTTCCTTTGTAGTGAGACAATCAAAGCTAGGTCAGCACCTATGTTACCTGGAGGACATGGTTTCTTATTTTCCAATGAGCATGAGGCAGCAGTGCTGAATTTTCTTTGTAGATAAACTGTGGCCACTTGTGTATAAGTGTCTCTTCGTGTGGACAGTGAAGCCATTTTGTCATCCTCCATTATTCATTGTGTTTCTTGATTCTCCACTGGGATATTGGTATTTGCTTCATGAAATACAAGAAGTTCAACTGGGACACAGTGCTGGAGAGAGTTCTGATATGTGTCCTGGGTCAGGGTCTACAGGAGAATGGACCAAACATGTTTCTATCGCACATAAATTGCCCCCTTGTCCATAGCAACCTGACTCTTAGCATTGCCCTGAAACCTCTCCATATAACAAGATGCCTTTACATACAATGGTCTGCTGGCTGCACCATATCAGTTAGAAGCCATTTTGAAGGCATTGGCAGATCCACATGGCCACAGCACAGATGTTTTATTATACACCTGCACACCACTGCTCTAGGCCCACTACTCAGCAGGCTTCAACTTACTGGCATCTCTGTTCTACACCATTTTCGTGAAACCCAGTCAATCAAGGAACTGTCTGGTAAACTCATGATGAGAAACAGGACATCCAAAGGTTCTCCAGTGCCACCTGGTGGTGGAAATTTCAAATATTTCATGGTATTTATCGAGCCATTTTTCATTGATGAAGTTGGAGGCACTCCGGGTTTCAATTCATTCAGGAACATTTAAATGTTGAGGAAGCTCATTTCAATGAAAGCTATGGAGAACTCTCACAGGCAAGGCTTCCCAAAGAGTGGACAAAAGGTCACATGAAGCCAGGTCCATTGAGGTCTACAATGTGAGTTCCATGTGTGTTTTGACTCTCAAATAGGGCTGCCATTCTTTCAGAATAAAATCATGTGATATTCTGGCTGAGATTCCCAGTGCTCTGTGAAAAGCCAACCTGGGCCTAGATCTCAGTTTTCAAGGGCTACTCTCATGCGTGGCCTCCTAAAATCCCAACACAATTCATGGCAACACTTCTCTCAGTTCAGTTCCAGAACTCAGGCTCTAAGGGGAATCACACCAGAGTTCAAGCCCAGGTGGACCCAGTCATCTCTTCCAACCGCCACACAAATGACCACAATTAAACCCAAAACACTCCCACATGACCCTCATCTTCTTCCATATAGACACTCATCATAACCTGTGACTGGAAAATTCCATGAGGGGCACAGCCCAAGACAGTGTCCAAAATAAGCTCCCTTTCCCCTCATTTGTCTAAATTCGTGGTGGCAATGACACCCTTCCTGTGAACCAGGAGTGATCAAATAGGCCTGCCGTTATTACAGCTTTGCTTCTCCAATTTGAGGCCTACTGACTGTCAGTTATACAATCTTTAGGTGATTTGGAGTCATGAGAAAACTCAAGAACATATGGGCTTGCCTCTGCAGGGCTTTGAAGAATTCAATTGACCTAAAGGATCCCTATTCTCAATTGATGGAGGTCAGGAACCTAACAGAGGAACACAAGAGACTTCATCCACAATGACTGACTTTTTGCCATTTTGGTTTTGGATAAACACATGTGATATTTCTTTAGATCCATAAGGTGCTGAGAATATAAGCCACAGCCTCACATAGGGCCAAGAGGCTGATTCAGACATATCTCTTTCCAAAGCAATTAAGCAAAGAGCCACAGGTGATGCCCATTAATTTCCATTTGAAATCTGTTTAATTCAGTTTTCACAAAGGGGTGGCCTGAGGAAAAAACCTTCTTGTCATTCTGTGCAACAGTAGAATAGGTATGCAAAAGGCCCAAAACAGGGTTTCTCCACTGAGACTTTAGTGGTCACATTGATATCTGAGTTTTCTGAGATGCTCCAATTCCCTTCAGCTATCCAGTACATGGCCATGTCACAGCACTTGGAGGTGGTACATATCTTGGAAACATAACCATGAGTCTATTCTGGAGATTGGCCCAAATTCAGGAAGAAAACAGGAACTTAGGAAGATAGTAGCTGTTGCCCATCCATAAGGCAAGCCGCAGTCCATTAATAAATTGGGCAGGATGAATGCTGGTAAGCTTTCTACTAGACAGAACACATCCATAGATGCATTCTCTTTCTAATGTCTACATCCACGAACACAGCGGGGTTCACAGACATAGAAACACTCTTCTTGTCAAACGACTTTCTAGAAACACTCCACTCCAAACTAAACAAACCACCTTTCCTACGTATTCTCAGAAAATGAGAAAAAACAACAAACTCACACCCAAATCCACAAAGGCACCTCCTTCCCCCAAGTAGGTCTGTGACTATCCAGAGTGACCTCTGACTGGTGGGCCATACAATGTTCCCCCAAAATGACCTGTCCTCTCTCAGATCTGGTCTTCTTGGCCAAATCTGTGAAGTTGTCAGGAGCCAGTGGTGAGACACTGCCTGCTTACTCAGGAATGGCACCTCTTCAGAGCTCTTCTGGGATTTGGCCATCCTCACATCAGTTGGTACCAAGAAAGTCTGACTCTGTCCTTGGTAAATCCAAACATGTGAGCCCACTGGGGATGGGACTGGCTCTGGGTGCCTGGCTTCTTGGATCCCCAGTTCGGAGAGTTTCATCACCAAAGAAGTGAGGTAGGTCACTTCCTTCAGAAACTGAATGAGGTCACTGCCTTGGCAAACACTTTGTCCTAACAGTTGCTTCCCAGGTTCCCATGAGATGGAGGCTGCCCCTACTTTCTGTGACACTTCAAGGGTTAGAATTGTATATCAAAAATAGGCACCCGGAAACAGCTCTCCACACAGGCCTGGTTTGGTCCAACCTCTCTACATTTAGAAGAGAGAGGCTAATTCAGACACATCCCTTCATTTTTACCTGCTTGTTTTTCATGGAAGATGAATTTTTCTCTCTCAGGTCCTTCATAGCTGTCAACATCTTCTCTAGTGATCATTTCTGCATTGACCTTTGAGTTCTCGGCAGGTGGAAGATCCCTACATTCCTGTATTGTAAGACAAACTGTGTCCCTGCTCTTTTGTAAAGTTAGATTGATGGAAGAGTGTATGGTTAGGATTAATAACATGTTCAGTTTGAGTTAGGAATCATTCTGTAGGATGAATAATGGTATTGGGAACCTGCGATATTTACAAGAATATATAGGTGAAATAAAAGTATGAAAACAGAAATCTAGGTAAGATTTGAAGCCCAGGAAGACATTGGGCCGTTGATTTGGATACTTAGCTTTGAATTATGTTCTGCACAGATGTCTCAGACACATCGATATACAATGGCATAGGACATGGTACCTTGGATGATTGAATGTTGAAGAGAACATCCAGTCAAATAAAGACAGTTGGTAGGGTTAGAAAGATAGTCAGTAGGTTTAGAAAGAAGAGTGAGTATAGGATTTGGACCAAAAGTTCTTTTGGATAAGGTTTCTGGTAGAGAGTGAATGTAAATGTCAGTACATGTGAAAAGTTAGTCACAATAATGAACTGGGCAAAATATGTAGGAAAGCAGATATCAATAGAGACATTAGGAAATCAGGCAAAGTATATAGTGAGTGATAGGATAAGCCATTTTCAAGAGGCTTGAAGTTGAATATATAACCTTAGGAAGAAACAAATATACAGTCACCAATAGGATTGACATTTGAGAGCATTAGGCTACCTGGACTAGGATGTTTTTAGTAATCCATGCTCACTTTCCACTTGGGCTTTGGTACAATCATTAGTGTGACATTTGAATTTTGTGTCCAGAATATTACTGTGATAAAATGTATATGTAGATCAGGTGACATGAGTATTTCTTCCACAATTTCTGAGAGGAATATTTTGAAGACGTATAAATTAGTATTAGGGGTACAAATAGGTGTACCCTGTGTCTATTAATATAGAGATATTTCATGATTAGCCCATACTGTGAATAAAAGATATAACTGGTTCCATCTTTAAATAATGGATACAATTGATATCTGAAAATATACAGGAAATATTAATTTGATTTACAATCATTCATTCCAACCATTTATAGATCTAATGGTTTATGGATTATCATGAAGGGTGTGTGAGTTTTGCTTCAAAATTGATATTGGAAATCGAAAATAATGTGTTTGGAAAGAAGACTCATGAAAAGACCAGTCAAGAAATGAGGAGGGATACATGTGTTCTGAAGAAGGAAGTGATTGAAAGTGAAACAAATGGCTATAAATTTGTAATGAAATATATATCCAATGATGTGCATAAACTGAAGACAGAGTAATATACCAGTGTTGAATAAATGTGTACATCAAAATACACATCATGTCCCAGAGGAAAATTCTTGCATTTATGTTAAACTGGGTCAGTTACTG
Organism: Callospermophilus lateralis; assembly: GCF_048772815.1. Lineage (NCBI taxonomy): Eukaryota > Metazoa > Chordata > Mammalia > Rodentia > Sciuridae > Callospermophilus > Callospermophilus lateralis. Next base: position 375,645 of record NW_027510156.1, read on the forward strand.
TAGAGATATTAGGATTTGTATGCACCATTCACTGAAGTTAGTTTTCAGTACTAGGAAAAAATATGTATTTCAGGTGGATGAATATTCCTTAGAATAATCTTGTGAAAATTTAAATATAAATAAACATAAATGAACATGAATTAATTTAGGGAGTGTATATAAGACACATATATTTCATATTTTGAAAAATCTGGAGAGTGTATATATATATATATATATATATATATATATATATATATATATACAAAACACATTCACAGACATTAAATTTAGCAATATATATGCCAAAAGAAATTCATTATTAAATATATAACATCCACAGATGAAAAATATGTATCATTTAGTAAACATGGATTTATGTATAATGTTTTTCTACAAGGAAGCTCTACCATAGGTTGAATTTTCCGTTCCAACAACGTTTAGGAGGAGTGATGTCTTCTCACAAGTTGTATCTGCCAAGTAAGCCACCTCACAAAATTATATGTGTGATACCAGGTAGGATTCTATAAGTTCATATAAAAATACATGTGCTGAATAGGATAAAGAGAAAGGGAGACAGGAATGCACAAATTTGTTCAATTTAAAAACCCATGAAGAACTATTCCAATTAAAAATTGACTAGATTTATAAAACGTACAATTTATCATTCAAAAGGCAAGTCCAACTATACACCATTCCTCTTCTGAACTGCTTGTATTTCTATTCTCTTTTGATTCTTTTACTCCAAAATATTAGGATTAGTAGTAAGAGTCTAGTAGCATATGGGTTCGTGTCATGGATTCAGTATTTCAAATGGAAAATAGGAAAACATATCCAGTGTGTATGCAAACATGTGCTACACCAAAATCTTCCCACTCTCATCCGGAAAAACGCCTTGACATCAACTTCGCCCCAAATAAGACACAATTGGAAGAGAAGAGTTAGAAAATCTTTGAATACATATTTGCAATGGAAAATGTTCAGGAGCTCAAAACCGTGGAAGTGGTAGAGGAATTTCCAAAAATAAGGGTCAGGGTAAACATTCCACAAACATGGAGCTCTTCCTGCCTTAAGACTTCTTGAGAAACTCCCTCTGAGGTTGACCACTTGAAATATATGTTGTTGTCAGGAGATTTAGCTTCCTTTCTAGTGAGACCATCAAAGCTGGGTCTACATCTATATGACCTGGAGAACAGGGTTTCTTATTTTCCAATGAACATGAGGCAGCAGTGCTGAATTCTCTCTTTGTAGGTAAACTGTGCCCACTGTTGCCACGTGTCTCCTCGTGATAACTCTGAAGCCATTTGGTCATCCTCCGCTTTTCTTGGAGTTTCTTGCTGTTGAACTGGGAGTTTGGTATTTGCTTCACGAAATACAAGGAGTTCAACTAGCACACAGTGCTAGAGGGAGTTCTGTCAGGTGTGGTGGGTCAGGTTCTGCAGGAGAATGCAACAACCAGGCTTCTATCAAACATAGCTTGCCCCCTTGACCATAGCAACCTGATTCTGAACATTGCCCAGAAACCTCTTCATATAACAAGATGCCTTTACATATAAGGGTCTTCTGGTTGCACCATGTCAGTCACAAGCCATTTGGAAGCCAATGCAGATAGAAATGGCCCCACCACAGATGATTTATCACACACCTGCACACCACTGCTCTAGGCCCACTACTCAGCAGGCTCCAACGTACTGGCATCTCTGTTCTACACCATTTTTATAAAACCCAGTCAATCAAGGCATTATCTGGTACACTCATGATCAGCAACAGTACATCCAAAGGTTCTCCAGTGCCACCTGGTTATGGGAATTTCAAAAATTTCATGGTATTTATGGTATTATTTTCATGGTATTTTTCAAGGATGAATTTGGAAGCACTGTGGGTTTCAATTCATGCAGGAACCATTAAATGGTGAGGAAGCTCATTTCAATGAATGCTCTGGAGAACTCTAACAGGCAAGGCTTCCCAAAGAGTGGCCAAAAGGTCACATGTAGTCAGGCCCATTGAGGTCTACAATGTGGGGTCCATGTGTGTTTTGACTCTCAACTATGGCTGCCAAGTCTTTCAGAGTAAAATCCTGTGATATCCTGGCTGAGATTCCCAGTGCTATGTGGAAAGCCATTCTTGGCCTATATCTCAGTTTCCAAGGGTGACTCTCATGTGTGGCCTCCTAAAACCCCAAGAGAATTCATGGAAATACTTTTCTGAGGTAAGTTCTAGAATTCAGTCTCTAAGGGGAATCACACCAGAGTTCATGCCCTGGTGGACCCAGTCATCTCTTCCAACCATGATACAAATGTCCACAATTAAAACTAAAACACTCCCACATGGACCTCATCTTCTTCCATATAGACACTCATCATTACCTCTGGCAGGAGGTTTTCATGAGGGGCGCAGCCCACAACAGTGACCAAAATAAGCTTCCTTTTCCCTCATTTGCCTAAAGTCTGTGTGGCCTGGACACCCCTCCTGTTAACCAGGAGTGATCAAATAGGCCTGCCATTAATGCTGCTTTGGTTCTCCAATTTGAGGCCTAATTACTGTGCGGTTTAGATTCTTTATGTGAATTGGAGTCATGAGAAAACCCAAGCACCTATAGTCTAGCCTCTGCAGGGCTTTGAATATCTCATTTGATCCAAAGGATCCCTATTCTCACTAAATGGAGGTCAGGAACTTTACATAGGAAGGCGAGAGACTTCATCTACAATATCTGCTCTTTTGGCCATTTTGGTATTGGATGCACACATGGGATCATTGTTTGCACCCATATGGTGCTGAGATTCTAAGCCACAGCCTCACAAAGTGCCAAGAGGCTTATTCAAACATTCCCTTTCCAATGCAATTAAGCAAAGAGCCACAGGTGATGCCCATTCATTTCAAATTGAGAACTCTTTTCTTGAGGCTTCACAAAGGGGTGGCCTGAGGCAGAGACCTTCCTCACATTCAGGGCAATAAAACAATAGGTAAGAAAAAGGCCCAAAGCAGGGTTTCTCCACTGAGACTTTACTGGTCACACTGATATCTGAGTTTTCTAAGAAGCTCGCCATTCCCTTCAGCTATCCAGTACATGGACATGTCACAGAGCTTGGAGGTGTTACATATCTTGGACACAAAAGCATGAGCCTATTCTTTAGAGAGGCCAGTATTCAGGAAGAAAACAGAAACTTAGGAGGATAGCAGATGTTGCCCATTCATAAGTCAAGCAGCAGTCCATTTATAAATTGGGCAGGATGAAGGCTGGGAAGCTTTCGACTAGACAGGACACATCCATTGATGTATTCTCTCTTCTCATGTCTACAACCATGGACACCGTTTTATATACAGACATAGAAGCACTCACTTTGTCAAAATACTTTCTAGAAACAGTTCACTCAATCCAAACAAACCGCCTTTCATACCTATTCTCAGAACAAGTGAAAACCACAAACCTACACCTACACCCACAAAGGCACCTCCTTTCCGTAAGTAATTCTGAGACTATTTGGAGTGTCCTCTGACTAGTGGGCAACAGTATGCTCCCTCAAAATGGCATGTCCTCTCTCAGATCTCTTCTCCTTAGACAACTCTGTGAAGTTGTCAGGAGCCAATAGTGAGCAACTACCTTTTTCTCAGGAAAGGCCCCTTTTCAGGGCTCTCTTGGCATTTTGCCATCCTCACATCAGTAGGTACCAAGAAAGAGTGACTCTGTCCTTGGTAAATCCAAACAAGTGAGACCACTGGGACTGGGACTCGGACTGGCTCTGGGTGCCTGGCTTCCTGGATTCCAAGTTCAGATAGTTCCATCAACAAGGAAGTGAGGTGAGATCAATTCCTTCAGGAACTGAATGAGGTCACTGCCTTGGCAACCATTTTGTCCTAACATTTTCTTCCAAGGGTCCCATGAGATGCAGGCTGCCCCTACTACCTGTGACAGTTTCACAAGTTAGAATGATATATCAACCATAGGCACCCGGGAACAACTTTCCAAACAGGCCTGGTTTGGTCCATCTTCTCTACATTAAGAATTGAGAGCCTGATTCAGACACAACCCTTCATACTGACCAGGTTGTTTGCCATGGAAGATGACTTTTGCCCTCTCAGGTCTTTCATAGCTGCCTACATCTTCTACAGGGATCATGTCTTCATGGAGCTTTGAGGTTCTCAGCAGATGAAAAATCCCCTACATTCCTCAATTGTAAGACCAACTCTGTGCCTGCTGTTCTGTAAAGTTAGATTGAGGGAAGAGTGTATGGTTATGGTTAATAACATATTTAATATGGGTTAGGAATCATTCTGCTGGATGATTAATGGTATTGGGAACCTGCGATATTTATAAGAATATAGAGTTGGAATTTTGTAATTGTCGGGCGAGCATAGGAGAAAGAGACCGCCAAGAGACTGTCTCATGCAACAACAAATGGTTTTTTGCGGGTCCAGTATGCTGGGGCTCAGAGCTCACTTGAATACAGCAGAGAGCCCTGAGAACAGCTTAAACAGAGCTTATGTACTTTCCTTGGAGAGGGCAAGGAGGGAAATTTATTGATGTGTCAGGGCGAGTGGGCGGTTTGCTTTCAACCGGGTGATGGAGTACATTCTGCAGTTTGACAGTGGGGGACAGCACATTCTGGGAACAAGATTAGAAAACAGTTCTCAAGATTTCAACAGTGTTTTGTGAAGCATACAGAAAAATAGGAAGTGACAAGTACCTATTTTATTAACATTTTATTCCCCACTTCTTCTTCTGGTTACTTTTAATCATAAAAGTGATCATTGAAGGGTGTTACATTTTATGTCTGCTAGTAGGGTATATTGTTGTCAGATTACCATAAGTTTAACTTGTCCAATTTGAGCTTCCAGAAAGGAAACTACATGGTTGAGCCAACAGGGTCCTACAGTTAGCAATAATATGAGGATTATTAATGGAAAGGCCTGGGCTGATAAAAGCATAGTTAACCAGAGGGACTGTGTGAACCAAGACCCAAAACCACCCTTTTTGGGCCTCTCTCTCTCGTTGACGCTCTTAAAGGCGTTTTCTTAATATACTAATAGGTTCTTTTACAACTCCAGTATGGTCGGCATAAAAACAACATTCTACCCTCAATGCAGCACAAAGTCCCCCTTCTCTCATGAAGAGAAGGTTTAACCCTCGCCAGTTCTGTAAAACAACTTCAGAGAGAGAGGTTAAAGATGCTTGTAAAGCTATGGTGGTTTTTTAATATCTTTAAGTTTTGGTCTATTGCTGCTTTTAATTGGGTCATTTGTTGTGTCCCATGAATTAGGGCAGTGGTTTCTGTGCCCTTCTCTGCAGCAACTACTATTCTTCATAGGATGGCTAAAGTGAAGGATACAGGTTGCCAGCGGAACCGGGTTGTATGCCCCCCTATTTGAAATTTAAATGATCCTGCCTCATGATAGAGCACTCGGGGAAACATCTGCACCATTACATAATTAATCACATCTGTTGATAATTTTATGAATAAACAATGTTTAAGTATATAGAATTATACTGTTGTAGGTATGGACAAGGCAAGGCACCTAAGATAGCACCAAAGACAGGGAAACAGTCCTATTTGGTTGCAACCGGATATAGAGGGCATTGCTTCTGTTGTAATCAATTAATCCCCTGAATCCCAAGTTTAGGTAGTTTCAGAATTTTGTACCCAACATTTAAGGGAAAAGACTCAGAAATTCACAGTCTGCAGAAGTTCACAAAAAGCAGTTTTTGGTTCTGTTTTTATTTTCCTCTTCTCTGGGAAAGATAACTTATTAAGGACACCTGGGAGGGGGAGAGCTTTTTTCTTCTCTTTTATTTTCTCCCTGCCAGCTGTTACCATGGAGCCCAGTTGGTAACTTCTTTGTCTTGGAAATGTAGCCATCTCTGGAAGCCTCAGCTCAAGGCCAGAGGCCTTGTTCACATATTTTGTGAAAAACTAGTAAGGGGGTGTCTAGCTTAGAAGGGCTGATTTTTCCAGCCAGTGGACAAGTATAACAGAGCAACACGAAAAGAGGAAGTTTATCTACACTGAACTCTTTTATAGGGACTCGTTTGCTGAAAGTCCTAATGTCAGCCATGGTGAAGACTTCTAGAGAAGGTCATATAAGACTTTTCTGTGGGCCTGGTATGCAGGGGGAAGTCGTGGAAGGCAAGGCTGAGAGCAGCTTCGTTTATCTGAGAATGAGGAAGGAGAGATGTAAAAGAATATTGGGAAAGGGGTTTGTGATTTTCCAGGCAACAAATCTTGAGCAGTAGAACAGGTAGAGCAGAGGGGACGACAGGAGTGAGGAACCCAAGAAGCCTGTGAGGGACTTTAAATTCTTAGTCACCTGTTTTCAGTGATGACAAAGCAACGTTAAAAGCCATTTTAATTACATCTTGGATAGGGGTCTGAGGGATCTCCTCAGCTGGTTTGAGCTTTGGGTGAGCTGGTAAGAGGACCTGATGGGACCTGCTGTGGGAACTGACTGGAGAAGAGAGGAGTGAGTGGGTGGAGGGGTACCTCAGTACCTGATACCTCAGCAAGGGGGCAATGGTCTGAGAACTGGCAGAGGTTTGGTTTTTTGATCTAGTAATTGGAGGGGAGAAATCAGGTTGCTGAGATGGGAGGGACAGCAGAGAGTCTGGAGCAGAAGGCTGAGGGATAGGATCTATAGGAGAAGCATAGTTCAGGATATGAGCGATGGAGGGAAAAGGCCTCCACATAGGGGAATCTCCTTCCACCCTTTTGAGCACTTGTAGAAGTTAACAAGGTCACGCAGATTTTGAGGATCTAGAGACCCTTCTGGGGGCCATCGGTTTTGGTTGTCTAATTGGCAATATGGCCAATGCTGTGTACTGAATTTGATGAGGAGTTTGGGTTCCACCAGGCAGTCCCTTTATGGTAACATCCCCATGACTTATAGAAGAAGTTGGCTTTTTCCCCACACAGCCGTGGCTGTTTGTGGCTTTGATAGTATGCCGGGCAAACATAGTAATCTAGGTTAGCCAACCTACATCTGGCTCGCGTGGCCCTACATCCATAATGTTTGTTTCCATTATCTATGATACAGAAGGTATTTAATAGAATTTTAGTGGAATCCACTTTATCAGATATATTCCAAATGTCTGGGTGGAGAGATGGCCATCAGGTCCCTATGGGGGCTGTATACAAGATACACCATACTTCTTCTCTTGTAGGATTTGTAATCAGCCATCGCTGCTGAACCACCTGATGAGGTTTAGGACTACTGGTGGCCAAGGGGAGAGTCTATAGCCTTATCCATATGGTGAATACGCAATTTGAAAGGGTTACTAGTCATTTCCAGATTCCAGCAAGAGTCTGGACAGTGCGAAGGCTTGAGATGAGAGGCATGGATCCAGGAATTGATTCCGTATACTTTTACTGATATAGGTGTTATAAGTAGCACCTGGTATGTTGTTTCCAGCGGGGTACCAGGGATGACACCTGATGTCATCTTATGTAGATGAAGTCTCTTATTGATATCGATGTGGAGTCTTCTTGTCCCCAGGTTGGTAGGCCGTGGTCAGGTGTTTGAACAGGTATCACTGAGTTCTTTCAAGAACTTTAAGTCTGTCAAGCTAGGGAGTGTGGAAAGGATCCTTAGGTCTTAGAGTTGGGGTTAGGTCCCTTACTGGAGGAGGGTCACCATAGAGAATTTCACAGGGGGTGAGGTTACACAAAGAAACAGAGGGAGTATTTCTTGCATGAAACAGTGCATAAGGCAGAAGTGTAGTCCAGTCTTTTATGCCGGTCTCTAAGCTTAATTTCGTTAAGGTCTCTTTAATGGTTCTATTCATTCTTTCTACCTGTCCTGAACTCTGGGGTCTATAAGCACAATGTAACTTCCAATTAATCCCCAGGGTCCTGGCTAACCCCTGACTTTCCTTGGCCACGAACTCTGGTCCATTATCAGGCCCTATACCTTAGGCAGGCCGTATCTTGGAAGAATATCTTTCAGGATCATCTTGACCACCATTTGCTCCATGTTTTTTTTTTTTGTTGTTGTTGTTGTTGGGAAGGCTTCAATCCATCCTGAAAATGTATCTACAAAGATTAGGAGATATTTAAGTATTTAAGTCCTTACCTTGCTGGCTTAATTTCAGTAAAGTCCACTTCCCAGAATTGTCCTGGTCTGGTTCCTCGAAGGTGCTTTCCTGCAGGAAGCTTGGAAGGGTAAGCATTAACCAATTGATGGACCCGACTGGCTTTTGTTACCCATTCAGTTATTTCCTTTCACTGTGAGTCGGTTAGTAGAAAACTCTGTTCTTGATCCTTCAGGAATACCTGCAGTATCTTTGAACCAAGGTGAGTGAGTTGATGTACATTTTCTACTGACATAGTTACAGCCGTGACAATAGGAGTTTTTACTGAAGGATTCTGAAATTCCACTGAGGGGCCTTCAGGGTTTAAAGTTATTTTGGCCCAGTGCTTGGTGAGCAGATCTGTACCAATCAACAGGGCCGGGCATTCTGGGATTACTACGAAGGAAAGATGGATTTTTCCTTTCCCAAGGTCCATGGTCCTCTTAGTTGTCCAAGGCCGATATTTACTGCCATTAGCGCCTTGAACTAGAGACCATTTATTTGATAGAGGGCCCAATGGGGCCTTAAGGGCTGAGTATATTGCCCCTGTATCCACTGCAAAGTTTACTGGGGTCCCCTCCACTTCAAAAGTTATTTACTTTCACTGTGAGTTGGTTAGTGAAGTTGGTTAGACTTCATCCACAAGCACTGCTCTTTTGGCCATTTTGGTTTTGGATGCACACATGGGATATTTCTTTAGATCCATCAGGTTCTGAGAATCTAAGCCACAGCCTCACACAGGGCCAAAATGCTGATTCAGACACATCCATTTCCAAAGTAATTAAGCAAAGATCCACAGGTGATGCCCATTCATTTCCATTTGAAAACTGTTTTCTCCAGGCTTCACAAAGGGGTGACCTGAGGAAAACACCTTCTTGACGTTCAGGGCAACAGTACACTAGGTTTGCAAAGGGCCCAAACTGGGTTTCTCCACTGAGACTTTCCTGGTCACACTGATATCTGAGTTTTCTGAGATTCTCCCATTCCCTTCAGCTGTCCAGTATATGGCCATGTCACAGAGCTTGGAGGTGGTACATATCTTGGGCACAAAACCATGAACCTATTGTGGAGAGTGGCCAGAATTCAGGAAGAAAACAGGAACTTAGGAAGTTAGTAGGTTTTCCACATCCATAATGTAAGGCACAGTCCACTCATAAATTTGGGAAGATGAATCCTGGGAAGCTTTCAACTAGAAATGACACATCCATTGCTGCAATTTCTTTTCTAATGTCTACAACCCGGACATGGTGGGATACACAGACATAGAAACACTCGCCTTGTCAAAGGACTTACCAGAAACAGTTCACACCAAATCAAACAAACCGCCTTTCCTACATATTCTTAGAAAATGAGACAAAACCACAATCCCACAACCACACCCACAAAGGCACCTCCTTACCCCAAGTAGGTCTGAGACTATCCAGAGTGTTCTCTGACTGGCGGGCCATACTATGTTCCCCCAAAATGGCCTGTCTTTTCTCAGATCTGGTCTCCTTGGCCAACTCTGTGAAGAAGTCAGGAGCCAGCATGAGCCACTACCTGCTTTCTCAGGAAAGGCCCCTCTTCAGAGCTCTTTTGGCATTTGGCCATCCTCACATCAGTAGGTACCAAGAAAGAGTGACTCTGTCCTTGGTAAATCCAAACAAGTGAGACCACTGGGACTGGGGCTGGGACTGGCTCTGGGTGCCTGGCTTCCTGGATCCCAAGTTCAGAGAGTTCCAACACCAAGAAAGTGAGGTGAGGTCACTTCCTTCAGGAACTGAAGGAGGTCACTCCCTTGGCAACCACTTTGTCCTAACAGTTGCTTCCTATGGTTCCTTGAGATGGAGGCTACCCCTACTTCCTGTGACACTTTCACAAGTTAGAATGGTATATAAACCATAGGCACTCAGGAACAGCTCTCCACACAGGCCTAGTTCGGTCCATCTTCTCTACATTAAGAAGAGAGAGGCTGATTCAGACACAAACCTTTATCCTGACCAGGGTTTTTGCCACGGAAGATGACTTTTGCTGTCTCAAGTCCTTCATAGCTGCCTACATCTCATCCAGGAATGATTTCTGCATGCACCTTTGAGTTTCTAAACAGGTAGAAGATCCCCTACATTCCTGTATTATAAGACCAACACTGTCCCTGCTCTTCTGTAAAGTTAGATTGAGGGAACAGTGTATGGTTAGGGTTAATAACATGTTCGAGTTGGGATAGAAATCATTCTGCGGGATGAATAATGGTATTGGGCAACTCTCTCAGATCTGGTCTCCTTTGCCAACTCTGTGAAGTTTTCAGGAGCCAGTGGTGAGACAGCGCTGCTTTCTCATGAACTGCCCCTCTTCAGAGCTCTCCTGGCATTTGGCCATCCTCCAAACATGTGAGCGCACTGGGACTGGGTCTGGGACTGGATCTGGGTGCCTGGCTTTTTGGATCCCCAGTTCAGAGAGTTTCATCACCAAAGAAGTGGGGTAGGTCACTGAATGAGGTCAATGCCTTGGCAAACACTTTGTCCTAAGAGTTGCTTCCTAGGTCCCCATGAGATGGAGACTGCCCCTACTTCCTGTGACACTTCAAGCATTAGAATTGTATATCAAAAATAGGCACCCAGGAGCAGCTCTCCACACAGGCCTGATTTGGTCCAACTTCTCTACATTAGGAAGAGAGAGGTTGATTCAGACACATCCCTTCATTTTCACCTGCTTGTTTTCCATGGAAGATGAATTTTTCTCTCTCAGGTCCTTCATAGCTGTCAACATCTTCTCCAGGGATCATTTCTGTATGGACCTTTGAGGTTCACAGCAGGTGGAAGATCCCCTACATTTTTGTATTGTAAGACAAACTGTGTCCCTACTCTTTTGTAAAGCTAGATTGATGGAAGAGTGTATGGTTAGGATTAATAACATGTTCGATTTGAGTTAGGAATCATTCTGCAGGATGAATAATGGTATTTGGAACCTGCAATATTTACAAGAATATATAGGTGAGTTATAAGTATGAAAACAGTAATCTAGGTAAGATTTGAAGCCCAGAAGAGAATTGGGCCTTTGATTGTGACACTTAGCTTTGAATTATGTTCTGCACAGTTGTCTCAGATAAATCGATATAAAATGGCATAGGACCTTGTACCTTGGATGATTGAATGTCGAAGAGAACATCCAGTCAAAAGGGGACAGTAGGTAGGATTAGGAAGATAGTAAGTAAGTTTAGAAAAAAGAGTGAGTATAAGATTTGGACAAAAAGTTCTTTAGCAATAGGGTTTTGGTTAGAGAGTGAATGTCAATGTCAGTACATGAGAAGAAAAAGTCACAATGCTGAACTGTGGAAAATATGTAGGAAAGCAGATATCAATAGAGACATTACAAAATCAGACAAAGTATAAAGTGAGTGATAGGATTAGACATTTTCAACAGGGTTGAGTTTTAATATATAATCTTAGGAAGAAACAAATATGTAGTCACCAATAGGATTGACAATTGAGAACATTACGCAAATTGGACATGGATATTTTTAGTAATCCCTGTTTACATTCCATTTAGTCTTTGGTAGAATCATAAGTACGAACTTTGCATTTTGTGTCCCGAATATTACTGTGTTAAAATGTATATGTAGATCAGGTTACATGAGTATTTCTTCCACCATTTCTGGGAGCAATATTTTGAAGACATATAAATTAATATTGGGGGTACAAAGAGGTGTACCCTGTGTCTATGTATATAGAGATAATGCATGAAGAGACCATACTGTGAATAAATAATATAACTGATTACACTTTAAATAATCGGTTGAATTGATATCTGAAAATATGCAGAAAATCTTATATTGATACACAGTCATTCATTCCAGCCAATTATACATATAATGGTAATATTACTTTAATGGTTTACCATGACTGGTGTGTGAGTTTTGCTTCAAATGTGATAATGGAAATTGAAAATAATGTGTTTGGAAAGAAGTCTCATGAAACGAGCAATGAAGAAACGTGAAGATATACAAGTGTTCTGAATCAGGAAGTGATTGAAAGTGAAACAAATGCCTATCAATTTGATAAATTGTGGATGAAATATATGTCCAATGATGTGCATTAACTGAAGAAATAGTAATGTACCAGAGTTGAATAAAAATGAACATCAAAATAGAAATCATGACCCATAGGAATCTACACGCATTAATGTTAAACTGGGTCAGTTACTGTAGAAATATTAGGATTTGTATGCAACATTCACTGAAGTTTGTTTTCAGTACTAGGAAACAAATATGTATTTCAGGTGGATGAATATTTCTGATAATAATCTTGTGAAAAGTTGATTATAAATCCACATATACAAATATGAATGAATTTAGGGAGTGTGTTATAAGACACATATATTTCATATTTTGAAAAATCTGGAGAGTATATATATATATATATATATATATATATATATATATATATATATATATCACGCACACACACACACACCCAGACATTAAAAAGTAGCAATATAAATGGCAATCTAAATTCATCATTTAAAATATATCATCCAGAGATCCAAAAATATTCATTTTACTGAACATGGGTTTATGTATAATTTTGTTCAACTAGGAAGCTCACCCATATGTTGAATTTTCAGTTCCAACAGCGTTTAGGACGAGTGATCTATTCTCACAATTTGTATCTGCCAAGTCATCTACCTCACAAGAATGTACGTGTGGTACCAGGTAGGATTCTATATGTGCATATAAAAATACATGTGCTGTATAGGCTACAGAGAAAGGGAGACAGGAATTCAAATATTTGTTAACTGTAAAAACACATGGAGAACTATTTCAACAGAAAATTTGCTAGATTTATAACACTTACACTATAGAATGCAAAAGGCAAGTCCAACTATGCACCATGCCTCCTCTGAACTTCTTGTATTTCTATTTTGTTTGGGTTATATTTCTCCATCATATTAGGATTAGTAGTCAGAGTCTAGTAGGGTAGGGTTTAGTGTCAGGGATTAAGTATTATGAATGGAAAATTATATAATGAATCCAATGTGTATGCAAAAATTCTTTTCATTCTCATCCAGAACAATGCCTTGACATTACATTCACCCCAAGTAATACACAATTAGAGGAGAAGAGTTTTAAAATCTGTGAATACATATCTGGAATGGAAAATGCTCAGGAGTTCACAACCTTGGAGGTGGTAGAGTGGTTTCCAAAAGTAAGGGACAGGGTTGTTAGACCCAACCTGATCTTTTATTAAAATTGGGAGCCATCTTGCCAGAAAGCCATGAAAAGATAATTTTCGCTTTACTATAAATTACTGCAAATTCTGAACCTGCTTGGAATGCCTGCCCATGCCTTAAACTCACCCATGCCTAGCTCTCTGACCAGATCACAGACTTCTCTGAAACTTTAGTAACACCTCATAAATATTTTCTTTCCCACGCCAGACAACGAGTATCTGAGGCTCTAATGGTCCTCATAATTTCTGATGTTTGGGTGAGCAAAAAAAATGTAAACTACCATTAGTGTGATGCTTGTTAAAGTTCTGTTATCTGTAACCCCCTTTTTCTGTATCTTTCTGGGCTATATAGCTGTGCTGTAGAAAAGGTGGGTTTGCTGTCTTGTTCCCGCCATTTTGGGAGGGAGAGGCAGCTTTTCCCTTTGAAATAATAAGCTTGCCTTAATTTGATTTTACTTGGAGTCAGTGGTCTTTACATGCGTCCTGGTCTAATGTTTTGGAGTTCCCCAGCGAGATGACCCTGCCCGACCAGATCACAAGACCAGACTGTTGGAAATTCTGAAGCTGCCTTCCTTCCAGGGCTCCAAGCTTGAGAGCCACTTTTAGGTTTGTGCAACTTGAGATGTTCCAAGGCCTTGGAGTTAGCCTTCAGTCCGGGGAGCACTGCAGTGAACCACCGCACTAAAACTATTAGCAAGCACGTGCTGGAGGAGGCATCCATAGGTAATTGGTGCCTTTATAATATCTGATATCCGGTTAAGGGAGATCTCTTCTGATGACAGAGAGGTGGACTGAGGAGGATCACATATACCCCTGTCTGGGACAGTAACAAGAATCATTCTGTCCTCTGTTCTGTTCTTTAGGGAATTCATCTGGAAGGGTAGAGAGCTGCCAATGGGCACACATGTGCTCCTACTGGGAGCTTTAGCAAGACGTTGCATTGCTCCTCTGTTTTTCTGTTTTGGCACCGGGTTTCTGTTTTTTTTTTTTTTTTTTTTTTTTGTAGAAGAATTCTCAGACAGGAATGCCTGATAACTGTAAAAAGAGACTATCAAGAAGAGCTTTCAGAGGCAGAAATTTTTAGTTTAAGGTCTACAGATATTCCTAACCTACACAAGTAGGCTTGGTGTTTGCTAGTATGATTATCCAGCCCTGAGTAACAGAATTAAAGGTTTCTCTATTAGACACAGAGGTCATACTAGTAAAAGGATTTTGCAAGATCAGATGACATTAAATTATTAAACTGTATCTAATGGGAAGGGACAACTGCAACACTAAAAGTTAAATATTAAGTTGACAGTCCTGATAACTGGGGATATTAAAGACTGGTGAGGGAACTTCATACAGCGACATGTTCCAGCTGCTGCAACATTTATTCAGTACTCATTGTTTTTGTTGATCTCATAGAAGAACCCATCCCCAGATGACTTTACAACCTGTTCTTGCCCAACCAGACTTCAAAACGTACTGTCTTCTAAAAGGCAACTCATGTCCCTCAACTAACATCTAAAAGGTAACTCATGTCTCTCATGCCATGCCCCCTCATGTCACCCTCTCTCAGCTCAGAAAAAGCCAAAATGAGAGACGCCTCTATATTTACAACAATGGAGCCAAAAATAAATAGACTATCAATATAAGTAATTAATTAAGTCAGGTAATATCAGGGAGACCGGTTTTCAGTGAGTTCTAAAAATTTGGAGACTGTTACCTGAGGGATTATAGTTTCCTCAGTGCTCTTCTCCTACCCTATCAAAGATTTGAAAGGGACACATAATAAAAGGGGGGGATGATAGACCCAACCTTATCTTTTAATAAAATTGGGAGCCATCTTGCAACAAAGCCATGGAAAGATAATTTTGACTTTACTATAAATTACTGCAAATTCTGAACCTGCTTGGAATGCCTGCCCGTGCCTTGAACTCACCCATGAATGACTCTCTGATCAGATAGCAACCCTCTGTTAAACTTTTTTGACACCTCATAAATATTGGCCTTCCATGGCCAGACAATTACCCTCTCTGAGGCACTAATGGTCCTCATAAATTTTGATGTTGGGGATTGCAAAAAAAAAATGTAAACAACCATTAGTGTGATGCTTGTCAGAGTTCTGTTATCTGTAACAGCCCTTTTGTGTAACTTTCTGGGCTATGAAGCTGGGCTGTAGAAAAGTTAGGGTTGCTGTCTTGTTCTGGCCATTTTGCGAGGGAGAGGCAGCACAGACGTTGGAAATAAGCAGCTTGCTTTAATTTGATTTTAATTGGAGTCAGTGTTCTTTTCTTACATCCTGGTCTAACAGGTAAACACTCCACAAACAGAGCTCTGCAAACCTAAAGATTTATTGAGAAACTGCCTCTGATGTTGGGCACTTGAAATATATGTTGTTCTCAGGAGGTTTAGCTTCCTTTCCAGTGAGACGATCAAAGCTGGGTCTGCATCAATGTGACTGAAGTGCATGGTTTCTTATTTTCCAATGAACATGAGGCAGCAGTGCTTAATTCTCTCTTTGTATGTAAACTGTGGCCACTGGGGGCAAAGTGTCTCCCCGTGTGGACTGTGAAGCCATTTGGTCATCCTCCATTTTTGTGATGTTTCTTGCTGCTGCATGGGGAGTTTGGTATTTGCATCATGAAATACAAAAAGTTCAACAGGGATACAGTTCTGGCGGGAGTTGTGTCAAGTGTGGTGGGTCAGGGTCTGCAGGAGAATGCACCAACCAGGCTTCTATCCCACATTGCTTTCTCCTTGACCATAGCAACCTGATTCTGAACATTGCTTTGAAACCTCTCCATATAACAAGATGCCTTACATATAAGGGTCTGTAGGACGCACTTTGTCACCCACAAGCCATTTGGAAGTCAATTGATGATCCACATGGACCCACCACAGATATTTTATCAAACACCTCCACACGACAGCTCTGGGCCCACTACTCAGTAGTCTCCAACTTACTGGCATCTCGGTTCTTCACCATTTTCATGAAACCCAGTCAATCAAGGCACTGTCTGGTACACTCATGATCAGCAACAGGAGATCCAAAGGTTCTCCAGTGCCACCTGCTGATGGGAGTTTCAAAAAATTCAGGGTATTTATCTAGCCACTTTTCAAAGATAAACTTTGAGGCACTGTGGGTTTCAATTCATTCAGGAACGATTAAATGTTGAGGAAGCTCATTTCAATGAATGCTCTGGAGAAATCTCAAAGGCAAGGCTTCCCAAAGAGTAGCCAAAAGGTCACATGAAGCCCAGCCCATTGAGGTCTACAATGTGAGGTTCATGTGTGTTTTGATTCACTACTAAGGCTGCCAAATCTTTCAGAATGAAATCATGTGATATCCTGCCTGAGATTCGCAGTGCTCAGTGGAAAGCCACCCTTGGGCTAGATCTCAGTTTCCAAAGGTGACTCTGAAGCGTGGCCTCCTAAAATCCCAACTCAATTCAGGGCAATACTTCTCTGAGGTCAGTTGCAGAACTCAGTCTCTAAAAGGAATCACACCAAAGTCAAGCCCTGGTGGACCCAGTCATCTCTTCAAACCGCCACACAAATGAACACAATTAAAACCCAAATACTCCCATATGCCCCTCACCTTCTTCCATATAGACACTCATCATAACCTCTGGCTGGAGGTTTCCCTGAGGGGCACAGCCCAAGAGAGTGTCCAAAATAAGCTCCCTTGCCCTTCATTTGCCTAAACTCAGGGTGGCCTGGACACCTTTCCTGTGAACCAGGAGTGATCAAATAAGCCTGGCGTTAATACTGCTCTGCTTCTCCAATTTGAGGCTTACTGACTGTCAGGTATAGATTCTTTATGTGATTTGGAGTCATGAGAAAACCAAAGCACATATGGGCTAGCCTCTGCAGGGCTTTGAAGAACTCATTTGACCCAAATGATGCCTATTCTCACTTGATGTATGTCAGGAACCTATCAGTGTAAGGCGAGAGACTTCATATACAATGATTGCTCTTTTAGCTACTTTGGTTTTGGATGCACACATGGGATCTTTCTTTAGATCCATCAGGTGCTGAGAATCTAAGCCCCTGACTCACACAGGGCCAAGAGGCTGATTCAGACACATCCCTTTCTAAAGCAATTAAGCAAAGAGCCACAGGTGATGCCCATTCATTTCCATTTGAAAACTGTTTTCTTCAGGCTTCACAAAGGGGTGGCCTGAGGCAAAGACCTTCCTGACATTAAGGGCAACAGAACAATAGGTAAGCAAAAGGCCCAAAGCAGGGTTTCTCCACTGAGACTTTCCTGGACACACTGATATCAGAGTTTTCTGAGATGCTTGCCATTCCCTTCAGCTATCCTCCACATGACTATGTCACTCAGCTTGGAAGTGGTACATATCTTGGACACAAAATCATGAGCCTATTCTTGAGAGTGACCAGAATTCAGGAAGAAATCAGGAACTTAGGAAGATAGTAGGTGTTGCCCATCCATAAGGCAAGTGGCAGTCCACTCATAAATTGGGCATAATAAATGCTGGGAAGATTTCTACTAGACAGGACACATCCATTGATGCATTCTCTTTTCTAATGTCTACAACCATGAACACAGTGGGATACACATACATGCAAAAAATTGCCTTGTCAAACGACTTACTAGAAACAGTCCACTCCAAAAGAAACAAGCAGCCTTTCCTACATATTCTCAGAACAAGAGATTAAACCACAAAATCACACACACACCCACAAACGCACCTCCTTCTTTCAAAAAGGTCTGTGACTATCCGGAGTGTCCTCTGACTGGTGGGCCATACTATGTTTCCACGAAGTGGCCTGTACTCTCTCAGACCTGGTCTCCTTTGCCAACACTGTGAAATTTTCAGGAGCCAGTGGTGAGCCACTACCTGCTTTCTCAGAAAAGTCCCATTTTTAGAGCTCTCCTGGCATTTGGCAAATCTCACATCAGTAGGTACTAAGGATGACTTACACTGTCTTTGGTTATTCCAAACAACTGAGCCCACTGGGAAAGAAACTGGGACTGACTCTGGGTGTTGGCTTCCTGTATGTCAAGTTCAGAGAGATCCATCACCAAGGAAGAGAGGAAGGTCGCTTCAGAAATTGAATGAGGTTACTGCCTTGCCAACCAATTTGTCCTAACAATTGCTTCCAAGGGTTCCATGAGATGGAGGATTCCCCTACTTCTTGGGACACTTTCACAAGTTAGAATGGTATATCAACCTTAGGCACCTGGGAACTGCTCTCCACACAGGCCTAGTTTGGTCCATCTTCTCTACATTAAGAAGAGTGAGGCTGATTCAGACAAAACCCTTCATCCTGACGAGGTTATTTGCCATGTAGCCTGACTTTCGCTCTCTCAGGTTCTTCATAGCTCCTTACAACTTCTCCAGGAATCATTTCTGCATGGATCTTTGAGTTTCTCAGCAGGTGGAAGATCCCCTACATTCTTGTGTTGTAAGACCAAGTCTGTCCCTGCTCTTCTGTAAAGTTAGATTGCTGAACAGTGTATGGTTAGGGTTACTAACAGTTTCGATTTGGATTAGGACTCATTCTGTGGGATGAATAATGGTATTGAGAAACTGCGATATTTACAAGAATATACAAGTGAAATATAAGAATCAAAACAGAAATCTAGCTAAGATTTGAAGCCCAGAAGTGCATTGGGACCTTGTTGGGATACTTAGCTTTGAATTATGTTCTGCACTGTTGTGTCAGGTAAATTGATATACAATGGCTTAGGACCGTGTAACTTGGATGATTGAATGTCGAAGAGAACATCCAATCAAAAGGGATAGTCAGTAGGATTAGGAAGATTCTCAGTAGGTTTAGAAAGAAGAGTGAGTACAGGATTTGGACCAAAGTTCTATAGCAATAGGGCTTCGGGTAGACAGTGAATGTTAATGTCAGCACATGTGAAGAGTCAGTCACAATGATGAACTGGGGAAAATAGGTAGGAAAGCAGATATTAATAGAGACATTACAAAATCAGGCAAAGTATAAAGTGAGTGATAGGATTAGATATTTTGAACAGGGGTTGAGTTTGAATATATAATCTTAGGAAGAAAAAAAATTGTAGTGACCAGTAGGATTGACATTTGAGAGCATTAGGCAACCTGGACATGGATATTTCAGTAATCCATGGTCACTTTCCATTTAGGCTTTGGTACAATCTTAAGTGTTACCTTTGCTAATTTGTCCAGAATATTACTATGATAAAACGTATATGTAGATCAGGTGACATGACTATTTCTTCCACCATTTCTGGGAGCAATATATTGAAGACGTATAAATTAGTATTCAGGGTAAAAAGAGGTGTACCGTTTGTCTATGCATATAGAGATAATGCATGAATAGACCATACTGTGAATAAATAATATATCTGGTTCTGACTTTAAATAATGGATTTAATTTATATCTGAAAATTTACAGGAAATCTTATATTGACATGCAATCATTCATTCCAACCAGTTATATATCTAATGGTGATATTAAGGTTATAGTTTATCATGAAGGGTGTGTGAGTTTTGCTTCAAAAGTGATTATGGGAATCGAAAATAATGTGTTTGGAAAAAAGTCTCATGAAAAGACCAGTCAAGAAATATAGAGGAATACATTTGTTCTGAAGCAGGACGTGATTGTGAACCAAATGTTTATAAATCTGTGAACTTGTGAATGAAATATATATCCTATAATTTGCAAAAACTGAAGAAATAGTAATGTACCAGTGTTGAATGAAAATGAACGTCAAAATACACATCATGTCCCATAGGAATCACCTTGCATTGATGTTAATCTGGGTCAGTTAGTGCAAAAATATTAGGATTTGTAAGCACCATTCACTGAAGATAGTTATCAGTACTAGAAAACAAATGTATGTTTCAGGGGGATGAATATTTCTGAGAATAATCTTATGAAAAGTTAATTATAAACTCACATTCTTGAACACGAATGAATTTAGGGAGTGTATATAAGATACATATATTTCACATTTTGAAATATCAGGAGAGTGTATATATATATATATATATATATATATATATATATATATACAGACATTAAAATGTAGGAATATAGATGCCAATCAAAATTCATCATAAAATATATAGCATCCACAGATCCAAAAATATTCATTTTGCTGAACATGGATTTATGTATGATGTTGCTCAACTAGGAAGCTTTCCCACAGTTTGAATTTTCAATTCAAACAGCGTTTAGGAGGAGTGATCTCTTCTTCCTATTTGTATCTGCCAAGTCAGCCATCACAAGAATTTACATGTAGTACCAGGTAGGATTCTATATATGCATATAAAAATACATGTAGTGAATAGGCTACAGAGAAAGGGGGAAAGGAATTCACATATTTGTTAATTTAAAAACACCTGGAGAACTATTTCAATTAAAAATTAACTGGATTTATAACACCTACGCTATACCATGCAAAAGGCTACTCCAACTATAAAAATCCCCTCTTTTGAACTGGTTGTATCTCTATTCTGATTGGGTTATTTTTCTCCATCCTATTAGGATTAGTAGGCAGAGTCTAGTAGGGTATGTGTTAGTGTCAGGAATTCAGTATTTCTAATGGAAAATGGGAAATTGAATCCAATGTTTATTCAAATATGCGCTACACAAAAATCTTCCCACTTTCATCAAGAACGATGCCTTGACATTACCTTCGCCTCATGTAAGACACAATTAGAGGAGAAGAGTTAGAACATCTGTGAATGTGTATCTGGAATGTAAAATGCTCAGGAGTTCACAAATTTGTAGGTGGTTGAGGAGTTTCTAAATGTAAGGGACAGGGTAAACACTCCACAAACATGGAGCTCAGCTGGCCTAAATACTTTTTGAGAAACTATCTCTGAGGTTGGGCACTTGAAATATATGTTGTTGTCAGGAGATTTAGTTTCTTTGTAGAGAGACCATCAAAGCTGGGTCTGCATCTATGTGACCTTGAGGGCATAGTTTCTTATTTTCCAATGAACATGAGGCAGCAGTGCTGAATTCTCTCTTTGTTGGTAAACTGTGGCCAATGGGGGCTAAGTGTCTCCCCGTGTGGACTGTGAAGCCATTTTGTCATCCTCCTCTTTTTGTGGTGTTTCTCGCTGCTGTACTGGGAGTTTGGTATTTGCTTGACAGAATAGAAGGAGTTAAAATGGGACACAGTGGTGGAGGGAGTTCTTTAAGGTGTGGTGAGTCAGGGTCTGCTGGAGAATGCAGCAACCAAGGTTCTATCCCACGTAGCTTGCCCCCTTGAGAATAGCAACATGATTCTGAACATTGCCCTGAAACCTCTCCATATAATAAGATGCCTTTACATAGAAGGGTCTGCTGGCTGCACCATGTCAGTCACAAGCCATTTGGAAGCCAATGGCAGATCCACATGGCCCCACCACAGATGTTTTATCACAAAATTGCATACCACTGCTCTAGGCCCACTACTCACCAAGGTCCAACTTCCTGGAATCACTTTTCTACATGATTTTCATGAAACCCAGTCAATCAAGGCAGTGTCTGGTATACTCAGGATTAGAAACAGGACATCAAAAGGTTCTCCAGTGCCATCTGGTCAGGGGAATATAAAAAATTTCATGGTAATTATCTAGCCATTTTTCACGGATGAAGTTTGAGGCTCTGTGAGATTCAATTAACTCAGGAACCATTAAATGGTGAGGAAGCTAATTTCAATGAGAGCTCTGGAGCACTCTCACAGGCAAGGCTTTCCTAAGAGTGGCCAAAACGTCACATGAAGCCAGGCCCATTGAGATCTACAATGTGAGTTCCATGTATGTTTTGAAACTCAAATTTGGCTGCCAAGTCTTTAAGAATAATTTCATGTAATGTCCTGGCTGACATTCCCAGTGTTCTGTGGAAATCCAAACTGGGCCTAGATCTCAGGTTCCAAGGGTGACTCTCATGCGTGGCCTCTTACAATCCCAACACAATTCATGGAAATACTTCTCTGAGGTCAGTTTCAGAACTCAGTCTCTAAGGGGAAACACACCAGAGTTCAATCCCAGGTGGACCCAGACATTTCTTCCAACCGCCATACAAATGACCACAATTAAAACCAAAACACTCCCACATGGCCCTCATCTTCTTCCATATAGACACTCTTCAAAATGTCTTGATGGAGATTTTTATGAGAGGCACAGCCCAAGACAGTGTCCAAAATACACTCCTGTTCCCCTCATTTGCCTAACGTCAAGGTGGCCTGGACACACAAGTTCTGTAAACCAGGAGTGATCAAATAGGCCTGCCATTAATACTGCTCCGTTTTTCCAATTTGAGGCATTCTGACGGTGCGGTTTAGATTCTTTATGTGAATTGCAGTCATGACAAAACCCAAGCACCTCTGGAGAGACATGAAGAACTCATTTGACCCAAAGGATTCCTATTCTCACTGGAAAGATGTCAGTATCCTAACAGAGGAAGGTAAGAGAATTTATTCACAATGAGTGAACTTTTTGCCAATTTGGTTTTGGATGCACACATGGGATCTTTCTTTAGATCCATCAGGTGCTGAGAATCTAAGCCACAGCATCACACCGGACCAAGAGGTTGATTCAGACAGATCCCTTTCTAAAGCAATTAAGCAAAGAGCCACAGGTGATGCTCATTCATTTCTATTTAAAAACTGTTTGCTTCAGGCTACCCAAAGGGGTGGCCTGAGGCAAAGACATCCTGCTATTCAGGGAAAAAGAACAATAGGTAAGCAAAAGGCCCAAAGCATGGTATCTCCACTGAGACTATCCTGGTCACACTGATATCTGAGTTTTCTGAGATGCTGGCCATTCCGTTCAGGTATCCAGTTAATGGCCATGTCTCAGAGCTTGGAGGTGGTACATATATTGGACACAAAACCAAGAGCCTATTCTAAAGAGTGGTCAGAATTCAGAAAGAAAACAGGGACTTAGGAAGATAGTAGGTGTTGCCCATCCATATGTCAAGCCGCACTCCATTTATAAATTTGGCATGATGAATGTTGTTAAGCTTTCTACTAGAGAGGACACTTCCATTGATTCATTCTCTTTTCTGATGTCTACAACCATGGAAACAGTGGGATACACAGACTTAGAAACACTAACCTTGCCAAATGACTTACTAGAAACAGTTCACTCCAAACCAAACAAACCTCCTCAGAACAGAGACAAAACCACACACCCACACTCACAAAGGCACCTCTTCCCCCAAGTCAGTCAATGACTATCCGGAGTGTCCTCTGACTGGTGGACGATACTATGTTCCCCGGTAATGGTCTGTGCTGTCTCAGATCTGGTTTCCTTGGCCAACTCTGTGAAGCTGTCAGGAGCCAGCAGTGAGCCACTACCTGCTTTGTCAGGAAAGGCCCCTTTTTCAGATCTTTCCTGGCATTTGGACATCCTCACATCAGTCGGTACCAAGAAGACTGACTCTGTCCTTGGTGATTCCAAACAAATGAAACCACTGGGACAGGGACTGTGCCTGGCTCTGGGTGCCTGGCTTCCTGGATGACAAGTTCAGAGAATTCCATCAGCAAGGAGAAGAGGTAGGTCACTTACTTCAAAAACTGAATGAGGTCACTGCCTTGGCAACCACTTTGTCCTAACAGTTGCTTCCAAGGTTCCCATGAGATGGAGGCTGCCCCTACTTCCTGTGACACATTCACAAGTTAGAATTGTATATCAACCTTAGGCACCTGGGAACAGCTCTCCACACAAGCCTGGTTTGGTCCATCTTCTCTACATTAAAAAGAGAGAGGCTGATTCAGACACAACCCTTCATCCTGACCAGGTTGTTTGCCATGGAAAATGATTTTTGGAAAGATAACTCTTGCTCTCTCAGGTCCTTCATAGCTGCCTACATCTTCTCCAGGGATCATTTCTGCATGGACCTTTGAGATTCTCAACAGGTGGAAGATCCCCTACATTCCTGTATTGTAAGAACAAATCTCTCCCTGCTCTTCTGAAAGTTAGATTGAGTGAAGAGTGTATGGTTAGGATTAATATCATGTTCGATTTGCGGTAGGAATTATTCTGCTGGATGAATAATGGTATTGGGAACCTGCGATATTTACAAGAATATACAGGTGAAATATAAGTTTGAAAACAGAAATCTAGTTAAGATTTGAAGACCATTAAGGCATTAAGCCCTTGAGTGGAATATTTAGCTTTGAATTATATTCTGCACAGATGTCTCATATAAATCAATATACAATGGCAGAGGAAGTTTAACCTTGGATGATTGAATGCGGATGAGAACATCCAGTCAAAAAGGGATTGTCGATAGGATTAGGACAATAGTCCATAGGTTTAGAAAGAAGAGTGAGTACAGGAGTGGGACCAAAAGTTCTTTAGCAATATTTTTTCAGGTAGAGAGTGAATGTAAATGTCAGCACATATGAAGAGTCAGACACAATGATGAACTGGGGAAAATATGTAGTAAAGCAGATATCAATAGAGACATTAGGAAATCAGGCAAAGTATAAAGTGAGCGATAGGGTTAGACATTTTCAACATGGTTGAGGTTGAATATATAATCTTAGGAAGAGACAAATATGTAGTCACCAATAGGATTGACATTTGAGAGCAGAAGGCAACCTGTACATGGATTTTTTTAGTAATGCATGCTCACTTCCATTTAGGCTTTGGCACAATCATAAGGGTGACATTTTCTTTTTGTGTCCAGAATAGTACCGTGATAAAATGTATATGTAGATCAGGTGACATGAGTATTTCTTCCAACATTTCTGGGAGCTACATTCTGAAGATGAATAAATTAGTATTCGGCTTACAAATATATGTACCCTGTGCCTATGAATATAGAGATAATGCATGAATAGTCCATACTGTGAATAAATAATATAAGTGGTTCCAACTTTAATAATGGATTGAATTGATATCGGAAAATATACAGGGAATATTATATTGATATACAATCATTCATTCCAACCAGTTACACATGTAATTGTAATATTAGGGTTATGATATATCATGAAGTGTGTGTGAGTTTTGCTTCAAAATGATTATGGAAATCGAAAATAATGTGTTTGGAAAGAAGTGTCAGGAAAAGACCAGTCAAGAAACCAGGAGGAATACATGTGTTCTGAAGCAGGAAATGATTGAAAGTGAATCAAATACCAATAAACTTGTGAACTTGTGGATGAAATATATATCCTATGATGTACACAAACTGATAAAATAGTAATTTACCAGTGTTGAATAAAATAAACTTCAAAATATACATCCTGTCCAGTAGGAATCTACTGCATTGATGTAAAACTGGGTCAGTTATTGTAGAAATATTAAAATTTTATGCACCATTCACTGAAGTTAGTTTTCAGTACTAGGAAACAAATATGGAGTTCAGGTGGATAAATATTTCAGAGAATAATCTTGTGAAAAGTTGAATATAAATCCACATATTTGAACATGAATGAATTTAGGTAGTGTATATAAGACACATATATTTCATATTTTGAAAAATTTGGAGAGTGTATATATATATATATATATATATATATATATATACAAAAAAAACACACACAGACAATTAAAAGTAGCAGTATATATGCCAATTGAAATTCATCATGAAATATATATCAACCACAGATGCAAAAATATTTATTTTACTGAACATGGATTTATGTATAATGTTGTTCAACTAGGAGGCTCACCCATAGTTTGAATTTTCAGTTCCAACAGCGTTTAGGAGGAGTGATTTCTTCTCACAATTTGTATCTTCCAAGTCAGCTCACCTAACAAGAATATACGTGTGATACCAGGTAGGATTCTATAAGTGCATATAAAAATACATGTGCTGAATAGGCTACAGAGGAAGGGAGACAGGTATTCACATATTTGTTTTCTTTAAAAACACATGGAGAACTATTTCAATTAAAAATTAACTAGATTTATAACACCTACACTATATCAAGCAAAAGGCAAGTCCAACTATACACCATGCCTCCTCTGAACTGCTTGTATTTCTATTCTATTTGGGTTATTTTCTCCATCTTATTAGGATTAGTAGTCATAGTTTAGTAGGGTATGGTTTAGTGTCAGGTGTCCCAGCAGGCAGGATACATCAACCTGGGCGTCGAACTAGTTGGGGAGGAATTAAGGGACAAGAGACATGAGAGATGACAGCAAGATAGGAGTTCTGATCATGCTGCAAACTTTTTTTGTTCTCACAGGGTATTTATTTGCTGTGGATGGGAAAGCTCTCTTATCAGCAGTTGCTGGATGTCTTCACAGGGTGAGATAATCTCAGGATATTTCAGGAAGACAGATGGCCGCAGGATGTCTCAGGGAGATAGATGGCTGCAGGATGTCTCCCAGGCAGGATATCTCCCAGGGGGCTGTTTCTTGTAAGTGTCAGCCTATTCTTTGAAGGAGAACTTCGTTCTAGCCCCTGACCTCTCCCCCTTTCTTATATAAAATGTTTGACCATACCTTACCGGCCAATGTTTTAGGGGGTGATAGAGGCTCTGTTTCTGTAGGAGGCCTTAGAATATCTCCTGATCTGAGCGTGCATGTTTCCTAGGAGATTTCGTGGTGGCATTGGCATGTTTTTGGAGGAGACGGCTTTGAGGGGGTAGCATGCCAACCACCATGCACCAGAGCGTGTCACTCAGAGGTCTTGTATTTTGAGATCTGTGGATCCATCCTCCTGCAGTCCTTCCTGCAGCCTCCGTTATTATGGCCTAATGTCCTCACTCCATGGGTGCGTCCTCCCCCAAGCGGAGGGGCCCATGGACGATAAACCCTTATGGAAATGGCAGAAGATTTTTGGTCAGAGCTGTTACTTAGAGTTTTATTTAAGAAAGAGAGATCTGTGCGGATGTAAACTTATGAAATAAGCCTGTGAGAATGGTAGAACATCCTTTTAAATTTTGGCAGTGCGATCTTCCATCTCCAGATGATGACAGTGGACCTGAATGGGCTTAGAGGGCAAACTATTAATCTGTTCTTTAATAAATTGTACCAGCCTGTTTATAATGCAGGGTCCTATGGACACCATTAAAAGTAAACCCAACAAATGGCCTAATAGGGGAAGAAGGTAGGGTAGAAATCCATTAAGCCCAGTAAGAGGGGATTTTCAAATAGTTCCCTTCACCTCTTTTCTAGATCTTCTTGAAGCTGCTCAATTTTAGTGCATACTATGCCTGATTTATTGGCATAAATGCACCATCGTTCCTCTAAGGCCAAGCAAATACCTCCCTGGATAGCTGTCAGCAAATATAAGCCTCGTCTTTTTTGAAGGAACACTTCTTCCAGGGAGTCTATTTGGTTCTGCAAATCTTTAATGGTTCCTGATAGAGTTTGTACATCATTTATCAGTTGTTGAGACAGGCGATGATAAGTGTGTATAGCCGTGCCTCAGCCAGTGTACCCGTGCCCACAGCAGCTGTTATTCCAAGGCTGGCAATGAGTGATAAAGCCTGTATTGCCTGCCTGTGTCTTTTGACTAAGGTGTCTAGGCTAGGAATGGGTAGAGGTTCGTCTCATGGGACAATAGTTATATCAGGGAGTAATAAGGTAAGAACACAGCCACCGGTCCAATTCGCTGGAAGCCTGGGGAAGGCCGAGTTTCCCACTGTGCCATTGGGGGGACAATGAGATGCGGTGGGTGAGGAACAATTTTGTACTGTTGAGCAATTTCCAAAGGAAAAAACTCCAACATCAATATCATAGGTATTATACTGCATCACACCTTAAAGACATAATGTAAAAGTACCTATGGGCTGTAAGTTAAAAGGAAATCCGGGTTGGCATGTATTATCATTTTCTATGATAGAATTAATAGGAACTGCCATAGGCATGATTGCCGCTTTTGTCCTGCAGAGCCAGCAATCACCAGGAAATGTGGGGTTGGAATTATTTAGCAAGGAGAAGGTAGTTTCCAAAATTTCTAATGTATTGGTTTTTAAACCTGGTGCTGGGATTTAGGCTATATTAAAGGATTATATGTGAGCTCAGGGATTTGGGGTTTCAAAAGTTTGATTATCTGAGGATGCTTGACAGCATCAGTGGGACTCCACCATGAGAGAACGCTCTAGGGCCCTTAATGGACCAGCAGGAGGGTTTACCGATAGTGCCTTTTCACCCAGCTGACTGTAGATTGGTGTATTTGCCTTCTCCTCCCCGGTCAAAGAGAACAGGGGTATAATGAATAGTGGTCTTTCTTGCTGCATGAGTTTTAGTTAAGGAGGCTTCAAAAAATTGTTCTCCCTGCTTGTTAACACAAATTGAGGGCGACACATAACAAGAGTCATGCATCGCCTGGTTAAGCGTACAGGTTGCAGAACAATTTTGGAGAACTTTACTTGTACTAGGGGGAATAATCTTTGGCTTGTTAACACATACCCATTTAGGCTGATGAACTCCTCCGAGTTTATGGTCAACCTCAGCACAGAGGTAAGCCACTTTAGTCATGCAGTCAGCAGTCTGGGTACAACTAGTGGGAGCCTGATTCCAAGATTATCCCTTGCATTTGCAGGGGGTGCCAAAAAGGTACTCCATGATGTTGGAAGGTGGAGGGCCAAGGCCTCCGTGTACAAACCTGTTCAGGAAAAGTGCCTTAAGCAGGATCCTCACACAAATTGTTGGCTGCATCTGAAAAAGAGAAAAATTTGTCCTCAGTTGGAGGGCCTCCATCCCTGTGTTGAGGTAAGTCATTAACCTGTTTAACCAGGCGTTCTGGTAACCATCTTGGGGATGCATGCTCTTGGTCCAAAACACAAGCTGAGCCTCTTCCCCAGATGAGGACAGGATCTGGGCCTTTCCATTTATTTGTAAGGGGATTGTGCCACATAACAGGTGAGCGAACAGAATTGGACGAGGGATGCCAATGTCTGAATGTGGCAGAATGGCCTGCACTGTCTAGGGTAAGAAAAATAAGGGCAAATAATGCATGGTTAAGGCGATGCCTGGGAGTGGTAAATAAAAAGGTGGAAGCCTTAATGTGGGTTAGCCAAGTTTTTAAGGTAAGGTCGGCACGTTCCACAATGCCTTGGCCCTGAGGTTTGTATGGAATTCCAGTAGTATGACAAATTTTCAAGGTAACACAAAACTGTTTAAACTTGGCACTGGTATATGCAGAACAATTATCTGTTCCATCTGGTCAATCCTCAGGATGTAAAGGAATGGTAAAAAAGCAATGTTCTAAGTCAATAACAATTTTACAATAGTTTTTGCAAATAGCCACTGGTGTGGGAATGTCTGGCTGTAGTGCTCCCATCGGGCGCATAACTTTGTTAATGGCACACAAATCTTGTAAAAGGCACCACTTGCCTGATTTTTTCTTGATAACAAAAATAGGAATATTCCATGGTGAGGTTGAGGGCTCTACATGGTCGGCTGCCAGAGGCAGCCTCCAAATTTTCTTGGGTAAGGGGCCACTGATCCACCCACACAAGAGTCTGAGTCTCCCAAATAATTTTATCTCCATGGGATACAGGAGGGTCAGGGACTGACACTAAAAATCCGAATACTTAAGTCCATATTTATTTGTTTTTTGTATGGGTTGTATAGGCTCAACCAGTCATTGTCTCAGTCACACAAGGCCTGTACCAGGGACAAAATTCATATGAAGTATTTGATGAGTCACCATGGAATGGGACTGGCAAATAGAACTACTATTTGACTCAAAATATCTCGGCCCCATAGGATAACAGGGAGGTCAGGAACAATGAAAGGAGTGACATTTCCCTTATTACCCTCTTTATCAGTCCAGCTAAGAGCCCTAGAGCTGACCAGAGGATTTTTTGACTGTCCTATCCCTTTAAAGTCTGTCAAGGATGAGGTGAGGGGCCAACCTGATGGCCAGTATTTTTGAGAAATAATTGTGGCATCAGCTCCAGTATCTAGAATTCCTTGGAATTCCTTTCCTTCAATAAGTAAGGTAAGGGTGGGAGTATTGTGAGAAATGGGCTGAAGCCAATATACATCAGAGGAGCCCAAGGAGGCAGTCCCCCACGTTAGTTCTGGGCGTTGGAAGTGCCTCCTGAATCAAAGGGAAGAAGTATTAATTGTGCAAGTCTTGTTCCTGCTGGGATCTCCGCAACTTTATTAAGAGCTGTGGCCAAAATTTTAATTTCTCCAGTGAAATCATTATCATTAATGCCAGGGAAGACCTGAACACCTTGTAAGATAGTAGAGGCTCTTCCAAGAATAAGGGCACACGTATGAAATGGAGGGGGACCCATAATTCCAATGGGTATTATCTGGACCCTTGCATTGAGTCTAATATTGTATCGGTGGTGGCAAAAAGTTCCAATCCTGCACTGCCTGGGGTGGCTAGTTGGAGGGAGGCAATTATGGAGAAGGATTTTGAGGTAGTTTGGAAGTTTGTTAGGGAACAAACTTATTCCCCCTGAGCCTGTCCTTGGGGAGGTTGTGGCCAGGGCCTGGCCCCACAGGGAGTTTCCCGAGAAGAAGGAAGAAATAGGCTGCTGAGGGCATTTGTCTTAGATCTACACTCGCTGGCCCAGTGATGACCTTTACCACATCTAGGGCAAAGGGTGGCTGTGGACGGTTTAGCCCCAGTTTGAGGAGAGGCTATTCCTAGGCTTTGTTTGCCTGAAGGACACTCACATGCAAAATGGCCAGGTTGTTAACAAGTAAAGCAAGTACGTGAGCCAGGATTGTGAAAGGCCTTGGTAAAGGCGGCACCAAGGGTGAGACACATGGCAAGATCTGCACCCACCCCTTCACAGAGTCTAATAAAGTCAGATAGTTTCCCTTTTTCCTTATATGGTCGAAGAACATCCTGACATGCCGGGTTGCGTTTCCAAAGGCAAGTTGTTTTACAAAGGTGCTTTTGCTTTCACTTGGTCCAAGCAAGCATTCCACAGCTAGGTTAAGCTGGGAAAAAAAGTCGCAATAAGACTGGTTGGGCCCTTGTCGAATTTTTGCCAGGGAAATGGTAGCCGAGGCCTTTAGAGTGAGGCGTCTCCAAGCATGTAAGCCAGCCATCTGAATCTGCGCAAAAAGTCCAGCAGGGAAACGTGCCTGTTTAGTTTTAGTGTCAAAAGACATATTGCCCACTAGCTTAACATAAGTCCAGGATTTAGAGGAGGGCTTAGTTAAATTTTTTTGAGCAGTTTTCTGAAAGTGCTCTTTGAAATCTGCATTCCGTAACAGGAAGTCTGCACAGAGGGTAGCTTGGTCTAAAAATTTTCAATCATTGGGAGTAAGCCATTGTGTCCTGTGGCTTTCTAATAAAGCCAACGTTTAGGGCGCAGTGGGGCCATAGTGAACACAAGACTTTTTAAGTTTTTTAAGAAAATGCAGGCTTAATTTTTTGTAAACACTCAGTGTTCCTTCCTTCCTAGGGGTGAACTCCTCATCCTCTGAGTCCTTATCTCCTTGATCCATTTCCCCCACTTCCTCCTCTTGATCTTCATCTAAGTCTTTGACCTCAGCCTGGGCAGGCTTATATATCTGACTGAGGGTGACTGGGAAGATGATAACAGGCCAATGGAGCGGCTTAGCCTTTGCATTAGACTGCTGTGGGCCAGCTTGCGTTGACTCCATGCCTATTGCTAATGAACAGAGCTCAGAGTCAAGGGATCTTAATTCTTTTAAAAGTTGGATCTGTTCCCATCTATGTTGGAGAGACTCTCCCAAGGGAGCCAGGTTAGGCAAGGGAAGTGGGGAAAAAATATCTGGGGGCGGGGCGCATTTGGCCACTGAAAGTCCGGAGCACAAAAGGCAAGAGGGATATAGGAGGGAGGTGGATATGTAAGTCCTATAGGCTGTGGCAGGGTCCTGAGAGGTGGTGGGTCTTCTGAATGCTAGCGAGCTTCTTAATTCTCCAAGGTAGCCTCCTCCCCAGGGGTTCAATGTGTCTCCAGGGTTTAAAACTGGATACAGGCGGTTGGTAACCATTGGAGCCCTATTCATTAGGGTGGTATTTTGAGTGGGACCAGGAAGGTTCCCAGGGTCCTGGGGAGACTGAGAATGGTCTATGTCTATACTAACTGATGGGCATGCTGAGGGGGGACGAGAGGCCTTTTGCATAGTCTCTTCTCCAATCCTGACAAGTTTTAAGGTACCATTGCCAAAGGGTGAACTTTTAATAATTTCATTAAGTTCCAGTAAGAAAAGGTGGTAACAGGTACTTGTTCTCAGCCAAAGGAATCATAATAATATTTTAAACAGTCTCCTATTCTAAGCCATCTTTTACCATCAATGGTCCCTTCAAGGGGAAACCATTGAAACAATTCTCCTATGTATGAAAAGAAAAATTCTAACTCCTTTTTCTTAACACGTGCCCCCCCATGTCTTGAAGGACTCCTTGAGGCCTGACAAAAAAAAAATCATGTGACGAAACTGCTTGTCCCATGGTGGGTCACTCCTCGTGCGTCATCCCCACTCTATTCCTGGATCTTTCGGTGGTGTCTGCTGAAGCAATCGCGAGCTCCGCTTGACCAAGTCTTCCAGGAGGATGGGGTTCCCAATCAATCAAAGGCTTGAGCCCCAGTCAGTGGGCGCCAGATGTCACGGCCGGCAGGACACATCAACGTGGGCAGCGAACCTAGAAGGGGAGGAATTAAGGGACAAGAGACAGGAGAGATAACAGCAAGAAAGAAGTTCAGATCAAGCTGCAAACTTTTATTGTTCACACAGGGAATTTATATGCTGGAGATGGGAAAGCTGTCATATTGGCAGTTCCTGGATGTCTTCACAAGGTGAGATAACCTCAGGATGTTTTAGGAAGACAGATGGCCACAGAATGTCTCAGGGACACAGATCGCTACAGGATGTCTCCAAGACAGGATGTCTCCATGGGGACTGTTTCTTGTAAGTGTCAGGCTATTCTTTGAAGGAGGATTCCTTCTACCCCTGACAGTCAGGGATTCAGTATTTCAATTGGAAAATTGGAAAAATAATCCAATGTGTATGCAAATATGTGCTACCCAATAATCTTTCCACTCTCATTCAGAACAATGGCTTGACATTACCCTCACCCCAATTAAGACACAATTAGAGGAGAAGATTTAGAAAATCTGTGAATACACATTTGGAATGGAAAATGCACAAAAGTTCACGATCTTGGAGGTGGTAGAGGAGTTTCCAAAAGTAAGGGACAGGGTAAAAACTCCACAAACATGGAGCTCTGCCAGCCTAAAGACTTCTCTGAGGTTGGGCACTTGAAATATATGTTGTTGTCAGGAGCTTTAGCTTCCTTTGTAGTGAGACCATCAAAGCTGGGTCTGTATCTATGTGACCTGGAGGACATGGTTTCTTATTTTCCAATGGACATGAGGCTGCAGTACTGAATTCTCTCTTTGTAGGTAAACTGTTGCCACTGGGGGCTAAGTGTCTCCCAGTGTGGACCGTGAAGCCATTTAATCATCCTCCACTTTTCGTGGTGTTTCTTGCTGCTGCACTAGAAGTTTGGTATTTGCTTCACAAAATACGAGGACTTCAAATGGGACACAGTGCTGGAGGGAGTTCGGTCATGTGTGGTATGTAAGGGTCTACAGAAGAATGCACCAACCAGGCTTCTATCACACATAGCTTGCCCCCTTGACCATAGCAATCTGATTCTAAACATTGCACTGAAACCTCTCCATATAACAAGATGCCTTTACATACAAGGGTCTAGGGACTGCAACATGTCAGTCACAAACCATTTGGAAGCCAATGGCAGATCCACATGACCCCACCACAGATGTTTTAACACACACCTGCACACCACTGCTGTAGGCCGACTACTCATCAGGCTCCAAATTACTGACATTTCTGTTCTACACCATTTTCATGAACCCCAGTCAATCAAGGCACGGTCTGGTACACTCATGATCATCAATAGGACCTCCAAAGGTTTGCCAGTGCCACCTGGTCATGGTAATTTCAAAAATTTAATGGTATTTATCTAGCCATATTTCAAGGATGACGTTGGAGGCACTGTGGGTTTCAATTCATTCAGGAACCATTAAATTGAGAGGATGCTCATTTCAATGAAAGCTCTGGAGAACTCTAACAGGCAAGGCTTCCCAAAGACAGGCCAAAAGGTCACATGAAGCCAGGCCCATTGAGGTCCTCAATGTGAGGTCCATGTGTGTTTTGACTTGCAACTATGCCTGCCAAGTCTTTAAGAATAAAATAATATGAGGCTGGGGATGTGGCTCATGCGGTAGCGCGCTCGCCTAGCATGCGTGCGGCCCAGGTTCAATCCTCAGCACCACATACCAACAAAGATGTTGTGTCCACCAAAAAAACTAAAAAATTAAATACTAAAAAATTCTCTTTGTCTCTCTCTGTCTCTCACCTCTCTCTTTAAAAAAAAAAAGAATAAAATAATGTGATATCCTTCCTGAGATTCCCAGTGCTCTGTGGAAAGCCTCCCTGGGCCTAGATCTCAGTTGCTAATGGTTACTCTCATGCGTTGCCTCCTAAAATCCGAACACATTACACATCAATACTTCTTTGAGGTCTGTTCCAGAACTCAGTCTCTAGGGTAATCACACCAGTGTTCAAGCCCAGGTGGACCAAGTCATCTCATCCAAAGGCCACACAAATGACCACAATTAAAACCAAAACACTCCCACAAGGCACTCATCTTCTTCCATATCCACACTCATCATAACCTCAGGCTGTAGGTTTTCATGAGGGGTGCAGCCAAAGACAGTTTGCAAAATAAGCTCCCTTACCCCCATTTGCCTAAAATCAGTGTGGCCGGGACACCCTTCCTTTGAAACAGGAGTAATCAAAGAGGCCTGCAGTTTATACTGCTCTGGTTCTTCTTGTTGAGGCCTACTGACTTTGGGGTTTAGATTCCTAATGTTAATTAGAGTCATGAGAAAACCCAAGCACCTATGGGCTAGACTCTGCAGGGCTTTGAAAAACTCATTTGACCCAAAGGATTCCTATTCTCAATGATGGAGATCAGGAACCTTACAGAGGAAGGCGAGAGACTTCATCCACAATGTGATTGCTCTTTTAGCTACTTTGGTTTTGGATGCACACATGGGATTTTCTTTAGATCCATCAGGTGCTGAGAATCTAAGCCACAGCCTCACACAGGGCCAAGAGGCTGATTCAGACACATCCCTTTCCAAAGCAATTAAGCAAAGAGCCACAGGTGATGCCCATATGTTTCCTTTTGAAAACTGTTTTCATAAGGCTTCACACAGGGGTGGCCTGAGGCAAAGACCTTCCTGACATTCAGGGCAACAGAAGAATATGTAAGCAAAAGGCCCAAAGCAGTGTTTCTCCACTGAGCCTTTCCTGGTCACACTGATATCTGAGTTTTCTGAGATGCTCACCATTCCCTTCAGCTATCCAGTACATGGCCATGTCACAGAGCTTGGAGGTGGTACATATCTTGGACACAAAACCATGAGCCTATTCTGGAGATTGGCTAGAATTCAGGAAGAACACAGGAACTTAGGAAGATATTAGGGTTGCCCATCCATATGGCAAGCCGCAGACCATTCATAAATTGGGCAGGATGAATGCTGGGAAGATTTCTCCCAGACAGGACACATGTATTGATGCATTATATTTTCTAATGTCTACAACCACGTACACAGAGGGATACACAGACCCAGAAACACTCGCCTTGTCAAAAAACTTAATAGAAACAATTCACACCAAACCAAACAAACCGACTTTCCTACCTATTCTCATAAAATGAGACAAAACCACAAAACCACACCCACACAGACCCCCAACTAGGTCTGTGACAATACGGAGTGTTCTTTGACTGGTGGGCCATAATATATTCCTCCATAATGGGCTGTCCTTTCTCAGATCTGGTCTCCATGGCCAACACTGTGAAGCTGTCAGGAGCCAGCAGTGAGCCACTACCTGCTTTCTTAGGAAAGGCCACTCTTCAGACCCTCCTGGCATTTGGCCATCCTCTCATTAGTAGGTACCAAGAAATACTGACTCTGTCATTGGTAAATCCAAACAAGTTTGATCACTGGGACTTGGACTGGGACTGGCTCTGGGTGCCTGGCTTCCTGGATCACAAGTTCAGAGAGTTCCATTGCCAAGGAAGTGAGGTGAGGACACTTCCTTCAGGAACTGAATGAGGTCACTACCTTGGCAACCACTATGTCCTAACAGTTGCTTCCAAGTGTCCCATGAGATGGAGGCTGCCCCTACTTCCTGTGACACTTTCACAAGTTAGAATGCTATATCAACCATAGGCATGTGGGAACAGCTCTCCACACAGACCTGCTTTGGTCCATCTTCTCTACATTAAGAAGAGAGAGGCTGATTCAGACACAAACCTTCATCTTGACCTGGTTGTTTGCCATGGAAGATGACTCTTACTCTCTAAGGTTTTACATAGCTTCCTACATCTTCTACAGTGATTATTTCTGCATGGACATTTGAGGTTCTCACCAGGTGGAAGATCCCCTACATTCCTGTATCGTAAGACCAACTCTTTCCCTGCTCTTCTGTAAAGTTAGATTGAGGAAACAGTGTATGGTTAGGGTTAATAACATGTTGGATTTGGGTTAGGAATCATTCTGCTTGATGAATAATGGTATTGGGAACCTGCAATATTTATAAGACTATAGTGGTTAAATATAAGTATGAAAACAGAAAACTAGGAACCATTGGAATCCCAGGAGGTCATTGGGCACTTGATTCGTATACTTAGCTTTGAATTACATTATGCACAGATGTTTCAGATAAATAGATAATCAATGGCATAGGACCTTGTACCTTGGATCACTGAATTTAGAAGAGAACATCCACTCAAACAGGGATAGTCGGTAGGATTAGTAAGCTAAGATAGTTGGTAGGTTTAAAAAGAAGAGTGAGTAAAGCATTTGGACCAAAAGATCTTTACCAATGTTGATTTAGTTAGAGAGTGAATGTCAATGTCAGCCCATGTGAAGAGTCATTCACAATGATGAACTGGAGAAAAGGTGTAGGAAAGCAGATATCAATAGAGACATTAGGAAATCAGGCAAAGTACAAAGTGTATGATAGAAAAAGACATTTTTAACAGGGTTGCGGTTGAATATGTTATCTTAGGAAGAAACAAATATGTACTCACCAATAGAAATGATATTTGAGAGCAATTGGGAACCAGGACATGAATGTTGTTAATAATACATGGTCACATTCAATTTAGGCTTTGGTACAATCATAAGTGTGACTCTTGTATTTTGTCTAAGGAATATTACTGAGATGAAATGTATATGTATATCAGGTGAGTAGAAAATTCATCATGAAATATGTATCTTCCACAGATCCAAAAATATTCATTTTAATTAACATGGATATATAGGTGAAATATAAGTATGAAAACAGAAGCCTAGGTAAGATTTGAAGCCCAGAAGAACATCGGGCCTTGATTGTGATACTTAGATTTGAATTATGTTCTGCAGAGGTGTCTCAGATATACGTTACCCTGTTCTACTTGGCCACTGGCTAAAACAATCAGCACTCCTAAGCTAGACACCCCCTTACTAGTTTTTAACAAAATATGTGAACAAGGCCTCTGACCTTGAGCTGGGACTTCACAGAGATGGCTACATTTCTAAGATAAAGCAGTTACCAACTGGGCTCCATGGTAACAGCTGGCAGGTGGAAAAAAGAAAGGAAAGAAAAAGCTCTCCCCTCCCAGGTGTCCTTGAAAAGTTAACTTGCCCAGAACACAGGGAAAAAAACAGAAACAAAAACTGCTTTTTGTGAACTTCTGCAGACTGTGAACTTCTGAGCCCCTTCCCTTACATGTTGGGTACAAAATTCTGAATCTACCTAAACTTGGGGTTCAGGGGATTAATTGATTACAATAGAAGCAATGCCCTCTGAATCCGGTTGCAACAAAATAGGACTGTTTCCCTAGCTTCGGTGCTATCTTAGGTGCCTTGTCTTGACCGTCCCTACAACACTATAATTCTATATACTTAAACATTTTTATGTTTTCATGAAATGGTCATCAGCTGTGATTAATTGTATAATGGTGCAGATGTTTCCCAGAGTGCTCTATCATGACGCAGGTTCATTTGAAGATTAAACAGGGGGTCATTCAACCCGGTTCCGCTGGGAACATATATCCCTCACTTTAGCCATTCTATTAGGAATAGGAGTTGCTGCAGGGGTGGTAACAGGAACCACTGCCCTGGTCAATGGGACACAACAAATGACCCAATTAGAGGCAGCAATAGACCAAAATTTAAAGATATTAGAAACCTCCATCACAGCTTTGCAGTAATCTTTAATCTGTCTCTCTGAAGTTGTTTTACAGAACAGTCGGGGGTTGGACCCCTTCTTCATGAGAAAAGGGGCCCTTTCTGCTGCATTGAGGGAAGAATGTTGTTTTTATGCCGACCATACTGGAGTTGTAAAAAAATTTATGAGTAAAATAAAGAGACAACTTGAAGAGCATCAAGGAGAGAGAGAGTCCAATAAAGGGTGTTTTGAGTCTTGGTTCACACAGTTTCCCAGGTTAACTACGCATTTATCAACCTTGGCAGGTCCAATAATAATCCTCACATTATTGCAAACTATAAAACCCTGTTTGCTAAACCATGTAATTTCTTTTCTACAAGCTCATATTGGACAAGTTAAGCTTATGGTAATACCCCACTAGCAGACATTGAATGTGACACCTCCCAATAATCACATTCATGATTAAAAGTAGCCAGAAGAAGTGGGGAATGAAAGGTTAATAAAAAGGTACTTGTCACTTCCTCTTTTTCTGTATGCTTAACAAAACAGTTCTTGAGAACTGTTTGCTAAACTTGTTCCCAGTATATGCTGTTCCCAACTGCCAAACTGCAGAATGTATTCCCTCACCCGGTTGCACGCAAACCACCCACTAGACCTGACCCATTAATAAACTTCCCTCCCTGCTCACTCCAAGGAAAGTATATAAGCTCTGATTAAGCTGTTCTCAGGGCTCCTGCTCTATTCAAGTGAGTTCTGAGCCCCAGCATGATGGACCATCAATAAACCCTTTGCTGTTGCATGAGACAGTGTCTTGGTGGTCTCTTCCTTCGATTCTTGCCCAAAATTTACTTGGATGATTGAATGTAGAAGAGAACATCCAGTCAAAAAGGGATTGTCGGTTGGATTAGGAAGATAGTTGGTACGTTTAGGAAGAAGAGTGAGTATAGTATCTGGAACAAAAGTTCTTTAGCAATAGGGTTTCCGTTAGAGAGTGAATGTAAATGTGAGCACATGTGAACAGTCACAATGATGAAATGGGGAAAATTTGTAGAAAAGCAGATATCAATAGAGACATTATGAAATCAGGCAAAGTATAAAGTGAGTGATAGGATTAGACATTTTCAACAGGGTTGAGTTTGGATATATGATCTTAGGGAGAAACAAATATGTGGTCACGAATAGGATTGACATTTGAGAGCATTAGGCAACCTGGACATGGATGTTTTTGGTAATCCATGTTCACTTTCCATTTAGGCTTTGGTACGATCATAAGTGTGAACTTTGCATTTTTGTGTCCCGAATATTACTGTGATAAAATATATATGTATATCAGGTAACATGAGTATTTCTTGCACCATTTCTGGGAGCACTATTTTGAAGATGTATAAATTAGTATTAGGGGTACAAAGAGGTGTACCTTGAATCATAGAATATATTGATAATGCATGAATAGACAATAATGTGAATAAATAATATAACTGGTTCCCAGATCAAATAATGGATTGAACTGATATCTGAAAATATATAAGAAATCTTATATTGATATACAGTCATTCATTCAAACGAGTTATACATCTAATGGTAATATTAGGGTTATGGTTTATCATAAAGGGTGTGTGAGTTTTGCTTCAAAAGTGATTATGGAATTCAAAAATAATGTGTTTAGAAAGAAGTCTCATGAAAAGAAGAGTCAAGAAACATGGAGGAATACATGTGTTCTGAAAAAGGAAGTGACTGAAAGTTGAACAAATGCCTATAAATTTGCTAACTTGTGGATGAAATATATATCGTATGATGTCCATAAACTGAAGAAATACTATTGTTTAAGTGGTGAATAAAATTGAACATCAAAATACACATCATGTCCCATAGTAATATACTTGAATTGATGTTAAACAGGGTCAGTTACTGTAGAAATGTTAGGATATGTATGCATCATTCAAAGAAGTTAGTTTTCAGTACTAGGAAACAAATATGTATTTCAGGTGGATAAATATTACTGAGAATAATCTTGTGAAAAGTTGATTATAAATCGACATACATGAATATGAAAGAATTTAGGGAGTGTATAATAAGACACATGTTTCATATTTTGAAAAATCTGGAGAGTGTATATATATATATATATATATATATATATATATATATATATATACACACACACACACAAAACACACACACAGACATTAAAATAGGAATATATATGCCAATCAAAATTCATTGTGAAATATATATAACCCACAGATCCAAAAATATTCATTTTACTGAACATAGATTTATGAATAATGTTGTTCAAATAGGAAGGTCACCCATAGTTTGAATTTTCAGATCCAACAGCATTTAGAAAGAGTGATCTTTTCTCACAATTTGTATGTGCCAAGTCAGCAACCTCTCAAGTATTTACATGTGATACCAGGTAGAATTCTATATGTGCATATAAAAACACATGTGCTGAATAGGCTACAGGGAATGGGAGACAGTTATTCACATATTTGTTAACTTTAAAAACACATGTAGAACTATTTCAGTAAAAAAAATTGACTTGATTTTTAACTCCTACCCTATATAATGCAAAAGCCAAGTCCAATTATACAACATGACTCCACTGAGCTGCTTGTATTTCTATTCTGTTTGGGTTATTATTCTCCATCATATTAGTATTAGTAGTCAGAATCTAGTAGGGTATGGGATAGTGTCCAAAATAAGCTCCCTTGCCCCTCATTTCTTAAAAGTCTTG
The DNA here is from genome assembly GCF_048772815.1 of Callospermophilus lateralis. Taxonomy (NCBI): domain Eukaryota; kingdom Metazoa; phylum Chordata; class Mammalia; order Rodentia; family Sciuridae; genus Callospermophilus; species Callospermophilus lateralis. Next base: position 416,718 of record NW_027510156.1, read on the forward strand.
ATGGCCTGGACACCCTGCATGTGAAGCAGGAGTGATAAATTAGGACTGCATTTAATACTGCTCTGCTTCTCCAATTTTAGGCCTACTGATTGTCAGGTACAGATTCTTTATGTGATTTGGAGTCATGAGAAAATCCAAGCACTTCTGCAGGGCTTTGAAGATATCATTTGAACCAAAGGATTTCTATTCTCACTTGATGTAGGTCAGGAACCTAACAAAGGAAGGCAAGAGACTTTTTCCATCATAACTGATCTTTTTGCCATTTTGGTTTGGAAGCAAACATGGGATCTTTCTTTAGATCCTTCTGGTGCTGAGAATCTAAGCCACAACCTCACCAATGGCCAAGAGGCTGATTCAGACCCATCCCTTTCCAAAGCAATTAAGCAAAGAGCCACAGGTGATGCCCATTCATTTCCATTTGAAAACCAGTTTCTTCAGGATTCACAAAGGGGTGGCCTGAGGCAAAGACCTTACTGATATTCAGGGCAAAAGAAACATCGGTAAGCAAATGGCCCAAAGCAGGGTTTCTCCACTGAGACGTTCCTGTTGTATCAACCATTGGCAACAGGGAACAGCTCTCCACACAGCCTGGTTTGGTCCTTCTTCTCTACATTAAGAAGAGAGAGGCTGATTCAGACACATCCCTTCATCCTGACCAGGTTGTTTGCAATGGAAGATGACCTTTGCTCTCTCAGTTTCTTCATAGCTGCCTACAACTTCTCCAGGGATCATTTTTGCATGGACCTTTGAGTTTCTTGGGAGTTGGAAGATCCCCTACATTCCTGTATTGTAAGGCATACTCTGTCCCTGCTCTTCTGTAGAGTTAGATTTAGGGAACAGTGTATGGTTAGTGTTAATAACAGGTTCGATTTCAGTTAGTAATCATTCTGTGTGATGAATAAATGTATTGGGTACCTGCATTATTTACAAGAATATATAGGTGACATATAAGTATGAAAACAGAAATCTAGGTAAGATTTGAAGGCTAGAAGGGCATTGGGCCATTGATTGTGATACTTAGCTTTGATTTATTTACTGCACAGATGTCTCAGATACATTGATATACAATGGCAAATGTCCGTGTACCTTGGATAATTGAAAGTTGAAGAGAACATCCACTCAAAAAGGGATAATTGGTAGGATTAGGAAGAGAGTCGGTAGGTTTAGAAAGAAGAGTGAGTATAGGATTTGGACGAAACGATCTTTAGCAATAGGGTTTCAGGTAGACGGTGAATGTAAATGTCAGCACATGTGGAGAGTCTGTCACAGTGATGAACTGTAAAAAACATGTAGGAATGCAGATATCAATAGAATTATTAGGAAATCAGGCAAAGTATAAAGTGAGTGATAGGATTAGACATTTTCAACATTCTTGAGGTTAAATATATAATCTTAGGAAGAAACAAATATGTAGTCACCAATAGGATGGACATTTGAGAGCATTAGGCAACATGGACGTGGATGTTTTCCGTAATCCATGCTCACTTTCCATTTAGGCTTTGGTACAAACATAAGTTTGACTTTTCTGTCTCTGTGCAGAATATTTCTGTGATAAAATGTATATGTAAATCAGGTGACATGAGTATTTCTTCAACCATTTTTGGGAGCAATATTTTGAAGATGTATAAATTATTTTTGGAGGTACAAGTAGGTGTACCATGTGTCTATGATTATAGAGATAATGCATGAATAGACCATACTGTGAATAATTAATATAATTGGTTCCAACTTTAAATAATGGATTGAATTGATATCTGAAAATATACAGAAAATCTTATATTGATATACAATCCTTCATTCCAACCAGTGATACATCTTATGGTAATAGTAGTGTTATAGTTTATCATGAAGAGTGTGTGAGTTTTGCTTCAAAAGTGTTTATGGAAATCAAAAATAATGTGTTTGTAAAGAAGTCTCATGAAATGACCAGTCAAGAAACCTGGAGGAATACATGTGTTTTGAAGCAGGAAGTGATTTAAAGTGAAACAAATGCCAATAAATTTGTGAACTTGTGGTTGAAATATATATCCTTTGATGAGCGTAAACTGAAGAAATAGTAATGTACCACTGTTGCATAAAAATGAACGTCAAAATACACATCATGTCCTGTCCCATTAGAATCTACTTGCATTGATGTTAAAATGGGTCAGTTACTGTAGAAATATTAGGATTTCTATGCACCATTCACTGAAGTTAGTTTTCAGTACTAGGAAGCAATTATGTATTTCAGGTGGATGAATATTTCTGAGAATAATCTTGTAAAGTTGATTATAAACCCACATACATAAACATGAATGAATTTAGGGAGTGTATAATAAGACATATATATTTCACATTTTGAAAAATCTGGAGAGTATATATATATAACACAAACCACACACATGGATATTAAAATGTAGCAATATATATGCCAATCGAAATTCATCATGAAATATATATCATCCACAGATCCAAAACTATTTATTTTACTGAACTTGGATTTATGTATAATGTTGTTCAACTTGGAAGCTCACACATAGATTGTATTTTCTGTTTCAGCAGTGTTTAGGAGGATTGATCACTTTTCACAATTTGTATCTGCCAAGTCAGCCATCTCACAAGACTGTACGTGTAATACCAGGTAGGATTCTATGTTGCATATAAAAATACATGTGCTGAATAGGCTACATAGAAAGGGAGACAGGAATTCACATATTTGTTAACTGTAAAAACACATGGAGAACTATTTCAATTAAAAACTGACTAGATTTATAACACCAAACCTTTATCATGCAAAAGGTAAGTCCAACCATATACAATGCCTCCTCTGAGCTGCTTCTATTTCTATTCTGTTTGGGTTATTTTTCTCCCTCATATTAGGATTAGTAGTCAGAGTCTAGTAGGATATGCTTTTGTGTCAGGTTTTCAGTATTTCGAATGGAAAATTAGATAATGAATCCAATGTGTATGCAAATGTGTACTACAAAAAATTCTTCCCACTCTCATGCAGCACAATGCCTTGACATTACTTTCGCCCCAAGAAAGACACAATTAGAGGAGAAGAGTTAGAAAATCTGTGAGTACATATCTGGTATGGAAAATGCTTAGAAGTTCACAACGTTGGTGGTGGTAGAGGATTTCCAAAAGTAAGGGACAGGTTTGATATACCCATCCTGATCTTTTATTAAAATTGGGAGCCGTCTTGCAACAAAGCCATGAAAAAAAAAATTTGGCTTTACTATAAATTACTGCAAATTCTGAACCTGCTTGGAATGCCTGCCTGCACCTTGAACTTATCCATGCCTGGGTCTCTGACCAGATAGTAGCCCTATCTGAAACTTTAGTGACACCTCATAAATATTTTTCTTCCCTAGCCAGACAACAACCCTCTCTGAGGCTCTAATGGTCCTCATAATTTCTGATGTTGGGGCTACCAAAAAAAAAAAAATTAAATTACCATTAGTGTGATACTTTTCAAAGTTCTGTATTCTGTAAACCCCCTTTTGTATATCTTTCTGGGCTATATAGCTGGGCTTTAGGAACAGTGGGTTTGCTGTCTTGTTCCCGCTGTTTTGGGAGGGAGAGGCAGCCTGGCCGGTTGAAATAATAAGCTTGCCTTAATTTGATTTTAATTGGAGTCAGTGGTCTTTTCTTGCATCCTGGTCTAACATTTTGGAGTTCCCCAGCAAGATAACCCTGCCCCAACAGATCACAAGACCAAGACCAGACTGCTGGAAATTCTGAAGCTGGCCTTCCCTCCAGGGCTCCAGTCTGGAGAGCCACTCTAGGGGGTGCTCAACTTGAGACGTTCCAAGGCCTTGGATTTAGCCTTCGGTCCGGGAGGACTGCATTGAACCACAGCACTAAAACTATTAGCAAGCACCTGGTGGAGGAGGCCTCCATAGGTAAGTGGCACCTTTATAACATCTGATATCCGGTTAAGGGATATCTCTTCTGATGACAGAGAGGTGGCCTGGGGAGGCTCACATATTCTCCTGCCCGTAACAGTAACGAGAATTGTTCTGTCCACTGTTCTGTTCTGTAGGGAATTCCTCTGGAAGGGTAGTGAGGTGCCGACGGGCACACACGCGCTCCAACCCCGGAGCCAGGTTTCTATTTTTGTGTGTTTTTTTCTGTGATCTGTATGTTTTTTGTTTCTTTGTTTTTCTGCATTTTGTTGTGTGAATTCTGTGGTAAAAACTTAAGGATATTGGACGTGAAAATGGGTAATAAAGCAAGTAAGCCTGACACAATTTTGGACTGTGTTTTAAGGAAATGAGATGAACTTTACCTCACTTTGTTAAGCAGGATGAGAGAAGCCACTAGCTGGCTGCCTGGAGCACACAACTGAAGAGGTCAATGCCTGCTGTGGACCTAAGAACTGAGTATCTCCCAGGTTAACAAGTGAAACTCCTTTAAAACCCCTTGTCCCTCCAGATCAAGAGAGTCAAAACCATTGGGCAGAGTCCCCTATGTTTCTCCTTTGTTAGCAAAGCAATAAAACTCCCTTTTTCTTTTTCTCAAAACCCTGTCCTCATTATTAAATTGGCATTAATTGGCTTCAAGTTCAGGAACCGAACTTTAAGTTACAAATTTTGATAACCTCCCTCCCCCCTGCCCAGGAACTTTTTGAGAGCTGACTACTGAAATGTTAGGAGATGGAGCGTGCTTGGCGTGGAACCAAACTAGAGGAGCTAATCCTGTAAGTAAAAGGAGGGACTGAGGGACTCCCAGCAGCTGCTGAAGCCCTGTTGCTTCAGAGAATTCCCTCCTTCCTTCCCTGCACTGTAAGGATTATGCCACCACTGTCTTCTTAAAAAAGAGAAAAAGAAAAAGGGGACACTAAATGCAGTAAAGTCACCATGGAGACCCTTGATTTTACATTTCAGGTTGCCCCTCTGTGAAAACATCTGGTCCCCTTGTGGGGACATCTATGGTGCCACTGGTGTAGGAGATTTTTCTCTTATCTGCTCTGTTTTAAAGGCTTCTGTCTGTCAGCCATAGTCTGGAGCTCCTTTCTGTCTGTCTTGTGTCTTTGTTTCTGGCCCTTTAAGACTTGTGCAATAATGTGTTGATATTATAAATTGTTTCTTGGGAATAATCTTAGCTGAATATGTGTCTAAAGGATGATGTTTTATTGTAACAATCTGGTATCTGAATGGTTTTTTGAAGCATTGAACAATCCTGCAGTTAAAATCTGGTTTAGGTAATTGTTTAGTTTATGATTTCAGATAATTCATGTAAGAGAATTTAATACTTTGGATGGAAAACTAAAGAACTCTACTTCCAAGTTGGCAAGTAACTTTCCAATCATTCAGTCTTTTTTTTTCACCAATTTTGAATTGGGTAGCCTGGGAAAATGTCACTGTGTGTACCAGTGCATTAATTTGGACAAGGATATTAAATCATAGTATGGTATCTTTTGACAAAACCAGATGTAAAGATATAAAATTTTGTGAATTGTATTTTAAACTTGTATCATAATTTTCAACATCCTCACCTGAAAATTATGGTTAAAATGCCTTAGGCCTGAGGTGTCTGCTCAGAAAAGCAGTTTTTTCAGCTCCTTCCAGACCTCAGCCAGGACTTATGTTGAAATGCAAATGAAAGAAGCCTGCAAGCTCAGTAGGAGACTGATCTGAGGTCTAAGGGGGAAAAAAAGGTAAATGGTATGGTATCTACTAATTAATAGCCAGTAATTTTTTCTATGACTCTTATTTTTTCCTTAGATTCTTTATTTATTTATTTTTTTGAGCTCATGATTTTGATCCTAAAGACCTAGGTTAATGTTTTTCTGATCAGTTCTATCTTTGACCAACTGTGGAGTTTTTGAAACATTGCAATGGAGATTTCACCTGCGAAAAGCTACAAGGCCTTTACTATTATTACGTGTTCACACTTTTCTTATGTGTTGTATATATATATATATATATATATATATATATATATATATATATATATATATATATATACATATGTCCTCATATCATATATAAGATACACAAATTAATATATATAAGGAGCGCTCATAAAAAATGTGCTAATAAAAACAAATTTTAAAAAGTGGATCCAAAGATCTTTAATTCATGTGATTTAAATGTTTTAATTTAAATTGGATAAACAGATAAAAATAAATGTCTTTAAATATAAGCTTACAGGTTTTTCTAGGTGTTCAAAAATCTAATAAAATAATAACGTCTACAAAAGGTCTAATATGCCTTTGTTCTAGGACTTTTCCTTCAACAAAAAAAAATGGTTTACACTGTTCAATACATTTGTCTAATATTTTGATAAATAAGTAAAGTAAATTTGATATGTGATTACTCATTCATGAGTACTTTTGTTTGATATCTGATTGATTTACTAAGGTCTGTATAAGTTTGTACTATAGTCTGTATAAGATTGTGAAAATCAGTCATGTGTTGAAGAGACAAAAAATTCTTAAAACATAAGTTTACCCATAACATTGTGTTTATTATGTTTTATTTTTTCTAGAGAAAGCAACCATAAAAATTAAACCACTGATTAAAGAAGAACAGTTATTTTAGAGCATGTATTGCCATTTCTTTAAAGGCTAAACTTGGTTAATTTAGAAACATCAATGTAATTGTGATGCTATTAATGTGCTCATATCTTCCAGGTATACAAGTCTGTAAGGTAGAAACTCTAAAAGACCATTATATCAAGCTGGTGTTCTGAAGTTGTATGGTAAAAAATATATTGGAAATTTATTTACCTGTCATCAAAAAGATATGAAAAGTTTTATGTTACTTTTTACATTGGGAAACAATTTAAATGTATTTTTAAGTTTATGAGAGGCTAATCTATGTAAAGGTTAAAAACTTTCAGCTTTCTTTAATTCATGATATAAATGTGATATTATATGGGTTTAGCTAATGTTCATGTGACCTCAAACAATTTATATAAACTTTGTAAAATGATATTTAAAAAAAACAAAGATCAGCTTTAAAACTAAAACACTTAGGAGTCATAAAGAGCCCTGCCTTAGCTGAGATAAGGCTCTGTTAACCATCTTACTACATGTGAGAATGACTACGAAAGCAGTAGGTCAGATTTTATATCATTTAAAGTTTTATTAAAAAGTTTTTTTTTCTGTCAAGATTACTAGGATGAAACAGGGGATATAATGTATAAATCAGTCAAAAAATTCAGGGTAGCTTTACACAAACTATGTATTTTTACTCTTGTTAAAAATTTTTATTTTGTAATTTCCTTATAAGTGATCTAAAGATTCCCTGTTAGTGTTTTACAGAAGTGTTGCTTTAAGAACACAACATGGGTTAATTTAAGATAATAAGTCATCACCTACAAGACAGACAGAATAATACAGATCCCAATTAATAAAAAGATAAATAATTATAAAGTTATAGACATTAAAGCCCAGTACTCGTAATATAAGGCTGTTAAAATTTATTTGCTGGATGATTAAGAATAGGATTTAAAATTAATGTTAAATGAAAAGGGCCAAGAAAATCAATATGTGGCTCTTGCCCTCTGAGTCTGTCTGAATCCGGGGAACAGGGGACTTCTCTAAAGAGCTTTGCAACTCTGGGCCACATAACCTCACTATCAGGGACATTAATGAGACCACTGGAGAACAGAAAGCCAATCAGTGCATTTTCTAAGAAGAGTAGAGTCATCAGAGAAGGGAGACATCCCTGATGCTTCCGAAAGAAGCCACATGGTTAAGCAAGACCTGGACCCACCTAGCGCAAATAGCACTAGCAGAAGTGAGAAGATGCTCTCAAGTTTCCCCAGGAATGACTCCCATAAAAGCTCAGCTGAATGTTAACAATAGATAGAAACAAAAGTCAATTTGACTGCTTCATCTTAAACACTTAGCAAAGACAGTTAAAACCAAAATTCAGCCATTCATGGGTATTTTAGAAATAATAATAAAAATAATTATAATAATAATAATATTTTAAGGTATACACTTTATGTTAGCCTCCCAAAATAAGTAAGACTGGAGGCTACAAAGAAGGATTCTCAGACAGAAATGCCTGATAGGTATAATAAGAGACTATCAAGAGGAGCTGCCAGAGGCAGAAATTTTTAGTTTAAGGCCTACATATATTCCTAACCTACACAGGTAGGCTTGGTGTTTGCTAGTACAATTATCCAGCCCTGAGTAACTGAATTAAAGATTTATCTATTACACACAGAGGTCATACTAGTAAAGGGATTTTGCAAGATTAGATGACATTAAATTATTAAACTGTATCTTATGGGGAGGGACAACTGTAACACTAAAAGTAAAATGTTAAGGAGACAGTCCTGATAACTGGGGATACTAAAGACTGGTGAGGGAACTTCAATACTGTTACATGTCCCAACTGCTGCAACATTAATTCAGTACTCATGGTTTTTGTTTCTCTCATAGAGAAACAGAAACTTTCAGGGCAAAAGAACAATAGGTAATAAAAAGGACCAAATCAGGTTTTCTCCACTGAGACTTTCATGGTCACACTGATATCTGAGTTTTCGGACATGGTCTCTATTCCCTTCAGATATCCAGTACATGGCCATGTCACAGAGATTGGAGGTGGTACATATCTTGGACAAAAAAAACATGAGCCTATTCTGGAGAGTGGCCATAATTCAGGAAGAAAACAGGAACTTAGGAAGATAGCAGGTGTTGCCTATCGATAAGGAAAGATGCAGTCCATTCATAAATTGGGCAGGATGAATGCTGGGAAGCTTTCTACTAGACAGGAAACATCCATTGATGCACTCTCTTTTCTAATGTCTACAACCACGGACACCATGGGATACACAGTCATAGAAACACTCGCCTTGTCAAAGGACTTACTAGAAACAGTTCACTCAATCCAAATAAACCGCCTTTCATACCTATTCTCAGAACATGAGACAAAACCACAAACCCACACCCACACCCATAATTACCATCCTTCCCCCAAGTAGGTCTGTGACTCTCCGCAGTGTCCATTGAATGGTGGGCCATACTATGTTCCTGTCCAATATCAGATTTGGTCTCCTTGGCCAACTCTGTGAACTTCTCATAAGCCAGCGGTGAGCCACTACCTGCTTTCTCATTAAAGGCCCCTCTTCAGAGATTGCCTGGCATTTGGCCATCCTCACATCAGTAGGTACCAAGAAAGACTGACCCTGTCCTTGGTAAATCCATACAAGTGAGACCACTGAACCTGGGACTGGGACTGGCTCTGGGTGCCTGGCTTCCGGGATCCAAAGTCCAGAGAGTTCCATCACCAAGCATGTGAGGTGAGGTCACTACCTTTCTGAAGTGAGTGAGGTCACTGCCTGGCAAAAACTTTGTCCTAACTGTTGCTTCCAAGGGTCCCATTAGATGGAGGCTTCCCCTACTTTCTGTGACACTTTCACAAGTTAGAAAGGTATATCAACCATAGGCACCCGGGAACAGCTCTCCACAGAGGCCTGGTTTGGTCCATGTACTCTTTATTAAGAAGACAGAGGCTGATTCTGACACAACCCTTCATCCTGACCAGGTTGCTTTCCACAGAAGATGACTTTTGTTCTCTAAGATCCTTCATAGCTGCCTACATCTTCTTCATGGATTATTTCTGCATGGATCTTTGAGGTTCTTAGCATGTTTAAGATCCCCTACATTCCTGTATTTTAAGACCAACTCTGTCCTTACTCTTCTGTAAAGTAAGATTGAGGGAACAGTGTATGGTTAGGGTTAATAACAAGATCGATTTCAGTTAGGAATCATTCTGCATGATGAATAAATGTATTGGGTACCTGCATTTTTTACAAGAATATATAGGTGAAATATAAGTATGAAAACAGAAATCAAGGTAAGAATTGAAGCCCAGAAGGGCATTGGGCCCATGATTGGTATTCTTAGCTTTGAATTATGTTCTGCACAAATGTCTCAGATAAATCAATATACAATGGCATTGGACCTTGTACCTTGGATGATTGAATGTAGAAGAGAACATCCAGTCAAACAGGGATAGTCGGTAGGATCTTAAATATAGTTGGTAGGTTTCGAAGAAGAGTGAGTATAGGATTTGGACCAAAAATTATTTAGCAATAGGGTTTTGGTTAGAGAGTGAATGTAAATGTCAGCACATGTGAAGAGTTAGTCACAATGATTAACTGAGGAAAATATATAAGAAAGCAGATATCATCAGAGACATTAGGAAATCAGGAAAAGTATAAAGTGAGTGATAGGATTAGACACATTCAACAGGGTTGAGTTTGAATATATAATCTTAGGAATAAACAAATATGTTGTCACCAATAGGATTGAAATTTGAGAGCATTAAGCAACCTAGACATGGATGTTTTACTAATCCATTTTCACTTTCCATTTAGGCTTTGGTACAATCATAAGTGTGACCTTTGCATTTTTTGTCCAGAATATTACTCTGATAAAATGAATATGTCGATAAGGTAAAATGAGTATTTCTTCCACCATTTCTGGTAGCAATATTTTGAAGACGTATGAATTAGTACTGGGGGTACAAATAGGTGTACCCTGTGTCTATGAATATAGAGATTATGCATGAATAGACCGTACTGTGATTAACTGATATAACTGGTTCCACATTAAATAATGGATTGAATTGATATTCGAAAATATATAAGGAATCTTATATTGATATACATTTATTCATTCCAACCAGTTGTACATCTAATGTTAACATTAGGGTTATGGATTATCATAAAGGGTGTGTGTGTTTTGCTTCAAAAGTGATTATGGAAATCGAAAATAATGTGTTTGGAAAGAAGTCTCATGAAAAGACCAGTCAAGAAAAACAAATGCGTATAATTTTGCGAACTCCTGGATGAAATATATATCCTATGATGTGCATTAACTGAAGAAATTGTAAAGTACCAGTGTGGAATAAAAATGTATGTCAAAACACACATCATATGCCATAGGAATCTACTTGCATTGATGTTAAACTGAGTGAGTTACTGTAGAAATATTAGGATTAGTATGCACCATTCACTGAAGTTAGTTGTCAGTACAAGGAAACATTATGTGTTTCAGGTGGAATAATATTACTGAGAATAATCTTTTGAAATATTGATTGTAAATTCACATACATGAACATGAATGAATTTATAGAGTGTATAATAAGACACATATATTTCATATTTTGAAAAATCTGGAGAATGTGTGTGTGTGTGTGTGTGTGTATATATATATATATATATATATATATATATATATATATATATGCAAAACACACAGAGACATTAAAAATTAGCAATATATATGCCAATTGAAATTCATCGTGAAATATAAATCATCCACATATCCAAAAATATTTATTTTATTGAACATTGATTTATGTATAATGTTGTTCAACTAGGATATTTACCCATAGTTTGAATTTTCAGTTCCAACAGGGTTTAAGAGGAGTGATATCTGCTCACAATTTGTATCTGCCAAATCAGCCATCTCAAAAGAATGTACGTGTGATACTAGGTAAGAATCTATATGTGCATATAAAATTACATGTGCTGAATAGGCTACAGAGAAAGGGAGACATGAATTCATATATTTGTTAACTTTAAAACACATGGAGAACTCTTTCTACAAATAATTGACTAGATTTATAACTCCTACTCTATATAATGCAAAAGGCAATTCCAAAAATACACCATGCCTCCTCTGAACTGCTTGTATTTCTTTTCTTTTTGGTTTATTTTTCTCCATTTATTAGCATTAATAGTCAGAGTCTAGTAGGGTAGGTGTTAGTGTCCAGTATTCAATATTTCGAATGGATAATTGGAAAATTAATCCAATGTGTATGTAAATATGTGGTACACAAAAATCTTCCCACTCTCATCCAGAACAATGCATTGACATTACAATCGCCCAGAGTAAGACATAATTAGAGGAGAAGAATTAGAAAATCTGTGAATAAATATCTGTAATGGAATATGCTCAAGAGTTCACAACCTTGGAGGTGGTAGAGGAGATTCCAAAGGTAAGGGACAGGGTAAACACTCCACAAATATGAAACTCTGCTGGCCTAATGACTTCTTGAAAATCTGCCTCTGAGGTTGGGCACTTGAAATATATGTTGTTGTCGGGAGCTTTAGCTTCCTTTGTAGTGAGACCATCAAAGCTGTGTCTGCATCTATGTGACCTGGAGGACATGGTTTCTAATTTTCCAATAAACATGAGGCAGCAGTGCTGAATTTTCTCTTTGTAGGTAAACTGTCACCACTAAGGGCAAAATTTGTCCCTGTGTGGACTTTAAAGCCTTGGTCATCTTCCACATTTTATAGTCTTTCTTGGTGTTGCACTGGGAATTTGGTATTTGCTTCACAGAATGCAAGTACTTCAACAGGGACACAGTCCTGGAGGTAGTTCTGTCACATGTTTTGAGTCAGGGTATACAGGAGAATGCACCAACTAGGCTTCTTTCCCATATACCTTGCCCCCTTGACAATAATAACCTGATTGTGAACATTGCCCATAAACCTCTCCATATAACAAGATGCCTTTATATATAAGGCTATGCTGGCTGCACCACGTCAGCCCCAAGGATTTGGAACTCAAAAGCAGATCCACAAGGCCCAACAACAGAAGTTTTATCACACACCTTCACATCAAAACTCTGGTCCCACAACTCAGCAGGCTCCAACTTACTGGCATCTCTGTTCTACACCATTTTCATGAAACCCAGTCAATCAAGGCACTGTCTGGTACACTTATGATCAGCAACAGTACATCCAAACTTTTTCTGGGCCACCATTTCGTCATCCTCCACTTTTCGTGGTGTTTCTTGTTTTTGCACTGGGATTTTGGTATTCGCTTCACGAAATACAAAGAATTCAACTGTTACCCAGTGCGTGAGGCAGTTCTGTCACGTGTGGTAGATCAGGGTCTGCAGAAGAATGCACCAAACAGGTTTATATCCCACATATATTGCCCTCTTGACCATAGCAACCTGATTCTGAACATTGCCCTGAAACCTCTCCATATAACAAGATACATTTACATATAAGGGTCTGCTGGCTGCACCATGTAAGTCACAAGCCGTTTGGAAGCCAATGGGAGATCCACATGGCCCAAACACAGATGTTTTATCACACACCTGCCCACCACTGCTCTAGACCCACTCCAACTTCCTGACTCTGTGTTCTTCATCATTTTCATGAAAACCAGTCAATCAAGGCACTGTCCAGCATACTCATGATCAGCCACAGGATATCCAAAGATGCTCCAATGCCACCTGGTCATGGAAAATTTAAAAATTTCATGATATTTGTCTAGCCAATTTTCAAGGATGAAGTTGGAGGCACTGTGGTTTTCAATTCATTCTGGAACCATTAAATGGTGAGGAAGCTCACCTCAGTGGAATGCCTGGAGAAATCTCTCAGGCAAAGCTTCCCAAAGAGTGGCCAAAATGTCACATGAACTCAGGCCATTAAGGTCTACAATGTGACGTCCATGTGTGTTTCGACTCTTAACTATGGATGCCAAGTCTTTCAGAATAAAATCATGTGATATCCTGTCTGAGATTCCCAGTGCTCTGTGAAAAGCCACCCTGGGCCTACATCTCAGTTTCCAAGGGCGACTATGATGCGTGGCCTCCGAAAACCCCAACACAATTCATGGCAATACTTCTCTGAGGTCAGTTCCAAAACTCAGTCACTAAGGGGAATCACACCAGAGTTCAAGCTCAGGTGGACCCAGTCATCTCTTTCAACCGCCACACAAATGACCACAATTAAAAGCAAAACACTCCCACATAACCCTCATCTTCTTACCTATAGACACTCATCATAACCTCTGGCTGGATGTTTCCATGAGGGGTGCAGCCCAAGACAGTGTCCAAATTAACCTCCCTTGCCCTCATTTGCCTAAAGTCAGGGTGGCCTGGACACCTGTCCTGGGAACAAGGAGTGATCAAATAGGCCTAGTGTTAATACTGCTCTGCTTCTCCAATTTGAGGCCTACTGAGTGGCAGGTATAGATTCTTTATGTGATTTGGATTCAGTTGAAAATCCAAGCACCTACAGGCTAGCCTCTGCAGCATTTGAAGAATGCATTTGAACCAAAATTTCCTATTCACACATGATGGATTTCATGAACCTTACAGAGGAAGTGAGAGACTTCTTCCACAATGACTGCTCTTTTGGCCAATTTAGTTTTGGATGCACACATGGGATCTTTCTTTAGATCCATCAGGTGCTGAGAATCTAAGCCACAGCCTCTCACAAGACCTAGAGCCTGATTCAGACACATCTCTTTCCAAAGCAATTAAGCAAAGAGCCACAGGCGATGCCCATTCATTTCCATTTGAAAACTGTTTTCCTCAGGCTTCACAAAAAACGAACAAAAACCAGGTGTTTATCCAGGATATCATGGAGAAAGGCATTGGGCTCAATTGCCAAAAAATGGACAGGGGGGCCCAATGCTCTGGGGCCCAAAATCACAAATATACAGAGCACTGGAAGAACCCAGCAACCATACAGATTAATGCCCAGGACACATTGTCCATCAGATCCCTCATCAGACAAAACCAGAGAGAGCACAGGGTTGGATATCTGCGCCTCCGGCAGATCGGTACTAACTCCAGAGATGCGAATTCAAATCATTCCCACAGGGGTTGAAGGACCTCTTCTCAAAGGAACAGTATGCTTATTATTGGGATGCAGCTCTTCTACTCTAAAAGGACTTATGATAACTCCTGGGGTAATTGATCCCGATTATGAAGGTGAAATAAAAATTGTAGCCAGTTCTCCAAAGGGTATATAAGTTATTTCACCAGGAAATAGAATAGCACAGTTACTAATAATACCCAGCTTACATGATAAATTATTTAGTCGTACTGTAGAAAGAGGTTCAAAGGGATTAGGCTCCACAGGTGTAGATTGGGCTATGCTTTCATTAAATTTAGATTCTCGCCCCATGCTAAAACTAAATATTCAAGGACATGAATTTAATGGGCTACTAGGTACAGATGCAGAACTTAGCATCATCTCTCGTCAAGAATGGCCAAAACATTGTCCATTTCAACAAGCCAATCAAATGCTTCGAGACCTAGGAGTGGTGGCTAATCCCCATTAAAGTGCAATGGCATTAGATTGGAAGGATCCTGAAGGATGTGAAGGAACTATACAGCCATATGTATTGGATCATCTTCCCGTAAATTTATGGGAATGAGACATCCTAGATCAATTAAGTTTGACAGTAACAAATAACATCAATCAAAATGCACCTACTATTATGGATAGACAGGTTTTTAGGAAAGGAAAAAGATAAGAAAAACAAGAACAAGTTATAGCAGCACCAATACAAATAGATCAAGGAACAGATAGACATGGGTTGGATTTTCAGAAAGGGGCATTGAGACAATAAAAATTACTTGGAAATCAGAAAGACCAGTATGGTTTCCTCAGTGGCCCCTGACTAAAGAAAAGATACAAGCAGCCCATGACCTGGTCAAAACACAATTAGCGGAAGGACATATACAATCTTCTGTATCTCCCCATAATACTCCAATTTTTTTCCTCAAAAAGAAATCTGGTAAATGGAGATTATTGCAAGATTTAAGAGCCATTAATAAGGAGATGGTTATTATGGGACCTGCTCAATTGGGAATTCCTCAATTGTCTGCTTTGCCAAAAACTTGGTATGATTTCATTATAGATATTAAAAATTGTTTTTTTTTTCAATTCCAATTCATCCTGAGGATAGTCCACGTTTTGCATTTACTATCCTTGCACTGAATCATGAAGGTCCTGATCAGAGATATGAGTGGAAAGTACTCCCTCAAGGGATGGCTAGCAGCCCAACTATGGGTCAAATTCATGTTAACAAAGTAATCCATTCACTTAGAGATCAAAATCCTACACTACAAATATTTCACTATATGGAAAAAACTAAGCACACAGAACTAAAAACCCATTGCTAGAATGTTATGCCACACTAACAAACTTAAAAAAAATAATAATCTATAGATAGCAATAGATAAAGTACAATTAAATTTTGCAATTAATTATTTGGGAGATCTATTATCCACAACCATGGTTAGTCCACAAAAAATTCAAATACAAGTAGATCAACTCAAATCAATTAATGACTTTCAAAAGTCATTAGGAGACATAAATTGGATAAGACTTTATCTAGGTATACCAACAGGAGTTTTGGGACCTTTATTTGACATACTAAAAGGTCCATCAGATTCGAATTTACCCAGAATGTTAACGCCTGAAGCAAGAAAGGCATTAAAAATCTTTGAAATATATATGTGAAATATGAATTTGAATAGAGTTGATATAGTTTTGCTTTTATTATTTATTGCACTACGAACAAAAATATTCTTACAGGAGTATTTTGGCAAGAAGGTCCATTAATATGGATACATTTATCTTATTTTTCTAACACTATTATTACTAGGTATCCTGAGGCTGAGGGACAATTAATACACATAGGAATAAACGCAGCAAAGGGTGTGTTTGCAATTTCTCCCAATAAAATTATTACTTCATATACTATGAACCAATTTATGAATTAGCTAATGAGTTAAATACTTGGGCAATAATCATGTGTAAATCTAATGTTTCATTTGATAACTTTTTACCATCTAATCCTTTATTGTCTTTTTCGTCATTGCATCCTGTAATTTTTCCAAAAATGACAAGAAAAACACCTATCATGAATGCTCCAAATATATTCACTCATGGGTCAAATAATGGTACAGCAGCAATTGTTACACCTGATCAAACTTTAACATTTTTAGTACCGAAACAATCAGCTCAAAAGGTAGAGCTTAATGCAGTATTACAAGCTTTTGTGATGTTTAATTTTCTGTATTTAATTTATTTTCCGATAGTCAGTATATTGTTAATGCTATAGTATCCCTTGAAGACGCTGGTAGGATTTTCCCTTCCTGTACTGTTTTCTCTTTGCTTTCCACTATACAATATCTAATCTGGGACAAAAAGACCCATTCTTTATAGGACATATCAGGGCACATACAGGATTGCCTGGATCCCTTATTTTGGGCAATGATTTAGCAGATAAAACTACGCATGACATACATTCATATTTTCTCTACACTAGAAGAAGCTTTAAATTTTCATAAAGAGTTCCATGTCAATGCTAATACTTTACAAAAGAGTTTTAAAATAACTAAGGAACAAGCTAGACAAATAATAAAACAATTTCAAAATTGTGTGACCTTTTTACCACAAGTTAATCTTGGAGTCAGTCCTAGAGGATTGATACCTAACCATATTTGGCAAATGGATGTCTCACACTTGCCAGAGTTTGGAAAATTAAAATATTTGCATGTTACAGTTGATACTTGTTCTGGATTTATGATGGGCTCCCTTCATGCCGGAGAAAAAACTAAAAATGTTATAGCTCATTGCTTATAAAATTTTGCCACTGTGGGCATTCCAAAACAGTTAAAAACAGATAATGCCCCTGGTTATACTTCTACCTCTTTCAAACAATTTTGCTCATCATTTGGTATTACTCATATTACAGGAATCCCTTACAATCCACAGGGACAAGGCATAGTTGAAAGAGCACATCAAACTATTAAAATGTACTTATTAAGGCAAAACGACGGAATTGGAAAGGGTATATAGTCCCCAAAGATAAACTTAAAATAACCCTTTTTACTCTAAACTTTTTAAATTTGAATTCATCAGGACTTAGTGCTGCAGAAAGGCATATGTGTCCAAAAAATGTGCATAAGCCCAAGGTACTTTGGAAGGATATTCTAACAGGACAATGGAAAGGTCCTGACCCAGTAATTGTCTGGAGTCAGGGGTCTGTTTGTGTGTTTCCACAGGAAGAACAGCAGCTTATTTGGATTACAGAGAGATTAACTAAAGTGATTTCTATAGACCAAAAAGAAGATGATTTGGCTCAAATCCATAATAGCTGATATCCAAAACTCCAGTTTGCCTGTCCTTACATCTGCGAAAAAACCAGGATGCTTTTTTCAATATCTATTTTATTATTTCCCTTTCCCACATTCTATTTTGTTTTTTGAGCTCATACAGACCTAGATAAATGTTTTGCTGATTCCAATGGTGATTTCACCTGTAAAAAATTATAATTCCTTTACTATTATGTTATGTGTTTTATGTATTATATTATGTGTGCACACTTGTGTTTTGTGATATATGTTTGAATGTACGTATGTCCATATATCATATATGATCAGCACTAATGAAAAAAAGGATCCAAATATTTTTATTTATTCACGGGATTTAAATGGTTTAAATTAAATTGGATAAACAACTGTTGAGGATTGTTTTAACATATGAACAAAAAACGAGGTGAACAGAACTGTTTGTTTACTTTCACCTTTCCTTTTCATTATATTTAATAATTCTCTTCACGATAATATAAATTGTTAAGAAAATTGTGTTCTTTTAGTGCCTTCTGGAATGTTACATAATTTTTTCTATATCCATTATTGCCACAATTCCTATTTTCATCCCAGTGCTGGTGAAGACAATCATAAAACCAATTTACAGCTTCTGCAATAGCCATCACTGAACTGCTTGCAGAACATGCCTGGACTATGTATCACTTGTATGCATTGTGAACTCACTTGTATGCATTGTGCACTGTTGGTGCAGCAACTTGTGATAATGTTGGGGTATTAATGCTGATGCTGTCATCGGTGGTACAATTTTTCCAAAAGGAGCCATTAACTGGCTTGGTGTATGTTCCCTATTCTCACTTGATAGAGGTCAGGAACCTAACAGAGGAAGGCGAAAGCCTTCATCCGCAATGACTGCTCTTTTGGCCATTTTGGTTTTGGATGCACACATGGGATCTTTCATGAGATCCATCAGGTGCTGAGAATTTAATCAACAGCCTCCCACAAAGCTAAGAGGCTGATTCAGACACAACCCTTTCCAAAGCAATTAAGCAAAGAGCCACAAGTGATGCCAATGCATTTCCATTTGAAAACTGTTTTCCACAGGTTTCACAAAGGGGTGGCCTGAGGCAAAGATCTTCCTGACATTCAGGTCAACAGAACAATAGGTAAGCAAAAGGCCCAAAGCAGGGTTTCTCCACTGAGACTTTACTGGTCACACTGATATCTGAGTTTTCTGAGTTGCTCGCCATTCCCTTAAGCTATCCAGAACATGGCCATGTCACAGAGCTTGGAGGTGGTACATATCTTGGACACAAAACCATGAGCCTATTCTGGAGAGTGGCCAGAATTCAGGAAGAAAACAGCAACTTAGGAAATTAGCAAGTCTTGCCCATTGATAAGGAAAGAGACAGTCCATTCATAAATTGGGCAGGATGAATGCTGGGGAGCTTTCTACTAGACAGGATACATCCATTGAATCACTCTCTTTTCTAATGTCTACAACCACGGACACCGTGGGATACACAGATATAGGAACACTCGCCTTGTCAAAGAGTTATTAAAAAGTGTTCACTCCAAACCAAACAAACCATCTTTTCTATATATTTTCAGAACATGAGACAAACGACAAACCCACACCCACACACCCACAAAGGCACCTCCTTCCCCCAAATGGGTCTGTGATTATCCGGAGTGTCCTCTGACTGGTGGGCCACACTATGTTCCCCTGAAATGGCCTGTCCTGTATCAAATCAGGTCTCCTTGGCTAACTCTGTGAAGTTGTCAGGAGCCAGCGGTGAGTCCCTATCTCGTTGCTCAGGAAAAGCAACTCTTCAGAGCTTTTCTGGCATTTGGCCATTCTCACATCAGTAGGTACCAAGAAAGAATGACTCTATTCTTGGAAAATCCAAACAAGTAAGACCACTGGGACTGGGACTGGGACTGGCTCTGGGTGCCTGGTTCCTGGATCCCAAGTTCAGAGAGTTCCAACAACCAAGGAAGTGAGGCAAGTCACTTACTACAGGAACTGAATGAGTTCACTGCCTTGGCAACCACTTTGTCCTAACAGTTGATTCAAAGGGTCCCATGAGATGGAGGCTGCCCCCTGCTTCCTGTGACACTTTCACAAGTTATAATGGTATATCAACCATAGACAACTGGGAACAGCTTTTCACCCAGGCCTGGTTTGGTCCATCTTCTCTACATTAAAAAGAGAGAATCTGATTCAGACACATCCCTTCATCCTGACCAGGTTTTTTTCCATGGAAGATGACTTTTGCTCTCTCAGGTCTTTCATAGCTGCCTACAACTTATCCAGTGATCATTTCTGTATGGACATTTGAGGTTCTCAAAAGGTGGCAGATCCTCTACATTCCCTGCTCTTCTGTAAAGTTAAATTGAGGTAACAGTGTATGATTAGGGTTAAAAACATGATCAATTTGGGTGAGGATTAATTCTGAGGGTTGAACAATGGTATTGGGAACCTGCGATATTTACAAGAATATATAGGTGAAATATAAGTATGAAAACAGAAATCTAGGTAAAATTTGAAGCCTAGAAGGGCATTGAGCCCTTGATTGTGTTACTTAGCATTGAATTACGTTCTGAACAGTTGTCTCAGATAAATCGATATACATTGGAATAGGACCAAGTACCTTGGATGATTGAATGTAGAAAAGAACATCCAGCCAAAAAGGGATAGTCAGTAGGATTAAGAAGATAGTCGGTATGTTTAGGAAGAAGAGTGAGTTTAGGATTTGTAACAAAAGTTCTTTAGCAATAGGGTTTCGGTTAGAGAGTGAATGTAAATGTGAGCACATGTGAACAGTCACAATGATGACCTGGGGAAAATATGTAGGAAGCAGATATCAATAGAGACGTTACAAAATCAGGCAAAGTATAAGTGAGTGATAGGATTAGACATTTTAAACAGGGTTGAGTTTGGATATATAATTGTAGAAAGAAACAAATATGCAGTCACTAGTAAGATTGACATTTGAGAGCATAGGCAACCTGGACATGGATGTTTTTAGTAATCCATGCTCACTTTCCTTTTAGGCTTTGGTACAATCATAAGTGAGACCTTTGCATTTTGTGTCCCGAATATTACTCTGATAAAACGTATATGTAGATAAGGTGACATGACTATTTCTTCCACCATTTCTGGGAGGACTATTTTGAAGAAGTATAAATTAGTATTGGGGGTACAAAGAGGTGTACACTGTGTCATACACTATATTGATAATGCATTAATAGACCATAATGTGAATAAATAATATAACTGGTTCCACTTTAAATAATGGATTGAATTGATATCTGAAAATATATAAGAAATCTTATATTGGTATACAATCATTCATTCCAGCGAGTTATACATCTAATGGTAATATTAGGGTTATGGTTTATCATGAAGGTTGTGTGAGTTTTGCTTCAAAAGTGATTATGGAAATCAAAAAAATGTGTTTGGAAAGAAGTCTCATGAAAAGATCAGTCAAGGAACATGGAGGAATACATGTGTTCTGAAGCAGGAAGTGATTGAAAGTGAAACAAATGCCTATAAATTTGTGAACTTGTGGATGAAATATATATCCTATGATGTCCATAAACTGAAGAAATAGTAATGTTGAAGTGTTGAATAAAATTGAACATCAAAATACACATCATGGCTCATAGTAATCTACTTGAATTGATGTTAAACAGGGTCAGTTTCTATTGAAATGTTAGGATATGTATGCACCATTCTAAGAAGTTAGTTTTCAGTACTAAAAAAAAAATATGTATTTCAGGTGGATTAATATTTCTGAGAATAATCTTCTGAAAACTTGATTATAAATCCATAAACATGAATATGAATGAATTTAGGGAGAGTATAATAAGACACATCTTTCATATTTTGAAAAATATGGAGAGTGTGTGTATATATGTATACAAAACACACACGCAGACCTTAAAAATAGCAATATATATGCCAATCGAAATTCATCATGAAAAATAACTCATCTGCATATCCAAAATTATTCATTTTACTGAACATGGATTTTTGTACAAGGTTGTTCAAATAGGAAGCTCACCCATGGGTTAAATTTTCAGTTCCAACAGCTTTTTGGAGGAGTGATCACTTCTCACAATTTGTATCTGTCAAGTCAGCCACCTCACGAGAATGTACGTCTGATACCAGGTAGGATTCTATATGTGCATATAAAAACTCATGTGCTGAATTGGCTAGAAAGAAAGGGAGACAGTAATTCATCTATTTGTTAAATTTAAAAACACATGGAGAACTATTTCACTTAAAAATTAACTAGATGTATTACTCCTACCCTATGTAATACAAAAGGCAAGTCCTACTATACACCATGCCTCCTCTGAAATCCTTGTATTTCTATTCTGTTTGGGTTATTTTTCTCCATCATATTAGGATTTTTAGTCAGAGTCTAGTAGGGTATGGGTTAGTGTCAGGGATTCAGTATTTCAAATATATGATGCACAAAAATCTTCCCACTCTCATCCAGAAAAATGCCTTGACATTACCCTCACCCCAAGTAAGACACAAATAGAGGAGAAGAGTTAAAAATTCTGTGAATACATATCAGGAATGGAATATGCTCAGGAGCTCACAACCTTGGAGGTGGTAGAGGAGTCTTCAAAACTTAGGGACAGGGTAAACACTCCACAAACATGGAGCTCTGCTGGCCTAAAGACTTCTTGAGAAACTGCCTGTGAGTTTGGGCACTTGAAATATATGTTTTTTTCAGGAGCTTCCTTTGTAGTGAGACCATCAAATCTGGGTCTACATTTATGTGACCTGGAGGACATAGTCCCTTATTGTCCTCTGAACATGAGGCAGCATTGCTGAATTCTCTATATGTAGGTTAACTGTGTCCACTGGGGGCTAAGTGTCTCCCCGTGTGGACTGTGAAGCCATTTGGTCATCCTCCACTTTTTTTGGTGTTTCTTGCTGCTGCAGTGGGAGTTTGGTAAATACCAAACTTCACAAAATACAAGGAGTTCAATTGCGACAAAGTGCTGGAGGGAGTTCTGTCAAGTGTGGTGGATCATTGTCTGCAAGAGAATGCACCAACCATGCTTCTATCCCACATATCTTGCCCCCTTGACCATAGCATCCTGATTCTGAACATTGCCCTGAAACCCCTCCAAATAACAAGATGCTTTTACATATAAGGGTCTGCTGGCTGCACCATGTCAGTCACAATCCATTTGGAAGCCACTGGAAAATCCACATGGCCCCACCACAGAAGTTTTATCACATACCTGCCCTCCACTGCTCTAGGCCAACTACTGAGCAGGCTCCAACTTACTGGCATCCTTGTTCTACAGCATTTTCATGAAACCCAATCAATCAAGGCACTGTCTGGTATACTCATGATCAGCAACCGGACATCCAAACTTTCTCCAGTGCCACCTGGTCATGGGAATTTCAAAAATTTCATGGTATTTATCTAGCCATTTTTCAAGGATGAAGTTGGAGGCACTGTGGGTTTCAAATCATTCAGGAACCATTAAATGTTGAGAAAGCTCATTTCAATGAAAGCTCTGGAGGACTCTCACAGGCAAGGCTTCCCAAAGACTGGCCAAAAGGTCATATGAAGCCAGGGGTATTGAGAGCTACAATGTGTTGTCCATGTGTATTTTGAGTCTCAACTATGGCTGCCATATCATTCAGAATGAAATCATGTGATATCCTGGCTGAGATTCACAGTGCTCTGTGGAAAGCCACACTTTGCCTAGATCTCAGTTTCCAAGGGCGACTCTCATTCGTGGCCTAATAAAATTCCAACAAAATTAATGATAATACTTCTCTGAGGTCATTTCCAGAACTTAGTCTCTAAGGGAATTAACACCAGAGTTCAAGCCCAGGTGGACCCAGTCATCTCTTTCAACCACCACACAAATGAATACAATTAGAACCAAAACACTCCCACATGGCTCTCATCTTCTTCCATATAGACACTCATCATAACCTCTGTATGAAGGTTTCCATAAGGGGTGCAGCCCACGACAGTGTCCAAAATAAACTCCCTTGCCCCTCATTTGCCTTAATTCAGGGTGGCCAGAACACAATTCCTCTGAACCAGAAGTGATCAAATAGGCCTGCCTTCATGCTGCTCCGCTTCTCCAATTTGAGGCCTAATGACTGTGGGGTTTATATTCTTTATGTGAATTGGAGTCATGAGAAAACCCAAGCACCTATAGGCTAGCCTCTGCAGGGATTTAAAGATCTCATTTGCCCCAAAAGATCGCTATTCTCACTTAATGGAGGTCAGGGACTTTACATATGGAGGCGAGAGACTTCATCCAGAATAACTGGTATTTTGGCCATTTTGGTATTGGATGCACAGATGGGATCATTCTTTTGATCCATCTGGTGCTGAGAATGTAAGCCACAGCCTCACACATGAAAAAAAGACTGATTCAGACACATCCCTTTTTAAAGCAATTAAGCAAAGAGACACAGGTGAGGCCTATTTATTTCCACTGAAAACTTTTCTTCAGGCTTCACAAACGGTTGGCCTGAGGCAGAGACCTTACTGACATTCAGGGCAATAAAACAATATGTAAGCAAAAGGACCAAAGCAGGGTTTCTCCACTGAGACTTTACTGGTCACAATGATATCTGAGATTTCTAAGAAGCTCGCCATGCCCTTCAGCTATCCAGTTCATGTCCATGTCACAGAGCTTGGAGGTGGTACATATCTTGGACACAAAACCATGAGCCTATTCTTTAGAGAGGCCAGAATTCAGAAAGAAAACAGGAACTTAGGAGGATAGCAGGTGTTGCCCATCCATAAGTCAAGCTGCAGTCCATTCATAAATTGGGCAGGATGAATGCTGGGAAGCTTTCTACTAGACAGGATACATCCATTGATGCATTCTTTCTTCTCATGTCTACATCCACGGACACCATGGGATACACAGTCATAGAAACACTCGCCTTGTCAAAGGACTTACTAGAAACAGTTCACTCAATCCAGATAAACCACCTTTAATACCTATTCTCAGAACAAGAGAATACCACAAACCTACACCCACACCCACAAAGGCACCTCCTTTCCCCAAGTAATTCTGAGACTATCCGTAGTGTCCTCTGACTGGTGGGCCACAGTATGTTCCCTCAAAATGGCATGTCCTGTCTCAGATCTGTTCTGCTTAGCCAACTCTGTGAAGTTGTCAGGAGCCAGTGGTGAGCCCCTACCTGCTTTCTCAGGAAAGGCCCCTCTTCAGAGCTCGGCTGACATTTGGCCATCCTCACATTAGTAGGTACCAAGACAGACTGACTCTGTCCTTGGGAAAAGCAAACAAGTTAGCCCACTGGGACTGGTACTGGGACTGGCTCTGTTTGCTTGGCTTCCTGGATCCCAAGTTCAGAGAATTCCATCACCAAGGAAGTGAGGTAAGGTCACTTCCTTCAGAAACTTATGAGGTCACTGCCTTGTTAACCACTTTGTCCTAACAGTTGATTCCAAGGTTCCCATGAGATGGAGGCAGCCCCTACATCCTGTGACACATTAAGAAGTTAGAATTGTGTATCAACCATAGGCACCTGGGAACTGCTCTCCAGACAGGCCTGGTTTGGTCCATCTTCTCTACAAAAATAAGAGAGAGGCTGATCCAGACACATCAATTCATCCTGACCAGGTTGTTTGCCATGGAAGATGACTATTGCTCTCTCAGATCCTACATAGCTGCCTACATCTGCTCGAAGGATCATTTCTCCATGGATCTTTGAGGTTCTCAGCAGTTGGAAGATGACCTACATTCCTATATTTAATGGCCAACTCTGTACCAGCTCTTCTGTAAGTTATATTAAGGGAAGAGTGTACGGTTAGGTTTAATAACAGCTTCAATTTTGGTTAGGAATCATTCTGTGGGATGAATAATGGTATTGGCAACTTGTGATATTTACAAGAGTATATAGGTGAAATATAAGTATGAAAGCAAAAATTTAGGTAAGAGTTGAAGCCCAGAAGAACAGTGGGCACGTGAGTGGGATACTTAGCTTTGAATAATGTGCTGCACAGTTGTCTCAGATAAATCAATATACAATGATATAGTACCTTGTACCTTGGATGATTGAGTGTTGAAGAGAACACCCAGTCAAAAAGCGATAGTCGGTAGGATTAGGAAGGTAGCAGTAGACTTAGAAAGAAGAGTGAGTATAGGATTTGGACCAAAAGTTCTTTAGCAATAGGGTTTCGGGTAGAGAGTGAATGTAAATGTCAGCACATGTGAAGAGTCAGTCACAATGATGAACTGGGGAAAACATGTAGGAATGCAGACATCAATAGAGATATTATGAAATCAAGCAAAGTATAAAGAGAGTGATAGGATTAGACATTTTCAACAGGCTTGAGGTTGAATATATAATCTTAGGAAGAAACAAATATGTAGTCACCAATAGGATTGACATTTGAGAGCATTAGGCAACCTGGAAATGGATAATTTTAGTAATCCATGATCACTTTCAAATTAGGTTTTGGTACAATTGTAAGTGTGATCTTTACTTTTTGTGTCCAGAATATTTATGTGATAAAATATAAATGTAGATCAGGTGACATGAGTATTTCTTCCACCATTTCTGGGAGCAATATTTTGAAGACGTATAAATTAGTATGGGGGTACAAATAGGTTTACCCTGTGTCTATGAATATAAAGATAATGCATGAATAGACCATACTGTGAATAAATAATATAACTGGATCCACTTTAAATAATGGATTGAATAGATATCTGAAAATATATAAGAAATGTTATATTGATATACAATCATTCATTCTAACCAGTTATATATCTAATGGTCATCTTAGGGTTACGGTTTATCATGAAGGGTGTGTGAGTTTTGTTTCAAAAGTGATAATGGAATTCAAAAATAATGTATTTGAAAAAAAATTTCATGAATAGACCAGTCAAGAAATATAGAGAAATACATGTGTTCTGGAGCAGGAAGTGATTGAAAGTGAAACAAATGCCTATAAATTTGCTGATTAGTGGATGAAATATATATCCTATGATGTGCATAAACTGCACTGTACCAGTGTTGAATAAAAATAAATGTCAAAATACACATAATGTCCAATAGGAATCTATTTGCATTGATCTTAAACTGGGTCAGTTACTGTAGAAATATTAGGATTTGTATGCACCTTTCACTGAAGTTAGTTATCAGTACCAGGAAACAAATATGTATTTCAGGTGGATGAATATTTCTGAGAATAATCTTCTGAAATATTGATTATTAATCCACATACATGAACATGAATGAATTTAGGGAGTGTATATAAGACACATATTTCATAATTTGAAAAATCTGGAGAGTGTATATATATATATATATATATATATATATATACACACACACACACACACACACACACACACACACACACAAACAAACAGACATTAAAAAGTCACAATATATATGCCAATCGAAATTCACCATGAAATACATATCATCCACAGATCCAAAAACATTCATTTTACTGAACATGGATTTATGTATAATGTTGTTCAACTAGGAAGCTTCCCTTAGTTTGAATTTGCAGTTCCAACAGCGTTTAGGAGGAGTGATATCTTCTCACAATTTGAATCTGCCAAGTCAGGCACCTCACAAAATATACTTGTGATATCAGATAGGAGTCTATATGTGCATATAAAAATACATGTGCTGAATAGGCTACAGAGAAAGGGAGACAGGGATTCACATATTTGTTAAATTTAAAAATGCATGGAGAACTATTTGAAATAAAAATTGACTAGATTTACAACACCTACCCTTTATCTTTCGAAAGGCAAGTCCAATATACACTATGCCTCCACTGAAATGTTGTATTTCAATTCTCTTTGGGTTATTTTTCTCCATCATATTAGTATTAGTAGTTAGAGTCCAGTAGGGTATGGGTTATTGTGAGGGATTTAGTATTTTGAATGGAAAATTCGAAAATGAATCCAATGTGTATGCAAATATGTGGTATACAATTATCTTCCCACTCTCATCCAGAACAATCCCTTGAAATTACCTTCACCCCAAGAAAGACACAATTAAAGAAGAAGAGTTAGAAATTCTGTGAGTACATATCTGGAATGGAAAATGCTCAGGAGTTCACAAACTTGGAGGTGGTGGAGGATTTTCCAAAAGTAAGGGACAGGGTTGATCACCCAACCTGATCTTTCATTAAAATTGGGATCCATCTTGCCACAAAGCCATGAAAAGATAATTTTTCTTTACTATATATTACTGCAAATTCTGAACCTGCTTGGAATGCCTGCCCATGCCTTGAACTCACCCATGCCTGGCTTTCTGACCAGATCGCAGCCCTCTCTGAAACATTAGTGACACCTCATAAATTTTGGCCTTCCCTGGCCAGAAAACGACCCTCTCTGAGGCTCTAATGGTCCTCATAATTTCTGATGCTGGGGCCAGTAAAAAAAATGTAAACTACAATTAGTGTGATGCTTGTCAAGGTTCTGTTTTCTGTAACCCCCCATTTGTGTAACTTTCTGGGATACAAAGCTTGTCTGTAGGAAAGGTGGGGATGCTGTCTTGTTCCCACCGTTTTGAGAGGGAGAGGCAGCCAGGCCAGTTGAAATAATAAGCTTGCCTTAATTTGATTTTAATTTGAGTCAGTGGTCTTTTCTTGCATCCTGGTCTAACATTTTGGATTTCCCCAGTGAGATGACCTGACCAGATCACAAGACCAGACTGCTGGAAATTCTGAAGCTGGTTTTTCCTCCAGGGCTCCGGGCTTCAGAGTCAAGTTCCAAGGCCTTGGAGTGAGCCTTCAGTCGGGGAGCACTGCAGTGAACCATCACACTAAAACTGTTAGCAAGCACCTGGTGGAGGAGGCCTCTATAGGTAAGTGGCGCATTTATAACATCTGATATCCGGTTAAGAGAAATCTCTTCTGATGACAGAGAGGTGGCCTGGGGAGGCTCACATATACTACTGCCCGGGACAGTAACAAGAATCATTCTGTCCTCTGCTCTGTTCTGTAGGGAATTCCTCTGAAATGATAGAGAGGTGCCGACAGGTATGCAGGAGCTACTAACCTGGAGCTTTAGCAAGACGTTGCATTGCTCCTCTGTTTTTCTGTTTCAGCACGGGTTTCTGTTTCTTTGTGTTTTGTTCTGTGTTCTGTATTTTTGTTTGTTTGTTTGTTTTTGTGCCTTTTGTTGTGTGATTTCTGTGGTAAAAACTTAAGGATATTGGACGTGAAAATGGGTAATAAAGCAAGTAAGCCTGACACCATTTTGGAATGTGTTTTAAGGAACTGTGATGAACTTTACCCCCCTTTGTTAAGCAGGATAAGAGAATCCCCTAGCTGGCTGCCTGGAGCACACCCACTGCAGAGGGCAATGACTGCTGGCGACCTAAGAACTGAGTATCTCTCAGGTTAACAAGTGAAACTCCTTTAAAACCCGTTGTCCCTCCAGATCAAGAGAGTCACCACAATGGGCAGAGTCCCCTGTGTTTCTCCTTTGTTAGCAAAGCAGTAAAAGTCCCTTTTTATTTTTCTCAAACCCTGTCTTCATTATTAAATTGGTATTAATTGGCTTCAAGTTCAGGAACCGAAATTTAAGTTACAAATTGTGATACCCCCCCCCCGACCCTGGAACTTTTTGAGAGCTGACTACAGAAATGTTCGGAGATGGAGCATATTTGGGGTGGAACTGAACCAGAGGAACTAATACTGTAAATAAAAGGAGAGACTGAGGGACTCTCAGCAGCTGCCAAAACCCTGTTGCTTCAGGGAATTCCCTCCTTCCTTCCTTGCACTGTAAGGATTATGGAACCTCTGTCTTCTTAAAAAAAGAGAAAAAGAAAAAGGGGACACTAAATGCAGTAAAGTCACCATGAAGACCCTTGATATTACATTTCAGGTTGCCCCTCTGTGAAAACATCTGGTCCCCTTCTGGGGATATCTATCGTGCCACTGGTGTAGCAGACTTTTCTCTTATCTGCTCTGTTTTAAAGGCTTCTGTCTGTCAGCCATAGTCTGGAGCTCCTTTCTGTCTGTCTTGGGTCTTTGTTTCTGGCCCTTTAAGACTTGTGCAATAATGTGTTGATATTATAAATTGTTTCTTGGGAATAATCTTAGCTGAATGTGTGTCTAAATGATGATGTTTTATTTTAGCAATCTGGTATCTGAATGGGTTTTTGAAGCATTGCTCAATCTTGCATTTTAAAGTCGGGTTTAGGTAATTGTTTAGTTTATGATTTCAGATAATTCATGCCAGAGAACTTAAATACTTAGAATGGAAAACTAAAGAACTCTACTTCCAAGTTGGCAAGTAACTTCCCAATCATTCAGTCTTTTTTTTCACCAATTTTGAATTGGGTAGCCTGGGAAAATGTCATTGTGTGTATCAGTGCATTAATTTGGACATAGATAGTAAATCATAGTATGGTATCTGTTGACAAAACAAGATGTAACGATATAAGTTTTTGTGAATTGTGTCTTAAACTTGTTTCATAATTTTCAACATCAGAACCTGAAAATTATGGTTAAAATGCCTTAGGCCTGAGGTGTCTCCTCAGAATAGCAATTTTTCGCTGCTCCTTCCAGTCCTCAGACAGGACTTATGTTGAAATGCAAATGAAAGAAGCCTGCAAGCTCAGTAGGTGACTGATCTGAGGCCTAGAGGGGAAAAAGGGTAAATTGTATGATATTTACTAATTACTGGCCAGTCATTTTTTCTAGGACTCTTATTTTTTTTCTTATTTTTTTGAACTCATGATTTTGATCTTACGGACCTAGGTTAATGTTTTTCTTATAAGATCTATCTTTCACCAACAGTGGAGTTTTTGAAACATTGCAATGGAGATTTCACCTGCGAAAAGCTACAAGGTCTTTACTATTATTATGTGTGCACATTTTGGTATGTGTTGTATGTCTATATATACATATATCCATATATCATATATATGATAAACAATTTAACATATATAAGGAGTGCTCATAAAAAAAGGAGCACTCATAAAAACAAATTTTAGAAAGTAAAACCAAAGATCTTTAATTCACGTGATTTAAATGGTTCAATTTAAATTGGATAAACAGATAAAATAAATGTCATTAAATTTAAGCTTACAGGTTTTTTTAGGTGTTCAAAAATCTAATAAAATGTTAATGTCAACGAAAGGTCTAATATGCCTTGGTTCTAGGACTTTTCCTTCACCAACAAAAAAAATGGTTTACACTGTTCAATACATTTGTCTCATATTTTGATAAATAAGTAAATTTGATATGGAATTACTCATTCATGAGTACTTTTGTTAGATATCTGATTGATTTTCTAAGGTCTGAATCAGTTTGTTCTAAAGTCTGTATAAGATTGTAAAAATCAGGTATGTTTTAAAGAGACAAAAATTTCTGAAAACTTAAGTTTACCCATAACATTGTGTTTATTAAGTTTTATTTTTCTAGAGCAAGCAACCATAAAAATTAAACAACTGATTAAATAAGAACTGTTAATTTAGAGCACTGTACTGCCATTTCTTTAAAAGCTAAACTTTGTTAATGTAGAAATATCAATGTAATTGTGATGCTATTAATGTGCTCATATCTTCCAGGTGTACAAGCCTGTAAGGTAGAAAATTTAAAAGAGTATTTTATCAAGCTGGTGTTCTGAAGTTGTATGATAAAATAATATATTGGGGATTTATTTACCTGTTATCAATAAGATATGTAAACTTTTATGTTACTTTTTACATTGGGGAACAATTTAAATATATTTTTAAGTTTATGAGAGCCTAATCTATGTAAAGGTTAAAATCTTTCAGCCTTTCTTTAATTCATGTTTTAAATGTTATATCATATGGTGTTAGCTAATGTTCATGTGACATCAATTTATGTAAAATTTGTAAAATGATATTTATAAAAACAAATATTAGCTTTAGAACTAAAACACTTAAGATTTATAAAGAGCCCTGCCTTACCTGAGATACGGCTCTGTGTCCCATCTTACTACATGTGAGAATGACTACGGAAGCAGTAGGTCATATGTTATTTCATTTAAAGTTATGATCAAAAGTTTTTTTTTTTTTCTGTCAAAATTACCAGGATCTCATACAGGAAATAAAATGTGTAACTCAGCCAAAAAATTCAGGGTAGCTATTACACGAACAAAGTATATTTACTCTTGTTAATTTTATTTTGGAATTTCCTTATAAGTGATCTAAATATTCCCTGTTAGTGTTTTACAGAAGTGTTGCTTTAAGAACACAATATGGGTTAATTTAAGATAACAAGTCATCACCTACAAGACAGACAGAATAATACAGATCCCACTTAATAAAAAGATAAATAATTTTAAATTATAGACATTAAAGCCCAGTACTCTTAATATAAGGCTGTTAAAATTTATTTGCTGGATGTTTAAGATTAGGGTTTAAAATTAAAGTTAAATGAAAAGGGACAAGAAAACCAATATTTGGCTCTTGCCCTCTGAGTCAGTCTGTATCCAGGGAACAGGTGACTTCTCTAAAGAGCTTTGCAACTCTGGGCCACATAAAATCCCCATCAGGGAGATTAATGAGACCACTGGAGAACAGAAAGGCAATCAGTGTAATTTCTATGAAGAACACAGTCATCAGAGAAGGGAGACATCCCTGATGTTTCTGGGGGAAGCCACATGGTCAAGCAAGACCTGGACCCACCTAGCGCAAATGGCACTAGCAGAACTGAGAAGCTGCTCTCAAGTTTCCCCAGGAATGACTCCCATAAAAGCTCAGGTGATTGTTAACAATAGATAGAAACAAAAGTCAGTTTGACTGCTTCATCTTAAACACTTAGCAAAGACAGTGAATACCAAAATATAGCCATTCCTGGGCATTTCAAATAATAATAGTAATAATAATATTTTAAGGTATACACTTTATGTTAGCCTCCCAAAATAAGTAAGACTGGAGGCTACAAAGAAGGATTCTCAGACAGAAATGCCTGATAAGAATAAAAAGAGAGTATCAAGAGGAGCTGCCAGAGGCAGAAGTTATTAGTTCAAGGCCTACAGATATTCCTAACCTACACCGGTAGGCTTGGTGTTTGCTAGTACGATTATCCATCCCTGAGTATCAGAATTAAAGGTTTCTCTATTAGACACGGAGTTCATACTTGAAAAAGGATTTTTCAAGATCAGTTGACATTAAATAATTAAACTGTATCTTATGGGGAGGGAAAACTGAAACACTAAAAGTTAAATATTAAGTTGACAGTCCTGATAACTGGGGATATTAAAGACTGGTGAGGGAAATTCTATACAGTAACATGTTCCAGCTGCTGCAACATTTATTCAGTACTCATGGTTTTTGTTTCTCTCATAGAAGAACCCATGCCCAGATGACTTAACAACCTGTTCTACCTTAACCAGACTTCAAACCGAACTGACTTCTAAAAGGCAACTAATGTCCCTCAGGCCGTGCCCCCTCACTTCACCCTCTCTCAGCTCAGAAGAAACTAAAAAGAGTGACGCCTCTCTTCTTATAACAATGGAGCCAAAAATAAATGGACTATCAATATAAGTAATTAATTAAGTCAGGTAAAATCAGGGAGTCCATTTTGGGTGAGTTCAAAAAATAGGGAGACTGTGACCTGAGGCATTAAAATTCCCTCAGTGCTCTTCCCCTACCCTATCAAAGATTTGAAAGGGACACATTAGAAAAGGGGGGAATGATAGACCCAACCTGATCTTTCATTAAAATTGGGAGACATCTTGCCACAACCATGAAAAGATAATTTTGGCTTAACTTTAAATTACAGCAAGTTCTGAACCTGCTTGGAATGCCTTCCCGTGCCTTGAACACACCCATGCCTGGGTCTCTGACCAGATAACAGCCATCTCTGACACTTTATTAACACCTCATGAATATTTGCCTATCCTGGCCAGAAAACGACCCTCTCTGAGGCTCTAATGGTCCTCATTAATTCTGATGTTGGGGCCAGCAAAAAAAAAAAAAATGAAAACTACCATTAGTGTGATGCTTGTCAGAGTTCTATTATCTGTAATCCCCCTTTTGTGTAACTGTGTGGGCTATAAAGCTAGACTGTAGGAATGGTGAGGTTGCTATCTTGTTCCCGACATTTTGGGAGTGAGAGGCAGCTAGGGTGGTGGAAATAATAAGCTTGCTTTGATTTGATTTTAATTGGAGTCAGTGGTCTTTTTTTGCGTCCTGGTGTAAAAGGTAAACACTCCAAAAACATGGAACTCTGCGGCCTAAAAATTTCTTGAGAAACTGCCTCTGAGGATGGGCACTTGACATATATGTTGTTGTCAGGAGCTTTAGCTTCCATTCTAATGAGACCCTCAAAGCTGGGTCTGCATCCATGTGACCTGGAGTAAATTGTTTCTTATTTTCCAAAGAACATGAGGCAGCAGTGCTGACTTCTCTCTTTGTAGGTTAACTAATACCACTGAAAGCTCAGTGTCTCTGCGTGTGGACTGTAAAGCCACTTGGTCATCCTCCACTTTTCATGGTGTTTCATGCTGCTGCACTGGGAGTCTGATATTTGCTTCACGAAATACAAGGAGTTCAACTGGAACACAGTGCTGGAGGGAGTCCTGTCACGTGTGGTGGGTAAGGGTCTGCAGGAGAATGCACCAACCAGGCTTCTATTCCACATAGCTTACCCTTTTGACCATAGCAACCTGATTCTGAACATTGCCCTGGAACATCTTCATATAACAAGATGCCTTTTATGGAGAGGTTTCAGACATATAAGTGATTCCTGTCTGCACCAAGTCAGCCAAAAGCCATTTGGAAGTCAATGGCAGATCCACATGGCCTGACCACAGATGTTTTATCACACACCTGCAAAACACATGTCTGTGCCCACTACTCAGCAGGCTCCAACATACTGGCATCTCTGTTCTACACCATTTTCATGAAACCCAGTCAATCAAGGCACTCTCTGATATCCTCATGATCATCAAAAGGACATCCAAAGATTCTCCAGTGCTACCTGGTCATGGGAATTTCAAAAATTTCATGGTATTTATCTAGCCATTTTTCAAGGAGGAATTTAGAGAAACTGTGAGTTTCAAATCATTCAGGAACCATTAAATTTTGAGGAAGCACATTTCAATTAATGCTCTGGAGAACTCTCAGAGGCAAGGCTTCTCAAAGAGTGGCCAAAAGGACACATGAGGCTAGGCACATTAAGGTCTACAATGTGAGGTCCATGTGTGTTTTGACTCTCAACTATGGCTGTCAAATCTTTCAGAATAAAATCATGTGATATCCTGCCTGATATTGACAGTGCTCTGTGGAAAGCCACCCTGGGCTTAGATCTCAATTTCCAACGGCAACTCTCATGCGTGGCCTCCTAAAATCCCAACACAAATCATGGCAATACTTCTCTGGGGTCAGTTCCACAACTCAGTCTCTAAGGGGAATCACACCAGAGTTCAAGCCCAGGTGGACAAAGGCATCTCTTCAAACCACCACACAAATGACCACAATTAAAGCAAAAACACTCCCATATGGCACTCATCTTCTTCCACATAGAAACTCATCATTAACTCTGGCTCGAGGTTTCCATGAGGGGCGCAGCCCAAGACACTGTCCAAAATAAGCTCCCTTGCCAATCATTTGCCTAAAGTCAGGGTGGCCTGGACACGCTTCCTCTTAACCAAGAGTGATAAAATAGGCCTGCTCTATAACTGCTCCGCTTCTCCAATTTGAGGCCTACTGACTGTCTGGTATAGATTCTTTATGTGAATTGGTGTCATGAGAAAACCCAAGAACCTATTGGCTATCCTCTGCACGTCTTTGAAGAACTGACTTGACCCAAAGGTCAAAAAACTGATTTGACTGCTCTTTTGGCCATTTTGGTTTTGAATGCACACTTGGAAACTTTCTTTTGATCCATCAGGTGCTGAGAATCTAAGCCACTACCTCACACAGGGCCAAGTTGCTGGTTCAGCCACATCCTTTCCAAAGCAATTAAGCAAAGAGCCACAGGAGATGCCCATACATTTCCATTTGAAAACTGTTTTCTTCAGGCTTCACAAAGGGGTGCCTGTGGCAAAGACCTTCCTGACATTCAGATCAAAAGAACAATAGGTAAGAAAAGGCCCAAAGCAGTGTTTCTCCACTGAGACTTTACTGGTCACACTGATTTGTGTGTTTTCTGAGATGCTCCATTCCCCTTCAGCTATCCGGTACATGGCTCTGTCACAGAGCTTGGAGGTGGTACATATTTGGAAACAAAACCATGAGGCTATTTTGGAGGGTGGCCAGTATTCAGGAAGAAAAGAGGAACTTAGGAAGATCTTAGGTGTTGCCCATCCATAAGGCAAGCCGCTCTCCAATCTTAAAATTGGGCAGGATGAATGCTGGGAAGCTTTCTACTAGACAGGACACAACCATTGATGCATTCACTTTTCAAATGTCTACAACCAAGGATACAGTGGGATTCACAGACATAGAAACACTCGCATTGTCAAAGGACTTTCTAGAAACATTCCAGCCCAAAAAAACGAACCGCCTTTCCTACCTATTTTCAGAACATGAGACAAAACCACAAACTCACACCGATACTAACAACAGCACCTCCTTCCCCCAAGTATGTCTTTGACTATCCTGAGTGTCCTCTGACTGGTAGGCCATACTATGTTCCCCGAAATGGCTGTCCTGTCTCAGAACTGGTCTTCTTTGCCAACTCTTTGAAGTAGTCAGGAACCATGGTTGAGCCACTATCTGCTTTCTCAGAAAAGGCTTCTCTTCAGAGCTCTCCTGGCATTTGACCATCATCACATAAGTAGGTACCAAGAAAGACTGACTCTGTACTTGGTAAATCCAAACAACTGAGACCACTGGGACTGGGACTGGGACTTGCTCTGGGTGCCTGGCTTCCAGGATCCCAAATTCAGAGAGTTCCATCACAAAGGAAGTGTGGTAGGTCACTTCCTTCAGGAACTGAATGAGGTCACTGCCTGGGCAACCACTTCATCCTAACAGTGCTTCCAAGGGTCCCATGAGATGGGAGGCTGCCCCTACTTCCTGTGACACTTTCACAAGTTAGAATGGTATATCAACCAGAGTCACCCGGGAACAGCTCTCCACACAGCCATGGTTTGGTCCATTAATCTACATTAAGAAGAGAGAGGCTGATTCAGACCCATCCCTTCATTCTGACCAGGTTGTTTGACATGGAAGTTGACATGGAGTTGACTTTTGCTCTCCCAGGTCCTTCATATGTGAAAAGGTCTGTCAAACATTGGAGGAAAAGACCACCAAGAAACTGTCTCTTGCCACAGCAAAGGGTTTATAGGGGGTCCAGCATGCTGGGGCTCAGAGCTCACTTCAGAGGAGCAAAGAACAATGAGCCCCGAGAACAACTTGAGCAGAGTTTATATACATTCTTTAGAGTGGGAAAAGACTTTACATACCTCCTAGCCTCCTTTAGCAAATCATCATGTACCACGGGAAAATCAAATAACAACTCTAAAACATGATTAGCACATTCATTGGCGAGAACAGGTCGCGTAGCGGGTGATTGGTCAGCCCTGAGAAGGGGTATACATTTAAATTGATTGGTTGAAGCCCTGAGATGTATACGGGCTGAGCTGCACGGTTTCTGGGAAGGGGTTGTTTAGTAACTAGGTGGTCAGGGAAGATTTCAACACACAGCTAATTGGCAGTTCCGGGAATTGTCTTAACTGCTACAGGAATTTCAGGTGCTGAGTGCAGCTTGTAAATTTTACAAAACAGGGTTCTTTACGTTTCAATTTCAATTTCTTTATTTTTTCATTCCCCACTCCTTTTTCTGACTACTTTTAATCTTAAAAGTAATGAATCATAATTATTGCATGGTCTCACATTCTATTGCTGCCAGTGGAGCGTATTTCTCTCGGATTACCATGAGTTTTCCTGCCCACTCTGAGCCTGGAGAAAGAAAACTATGTGGTTAAGCAAACAAGGTCTCACAGTTAGCAACACCATAAGTATGATCAGGGGTCCAGCTAAGTCTGATAGGAGTGTAGTTATCCAGGGGCACTGGGTAAACCATGATTAAACCACCCTTGTTTTATATCCCTTTCTCTCTGGCACTCTTCAAGGCATATTCTCAATTTACTCATGGATTCTTTTACAACTCCAGTATGGTCAGCATAAAAACAACATTCTTCTCTCAGTGCAGCACAGAGGCCCCCCTCCCACATGAAGAGGAGGTCTAATCCTCACCTGTTCTGTAAAACAACTTCAGAGAGAGAGGTTAAGGAGTCTTGCAAAACTGAGATCGAGGTCTCTAACGTCTTCATAGTCTTGATCTATTGCTGTTTCTAATCGAGCCATTTGTTGTTTACCACACATCATCACAGCTGTTCCCGTACCCACTCCTGCAGCAGCTCCTATCCCCAATAGGATGGCTAGAGTATGGGACACTGGCTCCCGGCGAAATTGGGTTGTTTGTCTGCCTAGTAGACCTTCAAATGATTCTGAATCATGATAGAGCACCCTGGGGTGTATCTTAACCATTACACAATAATTGACAGAGCTGTCCAATACCTGGGCTGAATGCAAGGAGTTATGACTGTGTGGAGTTCAGTACCATAAAGGTTCCTTTAATTTAGTTCCCAGGGGAGGA
Source organism: Callospermophilus lateralis (assembly GCF_048772815.1). Taxonomy (NCBI): domain Eukaryota; kingdom Metazoa; phylum Chordata; class Mammalia; order Rodentia; family Sciuridae; genus Callospermophilus; species Callospermophilus lateralis. The sequence continues at coordinate 455,143 of NW_027510156.1, forward strand.
GTCAACTGTACTCTGGACTGGGGAAGTAGGCAAAGATGGAAACTGGGAAGTATGAGATGGTAGAGGGGTTCTGGTAGATATTGGCATGGGAGGTTTAGGAGGCTTAATTCCTGGCTTGAGGGGATTAGGCCCTATTGCTGTGGGATTTTCTTCCTTTTTTAGCCAGATGATGAACCAGAGCCCAAAGTCACAACCAGGCCATAATTATAGAATCGCATTCCCCAAGTATTTCCCGTAGGCCATGTTGTTCTGAGGTACCCCCTTCCTTTGGAAGTGAAAAGTTATATTGAGGGGGTAACATAGACTATTCTTTCCACAGCGAGTTTTTGACACCACTTGGCTAGCGGCACATTTCTTGGGATCAAATCCAAGTGTCATTTCGTCCTACCTGAATCATACTGTCAGGAGAATTTGGCTTCCACCATGCAGCTCCTGTGTGTTCACAACCACAAGATCTAGAATAAAAGTCACTGGGTCCTCCACAGGTTTGGGACTGTTTGCGACTTTGGAAATCAGCTGGGCACACATAAAAATCAAGACTGGCTAGTTTACACCTGAGCTGGGGGAGATGACATCCATAATTCATGGGGTAAAGTGGTCTATGTTGCCCTGGTTTGGGTTTGAGTGGGATCTGTGTGGAGTCCTCTATGTCAGGTAGATCCCAGTCAGAGAGGCCTATGGCAAGCTGACAAATATCCGGGTGGAGAGATGGCCACCAAGTCCATTAGGGGGCTGTATGTGAAATAGACCACACTACTTGCCCAGTAGGATTTATATCTTGCCATTGTTGCTGAACAGGCTGATGGGGATTAGGACTGCTGGTGGTCAGGGGAAGAATCCGTAGCCCTACCCACACGACGGACATGCAACTTGAGAGGGTTACCAGTCTGTTCCTGTTTCCAGCCGGAGTCTGGACAGTGCGCAGGCTTGAGATGGGAGGCATGGATCCAGGAAGTGATCCCATCCACTTCACCACTGTGGGTGTTAAAAGCAGCACCTGGTATGGTCCTTTCCAGCGGATTCCAGGATGACACCTGGTGCCGTGTCACGTAGATGAAGTCTCCCACTTGATATCGATGTGGGGTTCCCTCTTCTCCAGGCTGATAAGCAGTGGCCAACTGTTTCCACAGGTTCACTGGGTACTGTGTTTGTTCAAAGGGCTTTAAGTCTGTCAAGCAAGAGGGTGTGAAAGGAATCATTTTGTCTCAGAGTTGGGGTTAGGTCCCTTACTGGAGGAGGGGCAACCATAGAGAATTTCATAAAGGGTGAGGTTACACAAAGAGGCAGAGGGGGTATTTCTTCCACGAAACAGTGCATAAGGTAGGAACATAGTCCAATTTTTTATGCCGGTCTCTAAGCTTAATTTTGCTAAGGTCTCTTTGATGTTTCTATTCATCCTTTCTGCCAGTCCTGATCTCTGGGGTCTATAAGCACAATGTAACTTCCAATTAATCCCCAGGGTCTAGGCGAATCTCTGACATACCTGGGCCACGAATGCCTGTCCGTTAACGGACCCTATTACCTTAGGCAGCCCGAACCTTGGAAAAATGTCTTCTAGGATCTTTTGACCACCATCTGAGCCGTTTCTTTCTTCTTGGGGAAGGCTTCGACCCATCCTGAAAAAGTATCTACAAAGACAAGGAGATATTTACGTCCATAGCATGCTGGCTTGATTTCAGTAAAGTCCACTTCCCCGAATTGTCCTGGTCTGGTTCCTCGTAAGCGCTTCCCTGCAGGAAGCTTGTATTGGTAAGTATTAAATAATTGGCAGACTTGACAAGTTCTAGTCACCTGCTCAGCTATTTCTTTCCTCTGTGAGTCAGTCAATAATAAGTCTTTTCTTCAGTCCTTTAAGAGTGCCTATAACTTCTTTGAGCCTAAGTGTGTGAGCTGGTGTATGTCTTTGACATAAAGGTGGGCTTTTTGAAATTGTAAACTTGGCTCTGTAGGGTCCCAGAGTTCTGTATCTGTCTCCTCAGATGATAAGTTGCCTGAATATTACAGTGTGAGCCAAGTCTCCTGATTTTTGTTCCTCCTGGTGTGGAAAAAGTTAACAGAGTCACTCCGTTTAGGGCTGCCAATTAAGCTTCCTCATCTGCCCTTCTGTTTCCAACCCCCACAGAGTCGTTTCCCTTCTGGTGCCCTGGACAGTGCCTTATAGCTAGTTCCTTAGGGCCCTGCACTGCTGAGAGAAGGTGGAGGATCTCATCTTTATTCTTTATTTCTTTTCCCAGCAGAGGTTAATAGCCCCTGTGCTGGTAAATAGCCCCGTGCACATTTGCAGTGGCAAATGCATAGCGGCTATCAGTGTATATGGTGGCCCTTTTGCCTGTTGCTAGTTCCAATGCTTTTTGGACTGATGTCCCTTCTGGGAGATCAGAGAACAATAGTTTGTCATCAGAGATAAGATGGCAATAGTTTCAACTAACTACCACTACTCCAGCCTCCAATTACCATCTTGGAGGAAGCTGCTGCCCTCCGTAAAACATACAACTTCAGGGCGAGGAAGTGGCTGATCCTTCAAATCTCATTGTATACAGGTTTCCTCTGCCAGTATGTGTTGACACTCATGAGCGACGGGTCCTGATGATTCTTCTGGCAGCAGTGTACCCGGGTTGAATGGAGCAGGGGGTCCCAGCGTTATTCTGTCTTTGTCAAGCAAGAGGCTCTGGTAGTGATTTATTCTGGATTTGATAGCCACCTCTCTGGAGGCAGACAGATGATGCTCTCACCAGGGCATGGGGGGCTATAATGGTTAGCTTCTGTCCCAACGTTTTATTTATGAGCATCTTTTATTAGAAGCGCTGCTGCTGCAATAGCTCTTAAGCATTGGGGCACCTTGTAGGCACTGGGTCCAGTTTTTGTGATAAGAATGCTACCGGCCTTTTCCAAGGTCCCAAAGTCTGAGTGAGCATTCCCCGTGCTATTCCTTTCTTTTCCTCGATGTAGAGAGTGAAGGGTTTTCTACATCTGGGAGTGCTAAGGCTGGAGCAGATAGCAGTGCCTTTTTTTGACATTTTCAAAAGCTTGTTGGTGCTCAGGGGTGCATTGGAAGTGGGCATCCCCTTTATCAGCGGGTATAAATGGGCAGCCAGAGATGTGAACCCAGTGATCCATAACCTGCAAAAGCCGGAAGTCCCAAGAAACTCTCTGAGTTGTCTCTTATTAGATGGGGGCAGTATATGCACAGCGGTTTATTTTCTGTGCTCAGTGAGCCATCGTTTGCCACCCCTAAGAGAATAACCCAGGAAGATTACTTCTTGCTGACAAATGTGGGCCTTATGGCAGAAGCCCTATATCCAACCCGAGCAAGCTTGGATAATAGTGCTTGGGTCCCAGACTCACAGTTCTCCTTGGTGTCGGCTGCCAGTAGCAGATCAGGCACATATTGGAGTAGGGTGTCTTCGGAGTGTGCAGTTCTGAAGTCATTGAGGTCCCTGTGGAGGGCTTCATCAAAGAGAATGGGGGAGTTTTTAACCCCTGTTGGAGTCTAGTCTAGGTAGTTGGCCAGATGTTCCAGGTTCTGGGTCTAACCACTCAAAAGCAAACAGCAACTGATTGACCTTATGTAGGGGCAAGCAGACGTAAGCATCTTTTAAGTCCAGCACAGTGTACCATTCCTGCTCTGGATTCAGAGTGCTAAGCAAATTATATGGATTGGGTACTGTGGGGTGAATGTCCTGCTCTCTGATATTGATCTCTTAGGTCTTGAACAGGACGGTAGTCCCCAGTTCCTGGCTTTCTTATTGGTAGCAGGGGGGTATTCCAGGCTGATTGACTGGGCCTTAGGACCACAAGAGCGAGGTATTTCTGAATATGGGGCCTTATCCCATCCTTAGCTTCTTTGCTTTGAGGATATTATTTAACACTGATTGGAAGGCAGAGGTTTTTAATTCTACTACTATTGGAGGCTGTTTAATGGCTAGAACTAACCAGAACTTTCTGCCCAGTCATTAGGATAATCTTTTATCTATTTCTGTGGTAGTTTGCCTGTTTGATCAGTCCCAGGGGGCGCGAATATTTGACATTCATCTTCTACAGACATAGTCAAAGCCATGACTATGGGAGATTTTACTGAAAGCTTTAGAAATTAAAATTGGGGACCATCAGGGTTAAAGGATATTTTAACCCGGAGTTTGGTAAGCAGATCCCTGCCCATCAATGGGGCTGGGCATTCTGGGATTACTAGGAAAGAGTGGTGAACTTTTCCCTTTCCTAGGTCCATAATCCTCTTAGTTGTCCAAGCCCAATATCTACTGCCATTAGCCGCTTGCACTAGGCACCATTTATTTGATACGGGGCCCAGTGGGGTTTGAGGACTGAGTATACTGCTTCTGTATCTACTTCAAAGTTCACTGGAGTCCTCTCCACTTCAAATGTTACCCTGAGTTCGGGGAGGAAATCCCAGGTCCAACATTCCTAGTCCTCTTCTAGAGTCAGCATGGTGGGCTGTCATGGCTGCTTCTTTTGGGGAACTTTTTGGTCCAGTGTTCTTTTTCTTTACAGTAGGCACATTGATCTGAGGCCAGGGGCAGCCTTTGGCGTGGGCCCAAGTATCCCTTTCTGACTCCCTGCTTTTTAACTTCTGGCGTATTTGCTGCTGTGAACAAAACCTTAGCCAATGCTTTAGTCTGCATTTTGCTCCTTTCATCCTCCTTTTGTTCCCTTTCCTTTTCTCTCCTCTGTTCTTTCTCCTCCTCAGTTTCTCTCTTATAATATACTTTCTCAGCTTCTCTGAATAAATCTCTTAAGGTCATATCTTGTAATCCATCTAGACGTTGTAACTTTCTCTTAATATCTAAGGCAGCCTGCTCGATTAAGGCCATTGCAACGGATGCCTTTTGGTCCCATGGCTGAGGTTCAAAAGGAGTATATTTTCTATATGCTTCCATAATTATCTCCAGAAACATAGAGGGAGACTCATTCGGCCCTTGGATAATCTCTCTTACTTTGGCCAATTAGTCGGCCCTCTGGGGGACGCTCGGAGACCCGCTATTAGAGCCCGGTGATAAGTGGAGAGATGCTACCTACCTTCAAAGGTGTTGGGGTCCCAGTTGGGTCAGTTCATGGGCCCGTAGGGATGGGGAGAGAGCATCACAGGGGCTTCCAAATTTTCTATTATCCATCGCCGGCGGGTTTCTTTAGGTGGCCCAGCTTCCTTCAGGGGAGAAGGGGCTGCTAAGGCTGTGGGGAAGTCCCCTGGAGGGCTTGGGTCTGGCCAAATTGCCTCTAGCAGCGGAGAGGCTGAGTCAGCAGTGGGAGGATCAGCATGAACATGTTGGGGGTTTGGGAAGGAGCATAGAGGATAAAGAGAGGGAGCAGTGTCCAGTCTTGTGACTAAGGGAGAATGGAGGAAAGCAGGGGAGGAGCGGAATGTTTGAATGATAAGATCCTGGGGGAAGGGTTATATGGCTGTTGATGTGGGTGGCCACGTGGCCCCGGCTGAAAGACAATATCTCTGACTTTTCAGATTAGAGGGAAGTGGAAGGATCCTTCTGGGGGCCATCTGACTCCGAGGATGGGCCATTCTGAAGCACAGAGAGTCTGCCAGGTATGGCGTTTTACTGAAAAAGTAAGATTCTGGGCCTTTGAGCGGACATCAGTCCAATGATCAAGGGTAAGGGACAGAGGCGTGGAAGTGCTTTGTCCCATAATGGGAGGTACTCAAACAGGGACAGTGAAGACACAAATGCGACACAGACAAAGACAAAGAGTAAACGTGTAACATGAGTCCAAGACAAAGATTAGAACTGAGTAACTGGCAAAACCTGATGGGTTAGACAATAAAGACAGACAGTAAACTCAACATGAGTTCGGGACAATGTACAAAACTGAGTAGCCGGCCAAACCTGATGGGCAGGCAAACTGAATGCTGAAGCAAACCGAAATGAGGAAACTACTATTCCTCGAATTTCTGAGTTCTCCGGAGTGTCCACCAGGAATGTGGCCTGTGGCTCTGTGACACGTCTGTCAGCCACCGTCAGAGAGAGCTAAAGCTCTTCACTGACAGCCAATTAGCCAAGCCTTAACCTGAAACACGAAACCAGATAGAGGCACCTTACTTATCCTGAAAGTTATTTTTCCAAGACACTGCCTGCCTTAGAAAATAGGGTCTAAAAATTGAACGGCGTTCATGGGCCAGGTAATTCAGGGGTTAGCCAGGACCCTGGGGATTAATTGGAAGTTACATTGTCCTTATAGACACCAGAGCTCAGGACAGGTAAAAAAAATGAATTGAACCATTACAGAGACCTCAAAGAAATTAAGCTTAGAGACCAGCATAAAAGATTAGACAATGCTCGTGCCTTATGCATTGTTTCATGCAAGAAATACTCCCTCTGTTTCTTTGTGTAACCTCACCCCCTATGAAATTCTCTATGGTGCCCCTCCTAAAGTTAGGGAGCAAATCCCAACTCTAAGACCTAACAATCCCTTCCACACCTCCATGCTTGACAGACTTAAAGCTATTGAAAGAACTCAGCGATACCTGTGGAAAGAGCTGGCTACTGCCTTCCAACCTGGGAAAGAGGGGACTCCAAATTGATATCAAGTAAGAGACTTCATCTACTTAAGACGACATCAGGTGTCATCCCTGGAACCCCGCTGGAAAGGACCATACCAGGTTCTACTTATAACACCTACAGCGGTAAAAGTAGACAGAATCACTTCCTGGATCCATGCCTCTCATCTCAAGCCTGAGCCCTGTCCAGACTCTGGCTGGAAACTGGAAAAGACTGGTAACATTTTCAAATTGTGTATTCGCCATGTGGATAAGGCTATTGACTCTCCCCTTGGCCACCAGTAGACCTAACGCGCATCAGCTGGTTCAGCAGCGATGGCTGATCACAAATCCAACTAGACAAGAAGTATGGTCTATCTCGCATACAGTCCCCTTAGGGACCTGTTGGACATCTCTTCACCCAGACATTTGTCAGCTGGCTATAGGTCTTTCCTATTGGGATATCCCTGATGAAGGGGATCCCACTAAAATTCCATTAAATCCCTTCCGTACCACTGTGTAGTTTCATTTCTCCAAGCTCAAATTGGTCAAGTTAAACTTATGGTAATACCCCACTTGCAGACATAGAATGTGACACCCCCCAATGATCACTTTTATGATTAAAAGTAGCCAGAAGAAGAATTGGAGAATGAAATGTTAATAAAACAGGTTGTTGTAACTTCCTGTTTTTCTATAGGCTTAACAAAACACTGTTGTAATATTGAGAACTGTTTGCTAATCTTGTTCCCAGAATGTGCTGTCCCCAACTGCCAAATTTCAGAATGTATTCCCTCACCCAGTTACACGCAAACCGCCCATTCACCCTGACCCATCAATAAACTTCTGTCCCTGCCCTCTCCATGGAAAGTATACTAGATCTGCATTAGCTGTTCTCAGGGCTCTCTTCTCTATTCATGTGAGCTCTGAGCCCCAGCATGCTGGACCCCCAATAAACCCTTTGCTGTTGCATTAGACAGTCTCTTGGTGGTCTCTTACTCCAATGCTCGCATGAACATTACTTGGATGATTGAATGTAGAAGAGAAAATCCAGTCAAAAAGGGATAGTCGGTAGGATTAAGAAGATAGTCCGTAGGTTTAGGAAGAAGAGTGAGTATAGGATTTGGAACGAAAGTTCTTTAGCAATAGGGGTTCGGTTAGAGAGTGAATGTAAATGTCAGCATATGTGAACAGTCACAATAATGAACTATAGAAAATATGTAGGATAGCAGATATCAATAAAGACATTATGAAATCAGGCAAAGTATAAAGTGAGTGATTTGATTAGATATTTTCAACAGGGTTGAGTTAGAATATATAATCTTAGGAAGAATCAAATATTTAGTCACCAATAGGATTGACATTTGAGAGCATTAGGCAAACTTGACATGGATGTTTTTGTAATCCATGCTCACTTTCCATTTAGGCTTTGGTACAATTATAAGTGTGACCTTTGCATTTGTGTCCAGAATATTACTGTGATAAAATGTATATGTAGATCAGGTGACATGAGAATTTCTTCCACCATTACTGGGAGCAATATTTTGAAGACATATAAATGGGTATTGGGGGTACAAAGAGGTGTACCCTATGTCTACGAATATAGAGATAATGCATAAAAAGACCATACAGTGAATAAATAATACAACTGGGTCCACATTAAATAATGGATTTTATTGATATCTGAAAATATATAAGAAATCTAATATTGATATACATTCATTCATTCCAACCAGTTATACATCTAATATTAATATTAGGGATATGTTTTTTCATGAAGATATATTAGTTTTGCTACAAAAGTGATTATGGTAATCGAAAATATTGTGTTTGGAAAGAGTCAGTAAAAATGCTGGCAATATGTGAACAAGGCCTCTGGCTTTGAGCTGGGGCTTCACAGAGATGGCTACATTTCTAAGATAAAGAAGTTACCAACTGGGCTCCATGGTAACAGCTTGCAGGGAGAAAAAAAAATAGAAGAAAAAAGCTCTCCCGCTCCCAGGTGTCCTTAAAATGTTAACTTTCCCAGAACAGAGAAAAAAAACAAGAAACTAAAACTGCTTTTTGTTAACTTCTGCAGACTGTGAACTTCTGAGGCCCACCTTTACATGTTTGTTGCAAAATTCTGAAACAATCTAAACTTGGGAATCAGGGGATTAATTGATTACAACAGAAGCAATGCCCTCTAAATCGATTTGCAACCAAATAGGACTGTTTCCGTGTCTTCGGTGCTATCTTAGGTGCCTTGCCTTGCCTTGTCTGTCCCTATTCTCATGAAAAGACCAGTCAAGAAACATGGAGGAATACATGTGTTCTGAAGCAGGAAGTGATTGATAGTGAAACAAATGCCTATAAATTTCCTTACTTGTGGATGAAATATATATCCTATGATGTGCATAAATTGAAGAAATAGTAATCTACCAGTGTTGAATAAAAATGAACGTCAAAATACATATCATGTCTGATTGGAATCTACTTGCATTGATGTTAAACTGGGTCAGTTACTGTAGAAATATTAGGATTTGTATGCAACATTCACTGAAGTTACTTTTCAGTACTAGAAAACAAATATGTATTTCAGGTGAATGAATATTTCTAAAAACAATCTTGTGAAAAGTTGATTATAAATCCACATATGTGAATTTGAATAAATTTAGTGAGTGTAAACTAAGACACATATTTTATATTTAGAAAAATCTGGAGAGTGCATATATAAATATATATATATATATATATATATATATATATATATATACACACACACATACACACACACAAAAAAAAGACATTAAAAATAGAAATATATATGCCAATCACAATTCAACATGAAATATATATCATCGGCAGATCCAAAAATATTTATTTTACTGAACATGGATTTATGAATAATATTGTTCAGGTAGGAAACTCACCCATAATTTGAATTTTCAGTTCCAACATCGTTTAGGAGGAGTGATCCATTAAAATTTGTATCTCCCAAGTCAGCCACCTCACAAGAATGTACATGTGGTCCCAAGTAGTATTCTATGTGTGCATATAAAATTACAGGTGGTAAATATGCTACAGAGAAAGGGAGAGAGGAATTCACATATTGGTTAACTATAAAAAAAATGGAGAATTATTTCAACAAAAAATTGACTATATATATAAGGCCTACACTATATAATGCAAAAGGCAAGTCCAACTGTACACAATGCCTCCTCTGAAATCCTTGTATTTTGATTCTGTTTGGGTTATTTTCTCCATCTTATTAGTATTAGAAGTCAGAGTGTAGTAGGGTAGGGGTTAGTGTCAGGGATTCAGTATTACAAATGGAAAATTGGAAAATGAATCAAACGTGTATGTAAATATGTGCTACACAAAAATGTTCCCACTCTCTTCCAGGATAATGACTTAACTGTATCTTCACCCCAACTAAAACAACATTAGAGGAGAAGAGTTAGAAAATCAGTGAATACATATCTGGAAAGGAATATGCTCAGGGTTTTGAAACCTTGGAGGTGGTAGAGGAGTTTCCAAAAGTAAGGGACAGGGTAAACACTCCACAAACATGGAGCTCTGCTGGCCTAAAACTTCTTGAGAAACTACCTCTGAGGTTGGGCACTTGAAATATATGTTGTTGTCAGAAGCTTTAGATTCCTTTGTAGTGAGACCATTAAATCTGGGTCTGCATCGATGTGACCTGGAGGACATGGTTTCTTATTTTTCAATGAAAATGAGGCAGCAGTGCTGAATTCTCTCTTTGTAGGTAACCTGTGGATACTAGGGGCTAAGTTTCTCCCAGTGTGGACTGTGAAGCCATTTGGTCATCCTCCAATTTCTGTGGTGTTTCTTCCTGCTGCACTGGGAGTTTGGTATTTGCTTCAAGAGATACAAGGAGTTCAACTGGATCACAGTGCTGGAGGAAGTTCTGTCATGAGTGATGGTTCAGGGTCTTTAGGAGAATTCACCAACCAGGCTTCTATCCCACATAGCTTGACCCCTTGACCATAGCCACCTGATTCTGAACATTGCCCTGAAACCTCTCCATATAACAAGATGCCTTTACACAGAAGGGTCTGCTGGCTGCACCATGTCAGTAACAAGCCATTTGCAAGCCAAAAGCAGATCCACATTTCCCCACCACATGTTTTATCACACACCTGCCAAGCACTGTTCTAGGCCCACTACTCATCAGGCTCCAACTTACTGGCATCTCTGATCTACACAATTTTTATGAAACCCAGACAATCAAGGCACTGTCTGGCATACTCATGATCATCAAAAGGACATCCAAAGGTTCTGCAGTGCCACCTGGTCATGGGAATTTCAAAAATTTTATGGTATTTATCTAGCCAATTTTCAAGGATAATGTTGGAGGCACTGTGGGTTTGAATTATTCAGGAACTGTTAAATGATAAGGAAGCTCATTTCAATGAAAGCTCAGGAGACTCTCACAGGCAAGACTTCCCCAAGAATGGCGAAAAGGTTACATGAAACCAGGCCTTTTCAGGTCTGCAATGTGATGCCCATGTGTGTTTTGACTCTCAACTATGGCTGCCAAGTCTTTCAGAATAAAATCATGTGATATCCTTGCTGAGATTCCCAGTGATCTGTTGAAAGCCAACCTGGGCCTAGATCTCAATTTACAAGGGCGACTCTCATGCGTGGCCTCCTAAATCCCAACACAATTCATGGCAATACTTCTCTTAGGTCAGTTCCAGAACTCATTCTCTAAGGGGAGTCACACCAGAGTTCAAGCCCAGGTGGACCCAGTCATCTCTTCCAACCGCCACACAAATGAATACAATTAAAACCAAAACACTCCCAAAGGGCCCTCATCTTCTTCCATATAGACACTCATCAAAACCTTTGGCTGGAGTTTTCCATTAGGGGCACAGCCGAACAGTGTCCAAAATGAGCTCCCTTGCCCTTCATTTGCATAAAGTCAGGGTGGCCTGGACACCCTTCCTGTGAAGCAGGAGTGATCAAATAGGCCTGCCATTAATACTTTTCCACTTCTACCATTTGAGGCCTTCTCACTGAGGGGTTTAGATTATTTAAGTAAACTGGAGTCATGAGAAAACCCAAATTACTGGCATCTCTGTTCTATACCATTTTCATGAAACCCAGTAAATCAAGGCACTGTCTGGTATACTCATGATCAGCAACAGAAAATTCAAAGATAAAGCAATATACAAGGGCATCGGACCTTGTACCTTGGATGATTGAATGTCAAAGAGAACATCCATTCAAAAAAGGATAGTCAGTAGGATTTGGAAGATAGTCGGTAGATGCAGAAAGAAGAGTGAGTATAGGATTGGGACCAAAAGTTCTTTAGCAATTGGGTTTCAGGTACAGAGTGAATATAAATGTCAGCACATATGAACAGTCATTCAAAATGATGAACTGGGGAAATAATGTAGGAAGCAGAAAACAATAGAGACATTAGGCATCGGACCTTGTACCTTGGATGATTGAATGTCAAAGAGAACATGCATTCAAAAAAAGATAGTCAGTAGGATTTGGAAGATAGTCGGTAGATGCAGAAAGAAGAGTGAGTATAGGATTGGGACCAAAAGTTCTTTAGCAATTAGGTTTCAGGTACAGAGTGAATATAAATGTCAGCACATATGAACAGTCATTCAAAATAATGAACTGGGGAAATAATGTAGGAAGCAGATATCAATAGAGACATTAGGAAATCAAGCAAAGTATAAAGTGAGTGATAGGATTAGACATTTTCAACAGGGTTGAGTTTGAATTTATAATCTTAGAAAGAAGCAAGTATGTAGTCACCAATTGGATTGACATTTGAGAGCATTAGGCAATCTGGACATGGATGTTTTTGGAAATCCATGCTCACTTGAAATTTAGGATTTGGTACAATCATAAGTGTGACCTTTGTATTATTTTCGAGAATATTATTGTGATAAAATGTATATGTAGATCAGGTGACATGAGTATTTCTTCCACCATTTCTGGGAGCAATATTTGGAAGACGTATAAATGAGTATTGGGGGTACAAAGAGGTGGACCATCTGTCTAAGAATATAGAGATAATGCAAGAATAGAACATACTGTGAATAAATAATATAACTGGTTCCGCTTTCAATAACTGATTCAATTGATATCTGAAAACATACAGGAAATCGTACATTGATATACAATCATTCATCCCAACCAGGTATACTTCTAATGGTAATATTAGGGTTATATTTTATCATGAAGAGTGTGTGAGTTTTGCTTCAAAAGTGATTATGGAAATCGAAAATAATGTGTTTAGAAAGAAGTCTCATGAAAAGATCAGTCAAGAAACATGGAGGAATACATGTGTTCTGAAGCAGGAAGTGATTGAAAGTGAAACAAAAGCCTTTAAATTTGCTAACTTGTGAATTAAATAAATATCTTATGATGACCATAAACTGAAGAAATAATAATGTAACAGTGTTGACTAAAAATAAAAATCAAAATACACATCATGTTCCATAGGAATCTACTTGCATTGATATTAAACTGGGTCAGTTACTGTAGAAATATTAGGATTCATATGCACCATTCACTGAAGTTAGTTTTCAGTTCTAGGAAACAAATATGTATTTCAGGTGGATAAATTTTTCTGAGAATAATCTTTTGAAAATTTGATTATAAATCCACATACATGAATATAAATGAATTTAGGGAATGTACAATCAGACACATATATTTCATATTTTGAAAAATCTGGAGAGTGTATATCTATATATATATATACACACACACACAAACAGACATTAAAAAGTAGCAATATATATGCCAATCGAAATTCATCATGAAATATATATCCTACACTGATCCAAAAATATTCATTTTACTGAACATAGATTTATTTATCATGTTGTTCATCTACGAAGCTCACCCACAGGTTAAATTTTCAGTTCCAACTGGGTTTAGGAGGAGTGATCTCTTCTCCCAATTTGTATCTGCCAAGTCAGCCACCTCACAAGAATGTCCATGTGATTACAAGTACGATTCTATATGTGCATATGAAAATACATGTGCTGAATTGGCTACAGAGAATGGCAGAGAGGAATTCACATATTTATTAACTTTAAAAACACATGGAGAACTATTTCAACAAAAAATTAACTAGATTTATAACTCCTACCCTATATAATGCAAAAGGCAAGTCCAACTCTACACCATGCCTCCACTGAACTGCTTGTATTTCTATTCTGTCTGGGTTATTTTTCTCCATCATATTAGAAATAGTAGTCAGAGTCTAGTAGGGTATGGGTTAGTGTCAGGGTTTCAGTATTTTGAATGGAAAATAGAAAAAGGAATAAAATGTGTATGTAAATATGTGCTACACAAAAATCTTCCCACTCTCATCCAGAACAATGCCTTGACTTTATCTTTGCCCCAAGTAAAACAGTATTAGAGTGGAAGAGTTAGAAAACCTGTGAATACATATCTGGAAAGAAGTATGCTAAAGAGTTCACAGCCTTGAAGGTGCTAGAGGAGTTTCCAAAAGTAAGGGAAGGGTAAATACTCCACAAACATGGAGCTCTGCTAGACTAAAGACTTCTTGAGAAACTGCCTCTGAGTTTGGGCACTTGAAATATTTGTTGTTGTCAGGAGTTTTCACTTCCTTTGTAGAGAGACCATCAAAGCTGGGTATGTATCTAAGTGACCTGGAGGACATGGTTTCTTATTTTCTAATGAACATGAGGCAGCAGTGCTGACTTCTCTCTTTGTAGGTAAACTGTGGCCACTGGGGGCTAAGCCTCTCTCCGTGTGGACTGTGAAGCCATTTGGTCATCCTTCACTTGTCGTAGTGTTTCTTGCTGCTGCAGTGTGAGTTTGGTATTTGCTTGACCAAATACAAGGTATTCAAATAGGTCACAGTGCTGGAGGGAGTTCTGTCACGTGTGATGTGTCAGGTCTGCAGGATAATTCACCAACCAGCCTTGAATCCCACATAGCTTTCACCCTTGACCATGGCAACCTGATTCTGAACATTGCCCTTAAACATCTCCATATAACAAGATGCCTTTACATATACGTGTCTGCTGGCTCCACCATGTCAGTCACAAGCCATTTGGAAGCGAATGGCAGATCCCCATGGCCCCAAAACAGATATTTTATCACACACCTGCACACCAATTCTCTAGGCGCACTATTCATCAGGCTCCAACTTACTGGCATCTCTGTTCTACACCATTTTCATGAAATCAAGTCAAGCAAGGCACTGTCTGGTATACTCATGATCAGCAACAGGACATCCAAAGGTTGTCCCGTGCCACCTGGTAATGGGAATTTCAAAAATTTCATGGTATTTATCTAGCCATTTTTCAAGGATGATGTTGGAGGCTCTGTGGGTTTAAATTCATTCAGGAACAATTAAATGGTGAGGAAGCTCATTTCAATAAAAGCTCTAGAGAACTCTCACAGGCAAGGCTTTCCAAAATGTGGTCACAAAGTCACATGAAGCCAGGCCCATGAGGTCTACAATGTGTGGTCCATGTGAGTTTTGACTCTCAACTATGGCTGCCAATTTTTTCTGAATAAAATCATGAGATCTCCTGCTGACATTCCCAGGGCTCTGTAGAAAGCCACCCTGGGCTTAGACCTCAGTTTCCAAGAGCCACTCTCATGAATGGCCTCTTAAAATCTCAACACAATTCATGGCAATACTTCTCTGAGGGCAGTATGAGAACTCAGTCTCTAAGGGCAATCACACCAGGGTTGAAGCCCAGGTGGATCTAGTCATCTCTTCCAACTGCCACAAAAAAGACCAAAATTAAAATTAAAACACTTTCACATGGTCCTCATGTTCTTCCATATAGACACTCATCATAACCTCTGGCTTGAGGTTATTATGAGGGTCGAAGCCCAAGACAGTGTCCAAAATAAGCTCCATTGCCCCTCATTTGCCTAAAGTCAGGGTGGCCTGGACACCCTTCCTGTGAAGCAGGAGTGATCAAATAGGTCTGCCATAATTATTCCTCTGCTTCACTAATTTGAGGCCTACTGACTGTGGGGTTTAGATTCTTTAGTGAATTGGAGTCATGAGAAAACCCAAGCACCTGTGGGCTAGCATCTGCAGGGCGTGGCAGGACTCATTTGACCCAAAGGATCCCTATTCTCACTTTATTGAGGTCAAAAAATTTACATAGAAAGGCGAGAGACTTAATTCACAATAACTGCTTTTTTGCCACTTTGGTTTTGGATTAACACATGGAACATTTCTTTAGATCCATCAGTTATTTATGTATAATATTGTTCAACTAGGAAGCTCACACATTAGTTGAATTTTCAATTCCAACAGCGTTTAGGAGGAGTGATCTCTTCTCACAATTTGTATCTTCCAAGTCAGCCACCTCACAAAAATGTACTTGTGATACCAGGTATAATTCTATATGTGCATATTAAAATACATGTGCTGAATAGGCTACAGAGAAAGGGAGACAGGAATTTACATATTTGTTACCTTTAAAAACACATGGATAACTATTTCAATTAAAAATTGTATAGATTTATAACACCTACCCTTTCTCATTCAGAAGTCAAGTCCAACAATACACCATGCCTCCTCTGAACTGCTTGTATTTCTATTCTGTTTGGGTTATTTTTTTCCATCATATTAAGATTAGTACTCAAAGTCTAGTATTTATGAGTTATTGTCAGGGATTCAGCATTTTGAATGGAAAATTGGAAAATGTATATGATGTGTATACAAATATGTGGTGCACAAAAATCTTCCCACTCTCATCCAGAACAATGACTTGACATTACCTTCGCACCAAGTAAGACACAATTAGAGGAGAAGAGTTAGAAAATCTGTGAATACATATCTGGAATGAAATATGCTCAGGAGTTCACAACCTTGGAGGTGGTAGAGGAGTTTCCAAAAGTAAGGGACAAGGTAAACACTCCACAAACATGGAGCTCTGTGGGCCAAAAACTTCTTGAGTAACTGCCTCGGAGGTTGGGCACTTGAAATATATGTTGTTGCCATTACTTCAGCTTCCTTTGTAGTGAGACCATCAAAGCTGGGTTTTTTTCTATGTGAGCTGCACGACATGGTTTCTTATTTTCTAATGAACATGAGGCAGCAGTGTTGAAATCTTTCTTTGTAGGTAAACTGTGGCCTCATGTGGCTAAGTGTCTCCCCGTGTGGACTGTGAAGACATTTGTTCATCCTCCAACTTTCGTGGTGTTTCTTGTTGCTGCACTGCGAGTTTGGTATTTGCTTCAAGAGATACAATGAGTTCAAATGGGACACAGTCCTGGAGAGAGTTCTGTCATGTCTTCTGTGTCAGTGTCTGCAGGAGAATGCACCAACCAGGCTTCTATCTCACATAGCTTGGCCCCTTGTCCATAGTAACCTGAATCTGAATATTGCCCTGAAACCTCTCCATATAACAAGATGCCTTTACATATAAGGGTCTGCTGGCTGCACCATGTCAGTCACAATCCATTTGGAAATCAATGGCAGATCCACATGGCCCCACCACAGATATTTTATCACACACCTGCACACCACTGCTCTAGGCCCACTACTCACCAGTCTCCAACATACTGGCATCTCTGTTCTACACCATTTTCATGAAACCCAGTCAATCAAGGAACTGTATGGTACACTAATGATCAGTAACAAGACATACAAATGTTCTCCATTGCCATCTGGTCATGGAAAATTCAAAATTGTCATGATATTTATCTAGCTATTTTTCAAGGATGTAGTTGGATGCACTGTGGGTTTCAATTCATTCAGTAACCATTAAATGGTGAGGAAGCTCATTTCATTGAAAGCTCTGGAGAACTCTCACAGGCAAGGCTTCCCAAAGAGTGGCCAAAAGGTCATATGAAGCCAGGGGTATTGAGGTCTACAATGTGAGGTACATGTGTGTTTTGACTCTCAACTATGGCTGCCATGTCTTTCAGAATAAAACCATGTGATATCCTGGCTGAGTTTCACAGTGCTCTGTGGAAAGAAACCTTGGGCCTAGATCTCAGTTTCCAAGGGCAACTCTCATGCGTGGCCAACTAAAATCACAATAGAATTCATCGTAATATTTCTGAGGTCCGTTCCAGAACTCAGTCTCTAAGGAGAATCGCACCAGTGTTCAGCACAGGTGGACCCAGTCATATCTTCCAACTACCACACAAATGACCACAATTAAAACCAAAACACTCCCACATGGCCCTCATCTTCTTCCATATATACACACATACTAAGCTCTTTCTGAAGGTTTCCATGAACGGCAAAGCCCAAAACAGTGTCCAAAATAAGCTTCCTTGCCCCTCATTTACCTAAACGCAGGGTGGCCTCGACATCCTTCCTGGAAACCAGGTGTGATCAAATGGGCCTGCCTTTCATACGGCTCTGCTTCTTCAATTTGAGGCCTACTGATTGTCGGGTATAGATTTTTTTATGTGAATTGGATTCATGAGAAAACCCAAGAACCTATGTGCTAGACTCTCCGGGAATTTAAAGAACTCATTTGACCCAAAAAATCCCTATTTTCACTTGATGGATTTCAGAAGCCTTACAGGGGAATGAAAGAGACTTCATTCACAGGGACTGCTCTTTTGGCCATTTTGGTTTTGGATTAACACATGGAATGAACCATCAGGTGATGAGAATCTAAGCCACAGCCTCACACAGGTCCAAGAGGCTGATTCAGGCACATCCCTTTCCAAAGCAATTAAGCACAGAGACAATGGTGATGCCCATTCATTTCCATTTGAAAACTGTTTGCTTCAGACTTCAGAGGTGTGGCCTGAGACAAAGACCTTCCTGACATTCAGGGCAAATGAACAATAGGTAAGCAAATGGGCCAAAGCATGGTTTCTCCACTGAGACTCTACAAGTCACACTGATGTCTGAGTTCTCTGAGATGCTCCCATTCCCTTCAGGTATCCAGTACATGGCCATGTCACAGAGCTTGGAGGTGGTACATATCTTGGACACAAAATCATGAGCCTGTTCTGGAGAGTGGCCAGAATTCAAGAAGAGAACAGGAACTTAGGAAGATAGTAGGTGTTGCCCATTCATAAGGCAAGCCGCAGTCCATTCATAAATTGGGCAGGATGAATGCTGGGAAGCTTTGGACTAGACAAAACACATCCATTGCTGCATTCTCTTTTCTATGATCTACAAACACGGACACAGAGAGATACACAGACTTAGAAACACTCGCTGTGTCAATGGACTTACTAGACACAGTCCACTCCAAACCAAACATTCTGCATTTCCTAACTATTGTCAGAACATGAGACAAAAGCACAAAATCACACCCACACCCACAAGTCACCTCCTTCCCCCAAGTAGGTCTGTGACTATACAGAGTGTCCTCTGACTGGTGGGCCATACTATGTTCCCGTGAAATGGCCTGTCCTGTCTGAGATCTGGTCTCCTTGGCCAACTCTGTGAAGTTGTCAGGAGCCAGCGGTGAGCCATTTCCTGCTTTCTCAGGAAAGGCTAAACTTCAGAGCTCTCCTGGCATTTGGCCATCGTCACATCAGTATGTACCAAGAAAAACTGACACTGTCCTTCGTAAATCCAAACAATGAATCCACGGGGACTGGGACTGGAACTGGCTCTGTGTGCTTGGCTTCCAGTTCAGAGAGTTCCATCACCAAGTAAGTGAGGTAGGTCACTGCTGGCTTGTGGAAAGCCGGTGGTGGCAGTTGGGTTCTGAAAGTTTTCCTGAGGAGCTGTTTTTTTTTTTTTTTTTTTTTTTTTTTTTTGGCGTGTGTGGTTCTTAAAATAACGTTTGTTTCTTTTGTCAAGTGGCTCCTGAATTGTGCCCAGAGAGACTGTGGCATTTGGTGGGCCGCAAGGGGAATGAGTGAGGGTAAGAGATAAGGTAAACTGCTCACCACTGAAGACAGGGTGAGAGGATGGGTAGCCATTTTAAGATTCCTCTTTTGTTTTGCTTCACTTTTGTTTTAAGTTGCCTGTCCCTGAAGATGGGTAAGATGGAAGAAAATCCGCTCACATCTGAGTAACCGATAGGGAGAAAGGACAGATGGACATTTCAGGAGGATAGAAAAGCTATTATAATGATTTTCTGTTGTTCCACATTTGTTTCATTCTGGTTCAGTTATATTTGGCATCATCTTCTTGGGTTGTATTATAGTTATAGTAGAAATATTCAAGTAAAAGAGAAGGTCTCTCGAGCTAGTCAGACAGAGATAAAAATTCAAGTAAAAAAGAAGGTCTCTCGAGCTAGTCAGACAGAGGAAAAAATAAAGTAAAAGAGAAAGTCTCTCGAACTAGTCAGACAGAAGAAAAATTCAATTAAAAGAGAAGGTCACTCGAACTAGTCAGACAGAGAAAAAAATTCAATTTAAAGAGAAGTCTCTCGAACTAGTCAGACTAGTCAGACAGAGGAAAAAATTCAAGTAAAAGAGAAGGCCTCTCAAGCTAGTCAGACAGAGAAAGAAAGTGTAAAGCAGAAAAAGCCATCTGGGGGAAAGTTACAACAGGAGACTGCTATTAACACCTTTCTATCACCAGAGGGTGTAAGTGTCCAGCCAACAGCACCAGCTCTGAGGAGACTGCTACTAACATTTTTCTATCTCCAAAGGACATAAGTGTCCAAATAACAAGACCACCTCCATATGCTGGGAGGCCCCCAACCCCGGCAGTTGATAGTTGGGATCCTGAGACAAGATCTCAAATATTAACATGACATGTATTTGTTGCAGGAGGGCAGCGAGTTCACCATGCTTTAAATTTCAAAACAGTGAAGCAGCTAAAAGAGGCTGTAACAACCTATGGTCCTCAAGCACCCTTCACTGTAAGCATGGTCAAATCCATTAACAACTTGAACATGACGCCAGCAGTTTGGGCTAATATGTGTAAAGTTTTGCTAAATGGAGGACAATACCTGTTATGGAAGGTTACCAATAAGGAATTTTGCAAGGAGACGGCTAGTCAAAATGCAACAGCTGGTTATCCTCAGAGAAATCTAGATATGTTGTTAGGAAAGGGACCTTATGAGGATCAGCAGCAACAAGTTGCATATGATCCTGGCGTATACACACAAATTGCTGTAGATGCAATTAAGGCATGAAAGACTTTACAAGGACATGGAGGTTTACAAGGTCAATTATCTAAGGGAATACAAGGAGCTAATGAACCTTATGCTGAATTTGTAGATAGGCTTATTCAAACAGCTACCAGAGTTTTGGGGAATACAGAAAAATCAATGCCATTACTAAAACAATTGGCTTATGAGCAAGCGAATCCTTGGTGTAGAGAAGTCATTAGTCCATGGAAACATGAAGATTTAAAAACATATATTTAATTATGTAGAAACATTTATGAACAAGAGCAAGTCGTGGCACCTGCAATAAAACAGGCTTTAGAACAAGAGCAAGTCGTGGCAGCTGCAGTAAAAGAAGCTTTAGATGCCAGGCAAAGAACATGCTACATTTGTGAACAAACAGGACATTTTAAAAGGAATTGCCCCATAGGAGGAGGGTTAAACAAAACTATATATCAAAGGAGTAGAATACCGGGTATTTGGCCATGGTGCCATAGAGGGAGACATTGGGCTAATGAATGCCGTTCTCAAACCACCATTGAGGGTACTCCATTATAAAAAATGAACAAGGACCAGGTGTTTATCCATGATATCATGGAAAAAAGCATCAGGCTACGTTGCCAAAAAATGGACAGGGGGACCCAATACTCTGGGGCCCAAAACCACAAATATACGGAGCACTGAAGGAACCCAACAACCCAATCAGCGTAGTGCCTAGGACACATTGCCCATCATATCCCTCATCAGACAAACAAGAGGGAGTGCAGGGTTGGACATCTGCACCTCTGACAGAGCAGTACTAACTCCAGAGATGGGAGTTCAAATCATTCCCTCAGGGGTAAAATGACCTCTTCCCCAAGGAACAGTATGCTTATTATTGGGACGGAGCTCTTCTACTCTAAAAGGACTTATGATAAGTCCTGGGGTAATTGATCCCGATTATGAAGGTGAATTAAAAATTATAGCCAGTTCTCCAAAGGGTATATCAGTAATTTCACCAGGAGACAGAATAGCACAGTTACTAATAATACCAAGCCTACATGATAAATTTTCCAGTCGTATTGTAGAAAGAGGTTCCAAGGGATTAGGCTCCACAGGTGTAGATTGGGCTATGCTTTCTTTAAATTTAGATTCTCGCCCCATGCTAAAACTAAATATTCAAGGACATGAATGTAATGGGCTACTGGATATAGGTGCAGAACTTAGCATCATCTCTTCAAGAATAGCCAAAACATTGGCCATTACAACAAGCCACTCAAATGCTTTGAGGCCTAGGAGTGGTGACTAATCCCCATAAAAGTGCAATGGTATTAGATTGGAAGGATCCTGAAGGATGTGAAGGAACTATACAGCCAAATGTATTGGATCATCTTCCGTTAACTTTATGGGGATGAGATGTCATAGATCAATTAGGTTTGACATTAACAAATAATGACAAATTTGACATTAACAAATAACACCAATCAAAATGCACCCACTATTATCCCTAGACAAGGTTTTAGGAAAGGAAAAAGATTAGAAAAACAAGAACAAGTTATAGCAGCACCAATACAAACATATAAAGGAACAGACAGACATGGGTTGGATTTTAAGAAAGGGCCACTGAGACAATAAAAATTACTTGGAAATCAGAAAGACCAGTATGGTTTTCTCAGTGGCCCCTGACTAAAGAAAAGGTACAAGCAACCCATGACCTGGTAAAACAACAATTAGTAGAAGGACATATACAACCATCTGTATCTCCCCATCAAACTCCCATTTTTGTCATCAAAAAGAAATCTGGTAAATGGAGATTATTGCAAGATTTAAGAGCCATTAATAATGAGATGGTTATAATGGGACCTGCTCAATTGGGAATTTCTCAATGTTCTGCTTTGCCAAAAACCTGGTATGTTTTAGTTATAGATATTAAGGATTGTTTTTATTCAATTGCAATTCATCCTGAGGATAGTCCACGTTTTGCATTTACTATCCCTGCACTGAATAATGAAGGTCCTGATCAGAGATCCGAATGGAAAGTACTCCCTCAAGGGATGGCTAACAGTCCAACTATGTGTCAAATTTATGTTAACAAATTAATCCAGCCACATAGAAATCAAAATCCTGAACTACAAATATTTCACTATATGGATGGTGTATTATTAGCACAGAAAGCTAAAAACACATTGCTAGAATGTTATGCCAAACTTACAAACTTATTAAAAATTATAAACTAGTGATAGCAATAGATAAAATACAATTAAATTTTCGAATTAATTATTTAGAAGTTCTATTATCCTCAACCATGGTCCGTCCACCAAAAATTCAAATACGAATAGATCAACTCAAATCACTTAATGACTTTCAATAGTTATTAGGAGACATGAATTGGATAAGGCCTTATCTAGGTATATCAACAGGAGAGTTGGAACCTTTTTTGGATATCCTAAAAGGTGCATCAGATCCAAATGCACCCCGAATGTTAACACCTGAAGCAAAAAAGGCATTAAAAATCATTGAAACATGTATGGAAAATATTCATTTGGATAGAATTGATATAAGTATGCCTTTATTATTTATTGTACTACCAACAAAAATATTCCGACAGAAGTATTTTTGGCAAGAAGGTCCATTATTATGAATCCATTTATCTGATTCTCCTAACACTATTCTTACTAGGTATACTGAGGTTGTAGGACCATTAATACTCAAAGGAATAAAAGCAGCAAAGGGAGTGTTTGGAATTTCTCTCAATAAAATTATTACTCCATATACTATGAATCAAATTGATGAGTTAGATAATGAGTTAAATACTTGGGCAATAATCATGTGCAAATCTAATGTTTCATTTGATAACCACTTCCCATCTAATCCTTTATTGTCTTTTTTGTCATCGCATCATGTAATTTTTCCAAAAATGACAAGAAAAACACCTATTATAAATGCTCCAAATATATTCACGGATGGTCAAATAATGGTACAGCAGCAATAGTTACACCTGATCAAAGTTTTACATTTTTAGTACCCAAACAATTAGCTCAAAATGTAGAGCTTAATGCAGTATTACAAGCTTTTGTGATGCTTAAAGCATCTGTATTTAATTTATTTTCCGATAATCAGTATATAGTTAGTGCTATAGTATCACTTGAAGATGGTGGTAGGATTTCCCCTTCCTCTACTGTTTTCTCTTTGCTTTCCACTATACAAAGTCTAATCTGGGACAGAAAAGATCTGTTCTTTATAGGACATATCAGGACACATACAGGATTGCTTGGAGCCCTTAGTTTGGGCAATGATTTAGCAGATATAACTACACATGACATACATACATATTTTCTCTACACTAGAAGAAGCTATAAATTTTCATAAAAAGTTCCATGTCAATGCTAATACTTTACAAAAGAGTTTTAAAATAACTAAGGAACAAGCTAGACAAATAATAAAACAATGTTAAAATTGTGTGACCTTTTTACCACAAGTTAATCTTGGAGTCAATCCTAGAGGATTGATACCTAACCATATTTGGCAGATGGACGTCACACACTTGCCAGAATTTGGAAAATTAAAATATTTTCTTGTTACAGTTGATACTTCTTCTGGATTTATGATGGGCTCCCTTCATGCTGGAGAAAAAACTAAAAATGTTATAGCTCATTGCTTACAAAATGTTGCCACTGTGTGCATTCCAAAACAGTTAAAAATTGATAATGCCCCCGGTTATACTTCTACCTCTTTTAAGCAATTTTGCTCATCATTTGGTATTACTCATATATCAGGAATCCCATACAATCCGCAAGGACAAGGCATAGTTGAAAGAGCTCATCGAACTATTAAAACGTACTTATTAAAGCAAAAAGAAGGAATTGGGAAGGGTTATATATTCCCTAGAGATAAACTTAAAATAACCCTTTTTACTCGAAACTTTTAAAATTTGGATTCATCAGGGCTTAGTGCTGCAGAAAGGCATATGTGTCCTAAAAATATACATAAGCCCAAGGTACTTTGGAAGGATATTCTAACAGGACAATGGTAAGGTCCTGACCCAGTAATTGTCTGGAGTCAGGGGTCTGTTTGTGTGTTTCCACAGGGAGAACAGCAGCCGATTTGGATTCCAGAAAGATTAACTAAGGTCCTGACCCAGTGATTGCCTGGAGTTGGGGGTCTGTTTACGTTTTTCCACAGGGAGAACAGCAGCCGATTTGGATTCCAGAGAGATTAACTAAAGTGATTTCTACAGACAAAAAAGAAGATGATTTGGCTCAAATCCATAACAGCTGATATCCAGAACTCCAGTTTGGCTATTCTTACATCTGTGACAAAACCAGGATGCTTTTTTCAATATCTATTTTATTATTGCCCTTTCCCATATCATGAAGTTCTAGTTTGTTTTTTGAGCTCATACAGACGTAGGTTAATGTTTTGCTGATCAGTTCTATTTTTGGACTATAGAGTTTTTAGTCATTGCAATGGAGATTTCACCTATAAAAGTTATAAGGTCTTTACTATTATGTTATGTGTTTTATGTATTATATTATGTGTGCACACTTGTGTTTTGTGTTATATGTTTGAATGTACGTATGTCCATATATCATATATGATGAGCGCTCATGAAAAAATGGATCCAAATATTTTTTTTTATTCACGTGATGTAAATGATTTAATATAAATTGGGTAAACACCTGTTGAGGATTGTTTTAAAATGTGAACAAAAAAGGAGGTTAACAGATCTGTTTGTTTACTTTCAGCTTTCCTTTTCATTATATTTAATAATTCTCTTCAAGACAATGTAAATTGTTACAAAAATTGTTTTCTTTTAGTGCCTTCTGGAATGTTACATAATATTTTCTTTAGGCATTATTGCCAGAATTCCTATCTTCATCTCAGTGCCTGTGAAGACAAAGATAAAACCAATCTACAGCTTCTGCAATAGCCATCACTGAACTGCTTTTAGAACTTGCCTGGACTATGTATCACTTGTATGCATTGTGAACTCACCTGCATGCATGTAAACTATCTGTTGGTGCAGCGAGTTGTGGTAGTGTTGGGGTATTTTTGCTGATGATGTCATCGGTGGTACAAGTTTTCCAAATTGAGCCGTCAGTTGGCTTGGTGTATCTTCCTCCCTTCTGCTTGTCATGGTCGTTCAGCTAAAATTTGGGGGCCAACAGAGGTGAGGCAAAGAACCTCACCCACCCGCTGGTACAAAGACCTCTCCACAGGTGTGGCTATATACTGGACCTGTAGTCAGTGACGGGTAAGAACCGATTGCAATGATACCAACCTAATACAGGAGGCTTATACCTTAAGGTCAGCTCATTCGATAATGGGTAAGAACCATATGTACTATTGGACAACCTAAGGCAGGCTTAGGGAAGCCACATGCTTGTTGTTTAAACAGAGAGAGGGAGATGTTGAGAGCCACAGCCCAAGGGCCCAAAGCAAACTTTCAGACTACCAGCTGATGATTGGCTCACAGCGGACCCAGCAAAATCTAGCTGATTGGATCCTCTCTGGTGATGCTCATTGGAGATGCTCATTGAGCTGTTTCCCCGCCCTTTCAGACTCCAAGCTGATAATTGGCTCACAGCAGCCCCAGCAACATCTAGGTGATTGGCTCCTCTGTGGTGATGCTCATTGGGCTGTTTCACCGCCCTTTCAGACTACGGAATTGCTCATTGGGGGACTTTTTTGGCTCTGCCCACATGACCCAGCCAATCGATCTCAAGAGCAGGAGGAGTGGGGAGGTTGAGAGGCTTGTGAGAAGCCGGTGGTGGCTGTTGGTCTCTGAGGGTTTTTCCTGATTAGGTATTATTTTGGCGTGTGTGGTTCTAAAAATAAAGTTAGTTTCTTTTGACAAGTGGCTCCTGAATTTTGCCCAGCCAGACTGCGGCAATCCTAAAGTGATGGAGAAAAATAATCCAAACAGAATAGAAATACAAGCAGTTCAGAGGAGGCATGGTTTATAGTTGGATTAACCTTTTGCTTGATGAAGGGTAGGTGTTATAAATGTAGTCAATTTTAAATTGAAATAGTTCTCCATGTGTTTTAAAGTTAACAAATATGTGAATTCTTGTCTCCCTTTATTAGTAGCCTATTCAGCACATGTATTTTTGTATGCACATATACAATCCTACCTGGTATCACACGTACATTCATGTGAGGTGGCTGACTTGGCAGATACAAATTGTGAAAAGAGATCACTCCTCCTAAACGTTGTTGGAACTGAAACTTAAAACTATGGGTGAGCTTTCTTGTTGAACAACATAATACATAAATCCATGTTCAGTAAAATGAATATATTTCAATCTCTGGATGATATATATTTCATGATGAATTTTGATTGGCATATATTTTGCTACCTTTTAATGTCTGTGCGTGTGCATGTGTGTGTATATATATATATATATATATATATATATATATATATATATATATATTCTCCAGATTTTTCAGAATTTAAAATATATGTGTCTTATTATACAATCCCTAAATGCATTCATATTCATGTATGTGGATTTATAATCAAATGTTCACAAAATTATTCTCACAAATATTCATCCACCTTAAATACATACTGTTTCCTAGTACTGAAATCTAAATTCAGTGAATGGTTCATAGAAATACTAATTTTTCTACAGTAACTGACCCACTTTAACATCAATGCAAGTAGATTCCTGTGGGACATGATGTGTATTTTGACGTTGATTTTTATTCAACACTGTTACATGACTATTTTTTCAGTTTATGCACATCATAGGATATATATTTAATTCACAAGTTTGCAAATTTATAGGCATTTGTTTCACTTTCAATCACTTTCTGCTTCAGTACACATGTATTCCTCCATGTTTTTTGACTAGTCTTTTCATGAGACTTCTTTTTATTTTAGATTTCAATAATCACTTTTAAAGTAAAACTCACACACACTTCATGATAAATCATAACCCTAATATTACCATTAGATGTATAAATGGTTGTTATGAATGTATGTATATCAATATAAGATTTCCTGTGTATTTTCAGATATCAATTCAATCCATTATTTAAAGTTGGAACAAGTTATATTATCTATTCACAGTATGGTATATTCATTCATTATATCTATATTCATAGACACAGTGTACAGTTATTTGTACACCCAATCCTAATTTATACATCTTCAAAATATTGCCCACAGAAATGGTGTCACCTGATCTATATATACACATTATCACAGTAACATTCCGGACAAAAAATGCAATGTTCACACTTATGATTGTACCAAAGCCTAAATGAAAAGTGAACGTGGATTACTAAAAACAAACAAGTCCAGATTGCCCAGTGCTCTCAAATGTCAATCCTATTGGTGACTAAATATTTGTTTCTTACTTAGATTTTATATTGAACCTGTACCCTGTTGACAATGTGTGATCCTATCACTCAATTTATACTTTGCCTGATTTCTTAAAGTCTCTATTGATATCTGCTTCCCTATATATTTTCCCCAGATCATCATTGTTTCTGACTCTCCACATGTGCTGACATTTACATTCACTCTCTACCGGAAACCCTATTGCAAAAGAAATTTTTGTCCAAATCTTATACTCCCTCTTCTTCCTAAACATACTGACTATCTTTCTAATCCTACTTACTATCCCTTTTTGAGTGGATGATTTCTTCTACATTCAATCATCCAATTTACATGGTCTTATGCCATTGTAAATTGATTTATCTGAGACATCTGTGCAGAAGGTATGTCAAAGTTAAGTATACCAATCAAGGGCCCAATGCTCTTCTGGGCTTCAAATCTTACCTAGATTTCTGTTTTCATACTTATATTTCACCTTTATATTCTTGTAACTGTCACATGTTCCCAATTCCATTATTCATCTCACAGAATGATTCCTTACCCTTACCCGAATCGAACATGTTATTACCCTAACCATACACTGTTCCCACAATCTAACTTTTCAGAAAAGCAGGGACAGATTTGGTCTTACAATACCGGAGTGTAGGGAATGTTCCACCTGCTGAGAACCTCAAAGGTCCAAGCATAAATGATCCCTGGAGAAGTTGTAGGAACCTATGAAGGACCTGAGGAAGGAAAAGTCAACTTCCATGGTAAACAACATGGTAAGGATGAAGGGATGTGTCTGAATCAGCCTCATTCATCTTAATGTAGAAAAGATGGACCAAACCAGGCCTGTGTGGAGAGCTGTTCCCGGGTGCCTATGGTTGATATACCATTCTAACTCGTGAAAATATCACAGGAATAGGGGCACCTTTCATCTCATGAGACCCTTGAAGCAACTGTTAGGACAAAGTGGTTGCCAAGGCAGTGACTTCATTAACTTCCTGAAGGAAGTTACCTCACATAACTTCCTTAGTGATGTAACTCTCTAAACTTGGGTTTCATGAAGAGAGGCAACAACAGCCAGTCCCAGTCCCAGTCCCAGTGGTATCACTTGTTTGGATTTACCAAGGGAAGAGTCAGTCTTTCTTGGTACCTACTGATGTGAGGATGGCCAAATGCCAGGAAAGCTAAGAAGAAGGGCCTTTCCAGAGAAAGCAGGTAGTGGCTCACCACAGGCTTCTGACAACTTCACAGAGTTGGCCAAGGAGACCATAACTGAGACAGCACAGTCCATCTCGGGGAAACATAGTATGGCCCACCAGTCATAGTCACAGACCTACATGGTGGAAGGAGGTGCCTTTTTGGGTGTGGATGTGAATTTGTGGTTTTGTCTCATGTTCTGAGAATAGGTAGAAAAGGCGATTTGTTTCGTTTGGAGGGGATTGTTTCTAGTATGTCCTTCGACAAGGTGAGTGCTTCTATGTCTGTGTATCACACTCTGTCCGTGGTTGTAGTATTAGAAAATTGAATGCATCAATGGATATGTCCTGTCTAGTAGAAAGCTTCCCAGCATTCATCCTGCCAATTTATCAATGGACTGCGGCAAGCCTAATCAATAGGCAAAACATACTATCTTCCTAATTTCCTGTTTTATTCCTGAATTCTGGACACTCTCCATAATAGGCTCATGGTTGTGTGGCCAAGATATATACCACCTCCAAGCTCTGTCACATGGCCATGTACTGGATAGCTGAAGGGAATGGGAGCATCTCAGAAAACTCAGATATCAGTGTGACCAGGAAAGTCTCAGTGGAGAAACCATGCTTTGGGCCATTTGCTTACCTATTGTTTTGTTGCCCTGAATGTAAAGAAGGTCATTGGCTCAGGCCACCTCCTTGTGAAGCCTGAGGAAAACATTATTCCAATAGAAATGAATGGGTGTCACCTGTGAGTCTTTGCTTAATTGCTTTGGAAAGGGTTGTGTCTGAATCAGCCTCTTGGCCCTGTGTGAGGCTGTGACTTAGATTCTCAGCACCAGATGGATCTAAAGAAAGATCCCATGAGTGCATCCATAACCAAAGTGCAAAAAGATCAGTAATTGTGGATGAAGTCTCTCACCTTCCTCGGTTAGGTTCCTGACCTCCATCAAGAGTGAATAGGGACCCTTGGGTCAAATGAGTTCTTCAAAGCCCTGCAGATGTGCTAGTGTTTTCTCATGACTCCAAATCACATAAAGAATCTAGACCTGAATGTCAGTAGGCCTCAAATACTAGAAGCAGAGCAGTATTAATGGCAGGCCTATTTGATCACTCATGGTTCACAGGAAGGGTGTCCATGCCACCCTGACTTTAGGCAAATGAGGTGCAAGAAAGCATATTTTGGACATTGTCTTGAGCTGTGCCACTCATGGAAACCTCCAGCTAGAGGTTATGATGAATGTTTATATGGAAGAAAATGAGGGCCATGTGGGAGTGTTTTGGTTTTAATTGTGGTCATTTGTGTAACAGTTGGAAGAGATGACTGGGTCCACCAGGGCTTGAACTCTTGTGTGATTCCTCTTATAGGCTGAGTTCTGAAACTGAGCTCAGAGAAGTATTGCCATGAATTGTGTTGGGATTTTAGGAGGCCACGCATGAGAGTCACTCTTGGAATCTGAAATCTAGGCCCAGGTTGGTTTTCCACAGAGCACTGGGAATCTCAGTCAGGATATCACATGTTTTTTTCTGAAAAAGTTTGCAGCCATAGTTGAGAGTCAAAACACACATGGACCTCACATTGTAGACCTCAATGGGCCTTGCTTCATGTGACCTTTTGGCCACTCTTTGGGAAGCCTTGCCTGTGAGAGTTCTCCAGAGCTTTCATTGAAATGAGCTTCCTCACCATTTAATGGTTCCTGAATGAATGGAAACCCACATTGCCTCCAACTTCATCCTTGAAAAATGGCTAGATAAATAACATGAAATTTTTGAAATTCTCATGACCACTGGAGAAACTTTGGATGTCCTATTGCTGATCATGTGTATATCATACAGTGTCCAGATTGACTGGGTTTCATGAAAATGGTGTAGAACCGTGATGCCAGTAAGTTGGAGCCTGCTGAGTAGTGGGCCTAGAGCAGTCGTGTGCAGGTGTGTGATAAAACATCTGTGGTGGGGTCATGTGGATCTGCCAATGACTTCCAAATGGCTTGTGACTGACATAGTGTAGCCAGCAGACCCTTTTATTTAAATGGATCTTGTTATATGGAGAGTTTTCTGGGTAATGTTCAGAATCCGGTTGCTATGTTCAAGGGGGCAAGCTATGTGGGATAGAGGCCTGGTTGGTGCATTCTTCTGCAGACCCGGACCTACCGCACGTGGCAGAAGTCCCTCCAGCACTGCGTCCCATTTGAACTCATTGTATTTCATGAAGCAAATACTGAACTCCTA
Source organism: Callospermophilus lateralis (assembly GCF_048772815.1). Lineage (NCBI taxonomy): Eukaryota > Metazoa > Chordata > Mammalia > Rodentia > Sciuridae > Callospermophilus > Callospermophilus lateralis. The sequence goes on from NW_027510156.1 coordinate 486,400, forward strand.
GAGCAGCAGCAAGAAAAAACAAAAAGTGGAGGATTACCAAATGGCCTCAAAGTCCACAAGGGGGAGACATTTACCCCACAGTGGCCACAGTTTACCTACAAAGAAAGAATTCAGCACTGCTGCCTCATTTTCATTGGAAAATAAGAAACAATGTCCTTCAGGTCACATGAATGCAGAACCAGCTTTAATGGTCTCACTACAAAGGAAGCTAAAGCTCCTGACAACAACATATATTTCAAGTGCCCAACCTCAGAGGCAGTTTCTCAAGAAGTATTTAGGCCAGCAAAGCTCCATTTTTGTGGAGGGTTTACCCTGTCCCTAACTTCTGTAAACTTCTTCACCACCTCCAAGTTTGTGAAGAAGTGAGCATATTCCTTTCCATATATGTATTCACAGATTTTCGAACTCTTCTCCTCTAATTGTGTCTTACTTGCGGTGAAGGTAATGTCAAGGCATTGTTCTGGATGAGAGTGGGAAGATTTTTTGTAGCACAAATTTACATAAACATTGGATACCTTTTCCAATTTTCCATTCAAAATACTGAATCCCTGACACTAACCAATAGCCTCCTAGACTCTGACTACTTATCCTAATATGATGAAGAAGAATAATCCAAACAGTATAGAAATACAAGCAGTTCAGAGGAGGCATGGTGTATAGTTGGACTTGCCTTTTGCATTATATAATGTAGGAGTTATAAATCTAGTCAATTTTGTCTGAAATTGTTCTCCATGTGTTTTTAAAGTTAACAAATATGTGAATTCCTGTCTCACTTTCTCTGTAGCCTATTTGCACATGTATTTTTATATGCACACATAGAATCCTACAAGGTAGAACACGTACATTCTTGTGAGGTTGCTGACTTCACAGATACAAATTGTAAGAAGAGATCACTTCTCCTTATCTCTGTTGGAAGTGAAAATTCGACCTTAGGGTGAGATTCCTAGATGAACAACATTATAAATAAATCCAAGTTCAGCAAAATGAATATTTTAGGATCTGTGGATGATATATATTTCATGGTGAATTTCGATTGGCATATATATTGCTTCTTTTTAGTGTCTGTGTGTGTGTGTATATATATATAAATACATGTATGTATATATATATATACAGTCTCCAGATTTTTCAAAATATGAAATACATGTGTCTTATTATACTTTCCCTAAATTCATTCATATTCATATATGTGGATTTACAATAAACTTTTCACAAGATTATCCTCAGAAATATTCATCCATCTGAAATACATATTTGTTTCCTAGTAATGAAAACTATCTTCAGTGAATGGTGCATACAAATCCTAATATTAATACAGTAACTGACCCAGGTTAACATCAATGCAAATTGATTCCTATGGGACATGATGTGTATTTTGACGTTCATTTTGATTCAAAACCGGTACATTACTATTTCTTCAGTTTATGCACATTATAGGATATATATTTCACCCACAAGTTCGCATATTTAGAGGCATTTGTTTCCCTTTCAATCACTTCCTGCTTCAGAACACATGTATTTTTTCATGTTTCTTGACTGGTCTTTTCATGAGACTTCTTTCCAAACACATTATTTTTGATTTCCATAATCACTTTTGAAGCAAAACTCACACACCCTTCATGATAAACCATTACCTTAATTTTACCATTAGATGTATAACTAGTTGGAATGAATGTACGTATATCAATATAAGATTTATTATATATTTTAAGATATGAATCCAATGCATTATTTAAAGTGGAACCATTTATATTATTTATTCACACTATGGTCTATTCATGCATTATCTCTATATTCATAGACACAGGGTACACCTCTTTGTACCCCCAATACTAACTTATTCATCTTCAAAATATTGCTCCCAGAAATGGTGGAAGAATTACTCATGTCACCTGATCTACATATACATTTTATCACAGTAATATTCTGGACACAAAATGAAAAGGTCACACTTATTATTGTACCAAAGCCTAAATTGAAAGTGAACATGGATTACTAAACACAGCCATGTCCAGGTTTCATAATGTTCTCAAATATCAATCCAATTGGTGACTACATATTGTTTTATTCCTTAGATTATATATTCAAACTCAACCCTGTTGAAAATGTCTAATCCTATCACCCACTTTATTCTTTGTCTGATTTCATAATGTCTCTATTGATATCTGTTTTCCTACATATTTTCTCTGGTTCACCATTGTGACTTACTCTTCACATGGGCTGACATTTTCATTCACACTCTAAATGAAACCCTATTGCTAAAGAACATTTTTTTTCCAAAACCTATACTCACTCTTCTTTTTAAACCTAACGACTATCTTTCTAATCCTACCGATTATCCCTTTTTTACTGGATGTTCTCTTCTATATTCAATCATCCAAGTAAACATTGGGCGAGATTCAGAGTAAGAGACCACCAAAAGACTATCTCATGCAACAACAAAGGGTTTATTGGGGGTCCAGCATGCGGGGGCTCAGAGCTCACTTGAATAGAACAGAGAATCCTGAGAAGAGCTTAATTAGAGCTTATATACTTTCCTTGGGGAGGGCAGGGAGCAAAGTTTATTGATGGGTCAGGGCGAGTGGGCGGTTTGCGAACAACCGGGTGAGGGAGTACATTCTTAAGTTTGGCAGTTGGGGACAGGACATTCTGGGAACAAGATTAGCAAACAGTTCTCAAGATTAAAACAGTGTTTTGTTAAGCATACAGAAATACAGGAAATGACAAGTACCTATTTTATTAACCTTTCATTCCCCAATTCTTCTTCTGGCTACTTTTAATCATAAAAGTGATCATTGGGGGGTGTCACATTCTATGTCTGCTCGTGGGGTGTTACCATAAGTTTAACTTGTCCAATTTGAACTTGGAGAAAATAAATTACACGGTTGAGCAAACAGAGTTTTATAGTTAGCAATAATATGGAGATTATTATTGGACAGGCCAGGGTTGAAAAAACCGTAGCCAAACAGGGGGACTATGTGAACCAATACTCAAACCACCCTTTTTGGGCCTCTGTCTCTCTCATTGATGCTCTTCAAGGTGTCTTTTTAATTTACTCATAAATTTTTTTACAACTCCAGTATGGTCGGAATAAACACAACATTCTTCCCTCAAAGCAGCACAAAGGCCCCTTTCTCTCACGAAGAGGAGGTCCAACCCTCAACTGTTCTCTAAAAGAACTTCAGAGAGAGAGGTTAAAGATTCCTGCAAATATGTGATGAAGGTTTCTAATATCTTTAAGTTTTGGTCTATTGCTACTTCTAATTGGGTCATTTGTTGTGTCCCATTGACCAGGGCAGTGGTTCCTGTGCCCACACCTGCAGCAACTCCTATTCCTTATAGGATAGCTAAAGTGAGGGCCATATGTTCCCAGTGAAACCGGGTTGTATGCCCCCCCCCATTTGATCTTCAAATAAACCTGTGTCATGATAGAGCACTCTGGGAATCATCTGCACAATTAATCACATCCGTTGTCCATTTCATGAAATCATAAACAATGTTTAAGTATATAGAATTATACTGTTGTAGGGATGGACAAGGCAAGGCAAACAAGATAGCACAAAATACAGGGAAGCAGTCCTATTTGGTTGCAACTGGATTCAGAGGACATTGCTTCAGTTTTAATCAATTAATCTTCTGAATCCCAAGTTTAGGTAGTTTCAGAATTTTGTACCCAACATGTAAGGGAAGGGGCTCAGAAGTTCACAGTCTGCAAAAGTTCACAAAATGCTGTTATTGTTTTCGTTTTTTTTCCTCTGTTCTGGGCAAGTTAAATTTTCAAAGACAACTGGGTGGGGGAGATCTTTTACTTTCCTTTCTTTTTCCCCCTGCCAGCTGTTACCATGAAGCCCAGTTGGTAACTTCTTTATCTTAGAAATGTTGCCGTCTCTGTGAAGCCCCAGCTCAAGGCCAGAGGCCTTGTTCACATATTTTGTTAAAAACTAGTAAGGTGGTGTCTTGCTTAGGACTGCTGATTTTTTGAGCCAGTGACCAAGTGGAACAGGGCAACATGAAAAGAGGAAGTTCATCTACACTGAAATCTATTATAGGGACTCTTTTGCTGAAAGTCCAAAAGTCAGCCATGGTGAAGACTTATGGAGAAGGTTAGTTAAGACTTTTATGAGGGCCAGGGACAGAGGGGAAAGACTGGAAGGTCGGGGCTGAGAGCAGCTTCGTGGATCTGAGGATGAGAATGGAGAGATATAAAAGAATAATGAGCAGTTTTAAAGGTTGAGCAGAGGGGAAGAAGGGAGTGAGTATTCCACAAAGCCTGTGAGGGATTTTAAATTCTTAGTAACCTGTTTTCAGTGATTACAAAACAACTTTAAAGGCCATTTACATTACATCTTGGATAGGGGTCTGAGGTCTCTCCTCAGCTGGTTTGAGCTTTGGGTTAGCTGGTATGAGGACCTGGTGGGACCAGGTGCGGGCAAAGACAGGAGAAGAGAGGAGTGAGTGGGTGGAGGGGTACCTCAGTACCTGCTACTCAGCAAGAAGGCAATGGTCTGAGAACCGGCAGTGGTTTGGGTTTTTGATCTAGTAATTGAAGGTGAGAAATCAGGTTGCTGAGGTTGGAGTGAAAGAAGATAGTCTGGAGCAGAAGGCTGAGGGTGAGGATCTATTGGAGAAGCATAGTACAGGATGTGAGCAAAGGTGGAAAAAAGCCTCCACATAGGGGAATCTCCTTTCACCCTGTTGAGCACTTGCAGAAGTTAAAAAGGTCATGCAGTATTTGAGGATCTAGAGACCCCTCTGGGGGCCATTGGTTTTGGTTATCTAATTGGTAATATGGCCAATGCTGTGTACAGAATTTGATGAGGAGTTCGGGTTCCATCAGGCAGCACCTGTATGCTCACATCCACATGACTTACAGAAGAAGTCGGCTTTTTACAAACACAGCCGTGGCTGTTTGTGGCTTTGATAGTCCACCGGGCAAACATAGTAATCTAGGCTAGCCAACCTGTATCTGGCTTGCCTGTCCCTACATCCATAATGTTTGTTTCCATTATCTATGTTACGGAAGGGATTTAATGGAATTTTAGTGGGATCCTCTTCATCAGGGATATCCCAATAGAAAAGACCTATAGCCAGCTGACAAATGTCTGGGTGGAGAGATGGCCACCAGGTACCTAAGGGGGCTATATGCAAGACAGATTATACTTCTTTTCCAGTAGGATTTGTGATCAGCCATCGCTGCTGAACGGGATGATGAGAAATAGGACTACTGGTTGTCAAGGGGAGAGTCTATAGCCTTATCCACACGGTGAATACGCAATTTGAAAGGGTTACCAGTCTTTTCCAGTTTCCAGCCAGAGTCTGGACAGGGCACAGGCTTGATATGAGAGGCCTGGATCCAGGAAGTGATTCTGTCTACCTTTACCACTGTAGGTGTTATAAGTAGCACCTGGTATGGTCCTTTCCAGCAGGGCTCAAGGGATGATACCTGATGTCGCCTTACATAGATGAAGTCTCTTACTGGATTTCAGTGTAGAGTCCCCTCATCCCCAGGTTGGTAGGCAGTGGCCAGCTGTTTCAACAGGTATCGCTGAGTTCTTTCAAGAGCTTTAAGTCTGTCAAGCAAGGGGGTGTGGAAGGGATCGTTAGGTCTTAGAGTTGGGGTTAGGTCCCATTTGCTTCACTTTCAATCACTTCCTGCTTCAGAACACATGTATTCCTCCATGTTTCTTGACTGTTTTTTTCATGAGACTTTTTTCCAAACACATAATTTTTGATTTCCATAATCACATTTGAAGCAAACTCACACACCCATCATGATAAACTATAATCCTATTATTACCATTAGATGTGTAACTTGTTGGAATGAATGATTGTATATCAAGATAAAATTTCTTATAGATTTTCAGATATCAATTCAATCCATTATTAAAAGTGGAACAAGTTATATTATTTATTCACAGCATGGTCTATAAAGGCATCATCTCTATATTCATAGGCACAGGGTACAGCTAAATGTATCCCCAATAGTAATTTATAAGTCTTTAAAATATTGCTTTAAGAAATGGTGGAAGAAATACTCTAGTCACCTGATATACATATACATTTCATCACAGTAATATTCCTGACACAAAACGCAAGGATCACACTTATGATTGTACCAAAGCCTAAATTGAATGTGAGCATGTATTACTAACAACATCCATGTCCTTGTTCCCTAATGCTCTCAAATATTCCTATTGGTGACTACATATCGGTTTCTTCCTAAAATTATATATTCAACCTCAACCCTCTTAAAATGTCTTATCCTACCTCTCACTTTGTACTTTGCCTGATTTCCTAATGTCTCTATTGATATCTGCTTTCAAATACCTTTTCTTCAGTTCATCATTGGGAATGACCCTTCAAATGTGCTGACATTTACATTCACTCTTTCATCAAAACCGTATTGCTAAAGCACTTTTGGTCCAACTCCTAGACCCACTCAAAATGCGCTCTGCAAACCCGTGCAGAGGGCAGTCCAGAGGAGCTTGGGTTTTCTCATGACTCCAATTCACATAAAGAATCTAAACCCCACAGTCAGTAGGCGTCAAATTGGAGAAGCAGACCAGTATTAACAGCAGACCTATGTGATCAATCCTGGTTCACAGGAAGGGTGTCCAGGCCACCCTGAGTTTAGGCATATGAGGGGCAAGGGAGCTTATTTTGGACACTCTCTTGGGCTGCACCATTTATGGAAACCTCCAGCCAGAGGTTATGATGAGTTACTATATGGAAGAAGATGAGGGCCATGTGGGAGTGTTTTGGTTTTAATTGTGGTTATTTGTCAGGATGAAAGGATGTGTGTGAATAAGCCTCTCTCTTCTTAATGTAGAGAATATGGACCAAACCAGGCCTGTATGGAGAGTTGTTCCTGGTTCCCTGTGGTTGATATACCATTCTAACTTGTGAAAGTGTCACAGGAAGTAGGGGCAGCCTCCATCTCATGGGACCCTTGGAAGCAACTGTTAGGACAAAGTGGTTGCCAAGGCAGTGACCTCATTCAATTCTTGAAGGAAGTGACCTACCTCACTTCCTTGGTGATGGAACTCTCTGAATTTGGAATCCAGCAAGCCAGGCACACAGAGCCAGTCCCAGTCTCAGTCCCAGTGGGCTCACATGTTTGGATTTACCAATGACAGAGTCAGTCTTTCTTGGTACCTACTGATGTGAAGATGGCCAAATGCCAGCAGAGCTCTGAAGAGGGGACTTTCCTGAGAAAGCAGGTAGTGACTCACTGCTGGCTCCTGACAACTTCACAGATTTGACCAAGTAGACCAGATCTGAGACAGGACATGCCATTTCATGGGTATATAGAAAGGCCCATCAGTAAGAGGACACTCCGGATAGTCACAGACCTACATGGGGAAAGGAGGTGCCTAGTTAGGTGAGGATGGCCAAATGCCAGGAAAGCTCTGAAGAGGGGCCTTTCCAGGTAGTGGCTCAATGCTAGCTTCTGACAGCTTCACAGCGTTGGCCAAGTAGACCAGATGTGAGAAAGGAAAGGCCATTTCGGGGAAACACAGTATGGCCCACCAGTCTGAGGACACTCCGGAGAGTCATAGACCTATTTGGGGTAAAGTGTTGCCTTTGCGGGTGTGGGTGTGGGTTTGTGGATTTGTCTCATGTTCTGAGAATAGGTAGGAATGGCGGTTTCCTTGGTTTGGAGTGAACTGATTCTAGTAAGTCCTTTGACAATGTGAGAGATTCTATGTATGTGTATCCCACTGTGTTCATGTTTGTAGGCATTAGAAAAGAGAATGCATCAATGGATGTGTCCTGTGTAGTAGAAAGCTTCCCAGCATTCATCCTGTCCAATTTATGAATCGACTGTGGCTTGCCTTATAGATGGGCAACACCTGATACCTTCATAAGGTCCTTTTTTCTTCCTGAAATCTGGCCATTCTCCAGAATATGCTCATGGTTTTGTGTCCAAGAAATGTACCAACTCCAAGCTCTGTAACATGGCCATGTACTGGATAGCTGAAGGGAATGGCGAGAATCTCAGAAAACTCAGATAACAGTGTGACCAGGAAAGTCTCAGTGGAGAATCCTTGCTTTGGGCTTTGTGCTTACATATTGTTCTGTTGCCCTGAATGTCACGAATTTGTTTGCCTGAGGCCAACCCATTGGGAAGCCTGAAAACAGTTTTCAAATGGAAATCAATGTGCATCACCAGTGGCTCCTTGCTTAATTGCTTTGGAAAGGGATGTGTCTGAATCTTTATCTCGGCCCTGTTTGAGGCTGCAGCTTAGATTCTCAGCACCTGATAGATCTAAAGAATGATCCCATGTGTGCATCCAAAACCAAAATGGCCAAAAAGCAGTCATTGTGGATGAAGTCTCTTGCCTTCCTGTGTAAGGTTCCTGACGTCCATCAAGTGACAATAGGGCTCCTTTGGGTCAAATAAGTTCTTCAAAGCCCTGCAGAGCCTAGCCCATAGGAGCTTGGGTTTTCTCATGACTCCAATTCACATTAAAAAATCAAACCCCCACAGTCATTAGGCCTCAAATTGGAGAAGTGAAGCAGTATAAAAGGCAGGCCTGTTTGATCACTCCTTGTTCATAGGAAGGTTGTCCAGGCCACACTGACTTTAGGCAAATGAGGGGCAAGGGAGCTTATTTTGGACCCTGTCTTTGGCTGCACCCCTCCTGGAAAGTTCCAGCCAAAGGATATGGAAGAAGATGTGGGCCATGTGGGAGTGTTTTGGTTTTAATAGTGGTCATTTTTGTGGTGGTTGGAAGAGATGACTGGGTCCACCTGGGCTTGAACTCTGGTGTGATTCCCCTTAGAGACTGCATTCTGGAACTGACCTCAGAGAAGTATTGCCATGAATTGTATTGGGATTTTAGGAGGCCACGCATGAGAGTAGCCCTTGAAACCTGAGATCTAGGCCCAAGGTGGCTTTCCACAGAGCACTGGGAATCTCAGCCAGGATATCACATGCTTTTATTCTGAAAGACTTTACAGCCATAGTTGAGAGTCAAAACACACATGGACCTCACATTGTAGACTTCAATGGGCATGAATTCATATGACATTTTGGCCACTCTTTGGGAAGCTTTGCCTGTTAGAGTTCTCCAGAGCTTTCATGGAAATGAGCTTACTCAAAACTTATTGGTTCCTGAATGTATTGAAACCCACAGTGCCTCCAAATTCATCTTTAAAAAATAGCTAGATAAATACCATGAAATTTTTGAAATTCCCATCACCAGGTTGCACTGAAGAACCTTTGGATGTCCTGTTTTAGATCATAAGTGTACCAGACAGTGCCTTGTTTGACTGGGTTTCATGAAAATGGTGGAGAACAGAGATGCCAGCAAGTTTTATCTTGCTGTGGAGTGGGCCTATAGCACTGGTATGCAGGTGTGTGAGAATACATCTGTGGTGGGGCCATGTGGATCTTCCATTGGCTTCCAAATGGCGTGTGACTGACAGGGTGCAGCCAGCACACCCTTCTATGTAAAGGCATCTTGTTATATGGAGATTTTTTCTTGTCAATGTTCAGAATGAGGTTGCTATGGACAAGGGGGCAAGCTTTGGGTGAGAGAAGCCTGGTTTGTGCTTTCTCCTGCAGACCCTGACACACCACAAGTGACAGATCTCCCTCCACTACTGTGTCCCAGTTGAAATCCTTGTATTTGGTGAAGCAAATACCAAACTCTCAGTGCAGCAGCCAGAAAAACAACGAAAATTGGAAGATGAACAAATTACTTCACAGTCCACATGGGAAGACACTTAGCCCCCAGTGGCCACAGTTTACCTACAAAGAGAGAATTCAGCACTGCTGCCTCATATTCATTGGAAAATAAGAAACCTGTTCTCCATGTCACATAGATGTAGACAGAGCTTTGATGGTCTCATTAAAAAGGAAGCTATAGCTCCTGACAACAACATATATTTCAAGTGCCCAACCTCAGAGGCAGTTTCTAAAGAAGAATTTAGGCCATCAGAGCTCCATGTTTGTGGAGTGTTTACAATGTCCCTTACTTTTGGAAACTCTTCTACCACCTCCAAGGTTATGAACTCCTGAGAATTTTCCATTCCATATATGTATTCACAGATTTTCTAACTCTTCTCCTCTAATTGTGTCTTACTTGGGGCAAAGGTAATGTCAAGGCATTGTTCTGGATGAGAATGGGAAGATTTTTGTGTAGAATATATTTGCATACACATTGGATTCATTTTCCTATTTTACATTCGAAATACTGAATCCCTGACACTAACCCATACCCTACTAGACTCTGACTACTAATCCTTATATGATGGAGAAAAATAACCCAAACAGAATAGAAATACTACCAGTTCAGTGGAGGTATGGTGTATAGCTGGATTTGCCTTTTGCATTATATAGGGTAGGAGTAATAAATCTAGTCAATTTTTAATTGAAATAGTTCTCCATGTGTTTTTAAAGTTTACAAATATGTAAATTCCTGACTCCCTTTCTCTGTAGCCTATTCAGCACTTGTATTTTTAAATGCACATATAGAATCCTACCTGGTGTCACACGTATATTCTTGTGATGTGGCTGACTTGGCAGATACATATTTTGAGAAGAGATAACTCCTACTAAACCCTGTTGGAACTGAAAATTCAACCTATTCTTGAGTTTCCTAGTTTAACAACATTGTACATAAATCCATGTTCAGTAAAAAAAAATGTTTCTGCATCTGTGGATGACATATATTTAATGATGAATTTTGATTGGCATATATATTGCTCATTTTTAGTGTCTGTGTGTGTGTTTTTTGTATGTATATATGTGTCTATATGTATATATATATATATATATATATATATATATATATATATATATATATATACACTCTCCATATTTTTCAAAATATGAAATATGTGTGGCTTATAAACACACCCTTAATTCATTCACGTTCATGTAAATTGTTTTATAATCAACTTTTCACAAGATTATTCTTAGAAATATTCATTCACCTGAAATACATATTTCTTTCCTAGTGTTGAAAACTAACTTCAGTGAATGGTGCATACAAATCCTAATATTTCTACAGTAACTGACCCTGTTTAATATCAATGCAAGTATATTCCTATGGGACATGATGTATATTTTGATGTTAAGTTTTATTCAACGCTGGTACATTATCATTTCTTCAATTTATGGACATCAGAGGGTATATATTTTATCCACAATTTAGCAAATTTATAGGCATTTGTTTTACTTTCAATCACTTCCTGCTTCAAAACACAGGTATTCCTCCATATTTCTTGAGTAGTCTTTTAATGAGACTTCTTTCCAATCACATTATTTTCAATTTACCTAATCACTTTTGAACCAAAACTCAAACACTCTTCATGATAATCCATAAACCTAATATTACATTTAGATGTATAACGGGTAGGATGAAATGTATTATATCAAAATAAGGTTTCCTGTATATTTTCAGATATCAATTCAATCCATTATTTAAAGTTGGAACCAGTTATATTTTTTTATTTTCAGTATGGTCTATTCATGCATTATCTCTATATTCATAGACACATGGTACACGTATTTCTACCTCCAACACTAATTCATACATCTTCAATATATTGCTCCCAGAAATGGTGGAAGAAATACTCCTGTTACCTGATCTACATATACATTTTATTACAGTAATATTCTGGACACACAAAGCAAAGTTTACACTTATGATTGTGCCAATGTAAATGTCTGGTGAGTGTCAGAAGAAGAGACCACGAAGAGACTGTCTCATGCACCAGCAAAGGGTTTATTGGGGCTCCAGCATGCTGGGGCTCAGAGCTCACTTGAACAGAGAAGAGAGCCCTAAGAACAGCTTAAGCAGAGCTTATGTAATTTACGTGCTGAGAGCAGGGAGGGAAATTTACTGATGGGTCATGTCAAGTGAGTGGTTTGCATGCCAATGGGAGAGGGAGTACATTCAATAGTTTGGTAATTGGGGACAGCACATTCTGGGAACAAGATTAGCAAACAGTTCTCAAGATTTCAACAGTATTTTGTTAAGCATATAGAAAAACAGGAAGTTACAAGTACATATTTTATTAACCTTTCATTCCCCACTTCTTATTCTGGTTACTTTTAATCATAAAAGTGATCATTGGAGGTCTCACATTCTATGTCTGCTAGTGAGTCATATTGTTGTCTGATTACCATAAGTTTAACTTATCCAATTTAAGCTTGTAGAAATAAACTAGACAGTTGAGCAAACAGGGTCCTACAATTAGCAATAATATGAGGATTATTAATGGACTGGCCAGGGCTGATAAAAGCGTAGTTAACCAGGGGGACTGTGTGAACAAAGACTCAAACCACCCTTTTTCTGCCTCTCTCTCTTGTTGATGCTCTTCAAGGCATCTTCTTAATTTACTCATTGATTTTTTTACAACTCCAGTATGGTCGGCATAAAAACAACATTCTTCCCTCAATGCAGCACAAAGGCCTGCTTCTCTCATGAAGAGGAGGTCCAACCCTCACGTGTTCTGTAAAACAATTTCAGAGAGAGAGGTTAAAGATTCCTATAAAGCTGTGATGGAGATTTTTAATATCTTTAAGTTTTGGTCTATTGCTGCTTCTCATCGGGTCATTTGTTGTGTCCCATGGACTAGGGCAGTGATTCCTGTGCCCACCCCTGCAGCAAATCCTTTTCCTAATAGGATGGATAAAGTGACGGATACAGGTTCCCAGAGGAACTGGGTTGTATGCCCCCCTATTTGATTTTTAAATTAACCTGCCTCATGATAGAGCACTCTGGGAAACATCTGAAAATTTCATAATTAATCACATCTGCTGAACATTTTATTTAAACATAAACAATGTTTAAGTATATTGAATTATACTGTTGTAGGGACGGACAAGGCAAGGCACCGAAGATAGCACCGAAGACAGGGAAACAGACCTATTTGGTTGCAACGGATTTACAGGGCATTGCTTCTGTTGTAATCAATTAATCACCTGATCCCCAAGTTTAGGTAGTTTCAGAATTTTGTACGCAACATGTAAGGGAAGTGGCTCAGAAGTTCACAGTGTGCAGAAGTTCACAAAAAGAAGTTTTCATTTCTGTTTTTTTTTTCCTCTGTTTTGGGCAAGTTAACATTATATGGACACCTGGAGGGGGAGAGCTTTTTTCTTCTCTTTTTTTTTCTCCCTGCCAGCTGTAACCATGGAGTATATTTGGTAACTTATTTATCTTAGAAATGTAACCATCACTGTGAAGCCCCAGCTTAAAGCCAGAGGCCTTGTTCACATGTTTTGTGAAAAACTAGTAAGGGGGTGTCTAGCATAGGAGTGCTGATTTTTCCAGCCAGTGGCCAAGTAGAACAGGGCAACACGAAAAGGGGAAGTTTATCTACATTGAACTCTTTTATAGGGACTCTTTGGCTGAAAGTCCTAAAGTCAGCCATGGTGAAGACTTCTGGAGAAGGTCAGTTAAGACATTTCCTTGGGCCTGGTACAGAGGGGGAAGACAGGGAAGGCGGGTCTGAGAGCAGCAACTTAGGTCTGAGCATGAGGAAGGAGAGATGTAAAAGAATAATGGGAAAGGGGTTTGGGATTTTCCAGGCAACAAAAAGTTGAGCAGTAGAATAGATCAAGCAAAGGGGAAGACGGCAGTGAGTATCCCAAAAAGCCTGTGAGGGACTTTAAATTCTTAGTAACCTGTTTTCAGTGATGACAGAGCAACTTTTAAGGCCATTTTCATTACATCTTGGATAGGTGTCTGAGGGCTTTCCTTAGCTCTTGTGAGCTTTGGGTTAGCTGGTAAGAGAACCTGGTGGGACCCATTGTGGTCACTGACAGGAGAAGAGAGGAGTGAGTGGGTGAATGGTTACCTCAGTACATGCTACCTCAGCAAGGGGGCAATAGTCTGAGAACCAGTGGTTTGGGTTTTTGATCTAGTAATTGGAGGGAAGAAATCAGGTTGCTGAGGTGGGAGTGACAGCAGAGAGTCTGGAGCAGAAAGCTAAGGGTGAGGATCTATGGGAGAAGCATAGTTCAGGATGTGAGCGAAGAAGGGAAAATGCGTCCACTTAGGGGAATTTCCTTCCACCCTTTTGAGCACTTGCCAAAGTCAAAAAGGTCACGCAGAATTTGATGATCTAGAGACGCCTCTGGGGGCCATCGGTTTTGGTTGTCTAGTTGGTAATATGGCCAATGCTGTGTACTGAATTGGATGCGGAGTTTGGGTTCCACCAGGCAGCCCCTGTATGCTCAAATCCCCATGACTTACAGAAGAAGTCGGCATTTCCCCCACACAGCCATGGCTGTTTGTGGCTTTGATAGTCCGCAGGGCAAACATAGTAATCTAGGCTAGCCAACCTGCATCTGGTTCAGTGTCCCTACATCCATAATGTTTATTTCTATTACCTATGGTATGGAAGGGATTTATTGGAATTTTAGTGGGATACACTTCATCAGGGATATCCCAATAGGAAAGACCTATAGCCAGCTGAAAAATGTCTGGGTGGAGAGATGGCCACCATGTCCCTAAGGGGGCTGTATGCAAGACAGACCATACTGCTTGTAAAGTAGGATTTTTGATCAGCCATCACTGCTGAACAGGCTGATGAGGGTTAGGACTATTATTGGGCAAGGGGAGAGTCTGTAGCCTTATCCACATAGCGAATACACAATTTGAAAGGGTTACCAGTCTTTTCCAGTTTCCAGCCAGATTTTGGACAGGGCGCAGGCCAGAGATGAGAGGCATGGATCCACGAAGTGATTCCATCTACCTTTACCACTGTAGGTGTTATATGTAGCACCTGATATGGTCCTTTCCAGCGGGGTTCCAGGGATGACACCTGATGTCGTCTTATGCAGATGAAGTCTCTTACTTGATATCGATGTGGAGTACCCTTGTCCCCAGGTTGGTAGGCAGTGGCCAGATGTTTCCACAGGTATTGCTGAGTTCTTTCAAGGGCTTTAAGTCTGTCAAGCAAGGGGGAGTGGAAGGGATCCTTAGGTCTTAGAGTTGGTATTCGGCCCCTTACTGGAGCAGGGACCATAGAGAATTTCATGGGGGGTGAGGTTACACACAAAAAATAAGGGAGTATGAGTATTTCTTGCATGAAACAGTGCATAAGGCAGGAGCATAGTCCAATCTTTTATGCCGATCTCTAAGCTTAATTTCGTTAAGTCTCTTTAAAGGTTCTATTTATTTATTTTTTTTCCTGTCCGGAGCTCTGGGTTCTATAAGCACAATGTAATCTCCTGGGTCCTGGCGAATCCCTGACTTACCAGGGCAATGAACGCTGGTCCATTATCAGACCCTATTACCTTAGCCAGTCCGTATCTTGGAAAAATATCTTTCACGATCTTCTTGACCACCATTTGTGCCTTTTTTTTTGTGGGGAAGGTTTCAATCCATCCTGAAAATGTATCTGCAAAGACTAGGAGATATTTAAGTCCATACCTTGCTGGCTTAATTTCAGTAATGTCCACTTCCAAGAATTGTCCTGGTCTGGTTCCTTGCAGGTGCTTTCCTGCAGGAAAGTTGGAAGGGTAAGCATTAACCAATTGACAGACCAGACAGGCTTTTGTTACCAGTTCAGTTGTCTCCTTTCGCTCTGAGTGGGTTAGTGGAAAACTCTGTTCTTGATCCTTCAGGAATGCCTGCAGTTTCTTTGAACCAGGGTGAGTGAGTTGATGTACATTTATTTTAACGTAGTTTAGGGCTTTCTGAAAATGCAGGCTGGGCTCAGTGAAGTTGAGGGTTTCAGTGTCAGTGTCCTTAGATGTTATCAAAAGCTTGCTGGTGCTCAGGGGTCCATTAGAATTGGGCATCTCCCTTTAACAGCGGATATAAAGGAGCAGCTAAGGACGCAAACCCAGGTATCCATAACCTGCAAAAGCCAGCATTCCCAATAAACTCTCTGAGTTGTCTGCTATTAGATGGGGGTGGTATCTGCTCAATGGTTTGTTTTCTGGTCTCAGTGAGCCATCGTTTACTGCCCCTAAGGGAATAGTCCAGGAAGACTACTTCTTGCTGGCAAATTTGGGCCTTTTTGGCAGAAGCTCTATACCCGAGTTGAGCAAGCTTGGATAATAGTGCTTGGGTCCCAGACTCACAGTTTTCCTTGTTGTTGGCTGGCAGTAGCAGGTCATCCACATATTGAAGCAGTGTGACTTCAAGGAGCATAGTTCTGAAGTTTTTGAGATCTCTGTGGAGGGCTGCATCAAAGAGAGTGGGGGAGTTTTTGAACCCCTGTGGGAATCTAGTCCAAGTTAATTGACCAGACGTCCCAGTTTCTAGGTCTACCCACTCGAAAGCAAATAGCAACTGAGTATTTTTATGCAGAGGCAAGCCAAAGAAAGCATCTTTTAAGTCCATAACAGTATACCATTTCCGCTCATGGTTCAGAGTGCTAAGCAGATTGTACAGATTATGTACTGTGGGGTCAATGTCCTGCACTCTGTTGTGAATCTCTCTTAGGTCTTGAATGGAGCGATAGTCCCCGGTTCCTGGATTTTTTTATTGGTAGCAGGGGAGTGTTCCAGTTCGAATGACAGGGCCTTGGGACCTCTAAGGCCAGATATTTCTGAATATGGGGCCTTATCCCATTTTTAGCTTTTTTGCTCAGAGGATATTTTTTGACATTGATTGGAGGGGCTAAAGTTTTTAACTCCACTGTTATTGGAGGTTGTTTCATGGCTAGGCATAACCCAGCAGTTTTTTTCCTAGGCATCTGCGTAATCTGTTATCCATTTCTGGGGTAGCTTGCCTGTTTAATCAGTCTTGGGGGGGTGTGACGAGTTGATATTCATCTTCTACTGACATAGTTAAAGCCATGCCTATAGGAGTTTTTACTGAAGGACTTAGAAATTTCACCTGGGGGCCTTCAGGGTTAAAAGTTATTCTGGCCTGGAGCTTGTTGAGCAGATCAATGGGCCCCATCAATGGGGCCGGGCATTCTGGAATTACTAGGAACGAGTGATGGATTTTTCCTTTCCCCAGGTCCATGGTCCTCTTAGTTGTCTAAGCCCCATATTTACCGCCATTAGCCCCTTGAACTAGAGTCCTTTTTATTTGATAGATGGCCCAATGGGGCCTTAAGGACTGAGTATACTGCCCCTGTATCCACTTCAAAGTTTACCCCCCCCCCCCCGGCGAGTTCTTTGAGTTCTTTTGGCTGGGCCAACTACCTCCAGGGAAGAAGGGGCTGTGTGTGCTGCGGGGTAGTTATCCAGAGGGCACTGGGCTGGCCTAGATTCCTACAATGGTGGAGAGTCTGAGTCAGAAGCAGGGGAATCAATTAGAGGGTGATGGGGGTTGGAGGACAAGGGCAGGGCATAAGGAGGGAGAGGAGAGTCCATTAGAGTCTTGAGACAAAGGAAGAACAGAGGGTGGAGGAGGAGGAGCAGAGAGTTTGAGAGATAGAATCATGGGGGAAGCAGTAGGAGTGGGGGCAGGGACAAGGAAAGGCTTCAAACATGGAAGAGGAGATTTGCAGAGGTCTTGCAAAGTAAGGATATATTGCTGCTGATCTGGATGGCTATGTGGCCCCGTCTGAAAGACAATATCTCTGAGTTTTCAAATTAGTGGGAAGTAGAAGGATCCTTCTGGGGGCCATCCGACTCCAAATGTGGGTCATTCTGAGACACATAGAGTCTGCCAGGTCCGGCATTTTACTGAAAAAGAAAGATTCTGATCCCTTAAGCAGACTTTGGTTTAGTGATCAAGGGTCAGGGACAGAGCCGTTGAAGTTCTCTGTCCCATATGAAAGATACACAAACAGTGAAAGCAATGACACACGACACAGACAAAACAAGACAATAAAGACAGGCAATGGACGTCCAATACTGAGACCAGGACTGAGTAGCCGGGAAAACCTGATGGGCTGGCAATACCGAATCCAAAACAAAATATCACTGAGTCGAGGAGACTATTGTTACTCGATTTCCCGAGTCCTCTGGGGCATCTCCCAGAGACGTGGCCTGTGGCTCTGTGACACTTCTGTCTGCCACCGTCGGAAAGAGCTCATGCTCATCACCAATAGCCATTTTGCCCATCCCTAACCTGAAACCTGAAACCAGAAAGTGGCACCTTACTTACCCTGAGAGGAGCTTATTGGGGGTCTTTTGTCCAATGCTGCTGGAACTCGCTGGGGCCCTCAAATGTAAAGGTCGGGCAAGCATTGGAGGAAGAGACCACCAAGAGACTGTCTCATGCAACAGCAAAGCGTCCTGAATTCTGGGGCTCAGAGCTCACTTGAATAGAGCAGAGAGCCCTGAGAACAGCTTAAGCAGAGCTTATGTTCTTTCCTTGGAGAGGGCAGGGAGGGAAGTTTATTGATGGGTCAGGGCGAGTGGGCGGTTTGCATGTAAACGGGTGAGGGAGAACATTCTGCAGTTTGGCAGTTAGGGACAGCACATTCTGGGAACAAGATTAGCAAAAAGTTTTCAAGATTTCAACAGTGTTTTCTTAAGCATACAGAAAAACAGAAAGTGACAACTACCTACTTTATTTAATTTCAACAAAGCCTAAATGGAAAGTGAGCATGGATTACTAAAAACATTCATGTCCAGGTTACCTAATGCTCTCAAATGTCTATTCTATTGGTGACTACATATTTGTTTCTTCCTAAGATTATATATTCATCCTCAACCCTGTTGAAAATGCCTAATCCTCTGACTCACTTAATACTTTGACTGATTTCTGAATGTCTCTATTGATATCTCCTTTTCTACATATTTTCCCCAGTTCATTATTGTGACTGACACCTAACATGCACTGACAATAACATTCACTCTCTAACCGAAACCCTATTGGTAAAGAACATTGGTCCAAATCCTACACTTACCCTTCTTTCTATACCTATTGACTATCTTCCTAATCCTAACGACTATTCCCTTTTGACTGGAGGTTCTCTTCGACATTCAATCATTCAAGGTACAACGTCCTATGCCATTGTATATCGATTTATCTGAGACATCTGTGCAGAAAGTATTTCAATGCTAAGTATGTCAATCAAGGTCCCAATTCCCTTCTGGGCCTCAAATCTTACCTAGATTTCTGGTTCCATACTTATATCTCACGTCTATATTCTTATAAATATCACAGATTCCCAATACCATTATTCATCCCACAGAATAATTTCTAACCCAAATCGAATCTGTTATTAAGCCTAACCACGCAGTGTTCCCTCAATCTAACTTTAGAGAAGAGCAGGGACAGAGTTGGCCTTAAAATACAGGAATGTAGGGGGATCTTCCACCTGCTGAGAACCTCAAAGGTCCATGCAGAAATGATCCCTGAAGAAGATGTAGGCAGCTATGAAGGACGTGAGAGAGCAAAAGTCATCTTCCATGGCCAAAAAAACTGGTCAGGATGAAGGGATGTGTTTGAATCAGCCTCTCTCTTCTTAATGTACAGAAGATGGACCAAACCAGGCCTGTGTGGAGCGCTGTTCCTTGGTGCCTTTGATTGATATATCATTCTAACTTGTGAAAGTGTAACAGGAAGTAGGGGCAGCCTCCATCTCATGGAACCCTTGGAAGCAAATTTTAGAACAAAGTGTTTCCCAAGGCAGTGACCTCATTCTGTTACTGAAGGAAGTAACCTACCTCACTTCCTTGCTGATGGAACTCTTTAAACTTGGGATCCAGGAAGACAGGCACTCAGAGCCAATCCCAGTCCCAGTCCCAGTGGGCTCATTTGTTTGGTGTTACTAAGGACAGAGTCAGTCTTTCTTGGTACCTAGTGATATGAGGATGGCCACATGCCAGGGACCTTTCCTGAGAAAGAAGGTAGTGGCTCAACACAGGCTCCTGACAACATCACAGAGTTGGCCAAGAAGACCAGATATGAGAATGGATAGGCCATTTCGGGGGAACATAGTATGACCCACCCCGTCAGAGGACACTCCGGATAATTACAGACCTACTTGGGGGAAGAAGGTGCCTTTGTGGGTGTGGGTGTGAGTTTGTGGTTTTGTATCATTTTCTGAGAATAGGTAGGAAAGGCAGTTTCTTTGGTTTCGAGTGGACTTTTTCTAGAAAATTGTTTGACAAGGTGAGTGTTTCCATGTCTGTGTCTCCCACTGTGTCCGTGGTTGTAGACATTAGAAAAGAGAATGCATCAATGGATGTTTTCTGTCTTGTAGAAAGCTTCCCAGCATGCATCCTGCCCAATTTATGCATGGACTGTGACTTGCCTAATAGATGGGCAACACCTACTATCTTACTACGTTTCTGTTTTCTTCCTGAATTCTGGCCACTCTTGAGAATAGGCTCATGGTTTTGTCTCCAAGTTATGTACCACCTCCAAGCACTGTGACATGGCCATGTACATGATAACTGAAGGGAATGGGAGAATCTCAGAAAACTCAGATATCAATGTGACCAGTAAAGTCTCAGTGGAGAATCCTTGCTTTGGGCCATTTGTTTACCTATTGCTCCATTGCCCTGAATGTCAGGAAGGTCTTTGCCTCAGGCCACCCCTTTGTGAAGCCTTAAGAAAACAGATTTCAAATGGAAATGAATGGGCATCACCTTTGGATCTTTGCTTATTTGCTTTCAAAAAGGATGTGTCTGAATCAGCCTCTTGGTCCTGTGTGAGGCTGTGGCTTAGATTCTCAGCACCTGATGGATCTAAAGAAAGATTCCATGTGTGCTACAAAAACAAAATGGTCAAAATAGCAGTCATTGTGTATGAAGTCTCTCGCCATCTTCTGTAAGGTTCCTAACCTCCATGAAGTGAGAATAGGGATTCTTTGGGACAAATGAGTTCTTCAAAGGCCTGCAAAGCCTAGACAATAGATGCTTAGTTTTCTCATGACTCCTATTCTTATAAAGAATCTATACCTGGCATTCAGTAGGCCTCAAATTGGAGAAGTGGAGCAGTAATATGGTCAGGCCTATTTGATCACTCCTGGTTCACAGGAAGGGTTTTCAGGCCACACTGACTTTAGGCAAAATTGGGGCAAGGGAGCATATTTTGGACACTGTCTTGGACTGCACCCCTTATGGAAACCTCCAGCCAGAGGATTTGATGAGTGTCTACATGGAAGAAGATGAGGGCTATGTGGAAGTGTTTTGGTTTTAATTGTGGTGATTTATGTGGTGGTTGGAAGACATAACTGTGTCCACCATGGCTTGAACTCTGGTGTGATTCCCCTTAGAGACTGCGTTCTGGACATGACCTCAGAGAAGAATTGCCATGAATTGTGTTTGGATTTTAGGAGGCCATGCATAAGAGTCTCCATTGGAAACTAAGATCTCTGCCCAGGGTGGCTGTCCACAGAACACTGGGAATCTTAACTATGATATCACATGATTTTATTCTGAAAGACTTGGCAGGGATAGTTGAGAGTCAAAACACACATGGACCTCACATTGGAGACCTCAATGCGCCTGGCTTCATGTGACCTTTTGGCCACTCCTTGGGAAGCCTTGCCTTGAGAGTTCTCCAGAGCTTTCATTGAAATGAACTTCCTCACCATTTAATGTTTCCTGAATTAATTGAAACCCACAGTGTCTCCAATTTCATCCTTGAAAAATGGCTAGAAAAATACCTTGAAATTTTCGAAATTCTTATGACCAGGTGGCATTGGAGAACATTTGGATGTCCAGTTGCTGATCGTGAGTGTAGAAGACAGTGCCTTGATTGATTGGGTTTCATGAAAATGGTGTAGAAGAAAGATTCCTGTATTTTGAAGCCTGCTGAGTAGTGACCCAGAGCCTAGAGAAGTGGTGTGCATGTGTGTGATAAAACATCTCTGGTGAGGCCATGTGGCTCTGCCATTGACTTCCAAATGGCTTGTGGTTTACATGGTGCAGCCAGTAATCCCTTATATGTCTGACCTCTTCATATAAAGGCATCTTGTTATATGGAGATGTTTCAGGGCAGTGTTCAGAATCAGGTTGCAATGGTCAAGGGGGCAAGCTCTGTGGGATATAAGCCTGGTTGGTGGATTCTCCTGGGGAGCCTGACCCAGCACACGTGCGAGAAATCCCTCCAGCACTGAGTCCCTGTTGATCTCCTTGTATTTCATGAAGCAAATACTAAACGCCCAGGCAGCAGCAAGAAACACCATGAAATATGGAAGATGAGCAAATGGCTTCACATACCACATAGGGAGACACTTAGCCTTCAGTGACAACAGTTTCCCTACAAAGAGAGAATTCATCACTGCTGCCTCATGTTCATTGGAAAATAAGAAACCATGTCCTCCAGGTCACATAAATGGAGACCCAGCATTGATGGTCTCACTAAAAAGAAGCTAAAGCTCCTGACAACAACATATATTTCAAGTGCCCATGGTCAGGGGCAGTTTCTCAAGAAGTTTTAGGCTGGCAGAGCTCCATGTTTGTGGAGTGTTTACCTGTTAGACCAGGACACGAGAAAAGACCACTGACTCCAATTAAAATCAAATTAAAGCAAGCTTATTATTTCCACTGGCTGGGCTGCCTCTCCCTCTCAAAATGGCGGAAACAAGACAGCAACCCCACCTTTCCTATAGCCCAGCTTTATAGTCCTGCAAGTTACACAAAAGGGAGGTGCAGATAACAGAACTCGGAGAAGCATCACACTAATGCTAGTATATATATATATATATATATATATATATATATATATATATATATTTTTTTTTTTTTTTTTTGCTGGCCCCATCATCAGAATTTATGAAGGTCAATATTTATGAGGTATCACTAAATTTTCAGAGAGGGCTGCTATCTGGTCAGAGAGCCAGGCATGGGTGAGTTCAAGGCACAGGCAGGCATTCCAAGCAGGTTCAGAAATTGCAGTAATTTATACAAAAGCAAAATTATCTTTTCATGGTTGTGTGGCAAGATGGTTCCCAATTTTAATAAATGATCAGGTTGGGTTTATCATTCCCCCCCTTTTTTTTCAAGATTTTTTTATTTTATATTATTTTTTTATTGTTGGTTGTTCAAAACATTACATAGTTCTCGATATATCATATTTCACACATTGATTCAAGTGGGTTATGAACTCCCATTTTTACAACGTATACAGATTGCAGAATCACATCAGTTACACTTCCATTGATTTATATATTGCCATACTAGTATCTGTTGTATTCTGCTGCCTTTCCTATCCTTTACTATCCCCCCTCCCCTCACTAATCCTCTTCTCTCTCTACCCCCTCTACTGCAGATCATATCTTCCCCTTGTATTATTTTCCCCTTTCTCCTCGCTTCCTCTTGTATGCAATTTTGTATAACCCTGAGGGTCTCCTTCCATTTCCATGCAATTTCTCTTCTTCTTCCCTTTCCCTCCCACCTCTCATCCCTGTTTAATGTTAATCTTCTTCTCATGCTCTTCAGCCCTACTCTGTTCTTAGTTACTCTCCTTATATCAAAGAAGACATTTGGCATTTGTTTTTTAGGGATTGGGTAGCTTCACTTAGCATTATCTTCTCTAATGCCATCCATTTACCTCAAAATTCTATGATTTTGTCATTTTTTAATGCAGAGTAATACTCCATTGTGTATAAATGCCACATTTTTTTATCTATTCATCTATTGAAGGGCATATAGGTTGGTTCCACAGCCTTGCTATTGTGAATTGTGCTACTATGAACATCAATGTAGCAGTGTCCTTGTAGCATGCTCTTTTTAGGTCTTTAGGGAATAGACCGAAAAGGGGAATAGCTGGGCCAAATAGTGGTTCCATCCCCAGCTTTCCATGAAATCTTCATACCTCTTTCCAGATTGGCTGCACCAATTTGCAGTCCCACCAACAATGAACAAGTGTACCCTATTCCCCACATCCTCGCCAGCACTTATTGTTGTTTGACTTCATAATGGCTGCCAGTCTTACTGGAGTGAGATGGTATCTTAGGGTGGTTTTGATTTGCATTTCTCAGACTGCTAGAGATGGTGAGCATTTTTTCATGTACTTGTTGATTGATTGTATGTCCTCCTCTGAGAAGTGTCTGTTCAGGTCCTTGACCCATTCGTTGATTGGGTTATTTGTTATATTGTTGTCTAATTTTTTGAGATCTTTATATACTCTGGATATTAGGGCTCTATCTGAAGTGTGAAAAGTAAAGATTTGTTCCCAGGATATAGGCTCCCTATTTACCTCTTTTATTGTTTCTTTTGCTGAGAAAAAACTTTTTCGTTTGAGAAAGTCTCATTTGTTGATTCTAGTTATTAACTCTTGTGCTAAGGGTGTCCTATTAAGGAATTTGGAGCCCGGACCCACAGTATGCAGATCGTAGCCAACTTTTTCTTCTATCAGACGCCATGTCTCTAATTTGATATCAAGCTCCTTGATCCATTTTGAGTTAACTTTTGTGCATAGCGAGAGAAAGGGATTCAGTTTCATTTTGTTGCATATGGATTTCCAGTTCTCCCAGCACCATTTGTTGAAGATGCTATCCTTCCTCCATTGCATGCTTTTAGCCCCTTTGTCAAATATAAGATAGTTGTTTTTTGTGGATTGGTTTCTGTGTCCTCTATTCTGTACCATTGATCCACCCGCCTGTTTTGGTACCAGTACCATGCTGTTTTTGTTACTATTGTTCTGTAGTATAATTTGAAGTCTGGTATCGCTATACTGCCTGATTCACACTTCCTGCTTAGCATTGTTTTTGCTATTCTGGGTCATTTATTTTTCCATATGAATTTCATGATTGCTTTCTCTATTTCTATAAGAAATGCCTTTGGGATTTTTATTGGCATTGCATTAAACCTATGGAGAACTTTTCGTAATGTCGCCATTTTGATGATGTTAGTTCTGCCTATCCATGAACAGGGTATATTTTTCCATCTTCTAAGATCTTCTTCTATTTCTCTCTTTAGGGTTCTGTAGTTATCATTGTATAAGTCTTTCACCTCTTTTGTTAGGTTGATTCCCAAGTATTTTATTTATTTTGAGGATATTGTGAATGGAGTGGTTGTCCTCATTTCCATTTCAGAAGTTTTGTTGCTGTTATACAGGAATGCCTTTGATTTATGCGTGTTGATTTTATATCCTGCCACTTTGCTGAATTCATTTATCAGCTCTAATAGTTTCTTTGTAGACCCTTTTGGGTCTACTAGTTATAGAATCATGTCATGTGCAAATAGTGATAATTTGAGTTCTTCTATTCCTATTTTTATGCCTTTAATGTCTTTCATCTGTCTAATTGATGTGGCCAGTGATTTGAGAACTTTGTTGAACAGAAGTGGTGAGAGAGGGCATCCCTGTCTTGTTCCAGATTTTAGAGGGAATTCCTTCAGTTTTTTTCCATTCAGAATGATGCTACCCTGAGGCTTACCATAGATTGCTTTTACAATATTGAGGTATGTTTCTGTTATCCCTAGTTTTTCTAGAGTTTTGAACATAAAGGGATGCTGTACTTTGTAGAATGCTTTTTTTGCATCTATCTAGATGATCATATGGTTCTTATTTTTAAGCCTATTCTTGTGGTGAATAACATTTATTGATTTCCCTATATTGAACCAACCTTGCATCCCAGGGATAAATCCTACCTGATCATGGTGCACAATTTTTTTGATATGTTTTTGAATCCCATTCGCCAGAATTTTATTGAGGATTTTTGCATCTAGGTTCATTAGAGATATTGGTCTGTAGTTTTCTTTCTTTGAAGTGTCTTAGTCTGGTTTAGGAATTGGGGTGATGTTGGCCTCGTAGAATGAATTTGGAAGTTCTCCCTCTTTTTTTATTTCCTGAAATAGCTTGAAAAGTATTGGTATTAGTTCCTCTTTAAAGGTTTTTAAAACTCTGCTGTATACCCATCCGGTCCTGGGCTTTTCTTAGTTTGTAGTCTATATGGTTTCTTCTATTTCCTCAATTGATATTTATCTGTTTAGGTTGTCTATATCCTCCTGACTCAATCTGGGCAGATCATATGACTTAAGAAATTTATCGATGCCTTCACTAGCTTCTATTTTATTTGAGTATAAGTATTCAAAATAATTTCTGATAATCTTCTGTATTTCTGAAGTGTCTGTTGTGATCTTGCCTTTTTCATCCCGTATGCTAGTAATTTGATTTCTCTCTTCTTCTCTTCATTAGCATGGCTAAGGGTCTGTCGATTTTATTTATTTTTTTCAAAGAACCAACTTTTAGTTTTGTCAATCTTTTCAATTTTTTCTTTTGTTTTGATTTCATTAATTTCAGCTCTGATTTTAATTATTTCTTGCCTTCTACTTCTTTTGCTGTTGTTTTGCTGTTCTTTTTCTAGGATTTTGAGATGAAGTATGAGATCATTTATTTGTTGGTTCTTTCTTTTTTTTAAGAAATAAACTCCAAGCCATGAATTTTCCTCTTAGAACAGCTTTCAATGTGTTCCATAGATTCCGATATGTTTTGTCTGTGTATTCATTTATCTCTAAGAATTTTTTAACTTCCTCCATGATGTCTTCTAAAACCCATTGATCATTCAGTAACCTATTGTTCATTCTCCAAGTGATGCAGGATTTTTCCTTCCTTCTTTTATCATTGATTTTCAGTTTTATTCCATTATGATCACATAAGATGCATGGTATTATCTCTACTTCTTTATATTGTCTAAGAGTTGCCCTGTGACATAATATATGATCCATTTTTGATAAGGATCCATGTGCTGCTTAGAAAAAAGTGTAACTGCTTGATGGCGGGTGGTATATTCTATATATATCAATTAAGTCTATGTTGTTAATTGTGTTATTGAGTTCTATAGTTTCCTTATTCAGCTTTTGTTTGAAACATCTGTCCATTGGTGAGAGAGGTGTGTTGAAGTCTCCCATGATTATTGTATGGTGGTCTATTAGACTCTTAAACGTGAGAAGAGTTTGCTTGATGAACATAGCTGCACCATTGTTTGGAGCATATATATTTATGATTGTTATGTCTTGTTGGTTTATGGTTCCCTTGAGCAGTATGTAGTGATCCTCTTTATCCCTTTTGATTAAATTTGGCTTGAAAACTATTTTATTTGATATGAGTATGGACACTCCTGCTTGTTTCTGAAGTCCATATGAGTGATATGATTTTTCCCAACCTTTCACCTTCAGTCTATGTATGTCTTTTTCTATCAAATGCGTCTCCTGTAGGCAGCATATTTTTGGGTCTTGTTTTGCAATCCATTCTACTAGCCTGTGTCTCTTAATTGGTGAGTTTAAGCCATTAACATTTAGTGTTATTATTAAGATATGGGTTGTTCTTCCAGCCATATTTGTTTATTTATGTTACTAAACATGGTTTGTTTTCTTTTTGATTATTTTCCCCCCTTTACTGTCCTACACCCCCACTGTTGATTTTCATTGTTATATTCCATTTCCTCTTCCTGTAATGTTTTGCCGAGGATGTTTTGAAGACATGGTTTTTTAGATGCAAATTCTTTTAACTTTTGTTTATCGTGGAAGGTTTTAATTTCATCTTCCATCCTAAAGCTTAATTTCCCTAGATACACGATTCTTGGTTGGAACCCATTTTCTTTCAGTGTTTGAAATATGCTATTGCAGGATCTTTTAGCGTTCAGAGTCTGTGTTGAAAGATCTGCTGTTTTCCTGATTGGTTTACCCATAAATGTAATCTGCTTCCTTTCTCTTGTAGCTTTTAAAATTCTCTCCTTATTCTGTATGTTGGGCATCTTCATTATAATGTGTCTAGGTGTGGATCTCTTATGATTTTGCACATTCGGCCTCCTGTAGGCTTCTAGGTTTTGGGATTCTGTCACATTCTTCACGTCTGGGAAGTTTTCTCTTATTATTTCGTTGAATAGTTGCTCATTCCTTTAGTTTGGACATTTATACATTCCTGTATCCCAATGACTCTTAAGTTTGGTCTCTTTATATTATCCCATATTTCTTGGATGTTCTGCTCACGGTTTCTTAACAGTCTTGCTGAGCTGTCTATGTTCTCTATAAGTTTAAATACTTTGTCTTTATTGTCTGATGTTCTATCTTCTAAGTGTTCTACCCTGCTGGTAGCATTCTCAATTGAGTTTTTAAGGTGGTTTATTGCTTCCTGCATTTCTAGGATTTCTGTTTGTTTGTTTTTTATTACCTCTATCTCCCTGTGTAGTTGATCTTTTGCTTCTTGGATTTGTTTATGTAATACATTGCCCTGAAACATCTCCATATAACAAGATGCCTTACATATAAGAGTCTGTTGACTGCACCATGTCAGTAACAAGCTGTTTGGAAGCCAATGGCAGATCCACATGGCCCACCACAGATGTTTTATCACACACCTGCCCACCATTGCTCTAGGCCCACTACTCAGGCTCCAACTTACTGGCATCTCTGTTCTACACCATTTTCATGAAACCCAGTCAATCAAGGCAATGTCTGGTATACTCATGATCAGCAGCAGGACAACCAAAGGTTCTCCAGTGCCACCTGGTCATGAGAATTTCAAACATTTCATGGTATTTATCTAGCCATTTTTCAAGTATGAAGTTGGAGGCACTGTGGGATTCAGTTCATTCAGGAACCATTAAATGGTGAGGAAGCTCATTTCAATGAATGCTCTGGAGAACTCTCACAGGCAAGGCTTCCCAAAGAGTGGCCAAAAGGTCACATGAAACTAGGCCTATTAAGGTCTACAATGTGAGGTCCAAGTGTGCTTAGTCTCTGAACTATTTCTGCTAAGTTTTTCAAAATAAAATCATGTGATATGCTGGCTGATATTCCCAGTGCTCTGTGGAAAGCAAACCTGGGCATAGATCTCAGATTCCAAGGGCGACACTCTTGCCTGGCTTCCTAATATCCCAACACAATTCATGGCCATGATTCTCTGAGGTCAGTTCCAGAACTCAGTCTCTAAGAGGAATTACACAAGAGTTCAAACCCAGGTGGACCCAGTAATTTCTTCCAACCGCCACAATAATGACCACAATTAAAACTAAAACACTCCCACATGACCCTGATCTTCTTCCATATATACACTCATCATTACCTCTGGCTGGAAGTTTCTATGAGCGGCGCAGCTCAAAACAGTGTCCAAAATAAGCTCCCTTGCCCCTCATTTGCCTAAAGTCAGGGTGACCTGGACACCCTTCCTGTGAAAAAGGAGTGATCAAACAGGCCTGCCATTAATACTGCTCTTTTTCTACAATTTGGGGCCTACTGACTGTCGGGTATATATTCTTAATGTGATTTGGAGTCATGAGAAAACACAAGCACCTCTGCAGGGCTTTGAAGATCTCATTTGACCCAAAGGATCCCTATTCTCAGTTGATGGAGGTCAGGAACCTTACAGAGGAAGGCGAGAGACTTCATCCAAAATGAGTGCTCTTTTGGCAATTTTGATTTTAGATGCACACATGGGATCTTTTCTAGATCCATCAGGTGCTGAGAATCTAAGCCACATCCTCAAACAGGGCCAGAGGCTGATTGAGACACATCTCTTTCCAATGCAAATAAGCAATTGGCCACAGGTGATGCCCATTCATTTCCATTTGAAAACTGTTTTCTTCAGGCATCACAAAGGGTTGGCCTGAGGCCAAGACATTCGTGACATTTGGGCAACAGAATAATAGGTAAGAAAAAGGCCCAAAGCAGGGTTTCTCCACTGAGATTTTATTTGTCACACTGATATCTGAGTTTTGTGAGATGTTCGCCATTCTCTTCAGCTATCCAGTACATGGCCATGTCACAGAGCTTGGATGTGGTACATATCATGGACACAAAACCATGAGCCTATTCTGGAGAGTGGCCAGAATTCAGGATAAAAACGGGAACTTAGGAAGATAGCAGGTGTTGCCTGTCAATAAGGCAAGCCACAGTCCATTCATATATTGGGCGGGAGGAATGATGGGAAGCTTTCTACTAGACAGGACACATCCAATGATGCATTCTCTTTTCTAATGTCTAAAACCAGGGACACAGTGGGAAACACAGACTTTGAAAAACTCGCCTTGTCAAATGACTTACTAGAAACAGTTGACTCCAAACCAAACAATGTGCCTTTCCTACCTATTCTCAGAAAATATTACAAAACCAGAAAAACACACCCAAACCAACAAAGGCACCTCCTTCTCCCAAGTAGGTATTTGAATATCCGGAGTGTCCTCTGACTGGTGGGCCATATTATGTTCCCACAACATGGCCTGTCCTGTCTCAGATCTGGTCTCTTTGGCCAACTCTGTGAAGTTGTCAGGAGCCAGTGGTGAGCAACTACCTGCTTTCTCAGGAATGGCCTCTCTTCAGAGCTTTACTGGCATTTGGCCATCCTCACATCAGTAGGTACCAAGAAAGACTGACTCTGTCCTTGGTAAATCCAAACAAGTCAGATCACTGGGTTGGGACTGAGACTGCCTTTGGGTGCCTGGCTTCCTGGATCCCAAGTTCAGAGTGTTCCATCACCAAGGAAGTGAGGTAGGTCACTTCATTCAAGAACTGAATGAGGTCACTGCCTTGGCAACCACTTTCTCCTAACAGTTATTTCCAAGGATATCATTACATGGAGGCTGCCCCTACTTCCTGTGACACTTTCACAATTTAGAATGGTATATCAACCTTAGGAACCCAGGAACAGCTCTCCACACAGGTCGGGTTTGGTACATATTCTCTACAATAAGAAGAGAGAGGCTGATTCAGACACAACCCTTCATCCTGACAGGGTTGTTTGCTATTGAAGATGACTTTTGCTCTCTCAGGTCCTTCATAGCTGCCTACATCTTCTCCAGATATTATTTCTGCACAAACTTTTGAGGTTCTCAGCAGGTGCAAGATCCCCTACTTTCCTGTATTATAAGACCAACTCTGTCCCTGTGTTTCAGTACAGTTAGATTGCGGGAACAGTGTAGGGTTAGAGTTAATAACATGTTCGATTTGGGTTAGGAATCATTCTGCTGGATAAATAATATTATGGGAACCTGCGATATTTATAAAAATATAGAGGTGAAATATATGTATGAAAACGGAAATCTATTTAAGATTTGAACCTCAGAAGGGCATTGGGCCATTGATTGTGATACTTAGCATTGAATTATGTTCCTCACAGATGTCTCAGAGAAATCGATACACAATGGCATAGGACCTTGTACCTTGGTTGATTGAATGTAGAAGATAATATCCAGTCAAAAAGAATAGTCTATAGGATTAGGATGATAGTCAGTAGGATTAGGAAGAATAGTGAGTTTAGGATTTGGACCAAAAGTTTTTTAGCAGTAGGGTTTCAAGTAGAGAATGAAGGTAAATGTCAACACATGTGAAGAGTCAGGCACAATTATGAATTGGGAAAAATATATAGGAAAGCAGATATCAATAGTGACATTACAAAATCAGGAAAAGTATAAAGTGAGAGATAGGATTATTCATTTTCAACCGGGTTCAGGTTCAATATATAATCTTAAGAAGAAACAAATATGTAGTCACCAATACCATTGACATTTGAGAGCATTAGGCAACCTGGAAATGGATGTTTTTATCAATCCATATTCACTTTCCATTTAGGCTTTGGTACAATCATAAGTGTGACCTTTGCATTTTGTGTCCAGAATATTACTGTGATAAAATATATATGTAGATCAGGCGACATGAGTATTTCTTCCAACACTTCTGGGAGCAATATTTTGAAGACGTATTAATTAGTATGTGTGGTACAAATAGGTGTACCCTGTGTCTATGAATATAGATAATGCATGAAAAGAACATACTGTGAATAAATAATATAACTGGTTCCAACTTTAAATAATGGTTTGAATTGATATCTGAAAATATACAGGAAAACTTATATTGATATACATACATTCATTCCAACCAGTTATACATCTAATGGTAATATGTGGGTTTTGGTTTATTATGAAGAGTGTGTGAGTTTTGCTTCAATACCGATTATGGAAATCAAAATAAGGTGTTTGAAACAAAATCTCATGAATATACCAGTCAAGAATCATGGAGGAATACATGTGTTCTGAAGCAGGAAGTGACTGAAAGTGAAACAATTGCCTATAAATTTGTGAACTTGTGGATGAAATATATATCCTCTCATGTGCAATCCTGAAGAAATATTAATGTATCAGTGTTGAATAAAAATGAACGTCAAAATACACATCATGTCCCATAGGAATCTAATTGCATTGATGTTAAACTGGGTGAGGTACTGAAGAATTATTAGGATTTGTATGCACCATTCACCGAAGTTAGTTTTCAGTACTAGAAAGATAATATGAATTTCAGGTGGATGAATATTTCTGAGAATAATCTTGTGAAAAGTTGATTACAAATCCTCATACATGAATATGAATGAATTTAGGGAGCGTATATAAGACACATATATATATAAAATATTTTGAGAAATCTGGAGATATATATATATATATATATATATATATATATATATATATACACAAAAAAAAACAAACACAGGCATTGAAAAGTAGCAATATATGTGCCAAACGAAATTCATCATGAAATTTATATCATCCACCGATGGAAAAATATTTATTTTACTCAACATGGATTTGAATAATACTGTTTTACTAGGAAGTTCAAACATAGGTTGAATTTTCAGTTCCAACAGTGTTTAGGAGGAGTTTTCTCTTCTCACAATTTGTATCTGCCAAGTCAGCCATCTCACAATAGTATACGTGTGATACCAGGTAGGATTCTATATGTGCATATAAAAATACATGTGCTGAATAGGCTACAGAGAAAGGGAGACAGGAATTCACATATTTGTTAAATTTAAAAACACATGGAGATCTATTTCAATTAAAAATTAACTACATTTATAACACCTACCCTTTATCATGCAAAAGGCAATTTCAACTATACACCATGCCTCTTCTGAACTGCTTGTTTTTTTATTCAGTTTGGTTTTTTTTTCTCCATCATATTAGGATTAGTAGTCAGAGTCTAGTAGGTTTTGGGTTAGTGTCAGGAATTTAGTATTTCTAATGGAAAATAAAAAAATGTATCCAATGTATATGGAAATATGTGCTCTACAAAAATCTTCCCACTCTCATCCAGAGCCATGCATTGACATTACCTTCATCCCAAGAAAGACACAATTAGAGGAGGAGAGATAGAAAATCTGTGAATACAAATCTGGAATGGAATTTGCTCAGGAGTTCACAACCTTAGAGTTAGTAGAGGAGTTTTCAAAATTAAGGGACAGGGTAAACACTCCACAAATAAGGAGCTCTGCTGACCTAAAGACTTCTGGAGAAACTGCCTCTGAGGTTGGCCACTTGAAATATATGCTGTTGTCAGGAGCTTTAGCTTCCTTTGTAGTGAGACCATCAAAGCTAGGTCTGCATCTACGTGACCTGGAGGACATGGTTTTTTATTTACCAATGAACATGAGACAGCAGTGTTGAAGTCTCTCTTTGTAGGTCAACTGTGGCCACTGTGGGCTAAGTGTCTCCCCATTTGGACTGTGAAGCCATTTGGTCATCCTCTACTTTCGTGGTGTTTCTTGATGCTGCAATCGGAGTTTGGCATTTGCTTCATGAAATAAAAGAAGTTGAACTGGGACAAAGTGTTGGAGGGAGTTCTGTCACGTGTTGTGGGTCAGGGTCTGCAGGACAATGCAGCAACCAGGCTTATATCCCAAATAACTTGCCCCCTTGACCATAGCAAACTGATTCTGAACATTGCCCTGAAACCTCTCCATATAACAAGATGCCTTTTCATACAAGGGTCTGCTGCCTGTACCATGTCAGTCACAAGCAATTTGGAATGCAATGGCAGATTCACATGGCCATAACACAGATGTTTTATCACACACCTGCACACCACTGCTCTAGGCCCACTACAGAAGAATAGTAAGCAAAAGGCCCAAAGCAGGGTTTTTGGAATGAGAATTTCTTCATCAAACTGAAAACTGAGTTTTCTGAGATTCTCACATTCCCTTCAGCTATCCAGTACATGGCCATGTCACAGAGATTGGAGGCGGTACATACCTTGGCCTCAAAACCATGAGCCTATTCTGGAGAGTGTCCAGAATTCAGGAAGAAACAGCAACTTAGGAATGTAACAGGTGTTGCCCATCGATAAGGCAAGCTGCATTGCATTCATAAATTGTGCAGGATGAATGCTGGGATGCTTTCTACTAGATAGGACACATCCATTGATGCATTCTTTTTTCTAATATCTACAACCACGAACACATTGGGATACACAGACAGAGAAACAGTCGCCTTGTCAAATCACTTATTAGAAACAGTTCACTCCAAACCACACAAACCATCTTTCATACCTATTCTCAGAACATGAGACAAAACCACAAACACCCACACCCACAAAGGCACCTCCTTTCCCAAGTAGGTGTCTGACTATCAGATGTGTCCTCTGACTGGTGGGCCATACAATGTTCCCCCGAAATGGCCTGTCCTGTCTCAGATATTGGTTTCCTTGGCCAACTCTGTGAAGTTGTCCGTAGCCAGAGGTGAGCCAATACCTACTTTCTCAGGAAAGGCCACTCTTCAGAGCTTTCCTGGCATTTGGCCATGCACACATCAGTAGGTAATAAGAAAGACTGACTCTGTCCTTGGTAAATCCAAAGAGAGACCACTGGGACTGGGACTGGGACTGGATTTGGGTGCCTGGCTTCCTGGATCCGAATTTCAGAGATTTCCATCACCAAGGATGTGAGGTGAGGTCACTTCCATCAGAAAATGAATGAGGTTACTGCCTTGGCAACCATGTTTTCCTAACAGTTGCTTCCAAGGGTAACATGAAATGGAGGCTACCCCTACTTCCTGTGACACTTTAACAAGTAAGAATGGTATATCAACCATAGGCAACCGGGAACAGCTCTCCACACAGGCCTGGTTTGATCCATTTAATCTACATTAAGAAGAGAGTGGCTGATTCAGACATATCCCTTCATCCTAACCAGGTTGTTTGCAATGAAAGATGACTTTTGCTCTTTCAGTTTCTTCATAGTTACCTACAACTTCTCCAGGGATCATTTTTGCATGGACCTTTGAGTTTCTCGGCAGTTAGAACATCCCCTACATTCCTGTATTGTAAGACCAACTCTCTCCCTGCTCTTCTGTAAAGTTAGATTTAGGGAACAGTGTATGGTTACGGTTAATAACAGGTTCGATTTGGATTAGAAATCATTCTGCTGGATGCATAATGGTATTGGGAAGCTGCGATATTTACAAAAATATATAGGTGAAATATAAGTATGAAAACAGAAATCTCGGTAAAATTTGAAGCCCAGAAGGGCTTTGGGCCCTTGATTGTGATACTTAGCTTTGTTTTATTTTTCTGCACAGATGTCTCAGATAAATCGATATACAATTGCATAGGACCTTGTACCTTGGATGATTGATTGTCAAAGAGAACTTCCAGTCAAAAAGGGATAGTCGGTAGGATTAGGAATATATTCGGTCGGTTTAGAAAGGAGAGTGAGTATAGTATTTGGACCAAAAGTTCTTTAGGTATAGGGTTTCTTGTATAGGGTGAATGTAAATGTCCACACATGTGAAGAGTCAGTCACAATGATGAACTGGGGAAAATATGTAGGAAAGCAGATATCAATAGAGAAATTAGGAAATCTGGCAAAGTATATTCGGTAGTGAAAGTTTAATAAAATAGGTACTTGTCACTTCCTGTTTTTCTGTATGCTTAATAAAACACTGTTGAAATCTTGAAAACTGTTTGCTAATCTTGTTCCCAGAATGTGCTGACCCCAACTGCCAAACTGCAGAATGTATTTCCTCACTCATTTGCAAGCAAACAGCTCACTCGCCCGGACCCATCAATAAACTTCCCTTCCTGCCCTCTCCAATAAAAGTATATAAGCTCTGCTTAAGCTGTTCTCAGGGCTCTCTGCTCTATTCAAGTGAGCTCTGAGCCCCAGCATGCTGGACCCCCAATAAACCCTTTGCATTTGCATGAGACAGTCTCGTGGTGGTCTCTTCCCCCGACGCTCGCCCGACCTTTACATATGGAGGTAGCACCAAGATCCGGCAGCGACGGACGAGAGACCCCAACAGGCTCCTCTCGGGGTACGTAAGGTACCTCGTTCCGGTTTCAGGTTTCAGGTAAGGGCTTGGCAAATGACTATCGTTGAAGAGTGTGAGCTTTCTCCGATGGTGGCTGACACACGTGTCACAGAGCCACAGGCCACATCCCTGGAGGACGTCCCAGAGGATTCTGGAAATTGAGTAACAATAGTGTCCTCGACTCAGTGATATTTTGTTTCAGATTCGGTATTGCCAGCCGATCGGGTTTTGCTGGCTACTCAGTCCTGGTCTCAGTGTTGGATGTCCATTGCCTGTCTTTATTTTCTTGTCTTGTCTGTGTCGTGTGTCATTGCTTTTACTGTTTGTGTATCTTTCATTATGGGACAGAGAACTTCAATGCCTCTGTCCCTGACCCTTGATCACTGGACCAAAGTACACTTAAGGGCTCAGAATCTTTCTTTTTCAGTAAAACCCTGGACCTAGCATGCTCTCTGTGCCTCAGAATGGCCCACCTTTGAATTCAGATGGCCCCTAGAAGGATCTTTCTACTTCCCACTAATTTAAAAATTCAGAGATATTGTCTTTCAGACAGGGAAACATAGCCATCCAGATCAACAGCCATATATCTTAACTTGGAAGGACCTCTGCAAATCTCTTCCTCCATGGGTGAAACCTTTCCTTGCCCCTGCCCCCGCTCCAACTCCTTCCCCCATGATCTCTCAAACCCTCTGCTCCTCCTCCTCCTCCATCCTCTGTTCTCCCTGAGTCACAAGATTTGACTCTACTGGACTCTCCTCCCCCTCCTTATCTCCCGCCCATGTCCTGCACACCCCAACACCCTCTAAGTGATTCCCCTGCTGCTGACTCTGCCTCTCCACCATTGGAGGAAGCTAAGCCAGCCCAGCGCCCTCCAGATAACTCCCCCGCGGCACACAGAGCCCCTCCTCCCCTGGAGGAAACTGGTCCGGCTAAAGGTACTCGCCGGCGGTGAATATTTGAAAACGCTTGAACTCCCGTGATGCTCCCCGTCTTTACGGGCCAGTGATTGACAACGTCCTTGGGGGAAAAATGCAAGACTACCAATATTGGCCGTTCTCCTCTTCAGACCTATATTACTGGAAAAAATAAAAATCCCCCTATTACCGAGGACCCCACCCAGCTCTCAGGTGTGGTTGAGTCATTGATGTTTTCACACCAGCCTACTTGGGATGACTGCCAAAAACAACTAGGGACTCTCTTCATGACAGAGGAACAAAAGAGAATCCTCCTGGATGCTAGAAAAAAATATTCTCGGACCAGATGGGTGACCGACACAACTTCCCAACATATTCAACCCGGCTTTCCCTTGAACCGACCCAACTGGGACCCCAACACCTTTGAAGGTAGGGAGCATTTGTCCACTTATCTCTGGGCTCTAATTGCGGGTATCCTAGTGGCTGCTAGGTGACCAACTAATTTGGCCAAGGTAAGAGAGATTATTCAAGGGCCTGATGAATCTTTCTCTATGTTTCTAGAGAGAATTATGGAGGCATATAGGAGATATATTCTTTTCGATCCTCAGGAAGAGGATCAAAATGCATCTCTCATGATGGCCTTTATTGGGCAAGCTGCCCTGGATACTAAAAGAAAGTTACAATGCTTAGATATGACTTTGAGAGATTTAGTCAGAGAAGCCGAGAATGTATACTATAAGAAAGAAACTGAGGAAGAGTAGGGAGCAAAGGGAGGATAAAAGAAACAAGATAGACTAAGTCACTGACTAAGGTCCTGGTCACAACAACAAATAGGCCAGAAATAAAAAACATGGAAACAGGAAGGAATACCTGGGTCCCACACTAGAGACCACCCCTGGCCTCAGATCAATGTGACTACTGTAAAGAAAAAGAACACTGGGTCAAAGAGTGGCCTAGAAAGAGTCAGCCATGCCAGCCAGCCATTCTGACTCTGGAGAATGACTAAGAACGTTGGGGCACAGATCCCCTCCCAGAGGTCAGGGTAACTTTTGAAGTAGAGGGAACCCCAGTAAACTTTAGATTAGATACAGGGGCAATATACTCAGCCCTTAAGGCCCCATTGGGCTCTCTATCAAATAAAAGTACTCTAATTCAAGGGGCTAATGGCAGTAAATATCAGGCTTTGACAACTAAGAGGACCATGGACCAGGGGAAAGGAAAAATCCATCATTCCTTCCTAGTAATCCAAGAGTGCCCGGCCCCATTGATGGGCAGATATCTGCTCACCAAGCTCCGGGCCAAAATAACATTTAACCCTGAAGGCCCCCAAGTGGAATTTCTAAATCCTTCAGTAAAACCTCCTATAGTCACAGCTCTAAATATGACAGTAGAAAATGTACATCAACTCACTCACCTTGGTTCAAAGAAATTGCATTGATTCCTGAAGGATCAAGAACAGAGTTTTCCACTAACCAACTCACAGTGAAAGGAAATAACTGAATGTACAACAAAAGCCTTTCAGGTCCATATATTGAATAATGCTTACCCTTCCAAGCTTCCTTCAGGAAAGCACCTACGAGGAGCCAGACCAGGACAATTCTGGGAAATGGACTTTACTAAAATGAAGCCAGCAAGTTATGGACTTAAATATCTCCTAGTCTTTGTAGATACATTTTCAGGATGGATTGAAGCCTTCCCAAGTAAGAAAAAGAAAAAAGAAAAAAAAGAAACAGCCCAAATGGTGGTCAAGAAGATCCTGGAAGATATTTTTCCAAGAAACGGCCTCCCTAAAGTAATAGGGTCTGATAATGCAATGGCGTTTGTGGCCCAGGTAAGTCAGGGGTTTGCCAGGACCCTGGGGATTAATTGGAAGTTACATTGTGCTTTTAGACCACCGAGTTCAGGACAGGTAGAAAGAATGAATAGAAACAATTAAGAGACCATAACAAAATTAAGCTTAGACACCGGAATAAAAGATTGGACTATGCTCCTGCCTTATGCACTGTTTTATGCAAGAAATGCTTCCTCTGTTTCTTTGTGTAAACTCACCCCCTATGAAATTCTCTATGGTGCCCCTCCTCCAGGAAGGGACCTAACCCCAACTCTAAGACCTAACAATCCCTTCCACACTTCCTTGCTTGACAGAATTAAAGCTCTTGAAAGAACTCAGGGATACCTGTGAAAACAGATGGCCACTGCCTACGAAACTGGGGACGAGGGAACTCCACATCGATATCAAGTAAGAGACTTCGTCTATGTAACACGACATCAGGTGTCATCCCTGGAACCCCGCTGGAAAGGACCATAGCAGGTGCTACTTATAACACGTACAGCATTAAAGGTAGACAGAATCACTTCCTGGATCCATACCTCTCATCTCAAGCCTGTGCCCTGTCCAGACTCTGGCTGGAAACTGGAAAAGACTGGTAACACTTTCAAATTGTGTATTCACTGTGTGGATAAGGCTATATACTCTCCCCTTGACCACCAGTAGTCCTAACCCTCATCAGCCCGTTCAGCAGCGATGGCTGATCACAAACCTACTGGAAAAGAAGTATGGTCTATCTCGCATACACCCCACTTAGGGACCTGGTCGCCACCTCTCCACCCAGACATTTGTCAGCTGGGTATAGGTCTTTCCTATTGGGATATCCCTGATGAAGAGGATCCCACTAAAATTCCATTAAATCCCTTCCACACCATAGATAATTGAAACAATCATTATGGATGTAGGGACACGTGAGTCAGATGCAGGTTGGCTAGCATAGATTACTGTTTGCCCGGTGGACTATCAAAGACACAAACAGTCACGACTGTGTGGGGGGAAAGCCGACTTCTCTGTAAGTCATGGGGATGTGAGCATACAGGAAGTGCCTGATGGAACCCAAAGTCCTAATCAAATTCTGTACACAGCATTGGCCTTATTACCAATTAGATAACCAAAATCGATGGCCCACAGAGGGGTCACTTGATCCTCAAATCTGCATGACATTTTAACTTCTGCAAGTGCTCAAAAGGGTGAAAGGTGATTTTCATATGTGGAGCCTTTTCCCTCCTTTGCTCACATCCTGAACTATGCTTCTCCAATTGATCCTCACATGCAGTCTTCTGCTCCAGACCCTCTGCTGTCACTCCCACCTCAGCAACATGATATATCCCATCCAATTTCTAGATCAAAAACCCAAACCTCCACCGGTTCTCAGACCATTACCGTCTTGCTGAGATAGCAGGTACCTAGGTACCCCTCCACCCACTCTCTCCTCTCTTCTCCTGTCAGTGCGTGCACCGGGTCTCACCAGGTCCTCTTACCAGCTAACCCAAAGCTCAAACCAGCTGAGGAGAGCCCTCAGACCCCTATCCAAGATGAAATAAAAATAGCCTTTAAAGTTTCTTTCTCATCACTGAAAACAGGTTACTAAGAATTTAAAGTCACTCACAGTTTTTTAGGGATATTAACTCCGGTCTTCCCCTCTGCTCTACCTGTTCTACTGCTCAACTTTTTGTTGCTAGGAAAATCCCAAACCCCTTTCCCATTATTTTTTTACATCTCTCCTACCTCATTCAGATCAATGGAGCTGCTCACAGCCATGCCTTCCACGTCTTCCCCCTCGGTACCAGGCCCACAAAAAAGTCTTAACTGACCTTCTCCAGAAGTCTTCACCATGGCTGACTTTAGGACTTTAAGCAAAAGAGTCCCTATAAAAGAGTTCAGAGTAGATAAACTCCCTCTTTTCGTGTTGCCCTGTTCCACTTGGCCACTGACTAAAACAATCAGCACTCCTAAGGTAGACACCTCCTTACAAGTTTTTCACAAAATATGTGAACAAGGCCTCTGGCTTTGAGCTGGGGCTTCACAGAGATGGCTACATTTCTATGATAAAGATTTTACCAACTGGGCTCCATGGTAGCAGCTGGCTGGGGGAAAATATAAAGGGAAGAAAATGCTCTCCCTCACCCAGGTGTCCTTGAAAAGTTAACTTGCCCAGAACAGAGGAAAAAACAGGAAAAAAACCTGCTTTTTGTGAACTTCTGCAGACTTTGAACTTCTGAGCCCCTTCCTTTTCATGTTGGGTACAAAATTCGAAAACTACCTAAACTTGAGTTTCAGGGGATTAATTGATTACAACAGAAGTAATGCCCTCTGAATCCGTTTGCAAACAAATAGGACTGTTTCCCTGTCTTTGGTACTATCTTAGGTGCCTTGCCTTGTCCGTCCCTACAACAGTATAATTCTATTTATTTAAACATTGTTTATGTTTTCATGAAATGGTCAACAGATGAGATTAATTGTGTAATGGTGCAGATGTTTACCAGAGTCGCTTTATCATGATGCAGATTCATTTGAAGATCAAATAGGGGGCCATAAAACCCGGTTCCACTGGAAACATATATCCCTCACATTAGCCATCCTATTAGGAATAGGAGTTGCTTCAGGGGTGGGCACAAGAACCACTGCATTGGTCCATGGGACACAACAAATGACCCAATTAGAAGCAGCAATATACCCAAACTTAAAGATATTAGAAACCTCTACCACAGCTTTGCAGGAATTTTTAACCTCTCTCTCTGAAGTTGTTTTACAGAACAGTCGAGGGTTGATCCTCCTCTTCATGAGAGAAGGGGTCTTTTGTTCTGCATTGATGGAAGAATGTTGTGTTTATGCCAACCATAGTGGAGTTGTAAAAAAATCTATGAGTAAATTAAAAAGATGCCTTGAAGAGTGTCAACGAGAGAGAGAGGCCCAAAAAGGGGGGTTTGAGTCTTGGTTCACACAGTCCCCCTCGTTAACTACAAATTTATCAACCCTGGCCAGTCCAATAATAATTCTTATATTATTGCTAACTATAAAACCCTGTTTGCTAAACTGTGTAATTTCTTTTCTCCAAGCTCAAATTGGACAAGTTAAACTTATGGTAATACCCCACTAGCTGACATTGAATGTGACACCCGGCAATGATCACTTTTATGATTAAAAGTTGCCAGAAGAAGAAGTGGGGAATAAAAGGTAAATAAAATAGGCACTTGTCACTTCATTTTTTTCTGTACGCTTAACAAAACACTGTTGAATACTTGAGGAATGTTTGCTAATCTTTTTCCCAAATGAGGTGTCCCTAACTGCCAAAATGCAGAATGTACTCCTTCATCCAGTTGCACGCAAACTGCCCACTCGCCCTGACCCATCAATAAACTTCCCTCCCTGCCCTGACAAAGGAATTTATATAAGCTCTGCTTAAACTGTTCTCATGGCTCTCTACTCCATTCAAGTGAGCTCTGGGCACCAGCATGCTGGACCCCCAATAAACCCTTTGCTGTTTCATGAGATAGTCTCTTGGTGGACTCTTCAGGTCTTGCCTGACCTTTACTTGGATGATTGAATGTAGAAGAGAACATCCATTAAAAAAGGGATAGTCGGTAGGATTAGAAATATAGCTGGTAGGATTAGGAAGAAGAGTGATCTCTTCTCACAATTTGTTTCTGCCAAGTCAGCCACCACAGAAAAATGTATGTGTGATACCAAGTAGGACTCTATATGTGCATATAAAAATATATGTGCTGAATAGGCTCCAGAGAAATGGAGACAGGAATTCACACATAAGTTAACTTTAAAATCAGTGGAAAACTATTTCAATTAAAAATTCACTAGATTTGTAACACCTACCAAAAAATCATGCAAAAAGCCAGTCCAACTATACACCATGCCTCCCCTGAACTGATTGTATTTCTATAGTGTTTGGCTTATTTGCCTCCATCATATTAGGATTTGTAGTCAGTGTCTAGAAGGGTGTGGGTTAGTGTCAGGGATCAAGTATTTCGAATGGAAAATAGAAAATTAATCCAATGTGTATGCAATTATGTGCTACATAAAAATCTTCCCACTCTCATCCAGAACAATGCCTAGACATCACCTTCGCCCCAAGTAAGACACAATTAGAGGAGAAGAATTAGAAAATCAGTGAATACATATCTGCAATGGAAAATTCTTAGGAGTTCACAACCTTGGTTGTGGTAGAGGAATTTCCAAAAGTAAGGGACAGGGTAAACACTCCACAAACATGGACCTCTGCCTGCCTAAAGACTTCTTGATAAACTGCCTCTGAGGTTGGGCACTTGAAATATATGTTGTTGTCAGGAACTTTAGCTTCCTTTCTTGTGAGACCATCAAAGCTGGGTCTGATTCTCTGTGACCTGGAGGATATGGTTTCTTATTTTCCAAAAAACATGAGGAAGCATTGCTGAATTCTCTCTTTGTAGATAAACTGTTGCCACTGGGGGCAAAGTGTATCCACATTTTGACTGTGAATCCATTTTGTTATCCTTCACATTTCGTGGTGTTTCTTGGTGGTGCACTTGGAATTTGGTATTTGCTTCACGGAATACAATGAGCTCAACTGGGTCCCAGAGCTGGAGGGAGTTCGTTCACGTGTGGTGGGTCAGGGTCTGCAGGAGAATGCACCAACCAG
The DNA here is from genome assembly GCF_048772815.1 of Callospermophilus lateralis. Classification (NCBI taxonomy): domain Eukaryota; kingdom Metazoa; phylum Chordata; class Mammalia; order Rodentia; family Sciuridae; genus Callospermophilus; species Callospermophilus lateralis. The sequence goes on from NW_027510156.1 coordinate 529,625, forward strand.
GCTTCTATCCCACATAGTTTTCCCCCTTGACCATAATAACCTAATTGTGAACATTTCAGTTAAACCCCTCCTTATAAAAAGATGCCTTTACATATAAGAGTCTGCAGGATGCACCATGTCAGCCACAAGCCATTTGGATTTCAAAGCAGATCCCCAAAGCCCCAGGACAGAAATTTTATCACAAACCTGCAAACCACTGCTCTAGGTCCACTACTCAGTAGCCTCCAACTTACTGGCATCTCTGTTCTACACCATTTTCATGAAACCCAGTCAATCAAGGCACTGTCTTGTACACTCAGGAACAGCAACAGTACATCCAAAGGTTCTGCCATGCCACCTGGTCAAGGGAATTTCAAAAATTTCATGGTATTGATCTAGACATTTTTCAAGGATGATGTTGGAGGCACTGTGGGTTCCAATTCATCAGGAACCATTAAATGATGAGGAAGCTCATTTCAATAAATACTCTAGAGAACTCTCACAGGCAAGTCATCTGGACGAGTGGCAAAATGGTCACGTGAATCCAGGCCCATTGAGGTCTACAATGTGAGGTCCATGTTTGTTTTTACTCTCAACAATGTCTGCCAAGACTTTCAGAAAAAAATCGTGTGATATCCTGGCTGAGATTCTCAGTGCTATGTGGAAAGCTACCCTGAGCCCAGATCTCAGTTTCCAATGACGACTCTCATGTGTGGCCTCCTAAAATCCCAACGCAATTCATGGCAATACTTGTATGAGGTCTGTTCCAGAACTCAGTCTCTAAGGGGAAACACAATGGAGTTTAAGCCCAAGTGGACCAAGTCATCTCTTCCAACCGCCACACAAATGACCACAATTAAAACCAAAACACTCCCACATGGCCCACATCTTCTTCCATTGAGACACTCATCAAAACCTCTGGCTGAAGGTTTCCATGATGGGTGCAGCCCAAGACAGTGTCCAAAATATGCTCCCTTGCCCCTCTTTTGCCTAAAGTTAGGGTGGCCTGGACCCCTTTCCTGTGAACCTGGAGTGATCAAATAAGCCTGCCATTAATACTGCTCTGCTTCTCCAATTTGAGGCCTACTGACTGTCAGGTATAGATTCTTTATGTGATTTGGAGTAATGAGAAAACCCACGCACCTATTGTCTAGCCTGTGCAGGGCCTTGAAGAACTCATTTGATCCAAAAGATCCCTATTCTCACTTGATGGAGGTCAGGAACCTAACAGAGAAAGGCAAGAGACTTCTTCCAGAATGACTGATATTTTTACCATTTTGGTTTTTGATACACATATGGGAACGTACTTTAGACCCATCAGGTGCTGAGAATCTAAGCCATAGCCTGACACAGGGACAAGAGGCAGATTCAGACACATGCCTTTCCAAAGCAATTAACCAAAGAGCTACAGGTGATGCCCATTAATTTCCATTTGAAAACTGTTTTCTTCAGGCTTCAAAAATGGGTGGCCTGAGGCAAGGAACTTCCTTACATTCAGGGCAACAGAACAACAGGTAAGCAAAAGGCCCTAAGCAGGGTTTCTCCACTGAGACTTTCCTGGTCACACTGATATCTGCGTTTTCTGAGATGCTGGCCATTCCATTCCGCTATCCAGTACATGGCCATGTCACAGAGCTTGGAGGTGTCACATATCTTGGACACAAAAACATGAGCCTATTCTGGATAGTGACCAGAATTCGGGAAAAAAACAGGAACTTAGGAGAATAGTAGGGGTTGCTCATCCATAAGTCAAGCTGCAATCCACTCATAAATTGGGTAGGATGAATGCTGGGAAGCTTTCTACTAGACAGGACATATCCATTGATGCATTCTCTTTTCTCATGTCTACAAACACGGACACAGTGGGATACACAGACACAGAAACACTTACCTTGTCAAAAGGCTTTCTAGAAGCACTCCACTCCAAACCAAACAAACTGCCTTTCCTACCTATTCTCAGAACATGAGTAAAGACCACAAACTTACACCCACAACCTCAAAGGCACTTCCTACCCCCAATAGGTAAGTGACTATCCAGAGTGTCCTCTGACTGGTGGACCATAGTATGTTACTCTGAATTGGCCTGTCCTGTTTCAGATCTGGTCCCCTTGGCCAACTCTGTGAAGTTGTCAAAAGCCAACTGTGAGTGACTACCTGCTTTCTTAGGAAAGGCCCTTCTACAGAGCTCTTCTGGCATTTGGCCCTCTTCACATCATTAGATACCAAAAAAGACTGTTTCTGTCCTTGGTAAAATGAAACAAGTGATCCCACTGGAACTGGGACTGGGACTGACTCTGGGTGCCTGACTTCCTGGATCCCAAGTTCAGAGAGTTCCATCACCAATTAAGAGAGGTGAAGTCACTTTCTTCAAGAAATGAATGAGGTCACTGCCCTGGCAACGACTTTGTTCTAACAGTTGCTTCAAAGGGTCCCATGAGATGGAGGTTGCTCCTACTTCCTGTGACACTTTCACAAGTTAGAATGGTATATCAACCATAGGCAACGGGGAACTTCTGTCCACACAAGCCTGCTTTGGTCCATGTTCTCTACATTAAGAAGAGAGAGGCTGATTCAAACACATCCTTTCATCCTCTCCAGGTTGTTTGCCATGTAAAAGGACTTTTGCATTCTCAGGTCCTTCATAGGTGCCTACAACTTCTCCAAGGATCATTTCTGCATGGAACTCTGAGGTCCTCAGCATGTGGAAGATTACCTACATTCCTCTATTGCAAGACCAACTCTGTCCATGCTCTTCTGTAAAGTTAGACTGAGGGAACAGTATATGGTTACGGTTAACAACAGGTTCTATTTGGGTTAGAAATCATTTGTGGGATGAATAATGGTATTGGGAACCTACGATATTTAAAAGAATATACAGGTGAAATATAAGTATGAAAACCAAAATGGACGTAAGATTTGAAGCCCAGACGGCTATTGGGCCCTTGATTGAGATACTTAGCTTTGAATTATGTTCTGCACAGATGTCTGTGATAAATCGATATACAATGGCATAGGACCTTGTGCTATGTTGTCTTCCACATTCATCATACCTTGGATGATTGAATGTGGAAGACAACATCCAGTCAAAAAATGAGAGTCGGTAGGATTAGGAAGATAGTTGGTAGGTTTAGAAAGAAGAGTGAGTATAAGATTTGGACCACAAGTTCTTTAGCAATAGGGTTTCGGGTAGAGAGTTAATGTAAGTATCAGCACATGTGAAGAGTCAGTCACATTGATGAACTGGGGAAAATATGTAGGAAAGCAGATATCAATAGAGACATTAGGAAATCAGACAAATTATTAAGTGAGTGATTGGATTAAACATTTTCAACAGGGTTGAGGTTGAATATATAATCTAAGGATGAAACAAATATGTAGTCACCAATAGGATTGACATTTGAGAGCATTAAGCAACCTCGACATGGATGTTTTTAGTAATCCATGCTCACTTTCCATTTAGGCTTTGTTACAATCATCAGTGTGATCTTTGCATTTTGTGTCCAGAATATTACTGTGATAAAATGTATATGTAGATCGGGTAACATGAGTATTTCTTCCACCATTTCTGGGAGCAATATTTTGAAGATGTATCAATTAATATTGGGAGTACAAATAGGTCTACTCTGTGTAGATCTAATGGTAACATTAAGGTTACGGTTTATCATGAAGTGTGTGTGAGTTTTGCTTCAAAAATGATTAAAGAATCGAAAATAATATGTTTAGAAAGAAGTCTAGTTAAAAGACCACTAAATAATCATAGAGGAATACATGTTTTCCGATAGAGGAAGTGATTTAAAGTGAACCAAATGCCTATAAATTTGTGAACTTGTGGATGAAAGGATATATCCTATGATGTCCATAAACTGAAGAAAAAGTAATGTACCAGTGTTGAAATAAAATGAACTTCAAAATACATATTATGTCCCATAGGAATCTAAGTGCATTGATGTTAAATTTGGTGAGTTACTGCAGAAATATTAGGATATATAAGGACCATTCAGTGAAGTTAGTTTTCAGTACTAGGAAACAAATATGTATTTCAGGTGGTTGAATAATTTTGAGAATAATCTTGTGAAATGTGATTATAAATCTACATACATGAACTAGAATGAATTTAGGGAGTGTATAATAAGACACATATATTTCATATTTTGGAAAATCTGGAGAGTATATATATATATATATATATATATATATATATATATATATATACACACACACACACACACACACACACACACACATTAAAATGTAGCAATATATATGCCAATCAAAATTTATCATGAAATATATATCATCCACATATCTAAAAATATTAATTTTACTGAACATGGATTTATGTTGAATGTTGTTCACTAGGAAGCTCACCCATAAGTTGGATTTTCAGTTCCATCAGTATTTAGGGGGAGTGATCTATTCTCATAATTTTTATATTCCAAAGTCAGTGAGCTCACAAGAATGTATGTGTGATACCAGGTAGAAGTCTATATATGCATAAAAATATACATGTTCTGAATAGGCTACAAAGAAAAGGAGACAGGAATTTACATATGTGTTAACTTTAAAAACTCATGGAGAAATATTACAATGAAAGATTGACTAGTTTTATAACACATACCCTTGATTAAACAGAAGGAAAATCCAAGTACACCATGCCTCCCACAAAAGGCCTGTATTTCTATTCTGTTAGGTTTCTTTTTCTGCATCATTTTAGGATAAGTAGTCAGAGTCTAGTACGCCATGGGTTAGTGTCAGGAATTCAGTATTTCAAATGGAAAATAGGATAATGAATCCAATGCATATGCAAATATGTGCTACACAATAAACTTCCCACTCTCATCCAGAACAATGCCTTGCCATTACCTTTGGCCCAGTGAGACACAATTAGAGGGGAAGAGTTAGAAAATCGGTGAATACATTTCTGGAATGGAAAATGCTCAGGAGTTTCCAACCTGGGAGCTGGTAGAGGAGTTTCCAAAAGTAAGGGACAATTTAAACACTTCACAAACATGGAGCTCTGCTGGCCAAAAGAATTCTGGGGAAACTGCCTCTGAGGTGTGGCACTTGAAATATATGTTGTTGTCAGTAGCTTTATCTTCATTTGTCATGAAACCATCAAAGCTGGGTCTGCATCTATGTGATCTGGAGAACATGGTTTCTTATTTTCCAATGAACATGAGACAGTGGTGCTGAATTCTCTCTTTGTAGGTAAACTGAGGCCACTGGGCCTAAGTGTCTCCCCGTGTGGACTGTGAAGCCATTTGGTCATCCTCCAATTTTCTTGGTGTTTCTTGCTGCTGCACTGGGAGATTGGTATGTGCTTCACGAAATACAAGGAGTTCAACTGGGACACAGTGTTGGAGGGAGTTCTGTGACATGTGGTGTTTCAGAGTCTGCAGGAGAACGCACCAACCAGGCTTCTATCCCATATAGCTTGCCCCCTTTATCATAGCAACCTGATTCTGAACATTGCCCTGAAACCACTCCATATAACAAGATGCCTTTACACATAAGGGTCTGCTGGGTGCACCATATCAGCTAAAAGCCATTTGGAAATCAATGGCAGATACACATGGCACCACCACAAATATTTTATCACACACCTGCACACCACTGCTGTGGGCCAACTACTCCGCAGTCTCCAACTAAATGGCCTCTCTGTTCTACACCATTTTCATTATACCCAATCAATCAAGGCACTGTCTGGTACACTAATGATCAGCAACAGGACATCCCAAGGTTCTCCATTGCCACCTCGTTATGCGAATTTCATAAATTTCATATTATTTATCTATCCACTTTACAAGGTTGAAGTTGGAGGCATTGCTGGTTTCAAATCATTCAGGAACCTTTAAATGGTGAGGAAGCTCATTTCAATGAAAGCTCTGGTACAATCATAAGTGTGAACTTTGCTTTTTGTGTCCAGAATATTACTGTGATAAAATGTATATGGAGATCAGGTGACATGAGTATTTCTTGAACCATTTCCTTGAGCAATAGTTTGAAGACTTATAAATTAGTATTTTGGGTACAATAGGTGTACCTTGTGTCTTTGGATATAGAGATAATGCATCAATAGACCATACTGAGAATAAATATAACTGGTTCCAATTTTAAATAAATTTTTGAATTGATATATGAAAATATACAGAAAATTTTATATTGATATACAATCATTCATTCCAACCAGTTACACATCTAATGGTAATATTAGGGTTATGGTTTATCATGAAGAGTGTGTGAGTTTTGCTTCAAAAGTGATTATGGAAATCAAAAATTATGTGTTTGGCAAGAAGTCTCATAAAAAGACCAGTCAAGAGACCTGGAGGAATACATGTGTTCTGAAGAAGGAATTGATTGAACGTGAAACAAATGCCTATAAATTTGTTAAATTGTGGATGAAATATTTATAGTATGATAATATATATATAACTTAGGTGAAATATATGTATGAAAACAGGAATCTAAATAAGATTTGACCCCAAAAGGGCATTGGGCCCATGATTGATATACTTAGCTTTGAATTACTTACTGCAACATTGTCTCAGATAAATCGATATACAATGGCATAGGACTTTGTACCTTGGATGATTGAATGTAGAAGAGAACATCCAGTAAAAAAGGGATAGTCGGTAGTAAAAGCTTAATAAATTAGGTTCTTGTCACTTACTGTTTTTCTGTATGCTTAATAAAACACTGTTGAAATCTTGAGAATTATTTGCTAATCTTGTTCCCAGAATGTGCTGTTCCCTACTGCCAAACTACAGAATGTACTCCCTCACTTGGTTGCACACAAACCGCCCACTCACCCAGACTCATCAATAAACTTTCCTCCCTGCCCTCTCCAAGGAAAGTATATAAGCTCTGCTTAAGCTGTTCTCAGGGGTCCCTGCTCTGTTCAAGTGAGCTCTAAGCTCCAACATGCTGGACCCCCAGTAAATCCTTTGCTGTTGCATGATAAAGTCTCTTGGTTGTCCCTTCCTCCATCGCTAGCACGACCTTTACATATGGAGGTTCCACCGAGATCCAGCAGTTGTGGACGAGAGATCCCAAAGGACCCCTCTCAGGTAAGTAAGGCCTCTTTCTGGTTTCAGATTTCATGTTAGGGCCTGGCAAAATGGCTGTCAATTAAGAGTGTGAACTCTCTCCTACGATGACTGACAGTCGTATTTCAGAACTCAGGCCACATCTCTGGAGAACGCCACAGAGGACTCCGGAATTTGAGGAACAATAGTCTCCTCGACTCAGTGATATTTTGTTTCAGATTCGGTATTGCCAGCCCATCAGGTTTTGCTGGCAACTCAGTCCTGGTCTCAGTTTTGGACGTCCATTGCCTGTCTTTATTGTCCTGTCTTGTCTGTGTCATGTGTTGTTACTTTCACTGTTTGTGTATCTTTCATTATGAGACAGCACACTTCAATGCCTCTTTCCCTGACCCTTAATCACTGCACCAAAGTCCCCTTAAGGGCTCAGAATCTTTCTTTTTCAGTAACGTGCCGGTTGTGGCAGACTCTCTGTACCTCCTAATGGCCAACCTTTGGAGTTGGATGGCCCCTAGAAGGATCTTTCTACTTCCCACTAATTTAAAAAGTCAGAGATATTGTCTTTCAGACAGGGAAACAAAGCCATCCAGATCAACAGGCATATATCTTAACTTGGAAGGACCTCTGCAAATTTCCTCCTCCATGGGTGAAGCCTATCCTTGCCCCTGCACCCGCTCCAACTCCTTCCCCCAGGAACTCTCAAACACTCTGCTCCTCCTCCTCCTCCAACCTCTGTTCTCCCTGAGTCACCAGATTTGACTCTACTGGACTCTCCTCCCCCTCCTTATCCTCTGCCTTCGTCCCCCAACCCCCAACACACTCTAAGTGATTCCCCTGCTGCTGACTCAGCCTCTCATCCATTTCAGGAATCTAAACCGGCCCAGCGCCCTCCAGATAATTCCTCTGCGGCACACACAGCATCTCCTCCCATGGAGGAAGCTGGCCCAGCTAAAGGAACTCGCTGGCAGCGAAAGATTGAATACCCTGGAACTCTCGGGATGCTCCCCCTCCTTCCCTATGGGCCAATGATTATCGATGGACATGGGGGAAAAATGCAAGCCTACCAGTATTGGCCTCTCTCCTCTTCAGACCTATATAACTTAAAAAATTACAATCCCCCTTTTTCCGTGGACCCAACAAGGCTCTCAGGTGTGGTTGAGTCATTAATGTTTTCACACCAGCCTACTTTGAATGACTGCCAATAACTCCTAGGAACTCTCTTCATGACAGAGGAACAAAAGGAAATCCTCCAGGAATCTAGAAAACAATATTCTCGGACCAGATGTGCATCCGACACAACTTCCCAATATAATCAAAGCCGGCTTTCCCTTGAAACAACCCAACAGAGACCCCAAAACCTTTGAAAGTAGGGAGGATCTGTCCACTTATGGCTGGGCTCTAATAGTGGGTCACTGAGCAGCCGCTAGCGACCAACTAATTTGGCCAAGGTAAGAGAGATTATTCAAGGGCCTGATGAATCTCCCTCTATGTTTTTAGAGAGAATTATGGAGGCATATAGGAGATATATTCCTTTCGATCCTCAGGCAGAGAATCAAAAGGCATCTGTCATGATGGGCAAACTGCACTGGATATTAAAACAAATTTACAAAGCTTAGATTGATTACAAGATATCACTTTGAGAGATTTAGTCAGAGAAGCTGAGAAGATATACTATAAGAGAGAAACTGAGGAAGAGAAGGGAGCAAAGGGAGGATAAAAGAAGCAAAAGGCAGACTAAGGCATTGACTAAGGTCCTGGTCACAACAACAAATAGGCCAGGAATTAAGAAACAGGGAGACAAGAAGGAATAAGTTGGCCCACGACAGAGGCCACCCCTGGCCTCAGATCAATGTGCCTACTCAAAGAAAAAGGACACTGGGTGAAATTTGCCTTAGAAAGTGACAGCCACGCCAGCCAGCCATTCTGACTGTGGAGGATGACTAAGAAAGTCGGGGCTCAGATCCCCTCCCCGAGCTCAGGGTAACTTTTGAAGTGGAGGGGACCCCAGTAAACTTTGAAGTGGATACAGGGGCAATGGACTCAGCCCTTAAGGCCACATTAGGCCCTCTATCTAATAAAAGGTTTCTAGTTCAAGGGGCTAATGGCAGTAAAAATCGGGCTTGGACAACTAAGAGGACCATTGACCTGGGGAAAGGAAAAATCCATCATTCTTTCCTAGTAATCCCAGAATGCCTGGCCCCACTGATGGGCAGAGATCTGCTCACCAAGCTCTGGGCCAAAATAACTTTTAAGCCTGAAGGCACCCAAGTGGAATTTCTAAATCCTTTAGTAAAGACTCCTATAGTCACAGCTCTAACTGTCAGTAGAAAATGCACATCAACTCACTCACCTTGGTTCAAAGAAACTGCAGGTATTTCTGAAGTATCAAGAACAGAGTTTTCCACTAACTGACTCACAGCAAAAAGAAATAACTGAATGGGTAACAAAAGCCTGTCGGGTCCATCAATTGGTTAATGCTTACCCTTCCAAGCTTCCTGCAGGAAAGCACCTACGAGGAACCAAACCAGGACAATTCTGGGAAGTGGAATTTACTTAAATTAAGCCAGCAAGGTATGGACTTAAATATCTCCAAGTCTTTGTAGATACATTTTAAGGATGGATTGAATCCTTCACCACAAAAAAAAGAAAATAAATAGCACAAATTTTGCTCAAGAAGATCCTAGAAGATATTTTTCCAAGATATGGCCTGCCTAAGTTAATAGGGTCTGATAATGGACCAGCGTTCTTGTGCCAGGTAAGTCAGGGGTCAGCAGGACCCTGGGGATTAATTGGAAGTTACATTGTGCTTATCTACCCCAGAGTTTAGGACGGGTAGAAAGAATGAATATAACCATTAAAGAGACCTTAACAAAATTAAGCTTAGAGACCAGCATAAAAGATTGTACTATGCTACTGCCTTATGCACTCTTTCATGAAGGAAATACTCACTCTGCTTTTTGTGTAACCTCACCCCCTGTGAAATTCTCTATGGAGCCCCTCCTCCAGGAAGGGACCTAACCCAAACTCTAAGACCTAAAGATCCCTTCCACACCCCCTTGCTTGACAGACTTAAAGCTCTTGAAAGAACTCAGCGATACCTGTGAAAACAGCTGGCCACTGCCTACCAACCTAGGGACGAGGGGACTCCACAAGGATATGAAGTAAAAGACTTCGTCTATGTAAGATGACATCAGGTATCATCCCTGGAACCCCACTGCAAAGGACCATACCAGGTGGTACTTATAACACCTACAGTGGTAAAGGAAGACGGAATTATTTCCTGGATCCATGCCTCTCATCTCAAGCCTGCACCCTGTCCGGATTCTGGCTGGAAACTGGAAAACACTGGTAACACTTTCAAATTGTGCATTCGCTGTGTGGATAAGGCTATAGACTGTCCCCTTGACAACCAGTAATCCTAACCCTCATCAGCCCATTCAGCAGCGATGGCTGATCACAAATCCTACTGGAAAAGAAGTATGGTCTATCTCACATACAGCCCACTTAGGGACCTTGTGGCCATCTCTCCACCCAGACATTTGTCAGCTGGCTATAGGTCTTTCCTATTGGGATATCCCAGATGAAGAGGATCCCACTATAATTCCATTAAATTCCTTCTGCACTATAGATAATGGAAACAATCATTATGGACGTAGGGACATGCGAGCCAGATACAGGTTGGCTAGCCTAGATTACTATGTTTGCCAGGCGGACTATCAAAGCCACAAACAGCCATGGCTGTGTGGGGGAAAAGCCAACTTCCTCTGTAAGTCATGTTGATTTGAGCATACAGGGGCTGCCTGATAGAACTCAAACTCCTCATCAAATTCAGTAGACAACATTGGCCATATTACCAATTAGATAACCAAAACTGATGGTCCAGAGAGGGGTCTCTGGATCTTCAAATTCTGCGTGACCTTTTTAACTTTGGCAAGTGCTCAAAGGGGTGAAAAGAGTTTCCCCTATATGGAGGCCTTTTCCCTTCTTTGCTCACATCCTGATACTCACCCTTAGCCTTCTGCTCCAGACTCTTTGCTGTCACTCTCACCTCAGCAACATGATTTCTCTCCTCCAGTTACTAGATCAAAAAACCAAACATCCACTGGGTTTCAGACCATTGTCCCCTTGCTGAGGTAGCAGGTACTGAGGCACCCCTCCACCCACTCACTCCTCTCTTCTCCTCTCAGTGACCACACTGGGTCCCACCAGGTCTTCTTACCAGCTAACCTAAAGCTCAAACCAGCTAAGGAGAACACTCAGACCCCTATCCAAGATGTAATGAAAATGGTCTTTAAAGTTGCTTGGTCATCACTGAAAACAGGTTACTAGGAATTTAAAGTCTCTCACAGGCTTTTTTGGATACTCACTCCCGTCATCCCCTCTACTCTACCTGTTCTACTGCTCAATATTTTGTTGATAGGAAGATCCCCAAACCCTTTCCCATTATTCTTTAACATCTCTCCATCCTCATTCTCAGATTCTCGGAACTGCTCTAAGCCCAGCCTTCCCCGTCTTCCCCCTCTGTTCCAGACCCACAGAAAAGTCTTAACTGATCTTCTCCAGAAGTCTTAACCATGGCTGACTTTAGGACTTTCAGCAAAAGAGTCCCTATGTAAGAGTTCAGTGTAGATAAACTTCGTCTTTTCGTGTTGCCCGGTTCTACTTGGCCACTTGCTAAAACAATCAGCACTCCTAAGCTAGATACCCCCATACTAGTTTTTCAAAAAATATGTGAACAAGGCCTCTGACCTTGAGCTGGGGCTTCACAGAAATGGCTACATTTCTAAGATAAAGAAGTTACCAACTGGTCTCATGGTAACAGCTGGCAAGGAGAAAAAAAAAGGAGAAAAATCTCTCCCCCTTCTAGGTGTCCTTGAAAACTTAACTTGCGCAGAACAGAGTAAAAAAACAGAAAAAAAAACTGCTTTTTGTGAACTTCTGCAGACTGTGAACTCCTGAGCCCCTTCCCTTAAATGTTGGGTACAAAATTCTGAAGCTACCTAAACTTGGGGTTCATGGGATTAATTGGTTTCAACAGAAGCAATGCCCTCTGAATCCGTTTGCAACCGAATAGGACTGTTTCCCTAGCTTTGGTGCTATCTTAGGTGCCTTTTCTTGACCGTCCCTACAACAGTATAATTCCTACATACTTAAAGATTTTTATATTTTCATGAAATTGTCAACAGCTGTGATTAATTGTGTAATGGTGCAGATGTTTCCCAGAGTGCTCTATCATGACTCAGGTTCATTTGATGATGAAACAGGGGGGCATAAAACTCGGTTCCACTGGGAACATATATCCCTCACTTTAGCCATCCTCTTAGGAATAGGAGTTGCTTCAGAGGTGTTCACAGGAACCATTGCCCTGGTTCATGGTACACAACAAATGACCCAATTAGAAGCATCAATAGACCAAAACTTAACGATACTAGAAATCTCCATCACAGCTTTGCAGGAATCTTTAACCTCTCTCTCTGAAGTTGTTTTACACAACAGTCGAGGGTTGGGCCTCCTCTTCATGAGAGAAGGGGGCCTTTGTGCTGCATTGAGGGAAGAATGTTGTGTTTCTGCCGACCATACTGGAGTTGTAAAAAAAATATGATTAAAATAAAAGGATACCTAGAAGAGTGTCAACAGGAGAGAGAGGCCCAAAAAGGGTGGTTTGAGTCTTGGTTCAAACAGTCCCCCTGGTTATCTACGCTTTTATCAACCCTGGCCGGTCCAATAATAATCCTCATATTATTTCTAACAATAAACCCTGTTTGCTAAACTGTGTAATTTCTTTTCTCCAAGCTCAAATTGGACAAGTTAAACTTATGGTAATACCCCACTGGCAGACATAGAATGTGGCACCCGGCAATGAACACTTTTATGATTAAAAGTAGCCAGAAGAACACGTGGGGAATGAATGGTTAATAAAATTGTACTTGTCACTACCTCTTTTTCTGTATGCTTAACAAAACACTGTTGAAATCTTGAGAACTGTTTGCTAATCTTGTTCCCAGAATGTTCTGTCCCCAACTGCCAAACAGGAGAATGTTCTCCCTCACCCCATTGCACGCAAACCGCACACTTGCCCTGACCCATCAATAAACTTCCTTTCCTGCCCTCTCCAAGGAAAGTATATAAGCTCTGATTAAGCTGTACTCAGGACTCTCTGCTCTAATCAAGTGAGCTCTGAGCCCCAGCATGCTGGACCTCCCATAAACCCTTTGCTGTTACATGAGACAGTCTCTTGGTGGTCTTTTCCTCTGACACTCACCCGAACATTACTTGGATGATTGAATATAGAAGAGAAAATCCATTAAAAAATGGATAGTCCGTAGGAATAGGAAGATAGTCGGTATATTTAGGAAGAAAAGTGAATATAGGATTTGGAGCAAAAGTTCTTTATCAATAGGGTTTCGGTTAGAGAGTGAATGTAAATGTCAGCACATGTGAACAGTCACAATGATGAACTGGGGAAAATATGTAGGAAAGCAGATATCAATAGAGACATTACGAAATCTGGCAAAGTATAAAGCGTGTGATAGGATTAGACATTTTCAACAGGGTTGAGATTCAATATATAATCTTAGGAAGAAACAAATATGTAGTCACGAATAGGATTGACATTTGAGAGAATTAGGCAATCTGGACATGGTTGTTTTTAGTAATCCATGCTCACTTTCCATTTAGGCTTTAGTACAATCATAAGTGTGATCTTTGCATTTTGTTTTCAGAATATTACTGTGATAAAATGTATATGTAGTTCAGGTTACATGAGTATTTCTTCCACAATTTCTGGGAGCACTATTTTGAAGATGTATAAATTAGTATTGGGGGTACAAAGAAGTGTACACTGTGTCATAGAATATATTGAAAATGAATAAATGACTCTCAGCTATAGCTGCCAAGTCTTTCAGAATAAAATAGTGATATCCTCGCTGAGATTCCCACTGCTCTGTGGAAAGCCACCCTGGATTCAGATCTCAGTTTCCAAGGGCAACTCTCATGAGTGGCCTCCTAAAATCATAACAGAATTCATGGCAATACTTCTCTGAGGTCAGTTCCAGAAATCAGTCTTCAAGGGGAATCCCACCAGAGTTCAAACCCATGTGGACGCAGTCATCTTTTCCAACCGCCACACAAATGAACAGAATTAAAATGAAACAGTTGCACAGGGCCCTCATCTTCTTGTATTCAGACACTTATCATAACCTCTGGCTGACGGTTTCCATGAGGGGCGCTGCCTAAGACAGTGTCAAAAATAAGCTCTCTTGCCCTCATTTGCCTAAAGTCAGGGTGGCCTGGACACCCTTCCTGTGAACCAAGAGTGATCAAATAAGCCTGGCGTTAATACTGTTCTGCTTCTCCAATTTGAGGCCTACTGACTGTCAGGTATAGATTATTTGTGTGATTTGGAGTCATCAAAAAACCCAAGCACTTCTGCAGGGCTTTGAAGAACTCATTTGACCCAAAGGATCACTATTCTCACTAGATGGAGGTCAGGAATCTAATAGAGGAAGGAAAGAGACTCATCCAAAATGAATGATCTTTTTGCCATTTCTGTTTTGAATGCACACATGGAATCTATCTTTCGATGCATCAGGGGCTGAGAATCTAAGCCACAACCTCACACAGGGCCAAGAGGCTGATTCAGACACATCTCTTTCCAAAGCAATTAAGCAAAGAGCCACAGGTGATGCCCATTCATTTCCATTTGAAAACCATTTTCTTCAGGCTTCACAAAGGTGTGGCCTGAGGCAAAGACCTTTCTGACATTCAGAGCAACAGAACAATAGGTAAGCAAAAGGCCCAAAGCAGGGTTTCCCCACTGAGATATTCTTGGTTACACTGATATCTCAGTTCTCTGAGATGCTCCACATTCCCTTCAGCTATCATGAACATGGCCTTGTCACAGAGCTTGGAGGTGGTACATATCTTGGACACAAAACCATGAGCCTATTCTGGAGAGTAAGCAGTATTCAGGAAGAAAACAGGAACTTAGGAAGATAGCAGGTGTTGCCCATCCATAAGGCAAGCTGCAGTACATTTATAAATTTGGCAGGATTAATGCTGGTAAACTTTCTACTAGACAGGACTCATCCATTGATGCATTCTCTTTTCTAATGTCTACAACAACGAATACCGTCGGATACACAGACATAGAAACATTCACCTTGTCAAATGACTAATAGAAATAGTTTACTCCAAACAAAACAAACAGCCTTTCCTACCTATTCTCAGAACATGAGACAAAACCAGAAACCCACACTCATTCTCACAAAGGCACCTCCTTCCCCCAAGTAGGTCTGTGACTATCCAGAGTGTCCTCTGACTGGTGGGCCATACTATGTTTCCCTGAAATCGATTGTCCTGTCTCAGATCTGGTCTCCATGGCGAACTCTGTGAAGTTGTCAGGAGCCAGCGGTGAGCCACTACCTGCTTTCTCAGGAATTGCCCCTCTTCAGAGCTTTCCTGGCATTTGGCCATCCTCACATCAGTAGGTACCAAGAAAGACTGACTCTGTCCTTGGTAAATCCAAACAAGGGAGACCACTGGGACTGGGACTGGGACTGGCTATGGGTGCCTTGCTTCCTGGATCCCAAGGTCAGAGAGTTCCATCACCAATGAAGTGAAGTCTGGTCACCTGCACACCACTGGTCTAGCCCCACTCCTCAAAACTACATGGAGAACTATTTCAATTAAAAATTAACTAGTTTTATAATACCTACCCTTTATCATGCAAAAGGCAAGTCCAACTATACAACATGCCTCCTCTGAACTCCTTGTATTTCAATTATGTTTCGGTTATTTTTCTTCATCATATTAGGATTAGTAGTCAGAGTCTACTGGGGTATGGGTTCGTGTCAGAGATCCAGTATTTCGAATGGAAAATGGAAAAATGAATACAATGTGTATGCAAATATGTGCTACACATAAATCTTCCAACACTCAATCAGAACAATTCCTTGAACTTACCTTCGCCACAAGTAAGACACAATTAGAGGAGAAGAGTTAGAAAATCTGTGAATACATATCTGGAATGGAAAATGCTCAGGAGTTCACAACCTTGGAGGTGGTAGAGGAGTTTCCATATGTAAGGGACCGGGTACAAACTCCACAACCATGGAGCTCTGCTGACCTAAAGACTTCTGCAGAAACTGCCTCTGAGATTGGGCACTTAAAATATATGTTGTTGTCAGGAGGTTTAGCTTCCTTTGTAGTGAGACAATAAAAGCTGGGTCTGCATCTATGTGATCTGGAGGTTATGGATTCTTATACTCCAATGAACATGAGGCAGCAGTGCTGAATTCTCTCTTTGTAGGTAAACTGTTGCCACTGGGGGCTAAGATTCTCCCCGTGTGGACTGTGAAGTCATTTCGCCATCCTCCACTTTTCTTGGTGTTTCTTGCTGCTGCATTGGGAGTTTGGTAGTTCCCTCATGAAATACAAGGATTTCAACTGAGAAACAGTGCTGGAGGGAGTTCTGTTACATGTGGTGGGTCAGGTTCTGCAGGAGAATTCAACAACCAGGCTTCTATCCCACATCGCTTGCTCCCTTGACCATAGCAACCTGATTCTGAACATTGTGCTGGAACCTTTCCATATAACAAGATGCCTTTATATACAAGAGTCGGCTGGCTGCACCATGTCAGTCACAAGCCATTTAGAAGCCAATGGCAGATCCACATGAAAACAAAACAGATGTTTTATCACACACCAGCACACCACTACTCTAGGCCCACTACTCTGCAGGTTCCAACTTAATGGCATCTCTGATCTACACCATTTTCATAAAACCCAGTAAATCAAGGCACAGTCTGGTACACTCATGATCAGCAACAGGACATCCAAAGGTTCTCCAGTGCCACCTGGTCATGGGAATTTCAAAAAATTCATGGTATTTATCTAGCCATTTTTCAAGGATGAAGTTGGAAGCACTGTGGGTTTCAATTCATTCAGGAACCATTAAATGTTGAGGAAGCTCATTTCCATGAAAAGTCTGGAGAACTCTTGTAAGGGTCAGGCGAAGCGTCAGAGAAAGAGACCACCAAGTGACCACTCATGCAATTTGCAGAAGGGGATTTATTGAACCAGCATGCTGGGGCTTCGTGCCCACTGAAGAAGGGAAAACAGCCCAGAGCCCCGAGAAGGGGAAGAGCACTCTTTAAGTACACTTTTGGGAGGGCGGGGATTTTACATACATCACAGTCTCCTTTAACAAATCATTATACACTGCGGGAAAATTAAGCAACTATTCCTAAAACATGATTAGTTCATTCATTCTGGAGAGATAGGTCATTTCTAAACGGGTTACACATTCAAACTGATTGTTTTTATGGCCTAAAGGACTATGTGACCAGTTACACAGAGTCCCAAGTTATTGGACAACCATAGAGTCAGTGGGAATATTTACTGGGCAGTTCCTGTATTGTCCTAACAGCTACATGGATTTCAGGTTCTACAGGTAGCATAGAAACCTAACAATATCTAATCCTTTACATTTTAACTCAGACTTTGAAGCTTAGAAACTTTACAAAACCCGATCTTTTACTCTTTAACTTACGCTTTAACTTCAATTTCTTTTACGCTTAAACTCTCACAGGCAATGCTTCCCAAGGAGTGGCCAATATGTCACATGAAGCCAGGCCCATTGAAGTCTACAATGTGAGGTCCATGTATCTTTTGACTCTCAACTATGGCTGCAAAGTCTTACAGGATAAAATCTTGTGATACCCTCGCTAAGATTCCCAGTGCTCTGTGGAAAACCACCCTGGCACTAGATCTCAGTTTTCAAGGGTGATTCTCATGTGTGCCCTCCTAAATCCCAATCAAATTCATAGCAATAGTTCTCTGACATCAGTTCCACAACTCATTCTTTAAGGGGAATCACACCTGTGTTCAAACCCAGGTGAACCCAGTCATCTCTTCCAACCACCACACAAAAGACCACAATTAAACACTCCCAATGGCCCTCATCTTTTTCCACATAGACACTCATCATAACCTCTGGCTGGAGGTTTCCATGAGTGCGCAGTCCAAGACAGTGTCCAAAATAAGCTCCCTTGCCATTCATTTGCCTAAAGTCATGGTGGCCTGGACACCCTTCCTGTGAATCAGGAGTGATAAAATAGGCCTGCCATTAATACTGCTCTGCTTCTCCAATTTGAGGCATACTGACTGTCAGATATAGATTCTTTATGTGACTTGCAGTCATGAGAAAACCCAAGCTCTTCTGCAGTGGTTTGAAGAACTCATTTGACACAAAGGATCCATATTCTCACATGATGGAGGTCAGGCACCTAAAAGAGGAAGGCAAGAGGCTTCATTCACAATGACTGATTTTTTTCACATTTTGGTTTTGGATGCACACATGGGATCCTTGTTTAGATCTATCTGGTGCTGAGTATGTAAGCCACAACCTCACACAGGGCCAAAAGGCTGTTTCAGACTCATCTCTTTCCAAAACATTTAGCAAAGATCCACAGGTAATGCCCATTCGTTTCCATTTGAAAACTGTTTTCTTCACGCTTCAAAGAGTTTGGCCTGAGGAAAAGACCTTCCTGACATTCAGGGCAACAGAATCATAGGTAAGCAAATGGCCCAAAGCAGGGTTTCTTCAATGAGACTTTCTTGGTCACACTGATATCTAAGTTTTCTGAGATGCTCCTATTCCCTTCAGCTATCCAGTACATGGTCATGTCACAGAGCTTGGGTGTGGAATATATCTTGGAAACAAAACAATGAGCATATTCTGGAGAGTGGCCAGAATTCAGGGAGAAAACAGGAACTTAGGATGGGTGTTGCCCATCTAAAAGGTAAGCCACATTCCATTCATAAATTGGGCAGGATGAATACTGGGAAGCATTTTACTACACAGGACAATCCACTGATGCATTCTCTTTTCTAATGTCTACAACAATGGACAGAGTGTGATACACACACATAGAATCACTCGCCTTGTCAAACAACTTATGATAAACAGTACACTCCAAACTAAACAAACTGACTTTTCTACCTATTCTCAGAACATGAGAAAAAAACAGAAACTCACTCTGACACCCACAAAGGCACCTCCTTCCCTCAAGTAGTTCTGTGACTATCTGCAGTGTCCTCTGACTGGTGGGCCATACTATGTTCCCACGAAATGGCCTTTCCTGTCTTATATAAAGTCTCCTTGGCCAAGCCTGTGAAGTTGTCAGAAGCCAGCTTTGAGCCACTACCTGCTTTCTCAGGAAAGGCCCCTTTTCAGAGCTCTCCTGGCCTTTGGCCATCCTCACATCAGTAGGTACCAAGAATGACTGACTCTGTCCTTGGTAAATCCAAACAAGCGAGACCACTGGGACTGGAACTGGACTGGCTCTGGGTGCCTGTCTTCCTGGATCCCAAGTTCAGAGAGTTCCATCACAAAAGAAGTGAGATGAGGTAACTTCCTTCAGGAACTGAATCAGATTGTTGCCTTGGCAACCTCTTTTTCCTAACGGTTGCTTCCAAGGCTACCATGAGATGGAGGCTGCCCCTACTTCCTGTGACAGTTTCACAACTGAGAATTGTATATCAACCTTAGGCAGCTGGGAACAGCTCTCCACACAGTCCTGGTTTGGTCCATTTTCTCTACATTACAATAGTGAGGCTGATTCTGACACATCCCTGCATCCTGACCAGGTTGTTTGCCATGGAAGATGACTGTTGCTCTCTCAGGTCCTTCATTGCTGCCTACATCTTCTCCAGGGATCACTTTTACATCGAACTTTGAGGTTCTCAACAGGTGGAAGATCCCCTACATTCCTGTAATGGAAGACAAATTCTGTCCCACCTCTTCTGTAAAGTTAGATTGCGGGAACATTGTATGGTTAAGGTTAATAACAGGTTCCATTTGGGTTAGGAATTATTCTGCGGGACGAATTATGGTATTGGGATTTTGCGATACTTACAATAATATATAGGTGAAATATAAGTATGAAAACAGAAACCTAGGTAATTTTTGAAGCCCAGAAGGACATTGGGCCCATAATTGGGTTTCTAAATTTGAATCATGTTCTGCACAGGTGTCTTAGATAAATTGATATACAATGCAATAGGACCTTGTCCCTTGGATGATTGAATGTCGAAGAGAACATCCAGTTAAAAAGGGATAGTTGGTGGATTAGGAAGATAGACGGTTGGTTTAGAATAAAGAGAGTGTATAGGATTTGGACCAAAAGACCTTTAGCAATAGAGTTTTGGGTAGAGAGTGAAAGAAATGTCAGCACATGTGAAGAGTCAGTCCCAATGATTAACTGGGGAAAAAATATAGAAAAACAGATATCAATAGAGACATTAGGAAATCAGGGAAAGTATAAAGTGAGTGATAGGATTAGATATTTTCAACAGAGTTGTGGTTGAATATGTAATTTCAGGAAGAAACAAATATGTAGTAACCAATAGGATTCACATTTGAGAGCATTAGGCAACCTGGACATGGATGTTTTTGTAATCCATGCTCACTTTCCATTTAGGATTTCGTACAATCATAAGTGTGACCTTGATTTTTTTTCCACAATATTACTGGGATAAAATGTATATATAGATCAGGTGACATGAGTATTTCTTCCACCATATCTGGGATCAATATTTTGAAGACGTAATAATTAGTATTGGGGCTACAAATAGGTGTAATATGTGTTATATGAATATAGAAAAAATGCATGAATAGACCATAATGTGAATAAATAACTGGTTCCAAATTTAAATAATGGATTGATTTGATATCTGAAAATATACAGGGAATCTTATATTGATATCCATACATTCATTCCAACCTGTTATACATCTAATGGTAATATTTGTGTTATGGTTTATCATAAAGTGTGTGTGAGTTTTGCTTCTAAAATGATTATGGAAATCGACAATAATGTGTTTTTAGTGAAGTCGCATGAAAAGAAAGGTATAGAGGTCCAAACCAAAGGAATGAGCAATCTATTCAATAAAATAATACGGAAAAATTTCCCCGAATTGAAGAATGAGACGGAATTCCAAATCTTAGAAACCTACAGGTCGCTGAATGTGCAAAATCATAACAGATCCACACCTAGATATATTATAATGAAGATGCCAAACATACAGAAAAAGGAGAGAATTTTAAAAGCTACAAGTGAACGGAAACAGACTATATTTATGGGTAAACCAATCAAGATAACAGCTGATCTTTCAACACAGACTCTGTAAGCTAGAAGAACCTGGAATTAGATTTTTCAAATACTGAAAGAAAATGGGTTCCAACCAAGAATTGTGTATCCAGCGAAATTAAGCTTCAGGAAGGAAGAGGAAATTAAAACCTTCCATGATATACAAAAGTTAAAAGAATTTGCAGCTAGAAAACCATCTCATCAAAACATCCTCAGCAAAACATTACAGGAAGAGGAAATGGAAAATAACAATGAAAACCAACAATGGGAGGTAGTATAGTAAAGGGGGGGAAATAATCAAAGAGGAAAACAAACCATGTTTAGTAACATAAAAAAACAAATATGGCTGGAAGAACAAACCATTTCTCAATAATAACCATAAATCTTAATGGCTTAAACTCACCAATTAAGACACACAGGCTAGTAGAATGGATCACAAAACAAGAACCAACAATATACTGCCTACAGGAGACGCATTTGATAGGAAAAGACATACATAGACTGAAGGTGAAAGGTTTGGAAACATCATATCACTTATATGGACTTCGGAAACAAGCAAGAGTGTCCATACTCACATCAAATAAAATAGATTTCAAGCCAAAGTTAATCAAAAAGGATAAAGTGGGACACTACATACTGCTCAAAGGAACCATACACCAACAAGACATAACAAACATAAATATATATGCCCCAAACAATGGTGCAGCTGTGTTCATCAAACAAACTATTCTCAAGTTCAACAGTCTAATAGACCACCATACAATAATCATAGGAGACTTCAACACATCTCTGTCACCACTGGACAGATCTTTCAAACAAAAGTTGAATGAGGAAACTATTGAACTCAATAACACAATTAATAACCTAGACTTAATTGACAAATATAGAATATACCACCCAACAACAAGCAGTTACACTTTTTTCTCAATAGCACAAGGATACCTCTCAAAAATAGATCAGATGTTATGTCAAAGGGCAACTCTTATACAATATAAAGAAGTATAGATATACCGGTCATCTTATCTGATCATAATGGAATGAAACTGAAAATCAATGATAAAAGAAAGAAGGAAAAATTATGCATCACTTGGAGAATGAACAATAGGTTACTGAATGATCAATGGGTTATTGAAGACATCAAGGAGGAAAATAAAAAAAAAATTCTTAGAGATAAATGAAAAGACATAAACAACATATCGGAATCTGTGGGAAACATTGAAAGCAGTTCTAAGAGGAAAATTCCTTGCTTGGAGTTCTTTCCTTAAAAAAAGAAAAGACCAACAAATAAATGATCACATTGTTCATCTCAAAATCCTAGAAAAACAAGAGGAAAACAACAGCAATTTAAGTAGAAGGCAAGAAATAATTAAAATCAGAGCTGAAATTAATGAAATCAAAACAAAAGAAACAATTAAAAAAACATTGACAAAACTAAAAGATGGTTCTTTGAAAAAATAAATAAAATCGACAGACCCTTAACCATGTTAACGAAGAGAAAAAGAGAGAGAAATCAAATTACTAGCATACGGGATGAAAATGGCAAGATCACAACAGACACTTCAGAAATACAGAAGATGACCAGAAATTATTTTGAATCCTTATACTCCAATAAATTAGAAGACACTGAAGGCATCGCTCAATTTCTTAAGTCATATGATCTGCCCAGATTGGTCAGGAGGATATAAGCAACCTAAACAGACCAATATCAATTGAGGCAATAGAAGAAACCATCCAAAGACTACCAACTCAGAAAAGCCCAGGACTGGATGGGTATACAGCAGAGTTTTACAAAACCTTTAAAGAGGAACTAATACCAATACTTTTCAAGATATTTCAGAAAATAAAAAAAGAGGGAAAACTTCCAAATTCATTCTACGAGGCCAATATCACCCTGATTCCTAAACCAGACAAAGACACTTAAAAGAAACAAAACTATAGACCAATATATCTAATAAACCTGGATGCAAAAATCCTCAATAAAATTCTGGCAAATCAGATACAAAACATATTAAAAAAAATTGTGCAACATGATCAAGTAGCATTCATCCCTGGGATGCAAGGCTGGTTCAATATACGGAAATCAAAAATTTGATTCACCACATCAATAGACTTAAAAATAAGAACCATAAGATCATCCTGATAGATGCAGAAATACCATTCGACAAAGTACACCATTCCTTTGTGTTCAAAACTCTAGAAAAACTATGGATAACAGGAACATTCCTCAATATTGTAAAAGCAATCTATGCTAAGCCTCAGGCTAGCATCATTCTGAATGGAGAAAAACTGAAGGCATTCCCTCTAAAATCTGGAACAAGATAGGGATGCCCTCTTCAACACTTCTATCTAACATAGTTCTCAAAACACTGGGCAGAGCAATTAGACAAATGAAAAAAAAATAATGGCATAAAAATAAGAAAAGAAGAACTTAAATTATTACTATTTGCAGGTGACAAGATTCTATACCTAGCAGACCTAAAAGGGTCTACGAAGAAACTATTAGAACTAATAAATGCATTCAGCAAAATGGCAGGATATAAAATCAACACACGCATAAATCAAAGGCATTCCTGTATATCAGTGAAAAATACTCTGAAATGGAAATGAGGACAACCACTCCATTCAGAATATCCTCAAAAAAAATAAAATACTTGGCAATCAACCTAACAAAAGAGGTGAAAGACTGATACAATGAAAACTACAGAACCCTAAAGAGAGAAATAGAAGAACAAAAACACAAACCACCATTCCTACCTATTCTCAGAACATGAGACAAAACCACAAACACACAATCACACCCAAAAAGGAACACCCTTTTCCCAAGTAGATCTGTGAATATCCAGAGTGTCCTCTGACTGGTGGGCAAAACTATGTTCCCCCAAAATGGTGTGTTCTGTCTCAGACCTGGTCTCTTTGGCCAACTCTGTGAAGTTGTCAGGAGCCCGTGGTGAGCAACTACCTACTTTCTCTGGAAAGGCCAGTCTTCATTGTTTCCCGGCATTTGGCCCTCCTCACATCAGTAGGTACCAAGAAAGACTGACTCTGTCTTGTTAAATACAAACTTGTGAGCCCACTGGGACTTGGACTGGGACTGACTCTGGGTGCCTGGCTTTCTGGATCCCAAGATTACAGAGTTCCATCATCAAAAATGTAAGGTGAGGTAACTTCCTTCAAGAACTGAATGAAGTCACTACCTTGGAAACAAATTTGTTTTAACAGTTGCTTCCAAGTGTCCCATGAGATGAAGGCTGCCCCTACTTGCTGTGACTCATTCATAAGTTAGAATGGTATAACAACCATAGGCACCCGGGAACAGCTCTCCACACAGGCCTGGTTTGGTCCATCTTCTCTACATTAAGAAGAGAGAGGCTGATTCAGACACAACCGTTCATCCTGAGTAGGTTGTTTGCCATGGAAGATGACTTTTGCTCTCTCCGATTCTTCATAGCTGCCTACATCTTCTCAAGGGATCTTTTCTGCATGGGCATTTTAGGTTCTAAGCAGGTGGAAGATCCCTATATATTCCTGTATTTTAGGAACCACCTCTGTCCCTGCTCTTCTGTAAAGTTGGATTAAGGGAAAAGTGTTTGGTTAGGGTTAATAACAAGTTCTATTTGGGTTAGAAATCATTCTGTGGAATGAATAATGGTTTTGGGAACCTGCGACATTTATAAGAATATATAGGTGAAAGTATGAAAACAGAAATCTGGGTAACTTTTGAAACCCAGAAGGTCATTGAGCCCTTGATTAGAATAGTTAGCTTTGAATTATGTCCTGTACATTTGTCTCAGATAAATCGATATACAATGGCATAGGACCTTGTACCTTGGATGATTGAATGTGGAAGAGAACATCCAGTCAAAAAGCGATAGTCGAAAGGATTAGGAAAATTGTCTGTAGGTTTATAAAAAAGAGTGAGTACAGGATTTGGATCAAAAGTTCTTTAGCCACCGGGTTTCAGGTAGAGAGTGAATGTAAATGTCAGCACATGTGAAGAGTCAGTCACAATGATGAACTGGGGAAAATATGTAGGAAAGCAATAATTTGAAGATGTATAAATTCATTGGGAGTACAAATGGGTGTACCCTGTGTCTATGAATATAGAGATAATGCATGAATAGACCGTACTGTGAATAAATAATATAACTGGTTCCACTTTAAATAATGGATTGAATTGATATCAGAAAATATATAAAAATTCTTTTATTGATATAAAATCCTTCATTCCAACGAGTTATACATCTAATGGTGATATTAGAGTTATGGTTTATCATGAAGTGTGTGTCAGTTTTGCTTCAAAAGTGATAAAGGAAATAAAAAATAATGTGTTTGGAAAGAAGTTTCATGAAAAGACCAGTCAAGAATCATGGAGGAATACATGTGTTCTGAAGCAGGAAGTGATTGAAAGTGAAACAAATGCCTATAAATTTGGTAACTTGTGGAGGAAATATATATCCTATGATGTGCATAAACTGAAGAAATTGTAATGAACCAGTTTTGAATATAAATGAACGTCAATATACACATCATGTCCCATAGGAATCTACTTGCATTGATGTTATACTGGGTAGGTTACTTTAGAAATATTAGGATTTGTATGCACCATTCACTGAAGTTAGTTTTTAGTACTAGGAAACAAATATGTATTTCAGGTGGATGAATGTTTCTGATATTAATCTTGTGAAAAGCTGATTATAAAAAAACACATATATTTCATATTTTGAAAAATCTGGAGAGTTTGTGTATATATATATATATGTGTATATATATATATATATATATATATATATATATATATATATATATATACACACACACACACACAGACACACACACAAATAGACATTAAAAATAGCAATATATGCCAATCGAAATTCACCATGAAATATATATCATCCACACATCCAAAAATATTTATTTTACTGAACATGGATTTATGAATAATGTTGTTCAACTAGGAAGCTCACCCATAGGTTGAATTTTCATTTCCAACAGCGTTTAGGAGGAGTGATCTCTTCTCACAATTTGTATCTGCCAAGTCAGCCACCTCACAAGAATGTACGTGTAGTACCAGGTAGGATTCTGTATGTGCATATAAAAATATATGTGCTGAGTAGGCTACAGAGAACGGGAGACAGGAATTCACATTTTTCTTATCTTTAAAATCACATGGGGAACTATTTCAACAAAAAATTGTCTAGATTGATAACTCCTAAGCTATATAATGCAAAATGCAAGTCCAACTATACAACTTGCCTCCTCTGAACTGCTTGTATTTCTATTCTGTTTGGGTTATTTTTCTGCATCATATTAGGATCAGTAGTCAGAGTCTATTAGGGTATGGTTTAGTGTCAGGGATTCAGTGTTTTGAATGGAAAATTCGAAAATGATTCCAATGTGTATGCAAATATGTGCTACACAAAAGTCTTCCCACTCTCATCCAGAACAATTCTTTGACATTACCTTCGCCACATTTAAGACAAAATTAGAAGAGAAGAGTTAGAAAATCTGTGAATACATATCAGGAATGGAAAATGCTCAGGAGTTCACAACCTTGGAGGTGTTAGAAAAGTTTCCAAAAGTAAGTGACTGGTAAACACTCCACAAACATGGAACTCTTCTGGCCAAAAGACTTCATGAAAAAGTGCCTCTGAGGTTGGACACTTGAAATATATGTTGTTGACCGGAGCTTTAGCTTCATTGCTAGTGAGACCATCAAAGCTGGGTCTGCATCAATGTGACCTGCAGGACATCGTTTCTTATTTTCAATTGAACAAGAGGCAGCAGTGGTGATTTCTCTCTTTATAGGTAAACTGTGGCAACTGGAAGATAAGTGTCTCCCCAAGTGGACTATGAAGCCATTTGGTCATTCTTCACTTTTCGTGGTTTTTCTTGCTGCTGCACTGGGAGTTTGGTATTTGCTTCACGAAATACAAGGAGTTCAACTGGAATATAGTGTTGGAGAAAGTTCTGTCACGTGTGTTGGGTCAGGGTCAAGAAGAGAATGCAACAACCAGGCTTCTGTCCCACATAACTTGCCCCCTTTACCATAGCAACCTGATTCTGAACATTGCCCTGAAACCTCTCCATACAAAAAGATGCCTGTTCATATTATGGTCTGCTGGGTGCACCAAGTTAGTCACAATCCATTTGGAAGCCAATGGCAGAACCACTTGGCTACACCACAGTTGTATTATCACACACTTGAACACCACTGCTCTAGGCTCACTACTCAGCAGGCTCCAACTTACTGATATCACTGTTCTACACCATTTTCATGAAACCCAGTCAATCAAGGCACTGTTACACTCATGATCAGAAAGAGGATATTTAAAGGTTCTCCAGTGCCACGTGGTCATGGGAATTTCAAAAATTTCATGGTATTTATCTAGCCATTTTTCAAGAATGAAGTTGGAGGCACCTTGGGGTTTCCATTCATCCAGGAACCATTAAATGGTGAGGAAGCTCATTTCAATGAAAGCTCTGAGGAACTCTCACAGGCAAAGCATCCCAAAGAGTGCCCAAAAGGTCACATGAAGCCAGGCCCATTGAGGTCTACAATGTGAGGTCCATGTGTGTTTTGCCTCTTAACTATGACTGCCACGTTTTTCAGAATGAAATCATGTGATATCCTTGCTGAGATTATCAGTTCTCTGTGGAAAGCCATCCTGGGCCTAGATCTCAGGTTTCATGGGCGAATCTCATCAGTGGCCTCCCACAATCTCAACACAATTCATGGCAATACTTCTCTGAGGTCACTTCCAGAACTCAGTTCCTAAGAGGAATCACACCTGAGTTCAAGCCCATGAGGACCCAATCATCTCTACCAACCACCACACAAATCACCACATTTAAAACCAAAATATTCCCACATGGCCCTCATCTTCATCCATATAGACACTCATCATAATCTCTGGCTGGAGGTTCCCATGATGAGCGCAGCTCAAGACAGTGTCCAAAATATGGACCCTTGCCCCTCATTTGCCTAAAGTCACGGTGGCCTGGACACCAATCTTGTGAACCAGGAGTGATCAAATAGGCCTGCCATTAATATTGCTCTGCTTCTCTAATTTGAGGCCTACTGACTGTCAGGTATAGATTCATTATGTGATTTGGAATCATAAGAGAACCCAGGCACTTCTGCAGGACTTTGAAGAACTCATTTGACCCAAAGGATCCCTATTCTCACTTGATGGAGGTTAGGAACGTAACAGAGGAAGGCAAGAGACTTCATTCACAATGACCGATCTTTTTGCCATTTTGGTTTTGGATGTACACAGAATCTTCTTTAGATCTATCAGGAGCTGAGAATCTTAGCCAAAGCCTCAAACAGGGCCTAGTGTCTGATTAAGACACATCCCTTTCCAAAGCAATTAAGAGCCACAGGTGATGCCCATTCATTTCCATTTGAAAACTGTTTCTTCAGGCTTCACAAAGGGGTGGCCTGAGGCAAAGACCTTCCTGACATTCAAGGCAACAGAACCATAGGTAAGCAAATGGACCAAAGCAGGGTTTATCCACTGAGACTTTACCTGTCACACTGATCTCTATGTTTTCTGAGATGTTCCCATTCCCTTCAGCTATCAAGAACATGGCCATTCACAAAGCTTGGAGGTGGTACATATCTTGGACACGTAAACATGCACCTATTCTAGAGATTGGACAGGATTCAGGAAGAAAATAGGAACTTCAGAAGATCCAACGTGTTGCCCATCCATAAGGCAAGCTACAGTCCATTCCTAAATTGGGCAGTTTGAATGCTGGGAAGTTTTCTACTAGAAAGGACACATAAATTGATTCATTCTGTTTTCTAATGTCCACAACCACTGACACAGTGGGATACACAGACATAGAAACACTCGCCTTGTCAAACAACTTACTAGAAACAGTCCACTCCAAAAGAAACAAACTGCCTTTCCTACCTATTCTCAGAACATGAGACAAAACCACAAACTCACACACACACCAGCAAAGGCACCTCCTTCCCCCAATAGGTCTGTGACTATCCGGAGTGTCCTCTGACACTGAGTGGGCCATACTATTTTCCCCTAAATGGACTGTCCTGTCTCAGAAATATTCTCCTTGGCCAACACTTTGAAGTTGTCAGGAGCCAGCGGTGAGGCACTCCCTGCTATCTCAGGAAAGGGCCCTCTTCAGAGCATTCCTGGCATTCGGCCATCCTCACATCAGTAGATACCAAGAAAGACTGACTCTGTCCTTGGTAAATCCAAACATGTGAGCCCACTGGGACTGGAACTGGGACTGGCTCTCAGTGCTTGGCTTCTTGGATCCCAAGTTCAGAGAATTCCATCACCAAAGAAGTTAGATAGGTCACTTTCTTCAGGAACTGAATGAGGTCACTGCCTTGGCAACCACTTTGTCCTAACAGTTGTTTCCAAGATTCCAATGAGAGGGAGGCTGACCCTACTCTCTGTGACACTTTCACAAGTTCGAATGGTATATCAACCATTGGCACCCGGGAACAGCTCTCCACACAGGCCTGGTTTGGTCCATCTTCTCTACATTAAGAAAAGAGCGGCTGATTCAGACACAAGCCTTCATCCTGTCCAGGTTGTTTGCCATAGAAGATGACTTTTTCTCTCTCAGGTCCTTCATATCTGCCTACATCTTCTCCAGGGATCATTTCTGCATGGACTTTTGAGGTTCTCAGCAGGTGGAAGATCCCCTACCTTCCTGTATTGTAAGACAAAAATCTGTCCCTGCTCTTCTGTTAAGATAGATTGAGGGAACAGTGTATGGTTAGGTTTAATAGCATATTCGATATGGATTAGGATTGATTCTGTTGGATTAATAATTGTATTGGGAACCTGTGATATTTTAAGAAAATAGACGTGAAATATAAGTATGAAAACAGAAATCTAGGAAAGATTTGAAGCCCAGAACGGCATTGGGCCCTTGAATGGGATACTTAGCTTGAACTATGTTCTTCACCAAGGTCTCAGAAAAATCGATATACAATGGCATAAAACCATGTACCTCAGATTATTGAATGTACAAGAGAATATCCAGTCAAAAAGGGGTAGTCCGTAGGATTAGGAAGATAGTCAGTAGATTTAGGAAGAAGAGTGAGTCTATGAGTTGCAGAAAACGTTTTTAGCAATAGGGTTTCAGTTAGAAAGTGAATGTAAATGTCAGCACATGTGAAGAGTCAGTCATAATTATGAACTGGGGAAAATATGTAGGAAAGCAGATATCAAAAGAGACACTAGGAAATCAGGCAAATTATAAAGTGAGTGATAGGATTAGACATTTTCAACAGGGTTGACGTTGAATATATAATCCTAGGAAGAAACAAATATGTAGTCACCAATAGGATTTACATTTGAGAGCATTAGGCAACCTGAAAAAGTATGTTTTTAGTAATCCATGCACACTTTCCATAAAGGCATTGGTACAAACATAAGTATGACCTTTGCATTTTGTGTCCAGAATATTACTGTGATAATATGTATATGTAGATCAGGTGACATGAGTATTTCTTCCACCATTACGGGGAGCAATATTTTGAAAACTTATAAATTAATACTGAGGATACAAATAGTTGTACCTGTGTTGATGAATATAGAGATGATGCATGAATAGTCCATATTGTGAATAAATTATATAACTATTTCCAACTTTAAATAATTGATTAAATTTACATCTGAAAAAAAATAGAAAATCTTATATTGATATACATACATTCATTCCAACCAGTTATATATCTAATGGTAATATTAGGGTGATGGTTTATCATGAAGACAGTATCATAAGTCAGCTAACTTGCTCCTCATTTGCCTAAAATCATGGTGGCCTGAACACACTTCCTGTGAATCAGGAGTGATAAAATAGGCCTGCCGTTAATACTACTCTGCTTCTCCAATTTGAGGCATACTGACTGTCAGGAATAGATTCTTTATGTGATTTGGATTCATAAGAAAACCCAAGCTCCTCTGCAGTGGTTTGAAGAACTCATTTGACACAAAGGATCCCTATTCTCACTTGATGGAGGGCAGGAACCTAAAGGAGGAAGGCAAGAGGCTTCATTCACAATGACTAATTTTTTTCACATTTTGGTTATGGATGCATACATGAGATCTTTCGTTAGATCTATCCGGTGCTGAGAATGTAAGCCACAACCTCACACAGGACCATGAGGCTGATTCAGAAAAATCCCTTTCCAAAACAATGTAGCAAAGATCCACAAGTAATGCCCATTCCTTTTCTTTTGAAAACTGTTTTCTTCAGGCTTCAAAAAGTTTGGCCTGAGGCAAAGACTTTCCTGACATACAGGGCAACAGAACTATAGGTAAGCAAATGGCCCAAAGCAGGGTTTCTCCACTGAGACTTTCCTGGTCACACTGATATATAATATTTCTGAGATGCTCCTATTCCCTTCAGCTATCCAGTACATTGTCATGTCACAGAGCTTGAGGGTGGTACATATCTTGAACACAAAACCATGAGCGTATTCTGGAGACTGGCCTGAATTCAGGAGGAAAAGAGTAACTTAGGAAGATAGTAGGTGTTTCCCATTTATAAGGGAAGCCACAGTCCATTTATAAATTGGGCAGGATGAATGCTGGGAAGCATTCTACTAGACAGGACAATCCACTGATGAATTCTCTTTTCTAATGTCTAAAACAACAAACAGAGTGTGATAAACACAGATAGAATCACTCGCCTTGTCAAAAGACTTATGAGAAACAGTACACTCAAAACCAAACAAACTGACTTTCCTACCTATTCTCAGAGACAAAACCACAAATGCACTCGGACACCCACAAAGTAACCTTCCCTCAAGTAGGTCTGTGACTCTCGGGAGTGTCCTCTGACAGGTGGGCCATAAAATGTTCCCATGAAATGGTCTGTCCTGTTTCAGATCTGGTCTCCTTGGCCAATCCTGTGAAGTTGTCAGGAGCCAGCTTTGAGCCACTACCTGCTTTCTCAGGAAAGGCCCCTCTTCAGACCTCTCCTGGCCTTTGGCCATCCTCACTTCAGTAGGTACCAGGAAAGTCCGACTCTGTCCTTTGTATATCAAAAAAGTAAGCCCATTAGGACCGGTACTGGGACTCTCTCTGGGTGCCTGGCTTCTTGGATCCCAAGTTCAGAGAGTTTCATCACCAAGGAAGTGAAGTGAGGTCCCATCCTACAGGAAATGAATGAGGTCACTGCCTTGGCAACCACTTTGTCCTAACAGTTGCTTCCAAGGGTCCCATGAGATGGAAGCTGCCTCTAATTCCCGTGAGAATTTCACAAGTTAGAATGGTATATCAACCATAGGCACCCAGAAAAATCTCTCCAGACAGGCCAAGTTTGGTCCATCTTCTATACATTAAGAAGATAGAGGCTCATTCAGACACATCCCTTCATCATGACCATGTTGTTTGCCATGGAAGATGACTATTGCTCTCTCAGTTCCTTCATAACTGCCTACATGTTCTTCAGGGATCATTTCTGCAAAAAACTTTGAGGTTCTCAGCAGGTGGAATATTCCCTACATTCCTGTATTGTAAGGCCAACTCTGTCCCTGCTCTACATTAAAGTTAGTTTGAGGGATCAGTGTATGGTTAGGATTAATAACAGGTTCGATTTGGGTTAGGAATCATTCTGAGGGGTGAATAATGGTACTGGGAACCTGCAATATTTATAAGAATATATATGTAAAATATAAGTATGTAAACATAAATCTAGGTAAGATTTGAAGCCCAGAATGGCATTGGGCCCTTGATTGGGATACTTAGCTTTGAATTATGTTCTGCTCAGATGTCTCAGATAAATCAATATACAATGGCATAGGATCTTGTACCTCGGATGATTGAATGTCGAAGAGAACATTCAGTCAAAAAGGGATAATCGGTAAAATTCTGAAGATAGTTGGTAGGTTTAGAAAGAAGAGTGAGTATAGGATTTGCCCAAAGTTCTTTACCAAAAGCATTTCGGGTAGAGAGTGAATGTAAATTTCAGAACATGTAAAAGGTCAGTCACAATGATGAACTCGGGAAAATATGCAGGAAAGAGAATATCAATAGAAACATTAGGAAATCAGGCAAAATATAAAGTGAATGATAGGATTAGACATTTTCAACAGGCTTGAGGTTGAATATATAATCTCAGAAAGAAACAAATATGTAATCACCAATAGGATTTACATATGAGAGCATTAGGCATCATGTACATGCATGTTTTTAGTAGTCAATGCTCACTTTCCATTTGTGCTTTGGTACAATCATAAGTGTGAATTTAGCTTTTTGTTTCCACAATATTACTGTGATAAAATATATATGTAGATCAGGTGACATGAGTATATCTTCCACCATTTCTGGGAGCAATATATTAAAGACATAAAATTAGTATTGGGGTTACAAATAGGTGTAACCTCTGTCTAGGCGTATAGAGATAATGCATGAATAGGCCATATAAGTGAATAAATAATATAACAGGTTTCAAGTATATAATGGATTGAATTGATATCTGAAAATATATAAGAAATCTTATATTGATATACAATCATTCATTCCAAAAAGTTATATATCTAATGTTAATATTAAAGTTGTAGTTTATCATGAAGGGTGTGTGAGTTTTGCTTCAAAAGTGATTATGGAAATCGAAAATAATGTGTTTCGAAAGAAGTCTCATGAAAAGTCCAGTCAAGAAACATGGAGGAATACGTGTGTTTTGAAGCAGGAAGTGATTTGAAGTGAAACAAATGCCTATAAATTTGTGAACTTGTGGATGAAATATGTATCTTATGATGTGCATTAACTGATAAAATAGTAATGTACCAGTGTTGAATAAAAATGATTGTCAAAATACATATCATGTCCCAGAGGAATCTACATGCATTGATGTTAAACTGGGTAAGTTGCTGTACAAATATTAGGATATGTATGCACCATTCACTGAACTTAGTTTTCAGTACTGGAAACAAATATGTATTTCAGGTTGATGAATATTTTGAGAATAATCTTGTGAAAATTTGATTATAAGTTAACATACATGAACATGAATGAATATAGGGAGTGTATTAAGAGATATATTTCATATTTTGAAAAATCTGGAGAGTATATATATATATATATATATATATATATATATATGCAAAAAATAATACACACACAGATATTAAAAAGTAGCAGTATATTCCAATCGAAATTCATCATGAAATATATATCATCCACAGATGCAAAAATATTTATTTTACTGAACATGGATTTATGTATAATAGTGTTTAACTAGGAAGCTCACCCATAGTTTGAATTTTCAGTTACAACAGCTTTTAGGAGGAGTGATCTCTTCTCACAATTTGTATCTGCCAAATCAGCCACCTCACACAAATATTCGGGTGATACCATATAGGATTCTATATGTGCATATAAAAATACATGTGCTTAATAGGCTACAGAGAAAGGGAGACAGAAATTCACATATTTGTTAACTTTAAAACCACATGGAGAACTATTTCACTTAAAAATTGACTAGATTTATAACACCTACACTGTATCATGCAAAAGGCAAGTCCAAATATACGATGCCTCCTCTGAACTACTTTTATTTCATTTCTGTTTGATTGATTTTTCTCTATCATATTAGAATGAGTAGTAAGAGTCTAGTAGGGTATGGGTAGTGTCAAGGATTCAGTATTTCGAATGGTAAATTTGAAAATGAATCCAACGTGTATGCAAATATGTGCTATACAAAATGCTTCCCACTCTCATTCAGAACAATGCCTTGACATTACCTTTCCCACAAGTAAGACACAACGAGAAGAGAAGAGTTAGAAAATCTCTTAATATATATCTGGAATGGAAAACTCTCAGGGGTTCACATCCTTGGAGGTGGTAGAGGAGTTTCCAAATGTAAGGGACAGGGAAAACACTCCAAAAACATGGACTTCTGCTGGCCTAAGGATTTCTAGAAAACTGCCTCTGAGGTTGGGCCCTTGATGTATATGTTGTTGTTAGGAGCTTTAGCTTCCTTTCTAGTAATAAAATAAAAGCTTGGTCTGCATCTGTGTGACCTGAAGGACATGGTTTCTTATTTTCCAATGAACATAAGGCAGCAGTGCTGAATACTCTCTTTGTAGGTAAACTGTTGCCACTGGCGGCTAAATGGCTCCCCGTGTGGACTGCGAAGCCATTTGGCCATCCTCCCACTTTTCATGGTGTTTCTTGCTGCTGCACTGGGAATTTGCTATTTGCTACACCAAATACAAGGGTTCAACTGTGACATACAGCTAGAGGGAGTTCTGTCACGTTTGGTGGGTCAGGATCTGCAGCAGAATGCACCAACCAGTTTTTTATCCCACATAGCTTTTCCCCCTTGACCATAGCAACCTGTTTCTGAACATGGCCCTGAAAATTCTCCATATAACAAGATGCCTTTATATACAAGGGTCTGCTGGCTGCACCCTGTCAGTCACAAGCCATTTAGAAGCCAATGGCAGATCCACACGAACCCACCAGAGATGGTTAATCACACACCTCCCCAAAACTGCTCTAGCCCCAATACTCTGCATGCTCCAACTTACTGGCATCTCAGTTCTACACCATCAAGGCACTGTCCAGTACACTCTTGATTAGCAGCAGGACATCCAAAGGTTATGCAGTGCCACCTGGTCATGGGAATTTCAAAAATTTCATGGTATTTATCTAGCCATATTTCAAGGATGAAGTTGTAGGCACAGTGGTTTTCAATTCATTCAGGAACAATTAAATGTTGAGAAAGCTCATTTCAATGAAAACTCTAGAAAACTCTCACAGGAAAGGCTTCCCAAAAAGTGGCCAAAAGGTCAAATAAAGCCAGGCCCATTTAGGTATATAATGTGAGGACCATGTGTGTTTTGACTCTCAACTATGGCTGCCAAGTCTTTCAGAATAAAATCATGGGATATCGTGGATGAGATTCCCAGTGCTCTGTGGATAGCCACCCTGGGCATAGATCTCAGTTTCCAAAGGTGAATGTCATGTGTGGCCTCCTAAAATCACAACACAATTCATGGCAATATTTCTCTGAGGGCAATTCCAGAACTCATTCTCTAAGTAGAATCACACCAGAGTTCAAGCCCAGGTGGACCCAGTCATCTCTTCCAACCCCCACACAAATGACCACAATTAAAACCAAAACACTCCCACATGCCACTCATCTTCTTCCATATAGACTCTCCTCATAACATCTGGCTGGAGGTTTCCATGAGGGGCGCAGCCCAAGGCAGTGTCCAAAATAAGCTCCCTTGCCCATCATTTCCCTAAAGTCATGGTGGCCTGGACACCCTTTCTGTGAACCAGGAGTGATCAAATATGCCTGCTGATAATACTGCTCTGCATCTCCAGTTTGAGGCCTACTGAATGTCTTGTATAGATTCTTTATGTGATTTAGTGTCATGAGAAAACACAAGGATGTATGGGCTAGCGTCTGCAGTGCTTTGAAGAACTCATTTGATTCAATGGATCCTATTCTCACTTGATGGAGGTCAGGAACCTAA
Source organism: Callospermophilus lateralis (assembly GCF_048772815.1). Classification (NCBI taxonomy): domain Eukaryota; kingdom Metazoa; phylum Chordata; class Mammalia; order Rodentia; family Sciuridae; genus Callospermophilus; species Callospermophilus lateralis. The sequence continues at coordinate 566,284 of NW_027510156.1, forward strand.
CAGAGGAAGGCAAGCGACTTCATCAACAATGACTGATCTTTTTCCCATTTTGGTTTTGGATGCACACATGGGATCTTTCCTTAGATGCATCAGGTGCTGAGAATCTAAGCCACAGCCTCACACAGGGTCAAGAGGCTGATTCAGACATATCCATTTGCAAAGCACTTAAAAAAGAGCCACATGTGATGCCCATTCATTTCCATTTGAAAAGTGTTTTCTTCACGCTTCACAAAGAGGTGGGATGAGGCCAAGACCTTCCTCACATTCAGGGGAAGAGAAGAATTGGTTAGCAAAAGGCCCAAAGCAGGGTTTCCCCACTGAGGCTTTCCTGGTCACACTGATATCTGAGTTATCTGAGATGCTAGACATTTCCTTTAGCTATCCAGTACATGGCCATGTCACAGAGCTTGGAGGTGGTACATATCTTGGACACAAAACCATGATCCTATTCTGGAGAGTGGCCACAATCAGGAAGAAAACACTAACTTAGAAAAATGGTAGATGTTGCCCATGCATAAGGAAAGCCATAGTCCATTCATCAATATGGCAAGATGAATGCTGGGAAGCTTTCTACTAAACAGGAAATATCCATTGATGAATTCTCTTTTTTCATGTCGACAACCACGGACAAAGTGGGATGCACAGAAATAGAAACACGCGACTTGTAAAACGACTTACTAGAAACAGTTCACTCCAAACCAAAAAACCGCCTTTCCTACCTATTCTCAGAAGATGAGATAAAACCACAAACTCACACCCACACCCACAAAGGCACCTCCTTCCCCCAAGTAGGTCTGCGAATATCCGGAGTGTCCTCTGACTTGTGGGCCATACTATGTTTCCTGAAATGTCCTGTCCTGTCTCAGATCTGGTCTCCTTGGCCAACTCTGTGAAATTGTCAGGAGCCAGCGGTGAGCCACTACCTGCTTTCTCAGGAAAGGCCCCTCTTCAGAGCTCTCCTGAAATTTGGCCATTCTCACATCAGTAGGTACCAAGAAAGACTGACAGATCTTGGTGAATCCAAACATGTGAGCCCAGTGGGAATGGTCCTGGACTGGCTCTGGGTGCCTGGCTTCCTGGATCCCAAATTCAGAGAGTTCTATCTCCAAGGAAGTGAGAAAGGTCACTTCCTTTATGAACTGAATGAGGTCACTGCTTTTGCAACCAATTTGTGCTAACATTTGCTTCTAAGGGTCCCATGAAATGGAGGCTGCCCCTACTTCCTGTGACACTTTCACAACTGAGAATTTTATATCAACCATAGGCAGCTGGGAACAGCTCTCCACACAGGACTGGTATGGTCCATCTTCTCTACATTAAGAAGAGTGAGTCTGATTCTGACACATACCTTCATCCTGACCAGGTTGTTTGCCATGGAAGATGACTTTTGCTCTCTCAGGTCCTTCATAGCTGCCTACATCTTCTCCAGGGATCATTTCTTCATTGAACTTTGAGGTTTGAAGCTGGTGGAAGATCCCCTACATTCCTGTATTGGAAGACCAATTCTGTTCCTCCTCTTCTATAAAGTTAGGTTGAGGGAACATTGTATGGTTGAGGTTAATAACAGGTTCCAGTTGTGTTAGAAATCATTCTGCGGGATGAATAATGGTATTGGGATTTTGCAATATTTACAAGAATATATAGGTAAAATATAAGTATGAAAACAGAAATCTAGGTAATTTTTGAAGCCCAGAAGGGCATTGGGCCCATGATTGGGATTCTTACCTTTGAATTATATTCTGTACAGGTGTCTCAGATAAATCGATATACAATGGCATAGGACCTTGTTCCTTGAATGATTGAATGTCGAAGAGAACATCCAGTCAAAAAGGGATAGTTGGTGGATTAGGAAGATAGTTGGTAGGTTTAGAATGAAGAGTGTGTATAGGTTTTGGACCAAAAGATCTTTAGCAGTAGGGTTTTGGGTAGAGAGTGAAAGTAAATATCAGCACATGTGAAGAGTCAGTCACAGTGATGAACTTGGGAAAATATATAGAAAATCAGATATTGATAGAGACATTAGAAAATCAGGCAAAGTATAAAGTGAGTGATAGCGTTAGACATTTTCAACAGGGTTGAGGTTGAATATGAAATTTCAGGAAGAAACAAATATTTAGTAACCAATAGGATTCACATTTGAGAGCATTAGGCAACCTGAACATGGATGTTTTTAGTAATCCATGCTCACTTTCCATTTAGGATTTGGTAAAATCATAAGTGTGACCTTGCTTTTTGTTTCCACAATATTACAGTGATAAAATGTATATATAGATCAGGTGACAAGAGTATTTCTTCCACCATTTCTGGGAACAATATTTTGAAGACGTATAAATTAGTTTTGGGTGTACAAATAGGTGTACTCTGTGTTATATGAATATAGAGATAATGCATGAATAGACCATACTGTGAATAGATAATATAATTGGTTCCAAATTATATAATGGATTGAATTGATATCTGAAAATATACAGGAAATCTTATATTGATATTCATGCATTCATTCGAGCCAGTTATACATTTAATGGAAATATTAGTCTAATGGTTTATCATGAAGTGTGAGTGAGTTTTGCTTCTAAAATGATTATGGAAATCAAAAATAATGTGTTTGGAAAGAAGTCTCATGAAAAGAGCAGTCAAGAAACCTGGGGGAATACATGTGTTCTGAAGCAGGAAGTAATTGAAAGTGAAAAAAAATGCCTATAAATTTGTGAATTTGTGGATGAAATATGTATCCTATTTTGTGCAAAAACTGAAGAAATATTAATGTACCAGTGTTGAATAGAAATGAACCTCAAAATACACATCAAGTCCCATAGGAATCTACTTGCATTGATGTTAAAGTGGGTCATTTACTGTAGAAATATTAGGATTTGTATGCACCATTCAATGAGGTTAGTTTTCAGTACTAGAAAACAAATATGTATTTCAGGTGGATGAATATTTCTGAGAAGAATCTTGTGAAAAGTTGATTATAAATCCACATACATGAACATGAATGAATTTAGGGAGTGTATAAAAAGACACATATATTTCATATTTTGAAAAATCTGGAGTGTATATATATATATATATATATATATATATATATATAATATATATATACACATATATATATATATAATATATATATACACATATATATATTTATATACACACATACACACACACACACACAGACATTAAAAAGTAGCAATATATATGCCAATCGAAATACATCATGAAATATATATCATCCACAAATCCAAAAATCTTCATTTTAATGAACATCGATTTATGTATAATGTTGTTAAACTAGAAAGCTCACCTATAGTTTGAATTTTCAGTTCCAAAAGCATTTAAGAGGAGTGATCTCTTCTCACAATTTGTTTCTACCAAGTCGGCAACCTCACAAGTATGTACGTGTGATACCAGGTAGGATTCTATATGTGCATATAAAAATACATGTGCTGAATAGGGTACAGAGAAACGGAGACAGGAATTCACATATATGTTAACTTTAAAAACACATGGAGATGGGGAGGGACAGAGCTGCCAACCACGCCTGCAAGGTAGGCGGACCTGCGACCCACTGGTAAAACAGGCCGAGCGGCTCACCAGCATGAAAGACACATCGCCCTGGTTGGGGGATGGTCAGAGCCGCTGTGCGCCTGCAAGTTACGTGGACCTGCAACCCACAGGCAGAACAGGCCCAGGAACCCAATGGAGAGGCAGAGACGCTCCTTGCGACTTCAAGGTAGGTGAAACTGCGAACCACCAGCAGAACAGGCCCAGTGGCCTTCAGAGGGGCAGAGCTGCTTCCCACGCCTGCGAAGTAGGCTGATCTGCGAACACCGACAGACTAGGCGCTAGGGCCCGCTAGGGTGCTAGACACATCACCAGGTTGGGGGAAGGGTCGAGCCACCGCCCGTAACTGCAAGGCAGGTGGACCTCTCACCCAATGGCAGAACAGGCCCAGCAACCTGCCAGCGTGTTAGACACATCGCCCCGGTTTGGAGAGGGGCAGATCCACCTCCCGTGCCTGCAAGGTAGATAGACCTGCAACCCACAGACAGAAGAGGCCCAGTGGCATGCGGAGGGGCAGAGCCGACGCCCGCGCCTGCAATGTAGGCGGACCCGTGACACACTGGCAGAACAAGCCCAGTGCCCAAAGAGGGGTATAGCCACTGCCTGCTCCTGCAAGGTAGGCGGACCTGCTACCGACCGGCAGAACAGGCCAAGCGGCCTGCTGGTGTGGTAAGCAAATTGACCCAATTGGAAGAGGGGCAGTGCCGCCACCCGTGCCTGTGAGGAAGACTTTGCAACTATACAAGAGCAATATAAATATTTAGGGGTAAAATTAACAGTTTCACCAAGCAGAAAGAAACGCAAACAGTATGAATAGACAAAGAAAGAAAGGACCACAAGCAATGCAAGACAACTCAACATTAGAAGAGGTAATATCTACAGCAAATGGAATGTCAGATAAAGATTTCAGGATATACATGGTTCAGATTATCTGGAGTCTCAAGGAAGACATTAGACAGCAAAATCAGACCATGAAAGATCACTTTGACAATGAATTACATAAACAAATCCAAAAAGCAAAAGATCAACTATACAGGAAGAGAGAGGTTATAAAAAAAAACAAACAGAAATCCTAGAAATGCAGTAAGCAATAAACCAACTTAAAAACTCAATTGAGAATACTACCAGCAGAGTAGATCACTTAGAATATAGAACATCAGATAATGAAGAAAAAGTATTTCAACTTGAAAAGAACATAGACAGCTTAGCAAGACTGTTAAGAAACCATGAGCAGAACATCCAAGAAATATGGGATATCATAAAGAGAACAAACTTAAGAGTCATTGGGATACAGGAAGGTATAGAGGTCCAATCCAAAGGAATGAGCAATCTATTCAATTAAATAATACGAGAAAACTTTCCAGACTTAAAGAATGAGACAGAATCCCAAATCGTAGAAGCCTACAGGACGCCGGATGTGCAAAATCATAAGGGATCCACAGCTAGACATATTATAATGAAGATGCCAAATATACAGAATAAGGAGAGAATTTTAAAAGCTACAAGAGAAAGCAAGCAGATTACATTAAGGGGTAAACCAATCAGGATAATAGCTGGTCTTTCAACAAAGACTCTGAAAGCTAGAAGATCCTGGAATAAGATTTTTCAAACACTGAAAGAAAATGGGTTCCAACCAAGAATTCTGTATCCAGCGAAATTAAGCTTCAGGATAGAAGATGAAATTAAAACCTTTCATGATAAACAAAAGTTAAAAGAATTTGCAGCTAGAAAACCATCTCTTCAAAACATCCTCGGCAAAACATTAAAGGAAGAGGAAATGGAAAATAACAATGAAAACCAACAGTGGGAGGTAGTACAGTAAAGGGGGGAAAATAATCAAAGAGGAAAACAAACCATAGTTGGTAACATAACTAAACAAATATGGCTGAAAGAAAAAGCATATCTCAATAATAACCCTAATGTTAATGGCTTAAACTCACCAATTAAGAGACACAGGCTTGTGGAATGGAACACAAACCATGACTCAACAATATGTTGCCTACAGGAGACACATTTTATAGGAAAAGACATACATAGACTGAAGGTGAAAGGTTGGGAGAAATCATGTCATTCATATTGACTTCAGAAACAAGCAGGAGTGTCCATACTCATATCAAACAAAATAGATTTCAAGCCAAAGTTAAACAAAAGGGATAAAGTGGGACACTACATATTGCTCCAGGGAACCATACACCAACAAGACATAACACTCATAAATATATATGCCCCAAACAATGGTGCAGCTATGTTCATCAAAAAAACTCTTCTCAATTTCAAGAGTCAAATAGACCACCATACAATAAACATAGGAGACTTCAACACACCTCTCTCACTACTGGACAGATTTTCTAAACAAAAGTTGAATAAGGAAACTATAGAACTGAATAACACAATTAATAACCTAGACCTAATTGACATATATAGAATATAGCACCCAACATCAAGCAGTTAAACTTTTTTCTCAGCAGCACATGGATGCCTCTCGAAAATAGATCATATATTATGACACAGGGCAACTATTAGACAATATAATGGAGTACAGATAATACGAGGCATCTTATCTGATCATAATGGAATGAATCTAAAAATCAATGATAAAAGAAGGAAGGAAATATCATGCATCACTTGGAGAATGAACAATAGGTTACTGAATGATCAATGGGTTATAGAAGACATCAAGGAGGAAAATCAAAAAATTCTTAGAGATAAATGAATAGACAGACACAACATATTGGAATCTATGGGGCACATTGAAAGCAGTTCTAAGAGGAAAATTTCTTGCTTGGAGTTCTTTCCTTAAAAAAAGAAAAAAAACAACAAATAAATGATCACATTGTTCATCTCAAAATCCTAGAAAAACAAGAGGAAAACAATAGCAATAGAAGTAGAAGGCAAGAAATAAATAAAATCAGAGCTGAAATTAATGAAATCAAAACAAAAGAAACAATTAAAAAAACATTGACAAAACTAAAAGATGGTTCTTTGAAAAAATAAATAAAATCAACAGACCCTTAACCATGTTAACGAAGAGAAAAAGAGAGAGAAATCAAATTACTAGCATACAGGATAAAAATGGCAAGATCACAACAGACACTTCAGAAATACAGAAGATAATCAGAAATTATTTTGAATCCTATACTCCAATAAATTAGAAGATAGTGAAGACATCGATAAATTTCTTAAGTCATATGATGAGCCCAGATTGAATCAGGAGGATATAGAAAACGTAAACAGACCAATATCAATTGAGGAAATAGAAGAAGCCATCCAAAGACTACCAACTAAGAAAAGCCCACGACTGGATAGATATACAGCAGAGTTTTACAAAACCTTTAAAGAGGAACTAATACCAATACTTTTCAAGATATTTCAGGAAATAGAAAAAGAGGAAGAATTTAAAATTCATTCTATGAGGCCAATATCACCCTGATTGCTAAACCAGACAAAGACACTTCAAAGAAAAAGAACTACAGACCAATATCTCTAATGAACCTAGATGCAAAAGTCCTCAATGAAATTCTGGCAAATCAAATACAAAAACATATTAAAAAAATTGTGCAACAAGATCAAGTAGGATTCATCCCTGTGATACAAGGCTGGTTCAATATACGGAAATCAATAAATTTTATTCACCACATCAATAGACTTAAAAATATGAACCATATAATCATCCCAATAGATGCAGAAAAAGCATTTGACTAAGTACAACATCCCTTCATGTTCAAAACTCTAGAAAAACTACAGATAACAGGAACATACCTCAATATTGTAGAAGCAATCTATGCTAAGCATCAGGCTAGCATCATTCTGAATAGAGAAAAACTGAAGGCATTCCCTCTAAAATCTAGAACAAGATAGGGATGCCCTCTCTCAACACTTCTGTTCAACATAGTTCTCGAAACACTCGCCAGAGCATTAGACAAATGAAAGAAATTGAAGGCATAAAAATAGAAAAAGAACTTAAATTATCACTATTTGCAGGTGACAATATTCTATACCTAGCAGACCCAAAAGGGTCTACAAAGAAAGTATTAGAGCTAATAAATGAATTCAGCAAAGTGGTAGGATATAAAATCAACAGGCATAAATCAAAGGCATTCCTGTACATCAGAGACAAATCTTCTGAAATGGAAATGAGGACAACCACTCCATTCAGAATATCCTCAAAAAAAATAAAATACTTGGGAATCAACCTAACAAAAGAGGTGAAAGCCTTATACAATGAAAACTACAGAACCCTATAGAGAGAAATAAAAGATCTTAGAAGATGGAAAAATATTCCTTGTTCATGGATAGGCAGAACTAACATCATCAAAATGGTGATATTACCAAAAGTTCTCTATAGGTTTAATGAAAGCCAATCAAAATCCCAAGGGCATTTCTTGTAGAAATAGATAAAGCAATTATGAAATTCATTTGGAAAAATAAAAGACCCAGACTAGCAAATACAACTCTAAGCAGAAAGTGTGAATCAGGTGGTATAGCGATACCAGACCTGAAACTAAACTACAGAGCAATAGTAACAAAAAGAGCATGGTACTGGTACCAAAACAGGCGGGTGGACCAATGGTACAGAATAGAGGACACAGAATCCAAACCACAAAACTACAGCTATCTTATATTTGATAAAGAGGCTAAAAGCCTGAAATGGAGGAAGGATTGCATCTCCAACAAATGGTGCTGGGAAAATTGGAATTCCGTATGTAACAAAATGAAACTGAATTCCTTTCTCTCGGCATGCACAAAGGGTAACTCAAAATGGATCAAGGAGCTTGATATCAAATCAGAGACATGGCATATGTTAGAAGAAAACTTTGGCTACGATCTACATTCTGTGGGGTCGGGCTCCAAATTCCTCAAAAGGACACCCATAGCACAAGAGTTAATAACTAGAATCAACAAATGGGACTTACTAAAACTAAAAAGATTTTTCTCAGCAAAAGAATCCATAAGAGGGTGGGGGATGTTGCTCAAGTGGTAGCGGACTCGCCTGGCATGCGTGCAGCCCGGGTTCGATCCTCAGCACCACATACAAACAAAGATGTTGTGTCCACCGAAAACTAAAAAAATAAATATTAAAATTCTCTCTCTCTCTCTCTCTCTCTCTCTCTCTCTCTCTCTCTCTCTCTCTCTGTAAAAAAAAAGAAACCATAAGAGAGGTAAATATGGAGCCTACATCCTGAGAACAAATCGTTACTCCTCACACTTCAGATAGAGCCCTAATATCCAGAGTATACAAAGAACTCAAAAAAAATTGAGCAATAAGAAAATGAATAACCCAATCAACAAATGGGCCAAGGACCTGAACAGACACTTCTCAGAGGAGGACACACAATCAATCAATAAGTACATGAAAAATGCTCACCATCTCTAGCAGTCAGAAAAATGCAAAACAAACCCACCCTAAGATACCATCTTACTGCAGTAAGATTGGCTGCCATTATGAAGTCAAACAACGACAAAGTGCTGGCGAGGATGTGGGGACAAGGGTACACCTGTACATTGCTGGTGGGACTGCAAATTGGTGCAGCCAATTTGGAAAGCAGTATGCAGATTTCTTGAAAAGCTGGGAATGGAAACACCATTTGACCCAGCTATTCCCCTTCTCAGTCTATTCCCTGAAGACCTAAAAAGAGCATGCTAAAGGGACACTGATAAATCGATGTTAATAGCAGCACAATTCACAATAGCAAGACTGTGCAACAAACCTAGATGCCCTTCAATAGATGAATGGATAAAAAAATGTGACATTTATACACAATGGAGTATTACTCTGCATTAAAAAATACTTCTCTGAGGTCAGTTCCAAAACTCATTCTCTAAGGGAAATCACACCAGAGTTCAAGCCCATTTGGACCCAGTCATCTCTTCCAACTGCCACACAAATGACCACAATTAAAACCAAAACACTCCCACATGGCTCTCATCTTCTTCCATATAGACACTCCTCATAACCTCTGGATGGAGTTTTCCATGTGGGGCGCAGCCCAGGACCGTGCCCAAAATAAGCTCCCTTGCCCCTCATTTGCCTAAAGTCAGGGTGGCCTGGACACCCTTCCTGTAAACCAGGAGTGATCAAATAGGCCTGCCATTAATACTGCTCCACCTCTCCACTTTGAGGCCTTCTTACTGTTGGGTTTAGATTCTTCCTGCTTTTAAATTTTTAAAAAAATTTAATTGGAAAGAAAAAAAACTTGTGTTGCAGAATATTAAATATCTTATGGAATAGCCTTCATCTTGTTTGTGAAGGAAACCTTGATGCCTTGCCAATCTGGTAATATGGAGACACTCAAAATTTTCTGTTACATACTAGATGGATGAATGGCTACAGCACATAGTTTATTAAAACCGAAAGGCATATAACAGCAAGTAAGATAACAAATGAAAGACAATTTTATTAAAAAATAAAGTTGTAAAATGACTCAATTATTGAAAATTCAATTCTTTTTTTCCTTTTTTTTGGTTGTTCAAAACTTTATAAAGCTCATGATATATCATCTTTCATACATTTGACTTAATTGGGTTATGAACTCCCATTTTTACCCCAAATAGAAATCGCAGAATCACATCAGTTACACACTCACGTTTTTAAATAATAGCATATTAGTGATTGTTGTATTCTGTTACCTTTTCTATCCCCTACTATCCCCTCTCCCCTCCCCTCCCATCTTCCCTCTCTACCTCATCTGCTGCTATTCAATTCTCTCCCTTGTTTCCCCCCCTTTCCCCTCACAACCTCTTGTAAGTAATTTTGTGTAACATTTAGTGTCTCGTACCATTTCCATATGCTTTCCCTTCTCTCTTTCTTTCTCTCCCCCACTCATCTCCATTTAGTGTTTATATTTTTCTCATGCTCTTCCTCCCTGTTCTGTTTTTATGTGCTCTCTTTATATCAAAGAAAACATTTGGAATTTTTTTTAAAGATTGGCTAGCTTCGCTTAGCATAATCTGTTCTAATGCCATCCATTTCCCTGCAAATTCTATAATTTTGTCAATTTTTAGTGCTGCGTAATACTCCATCGTGTATAGATTCGACATTTTTTTTATCCATTCGTCTATTGAAGGGCATCTAGGTTGGTTCCACAGTCTAGCTATTGTGAATTGTGCCGCTATGATCATTGATGTGGCAGTATCCCTATAGTGTGCTCTTTTAAGGTCCTCAGGGAATAGTTCGAGAAGCGCCATAGCTGGGTCAAATCACCAATTTCCAGTCCCACCAGCAGTGTACAAGTGTACCCTTTTCCCCACATCTTCGCCAACACTTATTGTTGTTTGACTTCATAATGGCTGCCAATCTTACTAGAGTGAGATGGTATCTTAGGGTGGTTTTGACTTTCATTTCTCTGACTGCTAGAGATGGTGAGCATTTTTTCATTTACATGTTGATTGATTGAATATCATCCTCTGTGAAGTGTCTGTTCAGGTCCTTGGCACTTTTGTTGATTGGATTATTTGTTATCTTATTGTTTATTGTTTTTGAGTTCTTTGTATATTCTGGATATTAGGGCTCTATATGAAGTGTGAGGGGTAAAATTTTGTTCCCAGTATGTAGGCTCTCTATTTACCTCTCTTATTGTTTCTCTTGCTGAGAAAAAACGTTCTAGTTTAAGTAAGTCCCACTTGTTTATTCTTGTTGTTAACTCTTGGGCTATGGGTGTCCTATTAAGAAATTTGGAACCCGACCCACAGTATGTACCTTGTAGCCAACTTTTTCTTCTATCAGATGCAGTGTCTCTGATTTTATATCTAGCTCCTTGATCCATTTTGAGTTTACTCTTCTGCATGGCGAGAGAAAGGGATTCAGTTTCATTTTCTTGCATATGGATTTCCAATTTTCCCTGAACCATTTGTTGAAGATCCTATCCTTCCTCCATTGCATGCTTTTAGCCCCTTTTTCAAATATAAGAAAGTTGTACTTTGTGGATTGGTTTCTGTGTCCTCTTTTCTCTACCATTGGTCTACCTGCCTGTTTTGATACCAGTTCCACGCTGTTTTTTTTAATTATTGCTTTGTAGTACAGTTTGAACTCTGGTATCGCTATACCTCCAGATTCACACTTCCTGCTTAGAATTGCTTTTGCTATTCTGGGTCTTTTGTTTTTCCATATGAAATTTATGAATGCTTTATCTATTTCTACAAGAAATGCCATTGGGATTTTGATTGGCATTGCATTAAACCTGTAGAGGACTTTGGGTAATATCGCCATTTTGATGATGTTAGTTCTGCCTATCCATGAACAGGGTACATTTTTAAGTCCTCTAACATCTTATTCTATCTCTCTCTTTAGGGTTCTGTAGATTTCATTGTATAAACCTTTTACCTCTTTTGTTAGGTTGATTCCCACGTATCTTATTTTCTTTGAGGATTTTGTGAATGGAGTGGTTTTCCTCATTTCCATATCAGAAGTTTTGTTGCTGATATACAGGAATGCCTTTGATTTATGCGTGTTGATTTTATATCCTGCCACTTTGCTGAATTCATTCATTAACACTAGCAGTTTTTTTGTAGACCCCTTTGGGTCTGTTAAATATATTATCATGTCATCACAAATAGCGATAATTTAAGTTCTTCCTTTCCTATTTTTATGCCTTTAATTTCTTTTGTCTGTCTAATTGCTCTGGCTAGTATTTCAAGAACTTAATTGAGTAGAAGTGGTGATAGAGGGCATCCCTGTCTTGTCAAAGATTTTAGAGGGAATGCCTTCAGTTTTTCTCCATTTAGGATGATGCTAGCCTGATGTTTAGCATATATAGCTTTTCCCATGTGGAGGTAAGTTCCTGTTATCCCTAGTTTTTATAGTGTTTTAAACAGAAAGGGATGCTGTACTTTGTCGAATGCTTTTTCTGCATCTATCGAGGTGATTATATGGTTCTTGTCTTTAAGTCTACTGATGTAGTGGATTACATTTATTGATTTTCGTATATTGAACCAGCCTTGCATCCCAGGGGTGAATCCTACCTGATCACGAAGCACAATTTTTTTGATTTGTTTTTGTATTGTATTTTGTATTGAGAATTTTTGCATCCAAGTTTATTAGAGATATTGGTCTGTAGTTTTCTTTCTTTGAAGTGTCTTTGTCTGTTTTGGGATTAGGGTGATGTTGGCCTCATAGAATGAATTTGGAAGAACTCCTTCTTTTTCCATTTTTTTGAAATAGCTTGAAAAGTATTGGTATTAATTCTTCTTTTAAGGTTTTGTAGAACTCCGCTGTATACCCATCCGGTCCAGGGCTTTTTTTGGTTGGTGGTCTTTTGATGGTTTCTTCTATTTCTTCCTTTGTTATTGGTATTTTTAAATTGTGTGTGTCTTCCTGACTCAATCTGGACAGATCATTTGACTTAAGAAATTTTTCGATATCTTCATTATCTTCTATTCTATTGGAATATAGGGTTTCAAAATACTTTCTAATTATCTTCTGTATTTCTGTAATGTCTGTTGTGACATTGCCCTTTTTATCCCATATGTTAGTATTTTTAGTTCTCTCTCTACTTCTCTTCTTTAGCACGGCTTAGGGCCTGTCGATCTTATTTATTTTTTTAAAGAACCAACTTTTATTTTTTTCAATTTTTTCAATGTTTTTATTGGTTTCAATTTGGTTGATTTCGCCTCTAATTTAATTATTCCTTGTCTTCTACTACATTTGCTGTTGTTTTCTCTTCCTTTTCTAGGTTTTTGAGGTGTAGTGTGAGTTCATTTTTTTTTTTGTTTTTTTTTTCTTTTTTTGAGGCAAGAATTCCAAGAAATGAATTTCCCTCTTAAAATTTCTTTCATTATTTCCCATTGAATCCAGTATGTTGTGTCTGTATTGTCATTTGTCTCTAAGAAATTTTTTATCTCCTCCTTTATGTCTTCTGTAACCCATTGATCATTCAGTAACATATTGTTCATTTTCCATGTGATGTAGGATTTTTCCTTCCTTCTTTTATCATTGATTTCAAGTTTCATTCCATTATGATCAGATATGTTGCATGGTATTATCTCCATACCTTTATATTTACTAAGAGTTTCCCTAAGGCATAATATATAGTCTATACTTGAGTAGGATCAATGTGCTGCTGAGAAGAACGTGTATCCACTTGACGATGGTTGATATATTCTGTATATGTTGGTTAAGTCTAGGTTATTGATTGTGCTATTGAGTTCTATAGTTTCTTTATTCAGCTTTTGTCTAGAGGATCTGTCTAATGGCGAGAGCTGTGTGTTGAAGTCACCTGTAATTATTGTGTTATAGCCTATTTGACTCTTGACCTTGAGGAGTTTGTTTTATGAAATTTGTAGCACCATCGTTTGGTGCATCCAAATTGATAATTGTTATGTCTTGTTGGTGAATGGTTCCTTTTAACAGTATATAGTGTCCTTCTTTATCACTTTTGATTAACTTAGGTTTGAAGTTGATTTTATTCGATATGAATATGGCCACTCCTGCTTGCTTCCAAGGGCCAATTATGGCTGCCATGTCTTCAGAATAAAATTATGTGATATCCTGGCTGAGATTCCCATTGCTTTGTGGAAAGCCACCTTGGGGCTAGATCTCAGTTTCAAAGGGCAACTATCAAGAGTGGCCTCCTAAAATACCAACACAATTCATGGCAATACTTCAATGAGGTTAGTTCCAGAACTCAGTCTCTAACGGGAATCACACCAGAGTACAAGCCCAGGTGGACCCAGTCATCTTTTCCAAGCCCCACCCAAATGACCACAATTAAAGCCAAAACACTCCCACATGGCCCTCATCTTCTTCCACATATACACTCATCATAACTTCTGGATGGATGTTTCCATGAGGGTTGCAACCAAAGACAGTGTCCAAAATAAGCTCCCTTGCCTCTCATTAGCCTAAAGTCAGGGTGGCCTGGACACCCTTCCTGTGAACCAGGAGTGATAAAAAAGGCCTGCCATTAATACCGCTCTGTTTCTCTAATTTGAGGCCTACTGAATATCAGGTATAGACTTTTTATGCGATTTGGAGTCTTGAGAAAACCCGAGCACATCTGCTGAGCATTGAAGAATTCATTTGATCCAAAGGTTCCCTCTTCTCACTTGATGGAGGTCAGGAACCTAACAGAGGAAGGCAATAGTCTTCATTCACAATGACTGCTCTTTTTGCCATTTTGGTTTTCGATGCACACATGGGATCTTTCTTTAGATCCATCAGGTGCTGAGAATCTAACCACAGCCTCATACAAGGCCAAGAGGCAGATTCAGACAAACACACACATGCACACACACACACGCATTAATATGTAGCAATGTATATGCCAATGGAAATTCATCATGAAATATAATTCATCCACATATCCAAAAATATTCATTTTACTGAACATGGATTTATTTATAATTTTTTTCACTAGAAAGCTCACACATACGTTGAATTGTCAGTTTCATCCGTATTTAGGGGGCCTCATCTCTTCTCACAATTTTTATATTCCAAAGTCAGTGAGCTCACAAGAATGTATGTGTGAATCCAGGTAGGATACTATATATGCATTAAAAATGCATGTGCTGAATAGGCTACAGGAAAAGGGAGATAGGAATTTACGTATGTGATATCTTTTAAAACTCATGAAGAAATATTACAATGAAAAGTTGACTAGATTTAAAACACATACTCTTGATAAAACAGAAGGCAAATCCAAGTATACGCCATACTTACTATGAAAGGCCTGTATTTCTATTCAGTTAGGTTTCTTTTTCTCCATGATATTAGGATTAGTAGTCATAGTCTAGTAGGGTATGGGTTAGTGTCAGGGATTCAGTATTTCAAATGAATCCTGTGTATGGAAACATGTGTTACACAAAAATCTTCCCACTCTCAACCAGAACAATGCCTTGACATAACCATCACTATAAGTAAGACCCAATTAGAGGAGAGGAGTAAAAAAATCTGTGAAAACATAGGTGGAATGGAAAACGCTAGGAGTTCACAACACTGGTGGTGGTAAAACAGTTTCCAAAAGTAAGCGAGAGGGTAAACACTCCACAAACAAGGAGCTCTGCTGGCCTAAAGACGTCTTGAGAAACTTCCTCTTAGGTTGGGCACATGAAGTGTATGTAATTTGACTTCCTTTGTAGTGACACCATGAAATCTGGCTCTGCATCTATGTAACCTGGAGGACATGTTTCCTTATTTTCTAATGAACATGAGGCAGCAGTTCTGAATTCTCTCTTTATAGGTAAACTGTGGCCACTGGGAGCTAAGTGTCTTCCCGTTTGGTCTGTGAAGCCATTTGGTCATCCTCCACTTTTCATGGTGTTTCTTACTGATGCACTGAGAGTTTGGTATTGCCTTCACAAAATACAAAAGTTCAACTGGGACACAATGCTGGAGGGAGTTCTGTCACGTGTGGTTGGTCAGGGTCTCCAAAAAAATGTACGAATCACGCATCTATAACACATAGATTTCTCCCTTGACTATAGCAACCTGATTCTGAACATTGCCCTGAAACCTCTCCATATAACAAGATGAATTTACATAGAAGGATCTGCTGCCTGAACCATGTCAGTCGCAATTCTTTTGGAAGCCAATGGAAGATCCAGGTGGTCCTACCAAAAATATTTATTTACACACCTAGAGTTCACTGCTCTAGGCCCACTACTCAGCAGGCTCCAACATACTGGCATCTCTGTTCTACAGCATTTTCATGAAACCCAGTCAATAAAGGCACTGTTTGGTACACTCATGATCAGCAACAGGACATCCAAAGATTATCCAGCCTCACCTCGTCATGGAAATTTCAAAAATTCGATGGTATTTATCTAGCCATTTTTCAGAGATGAAGTTGGAGGCACTGCGGGTTTCAATAAATTCAGGAACCATTAAATGGTGAGGAAGCTAATTTCAAGAAAAGCTCTGGAAAACACTCACAGGCAAGCCTTCCCAAAGACTGGCCGAAAGGTCACATGAATCCAGGACCATTGAGGTCTAAAATGTGAGGTCCATGTGTGTTTGGACTCTCAACTATGGCTGCCAAGTCTTTAAGAATTAAATTATTTGATATCATGGCTCAGAATCCCAGAGCTCTCTGGAAAGCCATCCTGGGCCTAGATCTTACTTTCCAAGGGCGACTCTCATGTGTGGCCTCTTAAATCCCAACACAATTCATGGCAATACTTCTCTGAGATCAGTTCCAGAACACAGTCTCTAAGGGGAATCACACCAGAGAACAAGCCCAGGTGGACCCAGTCTTCTCTTCCAACTACCACACAAATGACCGCAATTAAAACCCAAACACTCCCATATGGCCCTCATCTTCTTCCATATACACACTCATCATAACCTTGGCTGCAGGTTTCCATGAGGGGCGCAGACCAAGACAATGTTCAAAATAAGCTCCCTTGCCCATCATTTGCCTAAAGTCAGGGTGGCCTGGAAACCCTTCCTGTGAATGAGGAATGATCAAATAGGCCTGCCGTTAATACTGCTCCAATTCTCCAATTTAAGACCTACTGACTGTGGGGTTTAGATTCTTTATGTGAATTGGAGTCATGAGAAAACCTAAGCCCCTATGGCTAGCCTCTGCAGGTTTTGAAGAACTCATTTGACCCAAGGGATCCCTATTCTCACTTGATGGAGGTCGGGAACCTTACAGAGAAAGGCGAGAGACTTCATCCCAATGACTGCTCTTTTGACCATTTTCGTTTTGGATGCACACATGGGAACTTTCTTTAGATCTATCAGGTGCTGATAATCTAAGCCACAGCCTCACACAGGGCCAAGAGGCTGATTCAGACACATCCCCTTCCAAAGCAATTAAAGAAAGAGCCACAGGTATGACCATTCATTTCCATTTGAATGCTGTTTTCTTCAGGCTTCAGAAAGGTGTGGCCTGAGTCAAAGACATTCCTGCCAATCAGGGCAACAGAACAATAGGTAAGCAAAAGGCTCAAAGCAGGGTTTCTCCACTGAGACTTTCCTGGTCACACTGATATCTGAGTTTTCTGAGATGCTCGCCCTTCCTTTCAGCCATCCAGTATATGCCCATGTCACAGAGCTTGGAGTTGGGCCTACTCTGGAAAGTGGTTAGAATTCAGGAAGAAAACAAGAACGTAGGAAGATAGCAGGTGTTGCCCATCGATAGGGCTAGCTACAGTCCATTCATAAGTGGCGCCATATGAGAAGCTTTCTACTAGACAGGACACATCCATTGATGCAGTCTCTTTTCTAATGTCTATAACCACGGACACAGTGGGATACACAGACATAGAAACACTCGCCATGTCACACGACTTACTAGAAACAGTGCACTTAGAACCAAACAAACCGACTTTTCTACCTATTCTCAGAAAATGAGACAAAACCACAAATCCATAACCACACCCACAAGGCACCTCCTTCCCCCAAGTAGGTCTGTGACTATCCGGAGTGTCTTCTGACCTGTGGTCTATAATATGTTCCCCTGAAATGGCCTGTCCTGTCTCAGATCTGGTCTCCTTGGCCAGCTGTGTGAAGTTCTCAGGAGCCAGCAGTGAGCCACTACCTGCTTTCTCAGGAAAAGCCCCGCTTCAGAGCCTTCCTGGCATTTGGCCTTCCTCACATCTCTGGCTACCAAGAAAGACTGACTCTGTCCTTGGTAAATCAAACAAGTGAGACCACTGGGACTGGGACTGGGACTGGTTCTGGGTGCCTGGCTTCCTGGATCCCAAGTTCAGAGAGTTCCATCACCAAGGAAGTGAGGTGAGGTCACTTTCTTCAGGAACTGAATGAGATGACTGTCTTGGCAACTACTTTGTTCTAACTGTTGCTTCCAAGGGTCCCATGAGATTGAGGCTGCCCCTACTTTCTGTGACACTTTCACAAGTTAGAATGGTATATCAACCATAGGCACCCAGGAATAGATCTCCAAACAGGCCTGTTTTGGTCCATCATCTCTACATTAAGAAGAGAACCTGATTCAGACACAACCTTTTATCCTGACCAGGTTGTTTGCCATGGAAGATGACTTTTGGTCTCTCAGGTCCTTCATAGGTGCCTACATCTTCTCCAGGGATCATTTCTGCATGGACCTATGAGGTTCTCAGCAGGTGGAAGATTAAATACATTTCTGTAATGCAAGATCTACTCTTTCCCTGCTCTTCTATAAAGTTGGATTGAGGGAACAGAGTATGGTTATGGTTAATAACATGTTCTGTTTGCGTTAGAAATCATTCTGCTTGATGAATAATGGTATTGGGAACTTGCTATGTGTATAAGAATATATATAGGTGAAATATATGTATAAAGACAGAAATCTAAGTAAGATTTGAAGCCCAGAAGGTCATTAGGCCCTTGATTGGCATACGCAGCATTGAATTACGTTCTGCAGAGGTGTCTCAGATAAATCGATATACAATGGCATAGGACAGTCTTCATTTGAACCATGAGTGATCAAATATTCCTGCTGTTAAAGTGTTCCACTTCTCCAATTTGAGGCCTACTGGCTTTAGGGTACAGATTCTTTTGGTAAATTTGAGTAATGAGAAAACCCTGCAGAGGCTAGCACCTATGGGCTAGCCTCTGCAGGGCTTTGAAGAAATTATTTGACCAAAAGGATCTGTATTCTAACTTGATGGAGTTCAGGAACCTCACAGAGAAAGGGGAGAGACTTCATCCACAATGACTGCTCTTTTGGCCATTTTGGATTTGGATGCACACATGGGATGTTTCTTTAGATCCATCAGGTGCTGAGAATCTAAGCGACAGACTCACACAGGGCCAAGAGGATGATTCAGAAACATCCCTTTCCAAAGCAATTAAGCAAAGAGGCAAAGGTGATGCCCATTCCTTTCCATTTGAAAACTGCTTTCTTCAGGGTTCACCAAGGGGTGGCCTGAGGCAAAGACCTTCCTGACATTCAGGGCAACAGAACAATAGGTAAGCAAAAGGCCCAAAGAAGGGTTATTCCACTGAGACTTTCCTGGTAACACTGATATCTGAGATATCTGAGCTGGCCATTCCCTTCAGCTATCCAGTAGATGGCCATGTCACAGACCTTGGAGGTGGTACATATGTTGGACACAAAACCATGAGCTTATCCTGGATAGTGCCCACAATTCAGGAAGAAAACAGGAACTTAAGAAGATAGCAGGGGTTGCCCATTGAGAAGCCAAGCCGCAGTCCATTCATAAATTGGGCAGGATGAATGCTGGGAAGCTTTCTACTAACAGGACTCATCAATTGATGCATTTTTTTTTCTAATGTCTACAATCAGAGACACAGTGGGATACACAGACATAGAAACACTCGCCTTGTCAATCGATTTATTAGAAACTGTTCCCTCCAAACCAAACAAATAGCCATTCCTATCTATTCTCAAAACGTGAGATAAAACAACAAACCCACACGCACACTCACAAAGACACCTCCTTCCCCAAGTAGGTCTGTGACTATGGAGTATTCTCTGACTGGTGGGCCATATTATGTTCCAATGAAATCGCCTGTCCTGTCTCAGATCTGTTCTTCTTAGACAACTCTGTGAAGTTGTCAGGAGCCAGCAGTGAGCCACAACCTGCTTTCTCAGAAAAAGTCCCTCTTCAGAGCTTTCCTGGCTTTTGGCCATCCTCACAACATTAGGTTTCAAGAAAGACTGACTCTGTCCTCTGTAAATCCAAACAAGTAAGACCACTGGGACTGGGCCTGGGACTGGCTCTGGGTGTCTGTCTTCCTGGATCCCATGTTCAGAGAGTTCCATCACCAAAGAAGTGAGTTGAGGTCACTTCCTTCAGGAACTGAATCAGATCACTGCCTTGGCAACCACTTTGTCCTAACAGTTGCTTCCAAGGCTACCATGAGATGGAGGCTGCCCCTACTTCTTAACTTTCAAAAGTTAGAATGGTATTTCAACCATAGGCACTGGGGAACAGCTCTCCACAACAGCCTGGTTTGGTCTATCTTCTCTACATTAAGGAGAGAGAGGCTGATTCAGAAAAAACCCTTCATCCTGACCAGGTTGTTTGCCATGGAAGATGACTTTTGCTTTCTCAGGTTCTCCGTAGCTCCCTACATCTTCTTCAGGGATCATTTCTGCATGGATCTTTGAGTTTCTCAACAGTTGGGTGATCCCCTACATTCCTGCATTGTAAGACAAACTCTGTCCCTGATCTTCAGTAAAGTTGGATTGAGGGAACTCAGTGTATGGTTAGGGTTAATAACCTGTTCGATTTGGGTTAGGAATCATTCTGCTGGATGAATAATGGAATTGGGAACCTGCAACATTTATAAGTATAAATAGGTGAAATATATGTATGAAAACAGAAATCTAAGTAAGATTTGAAGCCCAGAAGGGGATTGGGCCCTTGATTGTGATACTGAGCACTGAATTATGTTCTGCACAGATGTATCAGATAGATCAATATACAATGGCATAACACCTTGTACCTTGGATTATTGAATGTAGAAGGGATAATGGGTAGGATTAGGAGGGTAGTCTGTAGGTTAAGGATGAAGAGTGAGTATAGGATTTGGAACAAAATTTCCTTAGCAATAGGGTTTTGATTACAGTGTAAATGTAAACGTCAGCACATGTGAAGAGTCAGTCACGATGATGAACTGGGGAAAATATGTAGGAAAGCTGATATCAATAGAGATATTATTTAATCAGAAAAAGTATAAAGTGAGAGATAGGATTAGATATTTTCAACAGGGTTGAGTTTGAATAAATAATCTTGGAAAAAAACAAATATGTTGTCACAAATAGGATTGACTTTTCAGAGCATTAGGCAACCTGGACATGGATGTTTTAAGGAATCCATGTTCACTTTACATTTAGGCTTTGGTACAAACATAAGTTTCACCTTTTTTTTTGTGTCCGGAATATTACTGTGTTGAAATATATGTGTAGATCAGGTGACATGAGTATTTTTTCCACCATTTCTGGGAGCAATAACTTGAAGACATATAAATTAGTATTGGGTTTACAAAGAGGTGTACCCTGTGTATTTGAATATAGATATAATGCATGAATAGACCATAATGTGAATAAATAATGTAACTGGTTCCACTTTAAATAATGGATTGATTTGATATCTGAAAATATATAAGAAATCTTATATTGATACACAATCATTCATTCCAACCAGTAATACATCTAATGCTAATATTAGGGTTATGGTTTATCATGAAGGGTGTGTGAGATTTGCTTCAAAAATGATTATGGAAATCGAAAATAATGTGTTTGGAAAGAAGTCTCATAAAAAAAACATTCAAAAAACATGGAGGAATACATGTGTTCTGAAGCAGAAAATGATTGAAAGTGAAATAAATGCCTTTAATTTTACTAATGTGTGGATGAAATGTATATCATGTAATGTGCAAAAACTGAAGAAATATTAACGTACCAGTGGTGAATAAAAATGAACTTCAAAATACACATCATGTCCCATAGGAATCTACTTGCATTGATGAGAAACTGGGTCAATTATTGTAGAAATATTAGGATTTCTATGCACCATTCACTGAAGTTAGTTTTCAGTACTAGGAAGCAAATATGTATTTCAGGTGGATGAATATTTCCGAGAATAATCTTGTGAAATCTTGACTATAAATCCACATACATGGATATGAATGAATTTACGGAATGTATAATATGATATATATATATATATATATATATATATATTTTTTATATTTTAAAAAATCTAGAGTGTGTGTGTTTGTGTGTATATATATACACACAAACACACACACACATTAAAAAGTAGCAATATATATGCTAATCGAAATTCACCATGAAATATATATCATCCACAGATCGAAAAAAATTCATTTTCCTGAACATGGATTTATGTATAATATTGTTCAGCTAGGAAGCTCACACATAGAATGAATTTTAAGATCCCACAGCGTTTGGAGGAGTGATCACTTCTCACAATTTGTATCTTCCAAGTCAGACACCTCACAAGAATGTACATGTGATACCAGGTAGGATTCTATATGTGAATATAAAAATACATGTGGTGAGTAGGCTACATAGAATGGGAGAGAGGAATTCACATATTTGTTGCTCTGGAGAACTCTCACAGGCAAGGCTTCCCAAAGAGTGGCCAAACGGTCACACGAACCCTGGCCCATTGAGGTCTACAATGTGAGGTCCATGTGTGTTTTGACTCTTAACTATATCTGCCAAGCTTTTCAGAATAAAATCATGTGATATCCTGGCTGAGATTCTCAGTGCTCTGGGAAAAGACAACCTGTGCCTAGATCTCAGGTTTCAAGGGCGACTCTCATGCGTGGCCTCCTAAAATCCCAACACAATTCATGGCAATACTTCTCTGAGGTCACTTCCAGAACTCAGTCTCTAAGGGGAATCACACCAGAGTTCAAGTCCATGTGGATCCAGTCATCTCTTCCAACCGCCACTCACATGTCCATAATTAAAACCAAAACACTCCCACAGGGCCCTCACCTTCTTCCATATAGACACTCAACCTAACCACTGGCTGGAATTTTCCATGAGGGGCGCAGCCCAAGACCGTGTACAAAATAAGGTCCCTTGCCTCTCATTTGCCTAAAGTCATGGTGGCTTGGACACCCTTCTTTTGAACCAGGAGTGATCTGTAAGGGTAAAAGAAATTGAAATTAAAGTGTAAAAGTTAAAGTGTGAAAGACCGGGTGTTGTAAAGTTTCTAACCTGCAAGGCCTGAGTTAAAATGTAAAGGACTATGTATTGTTAAGTGCCTATGCTACACGCAAAACCTGAAATTCCTGGAGCTTGTTGGACAATTCCCAGACTGCCCAGTAAATATTGCCCTGACTGCCTGGTTGTTTAATAACCTAGGACTCTGTGTGGCCTGGCACATAGGCATCACAGGGCCTAAACCAATCTCTTTGAATGTGTACACCGCTTTAGAAGTGACCTATCACTCCCGCCCTACTTGTTTACATCAATGAATGAACTAATCATGTTTAGAAATTGTTGTTTGATTTTCCCGTGGTCTATGATGATTTGTTAAAGGACACTGTGATGTATGTAAAGTCCCGCCCTCCCCAAAAAGTGTACTTAAGCACGTCTCAACCCCTGCTCGGGGCTCTGGGCTGCTCTCCCTTCTTGAGTGAGCATGGAGCCCCAGCATGCTGGATTGGATCCTCAATAAACGTCTTTTGCTTTTGTATGAGCCGCGGTCTCTTGGTGGTCTTTTCCTCCAACGTTTGCCGGACACTTACATTTGGTGTGTTGGTCAGGAATCGCACAGCGCTGGACAAGGAGACCTCAACGGACCCCTCTGGGGGTAAGTAAAGAGCCTCTTTCCATTTTTCCTTGCAATTGCACAGAACTTTTTGTTCAGGTTCGGTTTTTCAGTTTTCAGTTTGGGTTGGCAAAGTGACTACGAGCAGAGTGCGTAAGTTCCCCATGGCGGTGGTGGACAAACATGTCCTGAAGCCACAGGCCACGTCCTTGCAAGGGACGCCTTGGAGGATTCGGGGAGGGACGGATGTGCCCTCTTTAGGTGAGGAGGAACGAAAGTGCCCTCATTAGGTGACGAGGGATGGATGAGCCCTCATTAGGTGACTCTGCTGCCAACCCATCAGGTCTTGCTGGCTACTTTTTTCTCTCAGGTTGAATTCACTGTCTGTCTTTGAGGTCTAACCCATCAGGTTTTGCCACTTAGTGGGTTCTAATCATTACTTCTGAACTTGTGTTAAACGTTAACTGTGTGTTCGTGTTTGTGTCACGTTTGCATAGTTCTTGTCTCTGTTTTTGTTTAATTTTTATTTTTTTTTGGTTGTTCAAAACATAACAAAGCTCTTGACATATCATATTTCATACATTAGATACAAATTGTTTATGAACTCTCTATTTTACCCCAAATACAGATTGCAGAATCACATTGGTTACACATCCATATTTTTACATAATTCCCTATTAGTAACTGTTGTATTCTGCTACCTTTCCTATCCTCTACTATCCCCCCTCCCCTCCCCTTCCATGTTCTCTCTCTACCCAATCTACTTTAATTCATTTCTCTCCTTGTTTTTTTCTCATTCCCCTCTTATATGTAATTTTGTATAACAATGAGTTTCTCCCTCCATTACCATGCAACTTCCCTTTTCTCTCCCATTCCCTCCAACCTCATGTATCTGTTTAATGTTATTCTTTTCATTCTGCTCTTCCTCCCTGCTCTGTTATTAGTTGCTCTCATTATATCAAAGAAGACGTTTGGTATTTGCTTTTTAGGGATTGGCTAGCATCACTAAACATAATCTGCTCTAGTGCCATCCATTTCCCTGCAAATTCCATGATTTTGTCATTTTTTAGTGCTGCGTAATACTCCATGGTGTATAAATGCCACATTTTGTTAAAATAATTCATCTATTGAAGGGCATGTAGGTTGGTTCCACAGTCTAGCAATTGTGAATTGGGCTGCTATGAACATCGGTGTAGCAGTATCCCTGTAATATGCTCTTTTAAGGTCTTCAGGGAATAGTCTGAGAAGGGCAATAGCTGGGTGAAATGGTGGTTCCATTCCCAGCTTTCCCAGGAATCTCCATACTGCTTTCCAAATTGGCCGCACCAGTTTGCAGTCCCACCAGCAACATACAAGAGTATCCTTTTCCCCACATCCTCGCCAGCACTTGTTGTTGTTTGACTTCATAATGGCTGCCAATCTTACTGGAGTGAGATGGTATCTTAGGGTGGTTTTGATTTGCATTTCTCTGACTGCTAGAGATGGTGAGCATTTTTTCATGTACTTGTTGATTGATTGTATGTCCTCCTCTGAGAAGTGTCTCTTCAGGTCTTTGGCCCATTTGTTGATTGTGTTATTTGTTTTCTTATTGTTTAATTTTTTGAGTTCTTTGTATACTCTGGATATTAGGGCTCTATCTGAAGTGTGAGGAGTAAAAATTTGTTCTCAGGATGTAGGCTCCCTATTTACCTCTCTTACTGTTTCTCTTGCTGAGAGAAAACTTTTCAGTTTAAGTAAGTCCAATTTGTTGATTCTTGTTATTAACTTTTTTGTTCTATGGGTGTCCTATTAAGGAATTTGGAGCCCGAACCCCCAATATGCCAACTTTTTCTTCTATCAGATGCAGAGTCTCTGATTTGATATCTAGCTCCTTGATCCACTTTGAGTTAACTTTTGTGCATGGCGAAAGGAAGGTATTCAGTATAATTTTGTTGTGTATGGATTTCCAGTTTTCCCATCACCATTTGTTGAAGATGCTATCCTCTCTCCGTTGCATGCTTTCAGTTCTTTTATCATATATAAGATAGTTGTAGCTTTGTGGATTAGTCTCTGTGTCCTCTATTCTGTACCATTGGTCAACCCGCCTGTTTTGGTACCAGTACCATGCTGTTTTTGTTAATATTGCTCTGTAATATAGTTTGAAATCTGGTATCGCTATACCGCCTGATTTAGACTTCCGGCTTAGAATTGCTTTTGCTATTTTGGGTCTTTTATTTTTCCATATGAATTTCATGATTGCTTTATCTATTTGTACAAGAAACGCCTTTGGGACTTTGATTGGTGTTGCATTAAACGTATAGAGAACTTTTGTTAATATCGCCATTTTGATGATATTAGTTCTGCATATCCGTGAACAAGGTATATTTTTCCATCTTCTAAGATATTCTTCTACTTCTTTTTTTAGGGTTTTGTAGTTTTCATTGTATAAATCTTTCACCTCTTTTTTTAGGTTGATTCCCAAGTATTTTATTTATTTATTTATTTTTTGAGGATATTGTGAATGGAGTGTTTTTCTTCATTTCCGTTTCAGAAGTTTTGTCGCTGATATAAAGAAATGTCTTTGATTTATGCATGTTGATTTTATATTCTGCCACTTTGCTGAATTCATTTATTAGTTCTAGTAGTTTTCTTGTAGACCCTTTTGGGTCTTTTAGGTATAGAATCATGTCACCTGCAAATAGTGATAATTTAAGTAATTCCTTTCCTATTTCTATGCCTTTAATTTCTTTCGTCTGTCTAATTGCTCTGGCCAGTGTTTCAAGATCTATATTGAATAGAAGTGGTGATAGAGGGCATCCCTGTCTTGTTCCAGATTTTAGGGTGAATCTCTTCAAATTTTATCATTTCAGAATGATGCTAGCATGAGGCTTAGCATAGATAGCTTTTACAATGTCGAGGTAAGTTCCTGTTATCCCTAGATTTTCTAATGTTTTGAACATAAAGGGATGCTCTACTTTGTCGAATGCTTTTTTCTGCAATATTTGAGATGATCATATGCTTCTTATCTTTAAGTCTATTGATGTGGTGAATAACATTTATTGATTTCCGTATATTGAACCATCCTTGCATCCCAGGGATGAATCCTACTTGATCATGGTGCACAATTTTTTTCATTTGCCTTTGTATCAGATTCGCCAGAATTTTATTGAGGATTTTTGCATCCAGGTTTATCAGAGTTATCGGTGTGTAGTTTTCTTTCTTTGAGGTGTCTTTGTCTGGTTTCGGAATCAGGGTGATGTTGGACTCATAGAATGCATTTGGCAGAGCTCCCTCTTTTTCTATTTCCTGAAATAACTTGAAAAGTTTTGGTAATAATTCTTCCTTAAAGATTTTGTAAAACTCCGCTCTATACCCCTCTGGTCCTGGGCTTTTCTTGGTTGGAAGTCTATTGATATTTGTCTGTTTAAGTTTTGAGTATCCTCCTGGCTCAGTCTTGGCAAATCATATGACTTAAGGATTTATGGATGTTTTCACTATCTTCTAATTTATTGGAATATAGGTTTTCAAAATAATTTCTAATCTTCTTCTGTGTTTCTGTAGCATCTCTTGTGATATTGCATTTTTCATCCTGTATGTTAGTAATTTGAGTTCTCTCTCTTCTTCTCTTCTTTAGCATGGCTAAGGGTCTGTTGATCTTATTTATTTTTTCAAAGAATCAACTTTTCGTTTTGTTAATTTTTTCAATAGTTTCTTTTGTTTCAATTTCATTGATTTCCGCTCTGATTTTAATTATTTCTTCCCTTCTGCAACATTTGCTGTTTTTTTGCTCTTCCTTTTCTAGGGCTTTGAGATGAAGTGTGAGCTCATTTATTCGTTGATTTTTCCTTTTTTTTTTTTTTTTTTTTTTGAGTAATGACCTCCAGGCGATCGATGAATTTCCCTCTTAAAACTGCTTTCATTGTATTCCATAGATTACGATATGTTGTGTTTGTATTTTCATTTATCTCTAAGAATTTTTGATTTCCTCCTTTATGTTTTCTGTAACCCATTGATTATTCAGTAACATATTGTTCATTTTCCATGTGATGTAGGTTTTTTCCTTTCTTCTTTTATCATTGATTACCAGTTTTATTCTATTATGATCAGATAAAATGCATGGTATTATCTCCACCCCTGTATATTTACTGAGGGTTGCCCTATGGTATAATATATGGTCTATTTTTGAGAAGGATCCATGTGCTGCTCAGGAAAAAGTACATCCACTTGATGATAGTTGATATATTCTATATATTTCAGTTAAGTCTAGGTTGTTGATTGTGATATTGAGTTCTATATTTTCTT
Organism: Callospermophilus lateralis; assembly: GCF_048772815.1. Classification (NCBI taxonomy): domain Eukaryota; kingdom Metazoa; phylum Chordata; class Mammalia; order Rodentia; family Sciuridae; genus Callospermophilus; species Callospermophilus lateralis. The sequence continues at coordinate 594,289 of NW_027510156.1, forward strand.
TATTCAAGTTTTGTTTCTAGGATCTGTCCAATGGTGAGAGAGGCGTGTTGAAATCACCCATAATTATGGTGTTGTGGTCTATTTGATTTTTGAACTTGAGTAGAATTTGTTTTATGAACATCGCAGCACCATTATTTGGTGCATAAATATTGATAATTGTTATGTCTTGTTGGTGAATGGTTCCTTTTAACAGTATATAATGTCCTTCCTTATCCCTTTTGATTAACTTAGTCTTGAAGTCAATTTTATTCGATATGAGGATGGCCACCCCTGCTTGCTTACGAAGACCGTGTGTGTGGTATATTTTTTTCCCAAACTTTCACCTTCACCGTGTGTATGTCTTTTCCAATCAGATGTGTCTCCTGGAGGCAGCATATTGTTGGATTTGTTTTTTCAATCCATGTTACCAGCCTATGTCGCTTTATTGGAGAGTTTAAGCCATTAAAGTTTAGAGTTACTATTGATATATGGTTTGTACTTCCAGACATGTTTGATTATTTATCTTTTTTTTTAAATTAGTTTATTTTTCCATGATTAGCTTTTCCCCCGCCCTCTGTCTTTACAGAGGCACTTCCCACTGAAGGTTTTGTTTTTTTTTTTTTTTTCTTTTATTTCATTTCTTCTTCGTGTAGTGTTTTGCTCAAGATGCTTTGCAATGCTGGTTTTCTGGCTGCAAATACTTTTAGCTTTTGTTTATCATGAAAGATTTTTATTTTGTTGTCATACCTGCAGCTTAATTTTGCTGGATATAGAATTTTTGGTTTGCATCCATTGTCTTTCAAAGTTTGAAATACGTTGTTCCAGGATCATCTCGCTTTCAGCGTCTGTGATGAAAAATCCGTTGTTCACCTTATTGGTTTATCCCTGAATGTAATCTGCCTCCTTTCTCTTGTAGCTTTTAATATTTTCTCTTTGTTCTGTATATTGGATATCTTCATAACATTGTGTCTTGGCGTTGGTCTACTGTTATTTTGTGTGCTCGGTGTCCTGTATGCATCTACAATTTGTATATCTGTTTCCTTTTTTAATTCTGGAAAGTTTTCTGTAATTATTTCATTCAGCAGGTTACTTATTCCCTTGGTTCGAATCTCTGTACCTTTTTCTAGTCTGATGACTCGTAAGTTTGGTTTTTTTATATTATCCCAAATCTCTTGGATATTTTTCTCGTGATTTTTTACCAGCCTTTCTGAGTTGGCTAGACTCTATTCAAGATGATATATTTTGGTTTCATTATCTGACGTTCTGGCTTCTACTTGCTCCATTCTGTTAGTGATACTCTCAATTGAGTTTTTAATTTGGTTTATCGTTTCCTTCATTTCTAGAATTATTGTTTGATTTTTTTATAATCTCTATCTGCTAATAAAGATGCTTAACTTTTTCTTTTATATGTATGTAATTCACTTTCAATGTGTTCTTTCACTGTTTGGATTTGCTGTCTCGTATCCTCTTTAAGGTTCCATTCCATCTGTCTGAGGTATTCCTTGAGTTCTTTATATGACCATCTTTATAATGACTCTATATCTTCCTAAATATTTAGGATGTCCTTCATTGTTTGTACTCCTTTTCTTCCTTGCTTTTTTATGCTGCGCATGTTACTTCTTTTTCTGTTTGATTGCTGAGTTACTATTTACTCTTATAAATTTATTTTATGCTTGGGAGGAAATATATTAGAAGGGAAGGGAAGAAGTCACTAAAAATAATGAGAGTAGGCAGGTAGAGTTCAAGGAAGAAGGAATAAGAACATTGAAAAGAAATGAAAAGACATAAGAAAAAGAAAAAAATAGAAAATAAAGAAAGGAAGAAATTTTTTTTAAAAAAATAATAATGATAATAAAAAAATGAAAATGAAAATTTAAAGAAATAATACTAATAATAAAATAAAAAAATTAAAAACATAAAAATGTTAAAGAACAACTACACCAACAAAAAATGAAAATGAAAGAAAAAGAAAAAAAATAATAAATGCAAGCATAGATTTCAATTAACTTCTCATCCAGTAGGTGGTGCTGTGCCCACTGGGCCAAGCTTCTCCTCTCAAAAGGTGGGAACCATTCACTGTGCAGCAGCTCTTCGTCACAGACTTGGCGGGTCTCCAATCCTGAGTGCCTAAGACCTTCTCTTGTGTTTCCTCAAGCCAGGCCCCACTCACTACAATACTGGCTACACGCCAGGTCTGCTGCTCCTGGGAGCCCTGTTTTCATGAACGCCTGGGCACACTCTCCCTCTTTGCCTCCCTCAGACCCTAAGTTTGTAGAGCTTGGGGCTGAGAACCCTCAGCGAATTTACTTGCCTTCCAGGAGCCACGCCCCTGGTAGTTGGTTCAAGAGTCCTCAGTTGTCAGCACTGGTGGGAGCGGTAGCCGAGAACTCTGCGCCGCAAGTCCCATGCCACTCCTGATTCCCTCGGTCTGGCTGTGGAGCTCACAGGAGAGCTAGGAGGGGCCCTTACGGGAGAGCTTGGAGGGGCTCTTAATGTTTCCCGCTGTGTGGAGAGAGATGGCTAGGGGATTACACACTTGTCACGAAGGTTTCAATGAAGTTATCTCCTCCGCCCGTGACGTCAGTTCTCTGCCATGGTGGTATCCCGTGCAAATGGTGACCGTCCTTTCCCTTTGCTGGGTGACCAATGCAATGGGAGATCCTGTCTGACTTTCCCAAGCCACATTTCAGTCCTTTGGCCACTGCCTATGAAGGCTCAGTTGGCTTTTACCTCTGTAAATTCAGAAGGGTCGACCAGTTATTTCAGCGGGATCTTTAGTGCTGAGTCATGAGAAGCAGGCGAACCGGAGGTTGATTGCAGCCGATCCGGACTCAGTGTGTGTGTTCTGAGGGGCCCAGACTGTACGCCCCAGATTCACGTCAGCTCAGCATTGCCTAGTGATCCTGAGCAAACAGCATTTAGACAGTTTACGGCTCCCTATGCCCACACAATTGATGATGTCAGAAACTTGATCTCTCCACGCCCGCAACCATGTTAGATAACCTCAATGATATTCATGTTACCCTTACAGCTTCCTGGCATAAGCAAGTTCTTGGGATAATAACACTACTGCTTCTGTTTCCAGTCCAGATTTGTAGAAATGAAACCCTGCCGGCATCGCCTCTGCCTCTGGACCGCGCTCATGGTTGCCGCACTCATGGGTGCTGCGCTCGACTGTGACCATAGCGGAGCCACCGCGGCCTCCGTCACTCCTCATCCCGGTGCCCGTCCCCTGGGGCCCAAGCAGCTGCCGCCATGGCTCTCTGGACCCCTCCTCCAGAGCACAGGTCCCTTCGCAGGGGGATGCAGAATGACCCCAGAGCAGGCTCTGCCCGAAGGTGCAGGAGACCTAGGTGCTCGAGGCCACGGTCCAGCCTTCGGAGGACAGGACTCGGCACGCAGCCCAGCTCCAACCTCTAGATGCGACTGACGGACAATGTAGACAGAGTCATCAAGACAGCCAGCAGAAAGCAAATGGCGGCTCCCGTGGAGTGGATTTTCGGCACAGAAACCACAGCCCAGCGAATAATCCCAGTCCACAAACTCTCCTTGTATATAAAAATATTTTTTAAAAAAAGGGAGCGGGGGTAACTGAGCTTTCTTTGCCTCAGGTATTTACAATTCACTGCTGATTACACATTCAGGTTCTCTGCCCATAGTGAAGTGAAAGAGGAAGCAGATGGCAGCAAGTCGCCCGCGGCTCTGAGCAGCCAAGCGTCTCTTTTTCCATCTCTTTGTTCTTCCTGCTGCTTGGCAAGTGGTCTGCTACAGATTAACGGTGAAAGGAGCTCTAACCAGCTGCACGAAATCTCAATTCAAGTCGCTGCTCTGAGCACCACACTCAGTACTTCAGCAACCCCCGTATGCAGCGGCCATCTTCCCTACCAGGTTTGGTTTTTTGGTTTTCGGTTTGTGTTGGCAGAGTGGCTGCCAGCAGAGAGCATAAGTTCCCCCTTGCGGTGGTGGACAGACGTGTCCTGAAGCCACAGGCCACGTCCTTGCAAGGGACGCCTTGGAGGATTCGGGGAGGGACAGATGTTTCCTCATTAGGTGACTCTGCTGCCAACCCGTCAGGTCTTGCTGGCTACTTTTTTCTTTAAGGTTGAATTCACTGTCTGACTTTGTGGTCTAACCCATCAGGTTTTGCCAGTTACTAGGTTCTAATCTTTACTTCTGAACTCATGTTAAACGTTAACTGTGTGTTCGTGTTTGTGTCATGTTTGTATTGTCCTTGTCTCTGTTGGTGTAACTCTCATTATGGGACAAAGCCATTCCATGCCTCTGTTCTTGAAGCCTTTCCTGGTCCCTGGCTCCAATCTGACCCCTTGACCCACGATCCTATCACTCAAACCTTCTGCACCTCCCCCTATTCCCTCCATTCTCCCTGAGTCACAAGATTGAAGATCTTGGGGTTGTGAACAAACGGGAGCTGCATGATGGTCTTTGTGTGTCTTTTTGTCTGTGTTTCTGTTAAATGTGATGGCATTGTTTGGACCGATGCAGAGTCCCGAGTTCCAACCTGCCTTAGATGTGTGGAAGTAACTTTAGCTAAATTTTAACCTAATTCTTCTCCTGTGAGGGACAAAAAGGCAATAGAACCGCCAGCTTTTCTTTTCTCACCTTTTACACCTCTCTTAGCTGTATTTTAAGGAACTTTGATGAACTTTACTCCCCTTTGTTAAGCGAGATTAGGGAAGCCCTTTTTTCTTTTCTTCCCATAGTTCGCTAGAGCACGCCCACTGCAGGGTGAAATGCCTGGGGTCTAAGAACTTTGATATCTCTCTTAAACTTTTCTCAAAACCCTGTCCTCATTATTAAATTGGCATTAATTGGCTTTGGGGATGGGAACCAAAGCTTCAGTAATAAATTTTGACACCCCAGAGGGGACTTTAAAGGAATCCCCACTCTACCCTCTTGGGGAAGCCTAGCACTCAAAACAACTGCAAGCAGAAAATGAACTTTTGGCGAGTTAACTATTGAAACGATAAGAGATATACAATATGCCTGGTGCCTGGGGTCAAATCAAACTGGAGGAACTAATCCTATAAGTAAAAGGTGAGGCTAAGGGACTCCCAGCAGCTGCCAGAGCCATTTTGATGTGGGAAACTCCCTTATTCCTTACCTGCACTTTAAGGATTACTCCACCTCTGCTTACTTAACAAAAGGGACAATGAATGCAGTAATATGTTGATATTATAGATTGTTTCTTGGGGATGATCTTGGCTGAATGTGTATCTAAAAGTTGATTTTTTTTATTGTAATAATCTGGTATCTAAATGGGTTTCTAAAGCATTGCAATATCTTACAGTTAAAAGTTGGGTTTAAACAATTGTTTAGTTTGATTTCAGAGAGTTCATGCTAGAAAACTTAAATACTTAGGATAAAAAATAAGAGTTTTAATTTTGAACTATGTAGCCTGAGAAAATTTCACTTGATATACCAGTGCGTTAACTTGGGCAAAGATAATAAATTATGATACGATATCTGTTCCCCTCAGTGTGTAAGATTTTTAAAAAAAGGTGCTAAATTAAAATGTTGTTCTGGCTTATTGAAATGAAATTAATTAGCAACAGTTTTGGAAATTTTAAAGCTTAAATTCTGATGCACATGGTAGTGTGTGGTTCTTTTTAAAATTTTTTCAGCCAATTTAATGTAACTTAATACTACTTTAGAAACTTCAGAACAAAGAAAGTGGCTTCATGAACCTAAAGAAACTTCTTCTAATGGAGGCTTTATATTATCAAAAATGATCCTATTTTCAGTTTTGTGTGAGCAAGTTTTTCTAGTGTAGATAAATCTAAAGATATAAAATTTTGACAATTATATCTTAATACTGCATCATTATTTTCAACATCCAAACTTGGAAATTGTGACTTATAGCTAAAATGCCTTAGGCATAAGGTTTCTGCTCAGAATTGCAGCCTTTCCAGTTTTCCAGACCTCAGCCAGGACTTACGTTGATATGCAAATAAAAGAAGCCTGCAGCACTCAGCAGGAGACAGATAAAAAGAGGTAAAAATGTCTTTTTTCCTGAACTCAACTAGACCCAACCAAAAAGTACATTATATGGCATTTACTAATTACTGGCCAGTCATATTTTTTAGGACTCTTGCTTTTACTTAGATTCTGTTTTTTTTTTTTTTTTTTTGAGCTCATGATCTTGATCCTGCAGATGGGTTAATGTTTCCTGATCAGTTCTATTTTTGATCAACTGTGGAATGTTTAAACATTGCAAAGGAGATTTCACCTGAAAAAGCTACAAGGCCTTTACTATTGTGTTATGTGTTACACTTGTGTTACGTGTTGTATGTCGGTATGTCTATAAGTGTGTATGTCCATATATCATGCAGTGATATGACAAATGACAGATGAGGAGCGCTCATAAAAAATTTAAAAATGGATCCAAATATCTTTGATTCATGTGATTCAAATGGTTCAATTCAAATTGGGTAAACAGATAAAAATAAAGATGTCTTTAAAATTAGGGCTATACGTTTTCTAGTTGTTCAAAAAGGCCCTAATAAAATGTTGATGTCTATAAAATAATCTGCTTAAATTCAAAAATTTACATGTATTGTTTCAAAATGTGAACAGAAAAAGGTTAACAGATGAAAAAGAGAAACTAAAAGGTTCTAGATATAGATTTAATAGAGGGAAAATATGTTTCTGGATAAGAGAGTCTATATGATTAGGTTTGTGTAAGTTGGTTATATGTGTAAGTTTTGAGCAAGTAATCTTAAAAAATTAAACAGCTGGTTAAACAAGTACTTTTTAAGAAAATTGTGCCATGTTATTTCTTTAAAAAACTAAAATTAGTTAATACAAAAACATCAATGTAATTGTGGTGTTAATGTGTTCATATCTTCTAGGAATACATGTCTGTTAGATAGAAGCTTCAAAAGAGCATTGTATCAAGCTGGTGTTCAAAGTTTTTATGGTAATTCTAGGCTTAAATGAAAAACATGTTGGAGATTTATGTATATCATTTGTGTTCTATAATTGGACTTGTTATCAATAAGATATGTACAGTTCCATTATACTTTCTACACTGAGATACAATCTAAATGTATTTTTAAGTTTATGAGAGCCTAAACTCTAAAGGTTTTATTTTAAAGCACAAAGGTGATGCCCATTCATTTCCATGTGAAAACTGTTTTCTTCAGGCTTCACAAAGGGGTGGCCTGAGGCAAAGACTTTCCTGATAATCAGGGCAACATAACAATAGGTAATCAAAAGGCCCAAAGCAGGGTTTCTCCACTGAGACTTTACTGGTCACACTGATATCTGAGTTTTCTGAGATGCTTGCCATTCCCTTCAGCTATCCAGAACATGGCCATGTCACAGAGCTTGGAAGGGGTACATATCTTGGACACAAAACCATGAGCCTATTCTGGAGAGTGGCCAGAATTCAGGAAAAAAACAGGAACATAGGAAGATAGTAGGTGTTGCCCAGTGATAAGGCAAGCCACAGTCCATTCATGCATTGGGCAGGATGAATGTTGGGAAGTTTTCTCCTTGACAGGACACACCCACTGAGGCATTCTCTTTTCTAATGTCTACAACAATGGACACACTGGGATACACAGACATAGAAACACTCGCCTTTTCAAAGAACTAACTAGAAACAGTCCACTAGAAACCAAACAAACCACCTTTTCTAACTATTCTCAGAACATGAGAAAAAACCATAAACCCACACACACACCCACAAAGGCACCTCCTTCCCCATGTTGGTCTGCAACTATCCAGAGTGTCCGCTGACTGGAGCACCATTATATGTTCCCCAGAAATGTCCTGTCCTGTCTCAGATTTGGTCTCCTTGGACAACTCTGTGAAGTTGTCAGGAGCCAGCAGTGAGTCTCTACCTGCTTTCTCCAAAAGGTCCCCCCTTCAGAACTTTCCTGGTATTTGGCGGTCCTCACATAAGTAGGTACCACAAAAGACTGACTCTGTCGTTGGTAAATCCAAACAAGTGGAATCACTGGGACTGGGGCTGAGACTGGGTCTGGGTGCCTGGCTTCCTGGAACCCAAATTCGGAGAGTTCCATCAACAAGGATGTGAGGTGAGGCTACTTCCTTCAGGAACTGAATGACATCACTGCCTTGGCAATCACTGTTTTCTAACATTTGCTTCCTAGGGTCTCATAAGATGGAGCATGCCCCATCATCCTGTGACACTTTGACAAGTTAGAATGGTATAAAAACCATAGGCACATGGGAACATCTCTCCACACAGGCCTAGTTTGGCCAATCTTCCCTACATTAAGAAGAGAGAGGATGATTCAGACACATCCTTTCATCCTTACCGGGTTGTTTGCCATTGAAGATGACTTTTGCTCTCTCAGGTCTTTCATGGCTGCCTACATCTTCTCCAGGGATCATTTCTGCATGGACCTTTGAGGTTCTCAACAGGTGGAAGATCCCCTACATTCCTGTATTGTAAGACCAACTCTGTCCCTGCTCTTCTGTAAAGTGAGATTGACAGAACTGTGTACAGTTTGGATTAATAACATGTTCGATTTGTGTTAGGAATCATTCTGCTGGATGAATAATGGTATTGGGAACCTGCAATATTTATAAGAATATATAGGTGAAATATAAGTATGAAAACAGAAATCTAGGTAAAATTTGAAGCCCAAAAAGGTATTGGGCCCTTGATTGGGATACTTAGCTTTGAATTACATTCTGCACTGAGGTGAGATAAATTGATATACAATGGAATAAAACACTGTACCTCAGATTACTGAATGTAGAAGAGAACATCCAGTTAAAAAGTGGTAATTGGTAGTATTAGGAAGATAGTAAGTTTAGGAAGAAGAGTGGGTCTAAGAGTTGGACCAAGACTTCTTTAGTAATAGGGTTTTAGTTAGAGTGAATGTAAATGTCAGCAAATGTGAAGAATCAGTCACTATGATGCACTGGGCAAAATATGTAGGAAAATAGATATGAATAGTGACATTAGGAAATCAGGCAAAGTATAAAGTGAGTGATAAGATTAGACATTTTCAACAGGGTTGAGGTTGAATATATAATCTTAGGATGAACAAATTTGTCCTCACCAATAGAATTGACATTTGAGAGCCTTAGGCATCCTGGACATGGATGTTATTAGTAATTCATACTCGCATTCAATTTAGGCGTTGGTACAAACATAAGTGTGATCTTTGCATTTGTTATCCAGAATATTACTGTGATAAAATATATATGTAGATCTGGTGACATGAGTATTTCTCCCACCATTATAGGGAGCTATATCTTGAAAACTCATAAATTAGTATTGGGGATAAAAATAGGTGTACCCTGTGTCTATGAATATAGAGATAATGCATGAATAGTCCATATTGTGAATAAATAATGAAACTGGTTCCAAATTTAGAGATTGGAATAAATTGATATCTGAAAATATACAGGAAATCTTATATTGATATACAATTATTCATTCCAACCAATTATAAATCTACTGGTAATATTAGTGATATGGTTTATCATAAAGAGTGTGTGAGTTTTGCTTCAAATGATAATGGAAATCAAAAATAATGCGTTAGGAAGAAGTATAATGAAAAGACCAGTCAAAAAAAAAAAAAAAAAGGAGGAATACGTGTGATCTGAAGCAGGAAGTGATTGAAAGTGTACCAAATGCCTTTAAATTTGTGAACTGTGGATGAAATGTATTTTCTAAGATGTCCATAAACTGAAGAAATAGTAATGTACCAGTGTTGAATAAAAATGAACATCCAAATATACAACATTCCCCATAGAAATCTACTTGCATTGATGTTAAACTGGGTCAGTTACTGTAGAAATATAAGGATTTCTATGCACCCTTCACTGAAGTGAGTTTTCAGTACTAGAAAACAAATATGTATTTGAGGTGGATGAATATTTCTGAAAATAATCTTGTGAAAAGTTGATTATAAAACCACATACGTGAACATAAATGAATTTAGGGAGTGTATCATAAGAGACATATATTTCATATTTTGAAAAATCTAGAGAGTGTAGATTTTTCACAAAACACACACAGAAATATTAAAAGGTAGCAATATATATGCCAATCGAAATTCATCATGAAATACATATCATACACAGATTTAAAAATATTTATTTTACTGAACGTGGATTTATGTATAATGTTGTTCAGCTAGGAAGCTCACCCATAGGTTGAATTTTCAGTTCCAACAGCGTTTAGGAGAAGTGATATCTTCTCCCAATTTGTATCTGCCACGTCAGCCACGTCACAAGAATGTACGTGTGGTACCAGGTAGGATTCGATATGTGCATATAAAAATACATGTGCTGAATAGGCAACAGAGAAAGGGAGACAGTAATTCACATATTTGATACCTTTCAAAACACATGGAGAACTATTTCAATTAAAAATTGACATGATTTATAACACCTACAGTTTATCATGCAAAAGGCAAGTCCAACTATACACCATGCCTCCTCTGAACTGCTTGTATTCTATTCTGTTTGCGTTATTTTTCTCCATTATATTATCATCAGTAGTCAGAGTCTAGTAGGGTTTGGGTTAGTGTCAGGGTTTCAGTAATTCAAATAGAAAATAGAAAAATGAATCCATTGTGTATGCAAATATGTGCTACAAAAAATCTTCCCACTCTCATTCAGAACAATACCTTGTCATTGCCTTCACCCCAAGTAAGACACAATTAGAAGAGAAGAGTTAGAAAATCTGTGAATACATATCTGGAATGGAAAATGCTCAGGAGATCACAAACTTGGGGGTTGTAGAGGAGTTTTCAAAAGTAAGGGACAGGATAAACACTCCACAATCATGTAACTCTGCTGGCCTAAAGACTTCTTAAGAAACTGCCTCTGAGGTTGGGCACTTGAAATATATGTTGGTGTCAGGAGCTTTAGCTTCCTTTGTAGTGATACCTTTTGGGGTTTGAGTGTGCAGAGTTTAGCTCCCTCAGGCCTCACATTTTGCAAGAGCTGTGGCTGTGACTTAGGTCAGCTGAGGCAAACCTCAGCTAGGAAGAGGAAAAGTTCTCTTCCCCTTATCGCAAGTCACATGTTCTGCATGGTTTGGCCAAGAGAAAGAAGCTTCCTGCATACTTGTCCTGGGGACAGTACATTCTAAAGAAACAAATGCATTCTCAGGGGATTAGATAATGTCTACAAAGAAATTTAAGAGGGTACTTATCAAATAAACAAGAACAATCTGAATTTAGCTCTGTGTATCCACTGAGGCATGATATATGGGCAATGTGCGTAAAGTGTTATTGAAGAATTGCTTGCTTTGTAAGAAGAAGAATATAAAAGGAACTTGCAAATAAACCTCAGCATGCAGTTGCAATTGCTGCCTTTGCTCTGCATCCCCTGTGTCCTGGTTATTTCGTGACCCTTATCCAGGAACCCAAACGCTCTAGACATTCACAACTGGCGCCCGAACAGGAACCCTGCTGGATTGACAGGAAGGGTAAGTTCTTTTTCTTTATATTACAGGGTGATGGGACAATCTTCATCTTCTCCTTTTTTTTACATATTCTTAGGCATTCACTTGCCCTCTATGGTATTAACATTTCCCATTCTGATATAGAGATGTGTCTTAAGGTGGTCAGGGAATGGAATCCCTGGTTTCCAGAGGAAGGATCTATGGATGTGGATAATTGGAAACGGGTCTGTCACAATGTTGAAAAGGCCATGAGGCAAGGTGAAAAAATTCCGATTCGGTTTTGGTCTATCTGGTCTATTTTATATACAATGTTTAAAGTTATGGAGGAAGAAAGGTTGATTGGCAATTTACAAAAGGAGCTAGCTCTCTCTATTCTAGATCTCCCTCAGGATATTAGTGAAATAAAAAAGAGGTAGTAAAAGTTACGCAACAATTGACTCATAAATCTTCATAAAATTCTGCTGACTTAATTGGTAATGATACTGAAACAAAAACGAAAGTAAAAACGACGATTGACGATCACTCCATTTCAGAGCAATTCAAGCTTGTTATGGAGGAGGTTCTGGGATGTCTTAATAAATTAGAAGCTAAAATGGACCCTTGGCCTTTATCGAGAACCAGGCCTTCTGCCCCTCCGGCCACTGTTCCTTTTTTGGCAGCTTCTTTAAAGACTTTCCAGGAAATGGACTCAGAACCTAGTGACGATGAGGACAAAACTCCCTTCTTTGCTTTTCCTATAATCAGGCCTGATCCAGGTAATTGAATGGCACAGCCACCTCGGTATGAGGGGATTGATATTGATCATATTGGCAGATTAAAAAAGGCAGTGAATTGCTTAATGCTTTTGCTACTCATTACAATAATTTTGCTCCTGAGGATTGGAAGATTGTGGGCCATGCTCTTCTACGGGAACCTGAATATCTTCAATGGCACATGTGGTTTTTAGAAGGATGTGCCACTAAGGCTAGAGAAAATGGTAACAGTCAAAACCCTGTTATTCGTGCCATAGGATACCCTATGTTTTTTGGTACTGGTATGTATGATGACATTCAACATCAAATTAATATTCCTCCTGAGATTCATGAGCAATTGAAGGAAATAGCTTTAGAAACTTGGGAAAAAATTAGACCTACTGGAGAACATTATGGCTCATGGACAAAAGTTTCACAAAAACCCAATGAACCTTATGTAGAATTTTTGTCTAGATTAAAATTGACAATTGAAAGAACCGTGGTAGGAGAGGCTGCCAGGCAACAATTACTGTTTTCTGGCTTATGAAAATGCTAATGAAGATTGTAAATGAGGCATTTTACCGAATAAAGATACAGGAGATATTCAGACATACTTAAAGGTGTGCAAAGATATAACATCACAATCGAGAAAGATGCAATTATTTGCTGAAACCATGGCCTCTACATGGCATGCTTTGCAGAATACAAATCGAAATTTGGCTAACATAAAGTGTTTGGGGTGCAGCCAGACTGGACATCTAAGTAAAAATTGTAAACAAAAGAATGATAAGGAAACTAGGGGACCCGGAATATGTCCTAATTGCAAAAAAGGTAAACATTGGACTCGATAATGTAGAACAAAAAATGCAGCCACTCATGCATTTCAGGGAAATGGTCCATCGGGCCGGACCCCAGGCCCTGGACAAATAAACGGGGGCAACCCACAATCTTTTCCCTACAACCCGCAACCCAACATAGTGCGGCCGTGGACATCCAAGCCTTAAGAGATTTTGATCTCCAGGGTGGTGCTATGCCTAAAAGAATACCTACAGGAATATTTGGGCCACTACCTCCAGGGACTTTCGCTTTGCTCACAGGACGCTCCAGCCTTAATGCTAAAGGTATTACTGTCCATTTAGGAATTATCGATGCAGACTATGAAGGAGAAATTCAGATTTTAATGTCTTCTCTTGCTGATGTTCATTTTTCCAAAGGAGAAAGAATTGCCCAACTTCTCTTATTACCTTACCTCCCTATAGGGGATTCCTCTAATCAGAGGCGGGGCAGATTGGCAGTGCTGACACACAAAGTGTTTTTTGGGCCACACAAATTACTAAAATGCAACCCCCTATAAAAGTAAAGCTAGAGACTAAAATGATTAGTGCTTTAATTGATACAGGATCTGATATTACTATAATAAAAACTCAAGATTGACCGTCTAATCTTCAGTATCAAATTATACCCTGTCAGATTAAGGGAGTTAGCTCGGCTCCCGTCCAAAGTATTGGCCAAGCTTTAAACCATATAACAATTCAATCAGAGGACGGACAAATAGCTGTATTAAAACCCTACATTCTAGAAGTTCCTCTTAATATAATTGGAAGGGATATTTTAGAACAATGGGGAGCTTATATTCAATTTTAACTAATTCTTGATGGAGTCACTGAAAATTATGTGGAAATCCGAGGATCCTTTATGGATTGAACAGTGGCCCTTAACAAAAGAAAACTTAGATGCTGCTCTCCTGTTGGTCAAGGAACAATTACATCAAGGCCATATCGAATTCTCTACATCCCCATGGAACTCACCTATATTTGTCATAAAAAAGAAGTCTGGTAAATGGAGATTATTAACTGATTTAAGGGAAGTGAATAATTCCATGTACCCCATGGGGGCTTTGCAACCTGGAATCCCCTCTCCCACTATGTTACCAAAAGATTGGCATATTGTAGTTATTGATTTACAGGATTGTTTCTTTACCATTCCTGTTCATCTTGTTGATCGTAAGCGTTTTGCTTTTTCTTTACCGCAAATTAATCATAAAGGACCTCATCTTCGGTATCAATGGAAAGTATTACCCCAAGGAATGATGAATTCCCCTACTATGTGTCAAATTTATGTCGATGCAGCATTAAAACCTATCCATAAAAATTGGCCTCAGTTATATATTTCTCATTATATGGATGATATTCTCTTTCAGGACCTGATAAACAGAAACTTAATGACCTATTAAAAAAATTGCCAATTTATTTTCAACCTAATGTGTTAATAATTGCCCTTGAAAAGATACAGAAGGAGGATGTCATTAATTACTTGGGATATACAGTTACTAGACAAAAGATAATTCCTCAAAACTTATCAATCAGGAGAGATAATTTAAAAACACTTAATGATTCTCAAAAACTATTAGGGGATATTAATTGGTTACGACCGTCTTTGGGGATACCTACTTATCAATCAAATCATCTGTTTTCATTGTTACAAGGAGATCCTGCACTTAATAGCTCTCGTATAATTACTAAAGAAGCCTCTGATGAATTAACCTCCGTAGAACAACGAGTTAAATATGCATTTTTTCAGAGAATAGATTTACAAGCCCCTATTTCTCTTTATATTTTAAATACATTTCAATATGCTACTGCAGTTCTGGGACAGCATGAGCTTCCTTTAGAATGGATTTATACAAAACAGATTCTCCAAAAATATTATGCCATATGCTGACCAGATCACATTATTAATTGAACAAGGAAGACAGAGAAGTATAACCCTGACGGGCTATGACATTTCTCACATAATTACACCATTACCTAAAGACCAATGGACTTACTTGGTACAAATGACTTAAATGCTACAAATAGCGTTGGCTGAATATACTGGAGGTATTTCCTATCATTTCCCCAAGGGCAAATTATGCGACATGCTAAAATGTCAATGATTTGTAATTAATAATATTATTAGTGAATATCCTTTAGACAATGTTGTTACTGTGTTTACTGATGGATCAAAAACTAAAAGTGCTTATTGGACAGAAAATCAATATTGGGTTCAAATAACAAACTATCAATCTGTCCAACAAAATGAATTATTTGAAGTCATTCAAGTTTTAAATGATTTTGATAATCAAGACATTAACATTCTTACTGACTCTGCATACACGGTGGGAGTAGTTAAAATATATATTCACTACAGTAGCCTATTCTAATAAACCTGTTCTACAAAATCTTTTTCTTACCTTACAAAAACTTTTACAAGCTCGTAATGCTCGCATATTTATAGATTATATTAGATCACACTCTAAATTACCAGGATTTTTGACATATGGTTATGCTTAGGTAGACAAATTAGTGATGTTCAAAACTCCTCAAGAATAACATAATCTGTATCATTCTAATGCCAGACATTTACATATTAAATATAAGATTCCATACAAACAAGAAAAACAAATTATTAAAAATTGCCCAATTTGTCGACCTTTCCATATTAGGATTATACCTTCCGGAGTAAATCCTAGAGGGATTCAACCTAATGAATTATGGCAAATGGTTGTTACACATGTTCCCTTGTTTGGAAGTTATTCTTGTGTTCATGTTACTATTGACACATACTCTAAATTTTTGTTGGCTACCGCTCAATTTGGAGAAACCACCCGTCATGTTATTCAACACTTAGTGGAAACATTTGCTATTATGGGAATTCCAACTATGATTAAAACTGATAATGGTCCGGCTTATACTAGTAAAAATTTTGAAGATTTTTGCAAATTATATGATATTGTTCATCTAACCGAAATAGAATATAATCCACAAGGACAAGCTTTAGTAGAACGTGTACATGCTACACTTAAAATACAAATTAAAAAATTAAAAAGGAGGAAAATGACAGATTTAAATATGCACTTGTTTAGACATTTACAAAATCAACCTAAAGCATTGTTACATCAAGCCTTATTTATTTTAAATTTCCTTAATCTTCAACAAGGAGAAATATTGACAAGAGCAGAACGACATTTTGAGCAAAAAAACCTTAGAAATAGTTCATGAACCAATTTGGATATAAATTGTGGCAGATGCTGAATGGCAGCCAGGGATTTTATTTTATAGAGGAAAGGACTATGCTTATGTTTCAACAGAAAATGGACACCAGCAGTGGCTCCCAGGGCAGTGGATCCAGACCCATCACAATCAGAACGGCACCAAGGGGGGTACCCTATCCTTTACCCTAGCCGAGAAATCAAGATCCTGAGCTTGATGTTCTGGTGGCAGCAATGTCACGTCTTCATCTTGGGGCCCGACGTCGTCGACGTCCTAATTTCTCTCCCTTACCTACGTTGGGTCAAATTAAAAAGCTGAGTGGGGAAGGGCAAAAGGTGCTGCAACGAACAGGGAAGAGTTGCACCCCAGAAAATTTATTTCTGGCCATGTGTGCATTATTGACAGTGTCTTCCACTTCTGAGGTACAAAATAATAATACTCACTATTGGGCCTATATTCCCAATCCACCTTTGCTGGAATCTGTTTCTTGGGGTGACATAGTTATTGCCTAATGTACTTCTCCTGCTCTTTTATCTCCCCCTTGGAACAATTTAACATATATGAATACTAATGATGGAACACCATTTAATTTCACTTATAAGAATAATAACAGTAAACCTATATGCTTGGGCATTCCTCCTTGCTTACAATTAGATTGGCAACATTGGATACTAGCTGGAAACTGGAGAAATGTTTCTCGAACCCGTTTACAACGGTTGTCTGCATGGTCCGTCAATATGACCTGGGATAATATAACTGAACAAAAATACCCTATGTTCCCTGAGTGTCCCGATTTTACTTATCAGGACTTGAGATACTCCCCTTTCATATGGCAGGAGTGTTTAGGCAAATTTGGAAAGATATTTCAGGATATTATCATGTGGGGTCCTTACGGGATGTTCTTAAAAAATTGTTCAGAATGGAATATTACTGCTTGTGATTTATCTTCTACATACTGAATCCCGCCGAAAGAGAGATGGAATGAAACCATTCAGAATGACAAATTGATGGCCTGGCGTCATGGCGGAATAGACGACCCATGCTTGGCTTCAGTGCAGTACCCTCCTCATTTACAAACACAGTTATGGAAAATTGCTGCTGCAGCTAAACCTGTAATTTTGTCTAATGGCTCTTTCTCTGAGACTAGTCAATCTGCTGCTTCTTATAATTTTACTGTAATTAAAGAATATAGTATAACCACATGTGCGCCCATGCCATACCTGTTCTTAATTGGAAATGTTACTTTTGATGAGGGAATTTTATGCTTTAATTGTAAATTGTATACCTGTATTAATACATCTGTTTCTATTCCTTCTCGTAATTCCATTGTGCTGTTACAACAGCGCTCTCACATTTGGCTTCCTGTGAACTTACAAAGACCATGGTCCCAAGATCCTGTAAATACTTTGGTTCTGGAATGTTTTAGACAATTGTTAAGACGTACTAAACGGTTTGTGGGAGTTGTTGTTGCTGTAATTCTAAGTCTTATTGCAGTGGCTACAGTTGCTACAGTTTCAGGGATACCTTTACATACTTCTTTACAAACAAAACATTTTGTTGAGGAATGGGATAAAGATTCGCATGAGTTATGGCTATCCCAGGATCAGATTGATTCTAGACTTCAAACTCAAATAGGTATTTTAAAACAAACAGTTAATTGGTTAGGAAAAAAGATACTCACCTTAGAACAAGAAATTAGATTAAAATGTGACTGGAATTCAACTTCTTTCTGTATAACTAACATACAATATAATCAAAGCTTACAGAAATGGAGTCTCATACAAAATTATCTCGATGGTAATGAAACAGCTCAATTAATGATTGATTCTTTACAAAAGGATATATTTGAAATTTTTGGAAAAGGGTTTCAACATGATGATGCTGTACAAATAGCTGAATTGTTTTTAAAACAGTTAGAGGGATTAGATCCAAAAGAGATTGATCAAAGTCTTACCATACGGCTGGAGGAGTTGGAATAGTGTTATGCTTAGTTATTATCATTTTTGTGATTATATATTGCATGTGCATAAGACCATCTCAAAACTTTATATTAACTTTGTGAAAAACTGTTTTAGAAAAACAAAAGAAAAAGGAAGGAATTGTTGGGGTTTGAGTGTGCAGAGTTTATCTCCCTCAGGCCTCACATTTTGCAAGAGCTATGGCTGTGATTTAGGTCAGCTGAGGCAAACCTCAGCTAGGAGGAGAAAAAGTTCTCTTCTCTTTATCGCAAGTCACAAGTTCTGCATGGTTTGACCAAGAGGAAGAAGATTCATGCATACTTGTCTTGGGAATAGTACATTTTAAAGAAACAAATGCATCCTCAGGGGATTAGATAATGTCTACAAAGAACTTTAAGAGGGTACTTATCAAATAAACAGGAACAATCTGAATTTAGCTCTGTGTATCCTCTGAGGCATGATATTTGGACAATGTGAGTAAAGTATTATTGAAGAATTGCTTGCTTTGTTAGAAGAAGATTATAAAAGGAACTTGCAAATAAACCTCAGCATGCAGTTGCAATTGCTGCCTTTGATCTGCATCCCCTGTGTCCTGGTTATTTTGAGACCCTTACCCAGGGACCCAAATGCTCTAGACGTTCACAATACCATCAAAGATGGGTCTGCATTTATGTGACCTGGAGAACTTTGTTTCTTATTATCCAAAGAACATGAAGCAGCAGTGCTGTATTCTCTCTTTGTAGGTAAACTGTGGGCACTAGGGGATAAGTGTCTCCCCGTCTTGACAGTGAAGCCAATTGGTCATCCTACAATTTTCGTGGTGTTTCTTGCTTCTGTACTGGGATTTTGGTATTTGCTTCATGAAATACAAGGAGGTCAACTGGGATACAGTGCTGGAGGGAGTTCTGTCACTTGTGGAGGGTCAGGGTCTTCAGGAGAATTCACCAACCAGGCTTCTATCCCACATAGCTTGCCCCCTTGTCCATAACAAATTGATTCTGAACATTGCCCTGAAACCTCTCCATATAACAAGATGCCTTTACATATAATGGTCTGCTGGCTGCACCATGTAAGCCAAAAGCCATTTGGAAGCCAATGGCAGATCCACATGGCCCCACCACAGATGTTTTATCATACACCTGCACACCACAGGTCTGGGCCCACTTCTCAGCAGGCTCCAACTTAGTGGCATCTCTGTTCTACACAATTTTCATGAAACCGAGTAAGTCAAGGCACTGTCTGGTACACTCATGATCAGCAAGAAGATATCCAAAGGTTCTCCAGTGACACCTGGTAATGGGAATTTAAAAAATATCATGGTAATTATCAAGCCATTTTTTAAGGATGAAGTTGGAGGCACTGTGGGTTTCAAATCATACAGGAACAATTAAATGTTGAGAAAGTTCATTTCAATGAAATCTCTAGAGAACTCTCACAGGTAAGGCTTTCCAAAGAGTGGCCAAAAGACACATATATCTCATATTTTGAAAAATCTGGATATATATATATACACACACACACACACACACATTAAAAACTAGCAATATATATGCCAATGGAAATCCATCGTGAAATATATATCATCCACGTATTCAAAAATATTCATTTTACTGAACATGGATTTATATTTAAAGTTGTTCATCTAGGAAGTCCACCCATAGGTTGAACTTTCAGTTCCAACAGCGTTTAGGAGGAGTGATCTCTTCTCACAATTTGTATCTGCCAAGTCAGCGACCTCACAAGAAAGTACGTGTGATACAAGGTACGATTCTATATGTGCATATAAAAATACATGCACTGAATAGGATACAGAGAAATTGGGGAGAAAGAAATTCACATATTTGATAAGTTTAAAAACACATGGAGAACTCTTTCAACAAAAAATTGACTAGATTTATAACTCCAACGCTATATAATGGAAAAGGCAAGTCCAACTGTACACCCTGCCTCCTCTGATATGCTTGTATTTCTATTCTGTTTGGGTTACTTTTCTCCATCATGTTAGTATTAGTAGTCAGAGTCTAGTAGGGTATGGGATAGTGTCAGGGATTGATTATTTCAAATGGAAAATTGGAAAATAAATCCAATGTGTATACAAATATATGCTACACAAAAATCTTCCCACTCTCATCCAGAATAATGCCTTGACATTACCTTCGCCCCAAATACCACATTTAGAGGAGATGAGTTATAAAATCTGTGAATACATATCTGGAATTGAATATGCTCAGGAGTTCACAACCTTGGAGGTGGAAGAGGAGTTTCCAAAAGTAAGTGACATGGTAAACACTCCACAAACATGGAGCTCTGCTGGCCTAAAGACTTCTGGAGAAAATGCCTGTGAGGTTAGGCACTTGAAATATATGTTGTTGTCAGGAGCTTTAGCTTGCTTTGTAGTGAGACCATCAAAGCTGCCTCTGCATCTATGTGACCTGGAGGACATGGTATCTTATTTTCCAATGAACATGAGGCAGCAGTGCTGAATTCTCTCTTTGTAAGTCAACTTTGGCCACTGGGGTCTAAGTGACTCCTCATGTGGACTGTGATGCCATTTGGTCATCCTCCAATTTTTGTGATTTTTCTTGCTGTTGCACTGGGAGTTCGGTACTTGCTTCACGAAATACAAGGAATTCACCTGGGAAACAGTGCTGGAGGGAGTTCTGTCACGTGTGGTGGGACAGGGCCTGTAGGATTATCCACCAACCAGGCTTCTGTCCAACATAGCTTGCCCCCTTGACCAAAGCAACCTGATTCTGAACATTGCCCTGAAACCTATCCATACAAAAAGATGCCTTTACTTATAAGGGTCTGCTTACTGCACAATATCAGTCACAAGCCATTTGGAACCCAATGGTAGATCCACATGAAACCACCACAGATATTATATCTCACACCTGCCCACCTTTGCTCTAGGCCCACTACTCAGCAGGCTCCAACTAACTGGCATCTCTGATCTACACCATTTTCGTGAAACCCAGTCAATCAAGGCACAGTCTGGTACACTCATGATCAGCAACAGGATATCCAATGGTTCTCCAGTGCCACCTGGTCATGGGAATTTCAGAAATTTCATGGTATATATCGAGCCATTTTTCAAGAATGAAGTTGGAGGCAATGAGTGTTTCAATTATTTCAATAACCATTAAATGGTGAGGAGGCTAATTTCAATGAAAGCTCTGGAGGACTCTCACCGGCAAGGCTTCCCGAAGAGTGCCCAAAAGGTCACATGAAGCCAGGCCCATTGAGGTCTACAATGTGAAGTCCATGTGTGTTTTGACTCTCAACTATGGCTGAAAATCTTTCAGAATAAAATCATGTGCTATACTGGCTGAGATTCCCAGTGCTCTGTGGAAAGCCAACCTGGGCCTAGATCTCAGTTTCCAAGGGCGAATTTTATGCGTGACCTCCTAATATCCCAACACAATTCATGGCAATACTTCTCTGAGATCAGTTCCAGAACTCAATCTCTATGGGGAATCACACCAGAGATCAAGCCCATGTGGACACAGTCATCTCTTCCTACAACCACACAAATGACCACAATTAAAACCAAAAAACTCCCACATGGCCCTCATCTTCTTATGTATAGACACTCATCAAAACCTCTGGCTGGAGGTTTCCATGAGGGGTGCAGCCCAAGGCAGTGTCCAGTATAAGCTCCCTTGGCCCTCATTTGCCTAAAGTCATGGTGGCTTGGACATCCTTCCTGTGAACCAGGAGTGATCAAATAGGCCTGCCATTAATACTGCTCGGCTTCTCCAATTTGAGGCCTACTGACTGTGCGTTTTAGATTCTTTTTGTGAATTGGTGTCATGAGAAAGCCCAAGCAAATATGGGCTAGCCTCTACAGGATTTAAAGAATTCACTTGACCCAAATGATCTCTATTCTCACTTAATTGAGATCAGGAACCTTACAGAGGAAGTCGAAAAACTCTGTCCACAATGACTATTCTTCTGGCCATTTTGGTTTTGGATGCACACATAGCAGGATTTGGCCATCCATAAGGCAAGCCACAGTCCATTTATAAATTTGTTAGGATTAATGCTGGGAATCTTTCTAATAGACAGGACACATCCATTGATGCATTATATTTTCTAATGTCTACAAACACGGACAGTGGGATTCAGACATAGAAACACTCACCTTGTCAAAAGTCTTACTAGAAACAGTCCACTCCAAACCAAAAAAACCGCCTTTACTACCTATTCTCAGAACATGAGACAAAACCACAAACTCAAACCCACACCCACAAAGGCACCTAATTCCCACTATCCGGAGTGTCCTCTGACTGGTGGGCCATACAATGTTCCCCCGAAATAGCCTGTCCTGTCTCAGATCTTGTGTCTTTGGCCAACTCTCTGAAGTTGTCAGGAGCCAGCGGTGAGGCACTACCTTCTTTCTCAGGAAAGACCCCTCTTCAGAGCTTTCCTGCCATCTGGACATCCTAACATCAGTAGTTACCAAGAAAGAATGACTCCGTCCTCGGGAAATCCAAAAAGTGAGAACACTGGGACTGGGACTAGGACTGGCACTGTTTAACTGGCTTCCTGGATCCCAAGTTCAAAGAATTCCATCACCAAGGAAGTGAGGTGATGTCACTTCCTTCAGGAACAGAATGAGTTCACTGCCTTGGCAACCATTTTGTCCTTACATTTGCTTCCAAGGGTCCCATGAGATGGAAGCTGCCCCTGCTTCCTGTGAGATATTCACAAGTTAGTATGGTATATCAACCATAGGCACCCGGGAACAGCTCTCCACACAGGTATCATTTGGTCCATCTTCTCTACATTAAGAATAGAGAGGCTGATTCAGACACAACCCTTCATCCTGACCAGGTTGTTCGCCATGAAAGATGACTTTTGCTCAATCAGGTCCTTCAAAGTTGCCTACATCTTCCCAAGGGATCATTTCTGCATGGACCATTGAGGTTCTCAGCAGGTGGAAGATCCTCTACATTCCTGTATTGTAAGACCAACTCTGTCCCTGTTCTTCTGTAAAGTTAGATTGAGGTAACAGTGTATGGTTAGGACTGATAACATATTCTCTTTGGGTTAGGAATCATTCTGCTGAATGAATAATGATATTGGGAACCTGCAATATGTTTAAGAGTATTTGGTAAAATATATGTATGAAAACAGAAATCTAAGTAACATTTGAAGCCCAGAAGAGCATTGGGCCCTTGATTGGAATACTTAGCTTTGAATAAATCGATAAACAATGGCAAAGAACCTTGTACCTTGGATAATTGAATGTAGAAGAGAACATACAGTCAAAAAGGATATTCGGTAGTGAAAGGTTAATAAAATAGTTACTTTTCACTTCCTGCTTTTCTATATGCTTAACAAAACACTGTTGAAATCTTGAGAACTCTTTGCTAATATTGTTCCCAGAATGTAATGTCCCCAACTGCCAAACTGTAGAATACACTCCCTCACCTGGTTGCACGCAAACCACCCAGTCACCCTTACACATCAGTAAACTTTTCTCCCTGCCCACTCAAGGAAAGTAAATAATCCCTGCTTAAACTGTTCTCAGGGCTCTCTGCTCTATTTAAGTGAGCTCTGAGCTCCAGCATACTGGACCCCCAATAAACCCTTTGTTGTTGCATGAGACAGTCTCTTGGTGGTCTCTTCCTTCCATGCTCACCCAACATTTACATATAGAGGTTACACCAAGTTCCAGCAGCGGCGGACAAGAGACCCTACCGGGCTCCTCTCAGGGTAAGTAAGGCGCCTCTTTCTGCTTTCAGTTTTAAGGTTAGGGCTTGGAAAAATGGCTGTCGATGAAGAGCGTGAGCTCGCTCCGATGGTGGCTGACAGACGTGTCACAGAGCCACAGGCCACATCCCTGGGGAACGCCACAGAGGACTCGAGAAATCGAGGAACAATAGTCTCCTCGACTCAGGGATATTTTGTTTCAGATTCGGTATTGCTAGCCCATAGGGTTTTGCCTGCTACTCAGTCCTGGTCTCAGTTTTGGATGTCCATTGCCTGTCTTTATTGTCTTGTCTTGTCTGTGTTGTGTGTTGTTGCATTCACTGTTTGTGTATCTTTCATTATGGGACAGAGCACTTCAATGTCTCTGTCCCTGACCCTTGATCACTGGATCAAAGTTCGCTTAAGGGCTTCGAATCTTTCTTTTTCAGTAAAACTCCAGACCTGTCAGACTCTCTGTGCCTCAGAATGACCCACTTTTGTAGTCAGATGGCCCCTAGAAAGATCTTTCTATTTCCCACTAATTTAAAAAGTCAGAGATATTGTCTTTCAGCTAGGCACACACAGACATCCGGATCAACAGCCATATATCTTAACTTTTCATGACCTCTGCAAATCTCCTCCTCCATGGGTGAAGCCTTTCTTTGTCCCTTCCCCTGCTCCTACTCCTTCCCCCATGATCTGTCAAACCCTCTGCTCCTCCTCCTCCTCCACACTGTGTTCTTCATGAGTCACAAGATTTGACTCTACTGGACACTCCTCCCCCTCCTTATACCCTGCCCTCGTCCCCCAACCACCAACACCCTCTAAGTGATTCCCCTGCAGCTGACTCAGCCTCTCCGCCATTGGAGAAATCTAAGCTGGCCAAGCGCCCTCCAGAAAACTCCCCCGCGGCACACACAGCCCCTCCTCCCCAGGAGGAAGCTGGCCCGGCTAAGGGAACTCACTGGCTGCGAATGATTGAAAACCCTGGAACTCCCGTGATACTCCCCATTATGTCCCTATGGACCATTGATTGACGAAGGCCATGGGGGGAAAATGCAAGCCTACAAATATTGGCCTTTCTCCTCTTTCGACCTATATAACTGGAAAAATAACAATCCCCCTTTTTCCGAGGACCCCACCCGGCTCACAGTTCTGGTTGAGTCATTGATGTTTTCACACCTGCCTACTTGGGATGACAGTCAACAATTCCTAGGGACTCTCTTCATGACAGAGGAACAAAAGAGAATCCTCCTGAGAGCTAGAAAAAAATATCCTTCAACCAGATTTGAGGCCGACACATCTTCCCAACTTAATCAAAGCTGATTTTTCCTTGAAACAACCCAACTGGGACACCAACACCTTTGAAGTTAGAAAGCATCTGTCCACTTATCACCACGTTTTAATAGTGAGCATCCGAGTGGCCGCTAGACGACCAACTAATTTGGCCAAGGCAATAGAGATTATTCAAAGCCCTGATGAATCTCCCTCTATGTTTCTAGAGAGAATTATGGAGGCATATAAGAGATATACTCCTTTCGATCCTCAGGCAGAGGATCAAAAGGCATCTATCATGATGGCCTTTATTGGGCAAGCTGCCCTGGATATTAAAAGAAAGTTACAATGCTTAGATGGATTACAAGATATGACTTTGAGAGATTTAGTCAGAGAAGCCAAGAAAATATACCTTAAGAGAGAAACTGGGGAAAAAAAGGGAGCAAAGGGAGGATAAAAGAAACAAAAGACAGACTAAGGCGTTGACTAATGTCCTGGTCACAACAACAAAAGGGCCAGAAATTAAGAAACACGGAGACAGGAAGGGATACCTGGTCCCATGCCAGAGGCCACCCCTGGCCTCAGATCAATGTCTACTGTAAAGAAAAAGGACACTGTGCCAAAGAGTGCCCTAGAAATAGACAGCCATGCCAGTCAGCCATTCTGACTCTGAAGGATGACTATGAAAGTCGAGGCTCAGATCCCCTCCCCGAGTTCAGGGTAACTTTTGAAGTGGAGGGGACCCCAGTAAACTTTGAAGTGGATACAGGGGCAATATACTTACCCCTAAGGCCACATTGGGCCCTCTATCAAAAAAAAGGTCTCTAGTTCAAGGGGCTAATGGCAGTAAATATCAGGCTTGGATAACTAAGAGGATCATGGACCTGGGGAAAGAAAAAATCCATCACTCCATCCTAGTAATCACAGAATTCCTGGCCCTATTATTGGGCAGAGATCTTCTCACCAAACTCTGGGCCAAAATAACTTTTAACATTGAAGGTCCCCAAATGGAATTTGTAAATGCTTCAGTAAAGACTCCTATAGTCACAGCTCTAACTTTCAGTAGAAAATTCACATCAACTCACTCACCTTGGTTCAAAGAAACTGCAGGTATTTCTGAAGTATCAAGAACAGAGTTTTCAACTAACTGACTCACAGCACAAAGAAATAACTGAATGGGTAAAAAAAGCCTGTCGAGTTCATCAATTGGTTAATGCTTACCCTTCCAAGCTTCCTGCAGGAAAGCACCTATGCGGAAATAGACCAGGACAATTCTGGGAAGTTGACTTTACTGAAATTAAGCCAGCAAGGTATGGACATAAATATCTTCTAGTCTTTGTAAATATATTTTTTAGGATGGATTGAAGCCTTCCCCACTAAAAGAAAAAGAAAAAAAGAAAAAGTGCAAATGGTGCTCAAGAAGATCCTGGAAGACATTTTTCAAAGATATGGCCTGCCAAAGGTAATACAGTCGGATAGTGCACCGGCGTTCATGGCCCAGGTAAGTCAGGGATTAGCCAGGAACCTGGGGTTTAATTGGAAGTTATATTGTGCTTACAGACCCCAGAGTTCAGGACAGGTAGAAAGAATGAATAGAACCATTAAAGAGACCTTAACGAAATTAAGCTTAGAGACGAGCATAAAAGATTGGACTATGCTCCTGCCTTATACAATGTTTCCTGCAAGAAATACTCCCTCTGTTTCCTTGGGTAACCCCACCCCCTGTGAAATTCTCTAGGGTGCCTCTCCTCCAGTAAGGGACCTAAGCCCAATTCTAAGACCTAAGGATCCCATCCACACCCCCTTGCTTGACAGACTTAAAGCTCTTGAAAGAACTCAGCGATACCTGTGGAAACAGCTGGCCACTGCTTACCAAACTGGGGATGAGGGGACTCCACATCGATATCAAGTAAGAGACTTCATCTACGTAAGACGATATCAGGTGTCATCCCTGGAACCCTGCTGGAAAAGACCATACCAGGTGCTACTTATAACATCTACAGTGATAAAGGTAGACGGAATCACTTCCTGGATCCATGCCTCTCATCTCAAGCCTGCGCCCTGTCCACACTCTGGCTGGAATCTGGAAAAGACTGGTAACACTTTCAAATTGCATTTTCACCATGTGCATAAGGCTATAGACTCTCCCCTTTACCACAAGTAGTCCTAACCCTCATCAGCCCGTTGAGCAGCGATGGCTGATCACAAATTCTACTGGAAAAGAAGTATAATCTATCTCGCATACAGCCCCCTTAGGGACCTGGTGACCATCTCTCCACCCAGACATTTGTCAGCTGGCAATAGGTCTTTCTTAGTGGAATATCCCTGATGAAGAGGATCCCACTAAAATTCCACTAAATGCCTTCTGTACCATAGACAATGGAAACAAACATTATGGATGTAGGGACACACGATCCAGATGCAGGTTGGCTAGCCTAGATTACTATGTTTGCCTGGCCGACTGTCAAAGCCACAAACAGCCATGGCTGTGTGGGGGAAAAGCCAACTTCTTCTGTAAGTCATGGGGATGTTAGCATAAAGGGGCTGCCTGATGGAACCCAAACTCCTCATCAATTTCAGTACACAGCATTGGCCATATTACGTATTACATAACAAAAACTGATGGCCCCCAAAGGGGTCTTTAGATCCTCAAATCCTGCATGACCTTTTTAAAATCTGCTAGTGCTCAAAAGGGTGAAAGGAGATTCCCCTATGTGGAGGCCTTTTCCCTCCTTCGCTCACATCCTGAACTATGCTTATCCAATAGATCCTCACCTTCAGCATTCTGCTCCAGAGTCTCTGCTGTCACTCCCACCTCAGCAACCTGATTTCTCCACTACAATTAATAGATCAAAAACCAAAACCTCTGCTGGTTCTCAGACCATTGCCCCATTGCTGAGGTAGCAGGTACTGAGGTACCCCTCCACCCACTCACTCCTCTCTTCTCTTCACCAACTCACTCCTCTCTTCTCCTCACTCCTCTCACTGCCCACACCGGGTCTCACCATGTCCTCTTACCAGCTAACCCAAAGCTCAAAAAAGCTGAGGAGAGCCCTCAGACCCCTATCCAAGATGTAATGAAAATGGCCTTTAAAGTTGCTTTGTCATCACCGAAAACAGTTTACTAAGAATTTAAAGTCCCTCACATGTGTTTTGGGATACTCACTACTGTCTTCCCCTCTGCTCTACCTGTTCTATTGCTCAAGTTTTTGTTGCTAGAAAAATCCCAATCCACTTTCCCATTATTCTTTTACATCTCTCCTTCCTCATTCTCAGATTTACGGAGCTGTTCTCAGCCCCACATTTCCCATCTTTCCCCTCTGTACCAGCCCCACAGAAAAATCTTAACTGACCTTCTCCAGAAGTCTTCACCAAGGCTGAATTTAGGACTTTCAGCAAAAGAGTCCCTATAAAAGATTTCAATGTAGTTAAACTTCCTCTTTTCATGTTTTCCTGTTCTACTTGGTCACTGGCTAAAAAAATCAGCACTCCTAAGCTAGACACCCCCTTACTAGTTTTTCACAAAAATATGTGAACAAGGCCTCTGGCCATGAGCTGGGGCTTCACAGAGATGGCTACATTTCTAAGTTAACGAAGTTAGCAACTGGGGTCTGTGGAAACAGCTGGCAGGGGGATAATAAGAAAGAGAAGAAAAAGCTCTTCCCCTCCCAGGTGTCCTTGAAAAGTTAACTTGCCCAGAACAGAGGAAAAAACAGAAACAAAAACTGCTTTTTTCAACTTCTGCAAACTGTGAGCTTCTGAGCCCCTTCCCTTACATGTTGGGTACAAAATTCTGAAACTACCGAAACTTGGGTTTAGGTGGATTACTTGATTACAACAGAATCAATGCCCTCTGAATCTGGTTGCAACCAATTAGGACTGTGTCCCTGTCTTCAGTGCTATCTTAGGTGCCTTGCCTTGTGCGTCCCTACTACACCATAATTCTATATACTTAAACATTGTTTATGTTTTCATGAAATGGTGAACAGATGTGATTAATTGTGTAATGGTGCAGATGTTTCCCAGAGTGCTCTATCACGACGCAGGTTCATTTGAAGATCAAATAGCGGGGCATACAACCCGGTTCCACTGAAACTATATATCCCTCACTTTAGCCATCCTATTAGGAATAGGAATTGCTGCACTGGTGGGCATGGGAACCACTGCCTTTGTCCATGGGACTCATCAAATGACCCAACAAATGACAGCAATAGACCAAAACTAAGACATTAGAAACCTCCATCAGAGCTTTGCATGAATCTTTAACCTCTCTCTCTGAAGTTGTTTTTCAGAACACTCGACGGTTGGACCTCCTCATCATGAGAGAAGGGGGCCTTTGTGCTGCATTGAGGGAAGAAAGTTGTTTGAATGCTGAGCATACTGGAGTTGTAATAAAATCTAAGAGTAAATTAAAAAGATGCCTTGAAAAGCATCAACGAGACAGAGAGGCCCAAAAAGGGTGGTTTGAGTCTTGGTTCACACAGTCTTCCTGGTTAACTACGTTTTGATCAACCCTGGCCTGTCCAATAATAATCCTCATATTATGGGTAACTATTAAACCCTGTTTTCTCAACCGTGTAATTTCTTTTCTCCAGGCTCAAATTGGACGAGTTAAACTTATGGTAATACCCCACTAGTAGACATAGTAGACCCCCCAATGATCATTTTTATGATTAAAAGTAGCCAGAAGAAGAAGTGGGGAATAAAAGGTTAATAAAATAGGTACTTGTCACTTCCTGTTTTTCTCTATGCTTAACAAAACACTGTTGAAATCTTGAGCAATGCTTGTAAATCTTGTTCCCAGTATGTGCTGTCCCCAACTGCCAAACTGCAGAATGTGCTCCCTCACCTAGTTGCACGCACATCGTCCACTCGCCCTGATCCATCTATTATCTTCCCTCCCTGCCCTCTCCAGGTAAAGTATATAAGCTCTACTTAAGCTATTCTCAGGGCTATATGCTCTATTCAAGTGAGCTCTGAGCACCGGCTTGCTGGACACTCATTAAACCCTTTGCTGTTGCATGAGATAGTCTGTTGGTGGTTTCCTCCTGCGAAGCTCGCCCGACATTTACTATAATGATTTAATGTAGAACAGAACATCCAGTCAAAAAGGGATAGTTGATAGAAATAAGAAGATAGTCAGTACGTATAGGAAGAAGTGTGAGTATAGGATTTGGAACAAAAGTTCTTTAGCTATAGGGTTTCGGTTAGAGAGTGATTGTTAAAGTCAGCAAATTTGAAGAGTCAGTCACAAGGATGAATTGGGGAAAATATGTAGGAAAGCAGAAATAAATAGAGACATTACAAAATCAGGCAAAGTATAAAGTGAGTGATAGGATTAGACATTTTGAACAGGGTTTTGTTTGAATATATAATTTAGGAAAAAACAAATATGTAGTCAACAATAGGATTGACATTTGAGAGCATTAGGCAAATTTCAGTTGGATGAATATTTCTGAGAATAATCTTGTGAATAGTTGATTATAAATCCACATACATGAACATGAATGAATTTAGGGAGTGTACATAAGACACATATATTTCATATTTTGAAAAATCTGGAGAGTACACAGAGACAAAAAAAGTAGCAATATATATGTCAATCAAAATTCATCATAAAATATATATCATCCACAGATCCAAAAATATTCATTTTACTGAACATGGATTTATGTATAATGTTGTTCAACTAGGAAGCTCTCCCATAGTTTGAATATTCAGTACCAACAGGGTTTAGTAGGAGTGATCTCATCTCACAATTTGTATCTGCCAAATCAGCCAAATCACAAGAATGAACGTGTGGTACCAGGTTGGATTCTATGTGTGCATAAAAATACACATGCTGAATAGGCTACAGAGAAAGGGAGACAGGAATTCACATATTTATTAACTTTAAAAATACATGGAGAACTATTTCAACAAACAATTGACTAGATTTGGAACTCCTACTCTATATCATGCAGAAGGCAATTCCAACTATACACCATGCCTCCTCTGAACTGCTTGTATTTCTATTCTGTTTGGGTTATTTTTCTCCATCATATTAGGATTAGTAGACAGAGTCTGGAAGGGAATGGGTTAGTGTCAGGGATTCAGTATTTTGAATGGAAAATAGAAAATTGAATCCAATGTGTATGCAAAAATATGCTATAGAAAAATCTTCCCACTCTCATTCAGAACAATGCCTTGATATTTGCATCGCCTCAAGTAAGACACAATTAGAGGAGAAGAGTTGAAAAATCTGTGAATACCTATCTGGATTGGAAAATGCTCCAGATTTCACATCATTGGAGTTGGTAGAGGAGTTTCTAAAATAAATGGACAGGGTAAACACTCCACAAACATGGAGCTCTGCTGGCCTAATTATTTCTGAGACTGCCTCTGAGGTTGAGCACTTGAAAAATATGCTGTTGTCAGGAGCTTTAGCTTACTTTGTAGTGAGACCATCAAAGCTAGGTCTGCATCTATGTGACCTGGATGACATGGTTACTTATTTTCATATGAAATGAGGCAACAGTGCTGAATTCTCTCTTTGTAGGTAAACTGTGGCCTCTGAGGGCTAAGTGTCTCCCCGTGTGAACTGTGAAGCCATTTGGTCATCCTCTAATTTTCGTGGTATTTTTGCTGCTGCTCTGGGAGTTTGGTATTTGCTTCACAAAATACAACGATTTCAAATGGGACACAGTACTGGAGGGAGTTCTGTCAGGTGTGGGGGGAAGGGTCTGGAGGAGAATGCACCAACCAGTGTTTTATCCCATGTAGCTTGCCCCCTTGACAATCGCAACATGATTCAGAACATTGCCCTGAAACTTTTCCATATAACAAGATGCCTTTACATATAAGGGTCTGCTGGCTGCACCATGTCAGTCACAAGCCATTTGGAATCCAATGGTAGATCCTCATGGCCCTACCACTGATGTTTTATCAAACACCTGCCCACCACTGCTCTGGGCCACTACTCAGCAGGCTCCAACATACTGGTATCTCTGTTCTACACCATTTTCATGAAACCCAGTCAATCAAGGCACTGTCTAGTTTACTCATGATTATCAACAGGACATCCAAACGTTTTCCAGTGCCACCTGGTCATGGGAATTTCAAAAATTTCATGGTATTTATGTAGCCATTTTTCAAAGATGAAGTTGGAGTCACTGTGGGTTTCAATTCATTCAGGAATCATTAAAAGTTGAGGAAGCTCATTTCAAGGAAGCTCTGGAGAACTCTCACAGGCAAGGCTTCTGAAAGAGTGCTCACAAATGTCACATGAAGCCACGTCTATTGCGGTCTACAATGTGAGGCCCATGTGTGTTTTGACTCACAACTCAGCCTGCCAAGTCTTTAAGAATAAAATCATGTTATATACTGGCTGAGATTCCCAGGGCTCTGTTGAAAGCCACCCTGGGCCTAGATCTCAGTTTGCAAGGGCGACTCTCATGCGTGGCCTACTAAAATCCCAACAAAATTCATGGCAATACTTCTCTGAGGTCAGTTCCATAACTCAGTCTCTAAATGGAATCACACCAGAGTTCAAGCCCAGGTGGACACAGTCATTTCTTCCAACCGACACACAAATGACCAAAATTATAACCAAAACACCTCCACATGACACAAATCATCTTCCATGTAGTGACTCTTCCTCACCTCTGGCTGAAGGTTTCCATGAGGGGTGCAGCCAAAGACAGTTTCCAAAATAAGCTCCCTTGCCCCTCATTTGCCTAAAGTCAGGGTGGCCTGGACACCCTTCCTGTGAAATAGGAGTGACCAAATAAGCATGCCTTTAATAATGCTCTATTTCTCCAATTTGAGGCCTACTGATTTTCAGATATAGATTCTTATGTCATTTGGAGTCTTGCGAAAACCCAAGCACCTCTGCAGGGCTTGGAAGAACTAATTTGACCCAAAGAATCCCTATTCTCACTTGATGGAGGTCAGGAACCTAACAGAGGAAGGCAAGTGACTTCATCCACAATGACTGATCTTTTTACAATTATGGTTTTGGATGCACACAAGACATTATTCTTTAGATCCATCAGGTGCTCACAATCTAAGTCACAGCCACACACAAGACCAAGAGGGTAATTCAGCCACATCCCTTACCAAAGCAATTAAGCAAAGAGCCACAGGTGATGCCCATTCATTTCCATTTCAAAACTGTTTTCTTCAGGCTTCACAAAGGTGTGGCCTGAGGCAAAGACCTTCCAGACATTTAGGGCAACAGAACAACAGTTAAGCCAAAGACCAAAAGTAGGGTCTCTCCACTGAGTCTTTGCTGGTCACACTGATATCTGACATTCAGGACAACAGAACAATACGTAAGCAAAAGGCACAAAACATGGTCTCTCCACTGAGATTTTTTGGTCACACTGATATCTGAGTTTTCTGAGAATCTCGCCATTCTCTTCAGCTATCCAGTACATGGCCATGTCACAGAGCTTGGAGGTGATACATATCTTGGAAACAAAACCATGAGCCAATTCTGGAGAGTGGCCAGAATTCAGGAAGAAAACGGGAATTTAGGAAGATAGCATGTGTTGACCATGGATAAGACAAGTTGCAGTCCATTCATTAATTGGCCAGTATGAATTATGGGGAGATTTATACTAGACTAGACATCCATTAATGCATTATCTTTTCAAATGTCTACAACAACGGACACAGTGGGATACACAGTCATAAGAACACTAGTCTTGTCAAACGACTTACTAGAAATAGTCCACTCCAAACCAAACAAACTGACTTTCCTACCTATTCTCAGAACATGAGACAACACCACAAACACACACTCACTTCCCAAAAGGCACCTCCTTCCCCCAAGTAGGTCTGTGACTATCCAGAGTGTCTTCTGACTTGTGGGCCATACTATGTTCTCCGGAAATGGGCTGTCCTCTTTCAGATCTGGTTTCCTTGGCCAACTCTGTGAAGTTGTCAGGAAAATGTGGTGAGCCACTACCTGCTTTCTCAGGAAAGGTCCCTCTTCAGAGCTCTCCTGGCATTTGGCCATCCTCACATGAGTAGGTACCATGAAAGACTGACTTGTCCTTGGAAAATTCAAACAAGTGAGCCCACTGGGACTGGGACAGGGACTGCCTCTGGGTGCCTGGCCACATGGATACCACGTTCAGAGAGTTCCATCACCAAGGAAATGAGGTATGTCACTTTCTTCGGAACTCAATGAGGTCACTGCCTTGGCAACCCCTTTGTCCTAACAGTTGCTTCCAAGGGTCCCATGAGATGGAGCCGGCCCCTACTTCCTGTGACACTTTCACAAGTTAGAATGGAATATCAACGATAGGCAACCGGGAACAGCTCTCCACACAGGCCTGGTTTGGTCAGTCTTCTCTACAATTAAAAGAGAGAGACTGATTCAGACACATCCCTTCGTCCTGACCAGATTTTTTTCCATGGAAGATGACTTTTGCTCACTCAGGTCCTTCATACCTGCCTACAACTTGTCCAGGTATCATTTCTGCTTTGACCTTTGAGGTTCTCAGCAGGTGGAAGGGCCCCTTCTTTCCTGTATTGTAAGAACAACTCCGTCCCTGCTCTTCTGTAAAATGAGATTGAGGGAACAGTTTATGTTTTGGGTTAATAAAAGGTTCGATTTGGGTTAGGAATCATTCTGTGTGATCAATAATAGTGTTGGGGACCTGCGATATTTACAAGAATATAGAGGTGAAATATAAGTTTGAAAACAGAAATCTAGGTATGATTTGAAGCCCAGAAGTGCATTGAGCCCTTGATTGGGATAATTAGCTATGAATTATGTTCTGCAAAAATGTCTCAGATAATTTGATATACAATGGCATAGGACCTTGTACCTTGGATGATTGAATGTAGAAGACAACATACAGTCAAAAAGGGATAGTCAGTAGGATTATGAAGCTAGTTGGTAGGTTTAGGAAGAAGAGTGAGTATTTGATTTGGACCAAATGTTCTTTAGCAATAGGGTTTCGGTTAGAGAGTGAATGTAAATGTCAGCACATATGAAGAGTCAGTCACTATGATGAGCTTGGGAAAATACGTAGAAAAGCAGATATCAATAGAAATTATGAAATCAGGCAAAGTATATAGTGAGTGATAGGATTAGACATTTTCAACCCGGTTGAGTTTGAATATATAATCTTAGGAAGAAAAAAATATGTAGTCACCAATAGGATTGATATTTGAGAGCATTAGGCAACCTGGACATGGATGTTTTTAGTAACCCATGTTCACTTTCCATTTAGGCCTTGGTACAATCATAACTGTGACAATTACATTATTTGTCCAGAATATTACTGTGAAAAAATGTATATGTAGATCAGGTGACATGAGTATTTCTTCCACCATTTCTAGGAGCAATATATTGAAGATGTAAAATTAGTATTGGGGTTACAAAGAGGTGCACCCTGTGTCTATTAATATATAGATAAAGCATGAATAGACCATACAGTGAATAAATAATATAACTTGTTCCAACTTTAAATAATGGATTGAACTGATATCTGAAAAATTACAGAAAATCTTTTATTGATATACAATCATTCATTCCAACCAATTATAACATCTAATGGTAATATTAGTGTTTTGGTTTATCATGAAGAGTGTGTGAGTTTTGCATCAAAAGTGATTATGGAAATCGAAAATAATGTGATTGGAAAGAAGTCTCATAAAAAGACCCGTCTGGAAAACTGGAGGAATACATATGTTGTGAAGCAGGAAGTGATTGAAAGTGAATCAAATGCCTCTCAGTTTGCTAATTTGTGGATGAAATATATATCCTATGATGTGCATAAACTCAAGAAATAGTAATGTACCAATGTTGAATAAAAATGAACGTCAAAATACACATCATGTCCCATAGGAATCTACTTGCATTGATTTTAAACTGGGTCAGTTACTGTAGAAATATTAGGATTCACGTGCATCATTCACCGAATTTAGTTTTCTTTCTTTTTAATTTTTTATTTATGGTTGTTCAAAACATTACATAGTTCTTGATATATTATATTTCACACATTGATTCAAGTGGGTTATGAACTTCCATTTTTACCCCGTATACAGATTGCAGAATCACATCAGTTACACATCTATTGATTCACATATTGCCATACTAGTGTCTGTTGTATTCTGCAGCCTTTCCTATCCTCTACTATCCCCCCTCCCCTCCCCTCTCCTCCCCTCTTCTCTCTCTACCCCCTCAACAGTAATAAATTTTTCCCCTTGTATTATTTTTCCTTTCCCCTCACTTTCTCTTGTATGTAATTTTGTATAACCCTGAGGGTCTCCTTCCATTTCCATGCAATTTCCCTTCTCTCTCCCTTTCCCTTCCACCTCTCATCCCTGTTTAATGTTAATCTTCTTCTCATGCTCTTCGTCCCTACTCTGTTCTTAGTTACTCTCCTTATATCAAAGAAGACATTTGGCATTTGTTTTTTAGGCATTGGCTAGCTGCACTTAGAATTATCTGCTCTAATGTTATCCATTTCCCTGCAAATTCTATGATTTTGTCATTTTTTAAAGCACAGTAATACTCCATTGTGTATAAATGCCACATTTTTTATTCATTCTTCTATTGAAGGGCACCTAGCTTGGTTCCACTGTCTTGCTATTGTGGATTGTGCTGCTATGAACATCAATGTAGCAGTGTCCCTGTAGCATGCTCTTATTAGGTATTTAGGTTTTAGACCGAGAAGGGGAATAACTGGGTCAAATGGTGGTTCCATTCCCAGCTTTCAAGAAATCTCGATACTGCTTTCCCATTTGGCTGCACCAATTTGCAGTCCCACCAGCAATGTACCCGTGTACCTGTTTCCCCACATGCTCGCCAGCACTTGTTTTTGTTTGACTTCATAATGGCTGCCAATCTTTCTGGAGTGAGATGGTATCTTAGGGTGGTTTTGATTCACATTTCTCTGACTGCTGGAGATGGTGAGCATTTTTTTATGTACTTGTTGATTGATTGTATGTCCTCCTCTGAGAAGCGTCTGTTCAGGTCCTTGGCCCATTTGTTGATTGGGTTATTTGTTATCTTATTGACTAATTTTTTGAGTTCTTTGTATACTCTGGATATTAGGGCTCTATCTGAAGTGTGAGGAGGAAAGATTTGTTCCCAGGATGTAGGCTCCCTATTTACCTCCCTTACTGTTTCTTTTGCTGAGAGAAAACTTTTTAGTTTGAGTAAGTCCCATTTGTTGATTCTAGTTATTAACTCTTGTGCTATGGGTGTCCTATTGAAGAATTTAAAGCCCAACCCCACAGTATGTAGATCATAGCCAACTTTTTCTCCTATCAAACACCATGTCTCTGATTTGATATCAAGCTCCTTGATCCATTTTGAGTTAACTTTTGTGCATGGCGAGAGAAAGTGATTCAGTTTCTTTTTGTTAGATATGGATTTCCAGTTTTCCCAGCACCATTTGTTGAACATGCTATCCTTCATCCATTTCATGCTTTTAGCCCCATTATCAAATATAAGATATTTGTATTTTTTTGGATTGGTTTCTGTGTCCTTTATTCTGTACCATTGGTCCACCCACCAGTTTTGGTACCAGTACCATGCTATTTTTGTTACTATTGTTCTGCAGTATAGTTTGAAGTCTGGTATTGCAATACCGCCTGATTCACACTTCCTGCTCGGCATTGTTTTTGCTATTCTGGGTCTTTTATTTTTCCATACGAATTTCATGATCGCTTTCTCTATTTCTACAAGAAATGCCTTTGGGATTTTGATTGGCATTGCATTAAACCTATAGAGAACTTTTGGTAATATCGCCATTTTGATGATGTTAGTTTTGCCTATCTTTGAACAGGGTACATTTTTAGATCTTCAAAGATCTTCCTCTATTTTTCTCTTTAGGGTTCTGTAGTTTTCCTTGTATAAAACTTGCACCTCTTTTGTTAGGTTGATTCCCAATTATTTTTTTTTTAGTATATTGTGAATGGAGTGGTTGTCCTCATTTCCGTTTTAGAGGATTTGTCGCTGATATACAGGAATGCCTTTGATTTATGCGTGTTGATTTTATATCCTGCCAATTTGCTGAATTCATTTATTAGCTCTATTAATTTCTTTGTAGACCTTTTTGGGTCTGCTAGGTTTAGAATCATGTCATCTGCAATAGTGATAATTTAAGTTCTTCTTTTCCTATTTATATGCCTTTAATTTCTTTTGTCTGTCTAATTGCTCTGGCCAGTGTTTCGAGAACTATGTTGAACAGAAGTGGTGAAAGAGGGCATCCCTGTTTTGTTCCAGATTTTAGGGGGAATACCTTCAATTTTACTCCATTCAGAATGATGCTAGCCTGAGGCTTAGCATAGATTGCTTTTACAATATTGAGGTATGTTCCTGTTATCCCTAGTTTTTCTAGAGTTTTGAACATAAAGGGATGCTGTACTTTGTCGAATGCTTTTTCTGCATCTATCGAGATGATCATATGGTTCTTATTTTTAAGTCTATTGATGTGATGAATAACATTTATTGATTTCCATATATTGAACCAGCCTTGCATCCCACGGATGAATCCTACTTGATCATGGTGCACAATTTTTTTGAAATGCTTTTGTATTTGATTCGCCAGAATTTAATTGAGGATTTTTACCTCTAGGTTCATTAGAGATATTGCTCTGTAGTTTTCTTTCTTTGAAGTGACTTTGTCTGGTGTAGGAATCAGGGTGATGTTGATCTCATAGAATGAATTTGGAAGTTCTCCCTCTTTTTCAATTTCCTGAAATAGCTTGAAAAGTATTGGTATTATTTCCTCTTTAAAGGTTTTGTAAAACTCTGCTGTATACCCATCAGGTCCTGGGTTTTTCTTACTTGGAAGTGTTTTGATGGTTTCTTCTATTTCCTCAATTGATATTGGTCTGTTTAGGTTGTCTATGTCCTCCTGACTCAATCTGAGCAGATCATATGACTTAAGAAATTTATCGATGCCTTTAATGTCTTCTATTTTATTAGAGTGTAAAGATTCAAAATAATTTCGGATTATCTTCTGTATTTCTGAAATATCTGTTATGATATTGTCTTTTTCATCCCGTATGCTAGTAATTTGAGTTCTCTCTCTTCTTCTCTTCATTAGGATGGCTAAGGGTCTGTCAATTTCATTTATTTTTTCAAAGAACCAAATGGGTTGACATGTCTGAAGTGCTGGCATGCCGCTGGGCCTGTTCCGCCAGTTAGTTGCAGGTCTGCCTACCTTGCGGGAGCGGGTGGTGGCTCTGCTCTGCCCCTACTGCAATTGGGGTGTCGTGACTACCATGCTGGCAGGTTGCTGGGCCTGTTCCGGGCACGGGCATAGGCTCTGGTCTGCCCCTACTCCAATTGGGTTGACGTGACTACCACGCTGGTCGGCTGCTGTATTTGTTCTGGGCGCGGGAGAAAGCTCTGCTCTGCCACTACTCCAATGGGGTGTCATGTCTACCACGGTGGCAGGCCGCTGGGCCTATTCCGCAGGTCAGTCACAGGTCTGCTTACGTTGCAAGCGCGGGCGGCGGCCTGCTTGGGCCCTACTACAATTTGGGTGACGTGACTACCACGCCAGCAGGTGGCTGGGCCTGATCCAGGCCCGGGCAGCGGCTCTGCTCTGTCCCTATTCCAATTGGGGTGACGTGACTACCATGCCTGTGGGCCTGATGAATCTTCCTCTATGTTTCTAGAGAGAATTACGAAGGCATATAGGAGATATACTCCTTTCGATCCTCATGCAGAGGATCAAAATGCATCTGTCACAATGGCCTTTATTGGGCATGCTGCCCTGGATATTTAAAGAAAGTTACAATGCTTAGATGGATTACACGATATGACTTTGAGAGATTTAGTTAGAGAAGCCGAGAAAGTATACTATAAGACAGAAACTGAGGAAGAGAAGGGAGCAAAGGGAGGATAAAAGAAACAAGAGAAAAACTAAGGAGTTGACTAAGGTCCCGGTCACAAAAACAAAAGGGCCAGAAATTAAGAAACAGGGAGACAGGAAGGGATAACTGGTCCCACGCCAATGGCCACCCCTGACCTCAGATCAATGTGCCTACTGTAAAGAAAGAGGACACGGGGTTCAAGAGTGCCCTAGAAAGAGACAGCCACGCCAGCCAGCCATTCTGACTCATCAGGATGACTATGAAAGTCAGGGCTCAGATCACCTCCCCGAGCTCAGCGTAACTTTTGTAGTAGA
Source organism: Callospermophilus lateralis (assembly GCF_048772815.1). Lineage (NCBI taxonomy): Eukaryota > Metazoa > Chordata > Mammalia > Rodentia > Sciuridae > Callospermophilus > Callospermophilus lateralis. The sequence continues at coordinate 634,525 of NW_027510156.1, forward strand.
GGAGACCCCCGTAAACTTTGAAGTGGATACAGGGGCAATAAACTCAGCCCTTAAGTCCCCATTGGGCCCTCTATCAAAAAAAAGGTCTCTAGTTCAAGGGGCTAATGGCAGTAAATATCGAACTTGGACAACTAAGAGTACCATGGACCTGGGGAAAGGAAAAATCCATCACTCCTTTTAAGTAATCCCAGAATGCCTGGCCAACTTTCTCTGTATGTCATGGAGATGTGAGCATACAGGGGCTTCCAGATGGAACCCAAACTCCTCATCAAATTCAGTACACAGTACTGGCCATATTACCAATTAGATAACCAAAACCGATGGCCACGAGAGGGGTCTCTAGATCCTCAAATTCTGTGTGTCCGTTTTTTTTTTTTTTTTAAAGAGAGGTGAGAGAGAGAGACAGAGAGAATTTTTAATATTTATTTTTTAGTTTTTGGCGGACACGACATCTTTGTTTGTATGTGCTGCTGAGGATCGAACAGGGGCCGCACACATGCCAGGTGAGCGTGCTACATCTTGAGCCACATCCCCAGCACTGTGTGACCTTTTTAACTTCTGCAAGTGCTCAAAAGGGTGAAAGGAGATTCCCCTATGAGCAGGCCTTTTCCATCCTTCGCTCATATCCTGAACTATGCTTATCCAATAGATCCTCACCTTCAGCCTTCTGCTCTAGAGTCTCTGCTGTCACTCCCAACTCAGCAACCTGATTTCTCCCCTCCAATTATTAGATCAAAAACCTAAACCTCTGCCGGTTCTCAGACCATTGCCCCCTTGCTGAGGAAGCAGGTACTAAGGTTCCCATTCACCCACTCACTCCTCTCTTTTCCTGTCCATGCCCCACCGAGTCCCACCAGGTCTTCTTACCAGCTAACCCAAAGCTCAAACGAGCTGAGAAGAGCCCTCAGACTCCTATCCAAGATGTAATGAAAATGGCCTTTAAAGTTGCTTTGTCATCACTGAAAACAGGTTACTAAGAATTTAAAGTCCCTCACATGCATTTTGGTATACTCACTCTTGTCTTCCTCTCTGCTCTAACTGTTCTAGTGCTCAAGGTTTATTGCTAGGAAAATCCCAAACCCCTTTCCCATTATTCTTTTACATCTCTCCTCCCTCATTCTCAGATCCTCGGAGCTGCTGTCAGCCCCACCTTCCCTGCCTTCCCCTTCTGTACCAGGCCCACAGAAAAGTCTTTACTGACTTTCTACAGATGTCTTCACCATGGTTGATTTTAGGACTTTCAGGAAAAGAGTCCCTATAAAAAATGTTCAATGTAGATGAACTTCCTCTTTTAGTGTTGCCTTGTTCTACTTGGCAACTGGCTAAAAAAATCAGCACTCCTAAGCTAGACACCCCATTAATTGTTTTCCACAAAATATGTGAACACGGCCTCTGGCCATGAGCTGGGGCTTTACATAGATGGCTACATTTCTAAGATAAAGAAGTTACAAACTGGGCTCCATGGTAACAGCTGGCAGGGGGGAAAATAAGAAAGGTAAGAACAAGCTCTCCCCCTCCCAGGTGTCCTTGAAACTTTAACTTGCCCAGAACAGAGGAAAAAACAGAAACAGCAACGGCTTTTTTGAACTTCTGCAGACTGTGAACTTCTGAGTCCTTTCCCTTACATGTTGGGTACAAAATTCTGAAACTACCTAAACTTGAGTTTCAGGAGATTAATTGATTACAACAGAAGCAATGCCCTCTGAATCTGGTTGCAACCAAATAGGACGGTTTCCCTGTCTTCGTTGCTATCTTAGGTGCCTTGCCTTGTCCGTCCCTACAACAGCATAATTGTATATAATTAAACATTGTTTACGTTTCAAAGAAATTGTCAACAGATGTGATTAATTGTGTAATGGTGCAGATGTTTCCCCGAGTGCTCAATAATGATGCAGGTTCATTTGAAGATCAAATAGGGGGCATACAACCCATTTCCACTGGGAACATATATCCCTCACTTTAGCCAGCCTAAGAGGAATAGGAGTTGCTGCAGGGGTGGGCACAGGAACCACTGCCCTGGTCCATGGGACACAACAAATGACCCAAGTAGAAGCAGCAATAGACCAAAACTAAGATATTAGATAACTCCATCAGAGTTTTGCATGAATTTTTAACCTCTCTCTATGAAGTTGTTTTACAGAACAGGCGAGTGAAACAAAACACACACACACACACACACACACACACACACACACACACAGAAAAAAAAATCAATATATATGTCAATCAAAATTCATCATAAAATATATATCATCCACAGATTCAAAAATATTCATTTCACTGAACATGGATTTATGTATAATGTTGTTCAACTTGCAAGCTCACCCATAGGTTGAATATTCAGTTCCAATATGGTTTAGTAGGAGTGATCTCTTCTCAGAATTTGTATCTGCCAATTCATCCACCTTACAAGAACGTATTTGTGGTACCAGGTAGGATTCTATATATGCATATAAAAGTACATGTGCTGAATAGGCTACAGAGCAAGGGAGACAGGAATTCACATATTTGTTAACTTAAAAACACATGGAGAACTATTTCAACAAAAAATTGACTAAATTTAACTCCTACTCTGTATCATGCAAAAGGCAAGTCCAAATATACACCATGCCTCCTCTGAACTGCTTGTATTTCTATTCAATTTGTGTTATTTTTCTCCATCCTATTAGGATTAGTAGTCAGAGTCTGATAGGGTATGTGTTAGTGTCAGGGATTCAGTATTTTGAATGGAAAATAGGAAATGGAAATCAATGTGTATGCAAATATGTGCTACACAAAAATCTTCCCACTCTCATCCAGAACAATGCTATAACATTACTTTCGCCTCAAGTAAGGCACAATTAGAGGAGAAGAGTTAGAGAATCTGTGAATACCTATCTGCAATGGAAAATGCTCCAGATTTCACATCTTTGGTGGAGGTAGAGGAGTTTCTAAAAGTAAGGGACAGGGTTAACACTGCACAAACATGGAGCACTGCTGGCCTAAAGATTTTTGAGAATCTGCCTCTGTGGTTGGGCACTTGAAATTTAGGTTGTTGTCAGGAGCTTTAGCTTCTTCTGTAGTGAGACCATCAAAGCTGGGTCTCCATCTCTTTGACCTGAAGGACATGGTTTCTTATTTTGCAATGAACATGAGGCAGCAAGGCTGAATCCTCTCTTTGTAGGTAAACTGTGACCACTCGTGACTAAATGTCTCCCCATGTGGACTGTGAAGCCATTTGATCCTCCCCCACTTTTTGTGGTTTTTTTCCTGCTGCACTGGGAGTTTGGTATTTTCTTCATGAAATACAAGGAGCCCAACTGGGACACAGTGCTGGAGGGAGTTCTGTCACGTGTGGTGGGTCAGAGTCTGCAGGAGAATGCACCAAACACCCTTCTATCCCTCATAGCTTGCCCTATTGCCCCCTTGTCCATATCAACCTGATTCTGAACATTGCCCTGAAACCTCTCCATTTAACAAGATGCCTTTACATATAAGGATCTTCTGGCTGGACCATATCATTCACAAGCCACTTGGAATCCAATGGTAGATCCACATGGCCCTACCACTTATGTTTTATCACACACCTGCCCATGACTGCTCTAGGCCCACTACTCAGCAGACTCCAACGTACTGGCATCTCTGTTCTACACCATTTTCATGAAACCCAGTCAATCAAGGCACTGTCTGGTATACTCATGATCAGCAAAAAGACAGTCAAAGGTTCTCCAGTGCCACCTGGTAATGGGAATTTCAATAATTACATGGTATTCATCTAGCCATTTTTTAAGGATAAAGTTGGAGGCACTGTGGGTTTCAGTTCATTCAGTAACCATTAAATGTTGTGGAAGATAATTTCAATGAAAGCTCTGGAGAACTCTCACAGTCAAGGCTTCCCAAAGAGTGGCCAAAAGGTCACATGAAGCCAGGCCCATTGAGGTCTACAATGTGAGGTCCATGTGTGTTTTGACTCTCAACTATGGCTGCCAAGTATTTCACAATAAAATCATGTGATAACCTGGCTGAGATTTCCAGTGCTCTGTGGAAAACCACACTGGGCCAAGATCTCAGTTTCTAAGGGCGACTCTCATCGGTGGCCTCCTAAAATCCCAACACAATTCATGGAAATACTTCTCTGAGGTCAGTTCCAGAACTCAGTGTCTAAGGAGAATCACACCAGAGTTCAACCCCAGGTGGACCAAGACATTTCTTCCAACCGCCACACAAATGACCACAATTAAAACCAAAACACTCCCACATGGCCCTCATCTTCTTCCATATAGTCACTCATCGTAACCTCAGGCTGGAGGTTTCAATCAGGGGCTCAACCAAAGACAGTGTCCAAATAGGCTCCCTTGCCCCTCATTTGCCTCAAGTCAGGTTGGCCTGGACAACCTTTCTGTGAACCAGGAGTGATCAAATAAGCCTCCCGTTATTACTGCTCTGTTTCTCTAATTTAAGGCCTACTGACTTTCAAGTTTAATTTCTTTATGTGATTTGGAGTCATGGGAAAACCCAAGCACCTCTGCAGGGCTTTGAAGAACTCAGTTGATCCAAAGAATACATATTCTCACTTGATGGAGGTCAGGAACCTAACAGAGGAAGGCGAAAGGCTTCATCCACAATGACTGATCTTTTGGCTATTATGGTTTTAGATGCACACATGGAATCATTTTTTAGATCCATCAGGTGCTGAGAATCGAAGTCACAGCCACATACAAGGCCAAGAGGCTAATTCAGACACATCCCTTTCCAAAGGAATTTAGAATGAGCCACAGGTGATGCCCATTCATTTCCATTTGAAAACTGTTTTCTTCAGGCTTCACAAAGTGGTGGCCTGAGGCAAAGACCTTCCTGATATTCAGGGCAACAGAACAATAGGTAAGCAAAAGGCCAAAAGCAGGGCATATCCACTGAGACTTTCCTGGTCACACTGATATCTGAGTTTTCTGAGATGCTGGCCATTCCCTTCAGCTATCCTATACGTGGCCATGTCACAGACCTTGGAGTTGTTACATATCTTGGACACAAAACTATGAGCCTATTCTGGAGAGTGGCCAGAATTCAGCAGAAAACAGGGACTTAGGAAGGTAGTAGGTATTGCCCATCCATAAGGCAAGCCGCACTCCATTCATAAATTGGGCAGGATGCAAACTGGGAGGCTTTCTTCTAGACAGGACACATCCATTGTTGCATTTTCTTTTCTCATGTCTACAACCACGGACTCAGTGGGATACACAGACATAGAAACACTCATCTTGTCAAACGACTTACTAGAAACAGTTCACTCCAAATCAAAACAACCGCCTTTCCTACCTATTCTCAGGACATGAGACAAAACAACAAATCCACACTCACAAAGGCACCTCCTTCCCTCAAGTAGCTCTGTGACTCTCTGGAGTTTACTCTGACTGGTAGGCCATACAATGTTCCCCCGAAATGGCTTGTCCTCTATCAGATCTGGTTTCCTTGGCTAACTCTGTGAAGTTGTCAGGAAATAGTGGTGAGCCACTACCTGCTTTCTCAGGAAAAGTGCCTCTTCAGAGCTTTCCTGGCATTTGGCTATACTCACATCAGAAGGTACCGAGAAAGACTGACTCTGTCCTTGGAAAATCCAAACAAGTGAGCCCACAGGGACTTGGACTGGGATTGCATCTTGGTGTCTGGGTTCTTGGATAGCAAGTTCAGAGAGTTCCATCACCAAGGAAATGAGGTATGTCACTTTCTTTGGGACTGAATGAGGCCACTGCCTTGGCAACCACTTTGTCCTAACACTTTCTTCCAAGGGTCCCATGAGATGGAGGCTGCCCCTACTTCCTGTGACACTTTCACAAGTTAGAATGGTATATCAACCTTTGGCACCCGTGGACAGCTCTCCACACAGGCCTGGTTTGGTCCATCTTCTCTTGAATGAGAAGAGAGAGGCTGATTCAGGCACATCCCTTCATCCTGACCAGGTTGTTTGTCATGGAAGATGACTTTTGCTCTCTCAGGTCCTTCATACCTGCCTACAACTTTTCCGGGTATCATTTCTGAATGGACCTTTGAGGTTCTCAGCAGGTGGAAGGTCCCCTACTTTCCTGCATTGTAAGAACAACTCCGTTTCTGCTCTTCTGTAAAATGAGATTGAGGGAACAGTGTATATTTAGGGTTAATAACAGGTTTGATTTGGGTTAGGAATCATTCTGTGCGATAAATAATGGTATTGGCAATCTGTGAGATTTACAAGAATGCAGAGGTGAAATATAAGTATGAAAATAAAAATCTAGGTATTATTTGAAGCCCAGAAGGGCATTGGGCCCTTGATTGCGATACTTAACTTTGAATTATGTTCTCTAAAGATGTCTCAGATAATTCAATATACAATGGCATAGGACCTTGTACCTTGGATGATTGAATGTAGAAGAGAACATCCAGTCAAAAAGGAATAGTCGGTAGGTTTAGAAAGATTGTTGGTAGGTTTAGGAAGAAGAGTGATTATAGGATTTAGACCGAAAGTTCTTTAGCAATATGGTTTCGGTTAGAGAGTGAATGTAAATGTCAGCACATATGAAGAGTCAGTCACTATGATGAACTGGGAATATATGTCGAAATGAAAATATCAATAGAGACATTATGAAATCAGGCAAAGTATAAAGTGAGTGATAGGATTAGACATTTTCAACAGGGTTGAGTTTGAATATATAATCTTAGGAAGAAACAAATATGTTGTCACCAATAGGATTGACATTTGAGAGCATTAGGCAACCTGGACATGGATGTTTTCAGTAAACCATGTTCAATTTCCATTTAGGCTTTGGTACATTCATAAGTGTAAACTTTTCATTTTGTGTCCAGAATATTACTGTGATGAAATGTATATAGAGATCAGGTGAAATGAATATTTCTTCCACAATTTCTTGGAGAAATATTTTGAAGTCATATAAATTAGTATTTTGGGTACAAAGAGCTGTACCCTGTGTCTATGAATATAGATTTAATGCATAAATAGACCATACTGTGAATAAATAATAAAACAGGATCCACTTTAAATAATGTATTGAATTGATATCTAAAAATATATAAGAAATCTTATATTGATATGAAGTTAGTTTTCAGTACTAGGAAACAAATATGTATTTCAGGTGGATGAATATTTCTGAAAATGATCTTGTAAAAAGTTGATTATAAATCCACATACATGAACATGAATGAATTTAGAAAGTGTATATAAGACACAAATATTTTATATATTGAAAAATCTGGAGAGTGTGTGTGTATATGTATATATACACACACAAAACCCCCCCACCACACACACACAGATATTAAAAAGTAGCAATATATATGAAAATCAAAATTCATAAGTAAATATATATCATCCACAGATGCAAAAATAATTATTTTACTGAACATGATTTTATGTATAAAGTTGTTGTACTAGCAAGCTCCCCCATACTTTTAATCTTCAGTTCTAACAGCGTTTAAGAGGAGTGATCTCTTCTCACAATTTGTATCTGCCAAGTGAGAAGCCTCACAAAAATGTACCTGGGATACCTGGTAGGATTCAATATGTGCATATAAATATACATATGTGAATAGGCTACAGAGAAAGGGAAACAGGAATTCACATATTTATTATCTTTCAAAACACATGGAGAACTATTTCAATTAAAAATTGACTAGATTTATAACTCCTATCTTATATAATGCAAAAGGCAAGTCCAACTGTACAACATGCCTCCTCTGAACTGCTTGAATTTCTATTCTGTTTGGGTTATTTTTCTCCATTATATTAGAATGAGTTGTCTGAGTCTAATAGGTATGGGTTAGTGTCAGGTATTCAGATTTTTAAAAGGAAAATTGGAAAATGAATCCAATGTGTAAGCAAATATGTGCTGCAGAAATATCCTCCCACTCTCATCTAGAACAATGCCTTGACATTACCTTCGCCCCAAGTAAGACACAATTAGAGGAGAAGAGTTAGAAAATCAGTGAATACATATCTGGGATGGAAATGCTCAAGAGTTCATAACCATGGAGGTGGTAGAGAAGTTTCCAAAAGTAAGGGACAGGGTAAACACAACACAAACAGGGAGCTCGGAGAGCCTAAAAACTTTTTAAGAAACTGCCTCTGAGTTTGGGCACTTGAAATATATATTGTTTTCAGGAGATTTGGCTTCCTTTGTAGTGAGACCATCAAAGCTGGTTCTGCATCTATGTGACCTGAAGGACATGGTTTCTTATTTTCCAATGAACATGAGGCAGCAAGGCTGAATCCTCTCTTTGTAGGTAAACTGTGACCACTGGGGACTAAGTGTCTCCCCGTGTGGACTGTGAAGCCATTTGGTCCTCCTCCACTTTTTGTGGTGTTTTCACTGCTGCACTGGGATCTTGGTATTTGCTTCACGAAATACCAAGAGCTCAACTGGGACACATTGCTGGAGGGAGTTCTGTCACGTGTGGTAGATCAGGGTCTGCAGGAGAATGCACCAACCAGGCTTCTATCCCTCATAGCTTGTCCCATTGCCCCCTTGTCCATATCAACCTATTTTAGAACATTGCCCTGAAACCTCACCATAGAACAAGATGCCTTTACATATAAGGGACTTCTGACTGCACCATGTCAGTCACAATCCATTTGGAATCCAATGGTAAATCCTCATGGCCATACCACTGATGTTTTATCACACACCTGCCCACCACTGCTCTAGGCCCACTACTCAGCAGGCTCCAACTTACTGGCATCTCTGTTCTACACCATTTTCATGAAACCCAGTCAATCAAGGCACTGTCTGGTATACTCATGATCAGCAAGAGGACATCCAAATGTTCTCCAGTGCTACCTGGTCATGGGAACTTCAAAAAATTCATCGTATTCATCAAGCCATTTTTCAAAGATGAAGTTGGAGAAACTGTGGGTTTCAATTTATTCAGGAAACACTAAATGTTGAGGAAGCTCATTTAAATGAAAACTCTGGAGAACTCTCACAGGCAAGGCTTCCCAAAGAGTGGCCAAAAGGTCACATAAAGCCAGGCAGATTGAGGTGTACAATGTGAGGTCTATGTGTGTTTTGACTCTCAACTATGGCTGCAAGTTTTTCACGATTAAATTATGTGATATCCTGGCTGAGATTCCCAGTGCTCTGTGGAAAGCCACATTGGGCCTAGATCTCAGTTTCCAAGGGCAACTCTCATGCGTGGCCTGCTAAAATCCCAATACAATTCATTGCAATACTTCTCTGAGGTCAGTTCCAGAACTCAGTCTCTAAGGGGAATCACACCAGAGTTCAAGCCTAGGTGGACCCAGACATTTCTTCCAACCCCCACACAAATGACCACAATTAATACCAAAACACTCCCACAGGGCCCTCATCTTCTTCCATATAGTCACTCATCATTACCTCTGGCTGGAGGTTTCCATGAGGGGTGCAGCCATAGATAGTGTCCAAAATAAGCTCCCTTGCCCCTCATTTGCCTAAAGTCAGGGTGGCCTGGACACTCTTAATATGAATCAGGAGTGATCAAATAAGCCTGCCATTAATGCTTCTCTGTTTCTCCAATTTGAGACCTACTGATTTTCAGGTATAGAATGTTTATGTGAAATAGAGTCATGAGAAAAGCCAAGCACCTCTGCAGAGATTTCAAGAACTCATTTGACCAAAAGGATCCCTATTCTCATTTGATGGATGTCAGTAACCTAACAGAGGAAGGCGAGAGACTTCATCCGCAATGACTGATCTTTTGGCCATTATGGTTTTGGATGCGCACATGCGATCATTCTTTGGATCCATCAGGTGCTGAGAATCAAAGTCACAGCCACATACAAGGCCAAGAGGCTAATTCAGACACATCCCTTTCCAAAGCAATTAACCAAAGAGCCACAGGTGATGCCCATTCATTTCAAATTTAAAACTGTATTCTTCAGGCTTCACAAAGGGGTGGCCTGAGGCAAAGACCTTCCTGACATTCAGGGAAACAGAACAATAGGTAAGCAAAAGGGCCAAAACAGGTTTTCTCCACTGAGACTTTCCTGGACACACTGATATCTGAGTTTTCTGTGATGATCTCCATTCTCTTCAGCTATCCAGTACACGGCCATGTCACAGAGCTTTTAGGTGGTACATATCTTGGACACAAAACCATGAGCCTATTCTGGAGAGTGGCCAGAATTCAGGAAGAAAACAGGAACTTAGGATGATAGCAGGTGTTGCCCATCGATAAGACAAGGTGCAGTCCATTCATTAATTAGGCAGGATGAATTATGGTAAGATTTATACTAGACAGGACACATCCATAAATTCATTCTCTTTTCTAATGTCTACAACAACGAACACAGTTGGCTACACAAACATGGAAATAATCACCTTGGCAAACGACTTACTAGAAACAGTCCACTTCATTCCAAACAAACCGCCATTCCTACCTATTCTCAGAACATGAGGCAAAACCACCAACCCACACCCACTCCCACAAAGGCACCTCCTTCCCCCAAGTAGGTCTGTGACTATCTGGAGTGTCCTCTAAATGCTCGGTCATACTATATTCCTCCAAAGTGGCCTATCCTCTCTCAGATCTGGTTTCCTTGGCCAACTCTGTGAAGTTGTCAGGAAAAAGTGGTGAGCCACTACCTGCTTTCTCAGAAAAGGTACCTCTTCAGTGCTCTTTTGGCATTTGGCCATCCTCACATCAGTAAGTACCAAGAAATACTGACTCTGTCTTTGGTAAATCCAAACAAGTGAGCCAACTGGGACTGGGACTGGGACTGCCTCTGGGTGCCTGGCCACTTGGATACCAAGTTAAGAGAGTTCCATCACCAAGAAAATGAGGTATGTCACTTTCTTTTGAACTGAATGAGGTCACTGCCTTGGCAACCACTTTGTTCTAACACTTGCTTCCAAGGGTCCCATGAGTTGGAGGCTGCCCCTACTTCCTGTGACACTTTCACAAGTTAGAATGGTATATCAACCATAGGCACCTGGGAACAGCTCTCCACACAGGTCTGTTTTAGTCCATCTTCTCTAAAATAATAAGAGAGAGGCTGATTCAGACACATCCCTTCATGCTGACCAGGTTGTTTGCCATGGAATATGACTTTTGCTCTCTCAGGTCTTTCATACCTCCCTACAACTTCTCCAGGTATTATTTCTGCATGGACATTTGAGCTTTTCAGCAGGTGGAAGGTCCCCTACTTTCCTGTATTTTAAGAACAACTCTGTCCCTGGTCTTCTGTAAAATGAGATTGAGGGAAGAGTGTATGTTTAGGGTTAATAACAGGTTCAATTTGGGTTAGGAATCATTCTGTGCGATGAATAATGGTATTGGGAACCTGCGATATTTACAAGAATACAGAGGTGAAATATAAGTATGGAAACAGTAATCTAGGTATGATTTGAAGAACAGAAGGAAATTGGGTCCTTGACTGCGATACTTAGCTTTGAAGTATGTTCTGTAAACATGTCTCAGATAATTCGATATACAATGGTACAGGACCTTGTACCTTGGAATATTGAATGTAGAAGATAATATCCAGTCAAAAAGGGATAGCCGGCAGGATTAGCAAGATAATCGGCATTTTTAGAAAGAAGAGTGAGTGTATGATTTGGACAAAAAGTTCTTTAGCATTAGGGTTTCCGTTAGATAATGAATGTAAATGTCAGCACATGAGAAGATCAGTCACAATGATGAACTGGGAAAAATATGTAGAAAAGCTGATATATATAAAGAAATTAGGAAATCATGCAAAGTATAAAGTGAGTGTTAGGATTAGACATTTTCAACAGGCTTAATGTTGAATATATAATCTTAGGAAGTAACAAATATGTAGTCACCAATAAGATTGACATTTGAGAGAATTAGGCAACATGGAGATGAATGTTTTTAGTAATAAATTCTGACTTTCTATTTAGGCTTTGGTTCAGTCATAATTGTGAACTTTGAATTTTGTGTCCAGAATATTACTGTTGTAACATGTATATGTAGATCAGGTGACATGAGTATTTCTTCCACCATTTCTGGGATCAATATATTGAATACTTATAAATTAGTATTGGGGGTACAAATAAGTGTACCCTGTGTCTATGAATATAGAGAATATGCATGAATAAACCATATGGTGAATAAATAATATCTCTGGGTCCAACTTTAAATAATGGATTGAATTGACATCTGAAAATATTCAAGGAATCGTATATTGATATACATACATTCATTCCAACCAGTTAGACATCTAGTGGTAATATTAGGGTTATGGTTTATCATGAAAGGTTGTGAGTTTTGCTATAAATGTGATTATGGAAATCGAAAATAATGTGATTGAAAAAAAGTCTCATGAAAAGACCAGTCAAGAAACATGAAGAAATACATGTTTTCTGAAGGAGGAAATGATTGAAAGTGGAACAAATCCCTATTAACTTGTGAACTTGAGGATGAAATACATATCCTATGATGTGCATAAACTGAGGAAATAATACTGTACCAGTGTTGAATAAAAATGAACTTCAAAATACACATCATGACCCATAGAAATCTACTTGCATTGATGTTAAACTGGGTCAGTTGCTGTAGAATTATTAGGATATCTATGCACCATTCACTGAAGTTAGTTTTTAGTACTAGGAAACAAATATGTATTTCAGGTCGGTGAATACTTCTGAGAATAATCTTGTGAAAAGTTGATTACAAATCTAGATACATGACCAAGAATGAATTTAGGGAGTGTATACATGACAAACATATTTCATATTTTGAAAAATCTGTAGAATGAATATATATATATATATATATATATATATATATATATATATATATATATATATATATATAACACAGAGACATTAAATGTAGCAATACATATGCCAATCGAAATTCATCATGAAATATATATCATCCACAGATGCAAAATATTTTATTTACTGAACATGGATTAATGTATAATGTTGTTCACTAGGAAGCTCACACATAGGTTGAATTTTCAGTTCCAACAGCATTTAGGAGGAGTGATCTCTTTTCAAACTTTTTATCTGCCAAGTCAGCAACCTCACAAGAATGTACGTGTAATTTTAGGTAGGATTCTATATGTGCATATAAAATTACATGTGCTGAATAGGCTCCAGAGAAAAGGAGACAGGAATTCACATATTTGTTAACATTAGAAACACATGGAGAACTATTTCAGCAAAAAATTGACTAGATTTATAACTCCTACCATATATAATGCAAAAGGCAAATCCAAATATACACCATGCCTCCTCTGAATTGCTTGTATTTCTATTCTGTTTGGGTTATTTTTCTCCATCATATTAGGATTAGTACTCAGAGTCTAGTAGGATATGTGTTAGTGTAAGGGCTTCAGTATTTCGAGTGGAAAATTGGAAAATGAATTATACTTAGAACACCCACAGAGGTAAAAGAAGACGGAATCACTTCCTCGATCCATGCCTCTCATCTCAAGCCTGTGCCCTGTCCAGACTCTGGCTTGAAACTTGAAAATTGTGCTAACTTTTTAAATTGTGTATTCGCTATGTGGATAAGGCTATAGACTCTCCCTTAGGCCACAAGTAGTCCTAACGCTCATCAGCCTGTTCAGCAGTGATGGCTGATCACAAACCCTACTAGACAAGAAGTATGGTCTATCTCGCATACAGCCCGCTGAGAAAACTGGTGGCCATCCCTCCACCCATACATTTGTCAGCTGTCTATAGGTATTTCCTATTGGGATATCCCTGATGAAGAGGATCCAACTAAAATTCCATTAAATCCCTTCCGTAACATAGATAATGGGAACAAACATAATGGATGTAGGGACACGCGAGCCAGATGCAGGTTGGCTAGCCTAGATTAGTATGTTTGCCCGGAAGACTATCAAAGCCATAAACAGTGACGGCTGTGTGGGGGAATAGCCGACTTCTTCTGTAAGTCATGGGGATGTGAGAATACAGGGGCTGCCTGCTGGAACCGAAACTCCCCACCAAATTCAGTACACAGCATTTGCCGTATTACCAATTGGACAAGCAAAACCTATGGCCCCCAGAGGGGTCTCTAGATCCTAATATTCTGCGTGACCTTTTCAACTTCGACAAGTGCTCAAAAGGGTGGAAGGAAATTCCCCTATGTGTAGGCTTTTTCCCTCCTTTGCTCACATCCTGAACTATGCTTCTCCAATAGATCCTCACCCTCAGCCTTCTGCTCCAGACTCTGCTGTCACTCCCACGTCACCAACCTGATTTCTCCCCTCCAATTACTAGATGAATAACCCAAACCTCGGTTCTCACACCATTGCCCCCTTGCTGAGGTAGCAGGTACTGAGGCACCCCTCCACCCACTCACTCACTCCTCTCTTCTCCTGTCGGTGCCCGCACTGGGTCCCACCAGGTCTTCTTACCAGCTAACCTTAAGCTCAAACCAGGTGAGAAGTGCCCTCAGACAACTATCCAAGATTTAACGAAAATAGTTTTTAAAGTTGCTTTGTCATCACTGAAAACAGGTTACTAATAATTTAAAGTCCCTCACAGGCTCTTAGGGATACTCACTCCCATCTTCCCCTCTGCTCTATCTGTTCTACTGCTCAAGTTTTTCTTGCTAGAAAAATCCCAAACACCTTTCCCATTAATCTTTTACATCTCTCCTTCCTCATACACAGATCCACGTAGCTGCTATCACTTCCCGCCTTCCCCATTGATGCTTTCTCTTTTCTAATGTCTACAACCACAGACACAGTGGGATACACACACATAGAAACACTCACCTTATCAAAGGACTTACTAGAAACAGTTCACTCCAAACCAAACAAACCGCCTTTCCTACCTATTCTCAGAACATGAGACAAAACCACAAACTCACACCCACATCCAAAAAGGCACCTATTTCCTACAAGTAGGTCTGTGATTATCCAGAGTGTCATCTGATTGGTGGGCCATACTCTGTTCCTCCGGAATGGCCAGTCCTGTCTCAAGTCTGGACTCCTTGGCCAATTCTGTGAAGTTGTCAAGAGACAGCGGTGAGCCACTACCTGCTTTCTCAGGAAATGTCTCTCTCCAGAGCTCTCCTGGCATCTTGCCATCCTCACATCAGTAGGTACCAAGAAAGACTGACTTTGTCCTTGATAAATACAAACAAGTGAGACCACAGGGACTGTTACTGGGACTGGCTCTGGGTGCATGGCTTCCTGGATCCCAAGTTCAGACAGTTCCATAACCAAGGAGGTGAGGTGAGGTCACTTCCTTAAGGAACTGAATGAGGTCACTGCCATGGCAACCACTTTGTCCTAACAGTTGCTTCCAAGGGTCCCATGATATGGAGGCTCCCCCTACTTCCTGTGACACTTTCACAAGTTAGAATCGTTTATCATCCATAGGCACCCGGGAACAGCTCTCCACCTAGGTCTTGTTTGGTCCATCTTCTCTACATTAAGAAGAGAGAGGCTGATTCAAACACGTCCCTTCCTCCTGACTAGGTTGTTTGCCATAGAAGATGACTATATCTTCTCCAGGGATCATTTATTTAGGGACCTTTGAGGTTCTCAGCAGGTGGAAGACCCCTACATTCTGTATTGTAAGACCAACTCTGTCCCTGCTCTTTTGTAAATTTAGATTGAGGAAACTGTGTATGGATAGAGTTTATACCAGGTTCAATTTGGGTTAGGAATCATTCTGCAAGATGCATAATGGTATTGGGAACCTGCGATATTCACAAGAATATATAGGTGAAATATAAGTATGAAAACAGAAATCTAGGTAAGATTTGAAGCCCAGAGTGGCATTGGGCCCTTCATTGGGATACTTAGCATTCAATTATGTTCTGCAAAGATGTCTCAGATAAATCAATATACAATGGCATAGGACCTTGTACCTTGGATGATTGAATGTCGAAGAGAACATCCAGTCAAAAAGGCATAGTCAGTAGGATTAAGAAGATAGTCGGTAGGTTTAGAAAGAAGATGAGTATAGAATTTGGACCAAAAGTTCTTTAGCATTAGGGTTTCGGAAAGAGAGTGAATCTAAATGTGAGCACATGTAAAAAGTCAGTCACAATGATGAACTGGGGAAAATATGTCGGAAAGCAGATATCAATAGAGACATTAGGAAATCAGGCAAAGGATAAAGTGAGTGATAGGATTAGACATTTTCCATAGGGTTGAGGTTTAATATATAATCTTAGTAAGAAACAAATATGTAATTACCAATTGGATTGACATTTGATAGCATGAGGCAATATGAACATGGATGCTTTTAGTTATCCTTGCTCAGTTTCCATTTAGGCTTTGGTAGAATCTTAAGTGTGATCTTTGCTTTTTTTGTCCAGAATATTACTGTGATAAAATGTATATGTAGATCAGGTGACCAGAGTATTTCTTCCACCATTTCTTTGAGGAATAATTAGAAGACTTATAAATTAGTGTTGGGGGTACAAAGAGGTGTAACCTGTGTCTATGAATATAGAGATAATGCACAAATAGTCCATACTTTAAATAAATAATATAACTGGATCCACTTTAAATAATGGATTGAATTGATATCTGAAAATATATAGGAAATCATATATTGATATACAATCTTTCATTCCAACCAGTTATACATCTAATGGAAATATTAGTGTTATGGTTTATCATGAAGGGTGTGTGAGTTTTGGTTCAAAAATGATTATGGAAAACAAAAATAATGACTTTGGAAAGAAGTCTCATGAAAAGACCAGCGAAGAAACATGGAGAAACACATGTGTTCTGAAGTAGGAAGTGATTGAAAGTGAAAAAAATGCCTATAAATTCGTGAACTTGTGGATGAAATATATATCCTATGATGTGCATAAACTGAAGAAATAGTCATGTACCAGTGTTGAATAAAAATGAACGTCAAAATACACATCATGTCCCATAGGAATCTACTTGCATTGATGTTTTACTGGATCAGTTACTGTAGAAATATTAGGATTTGTATGCACCATTCACTGAAGTTAGTTGTCAGTACTAGGAAACAAATATGTAGTTCAGGTAGATGAATATTTCTGAGATAATCTTGTGAAATTTTGATTATAAATCCACACATATGAATATGAATGAATTTAGGAAGTGTATAATAAGACACATATATTTCATATTTTGATAAATCTGGAGAGAGTGTGTGTGGGTGTGTATACACACACACACACATACACACACACACACACACACAACCAGATATTAAAAACTAGCAATATATATGCCAACCAAATTCATCATGAAATATATATCATAAAGATCCAAAAATATACTTTTTACTGAACATGGGTTTATGTATAGTTTTGTTCTACTGGGAAGCTCACCCATAGGTTGAATTTTTAGTTCCAACACCGTTTAGGAAGAGTGATCTCTTCTCACACTTTGTATCTGCCAAGTCATGTAACTCACAAGAATGTACGTGTGATACCAGGTAGGATTCTATTTGTGCATATAAAAATACATGTGCTGAATAGGCTTCAGAGAAAAGGAGACAGTAATTCACATATTTGTTAACTTTTAAAACCCATGGAGAACTATTTCAATTAAAAATTGACTAGATTTATAACACCTACCCTTTCTCATGCAAAAGGCAATTCCAACTCTGAACTGCATGTATTTAAATACTCTTTGGGTTATTTTTCTCTATCTTATTAGGATTAGTAGTTAGAGTCTAGTAGAATATGCATTAGTTTCAGGTATTCAGAAATTCGAATGGAAAATAGGAAAATTAATCCAATATGTATGCAAATATGTGCTACAAAAATTCTTCCCACTCTCATCCAGAACAATGCCTTGACATTACCTTCGCCCCAAGTAAGACACATTTAGAGGACAAGAGTTACAAAATCTGTGATTACATTTCTGGAAATGAAAATGCTCAGGAGTGCACAAACTTGGAGGTGGTATAGGAGTTTCTAAAAGTAAGGACAGGGTACACACTCCACAAACATAAAGCTCTGCCAGCCTAAAAATTTGAGAAACTGCCACTGAGGTTGTGCACTTGAAATACATTTTGTTGTCAGGAGATTAGCTTCCTTTGCAGTGAGACCCTCAAAGCTGGGTCTGCATCTATGAGACCTGGAGGACATAGTTTCTTATTTTCCAATGAACACTTTTCAGCAGTGCTGAAGTCTCTCTTTGTAGGATAACTGTGGCCACTGGGGCTTAGTGTCTCCCCATGTGGAATGTGAAGCCAAATGGTCATCCTCCACTTTATGTGGTGTTTCCTGCTGCTGCACTGGGAGTTTGGTATTTGCTTCACGAAATACAAGGAGTTCAACTGGGACACAGTGCTGTAGGGAGTTATGTCAAGTGTGGTGGGTCAGGGTCTGCAAGAAAATGCACCATCCAGGCTTCTATCCCACAAAGCTTGCCCCCTTGTCCATAGCAACATGATTCTGAACATGGTCCTGAAACCTCTCCGTATAACAAGATGCCATTACAAATAAGGGTCTGCTGGCTGCACCATGTCAGTCAGAAGCCATTTGAAAGCCAATGGCAGATATACATTGCCCCACCACAGATATTTTATCACACACCTGCCCACCACTGCTCTACGCCCACTACTTAGAAGGCTCCAACTTACTGGCATCCCTGTTCTAAACAATTTTCATGTAACCCTGTCAATCAAGGTACTGTCTGGTACACTCATGATAAGCAACAGGACATGGAAAGGTTCTCCAGTGCCACCTGGTCATGGGAATTTCAAAAATTTTATGATTTTTATCTAGCCATTATTCAAGGATGACGTTGGAGGCCCTGTGGTTTTCAATTATTCAGAAACCATTGAATGTTGAGAAAGCTAATTTCAATGCAAATTCTGGAGAACTCTCACAGGCAAGGCTTTCCAAAAAGTGGACAAAAGGTCACTTGAAGCCTGGATCATTTAGGTCTACAATGTGAGTTCCTGTGTGTTTTGACTCTCACCTAGGGCTGCCAGCCTTTCAGAATAAAATCATGTGATATCCAGGCTGAGATTCCCAGTTCTTTGTGGAAAGCCACCCTGGGTCTAGATTTCAGTTTCCAATGGTGACTCTCATGCGTGGCCTCCTAAAATCCCAACATAATTCATTGCAATACTTCTCTGAGGTCAGTTCCAGAACTCAGTCTCTAAGGGGAATCACACCAGAGTTCAAGCCCAGTGGACCCAGTCATCTCTTCCAACCACCACAAAAATGACCACAATTAAAACTAAAATACTCTCACATTGCCCTCATCTTCTTCCATATAGACACTCATCATAACCTTGGCTGGAAGTTTCCATAAAGTGCTCAGCCCAAGACAGTGTCAAAATAATCTTCCTTGCCCCTCATTTGTCAAAGTCAGGGTTTTCTGGACACCGTTCCTGTGAACCAGGACTGATCCAAGAGGCCTGCCATTAATACTGCTCTGCTTCTCCAATTTGCGGCATTCTGACTGTAGGTTATAGATTCTTTGTGTAAAATTTAGTCAAGAGAAAACCCAAGAACCTATGCACTACCCCCTGCAGGGCTTTGAAGAACTCATTTGACCCAAAGGATCCCTATTCTCACTTGATGGAGGTCAGGAACCTTACAGAGGTAGGCTAAGGACTTAATCCACAATGACTGCTCTTTTGGACATTTTGGTTTTGGATGCACACATGGGATCTTTCTTTAGATCCATCAGGTGCACCCACCATTGCTCTAGGCCCCCTACTAAGCAGGATGCTACTTTCTGGAATCTCTGTTAAACACCATTTTCATGAAAACCAGTCAATCAAGTCACTGTCTGGTATACTCATTGTTGGGAAAAGTATAAACGTCAGCCATACCCCAGAGAAATTCCCCAACATGGCGCCTAAGGACTTCTTCTTCCTACCTTCTTCTTTTCTGCAGTGGCGCAAAAATTTCCCGCTGGTGTGAACTCTCCCGCCGGCGCCATTTTCAAATCTTTCTGGTGGGGAACCTGAGCCCCAATAAGAACTGACTGATTCCAGGGCTCTGGAGCTGATATCTGAAAGACCTTGCCAATAAACGGGTTGCCTGCCATTTATCTAAGCCCTTCCATCTCCCCCTTAGTTCTATATTAGCACACGGCTATTTGCAATGAAATTGGAATTCTCCTGGTGAAGTGTCTTTGCGTGGGGAGTTCTTTCATTCTGGTGCCCCGTGTAAGGATACGGGTGAGCTCTTTCCAACAAGAGCCCCGTCCCCCGCTCCGCAGAGACACTCCGCACTGGTCCACTCTTTTCAGACACTGGCTTCCTGCACTCACCACTGATCTGATGTAGGTAAGCCTCCCCTGACCCTGGCTCGCCAACTCCCTTTGGTCTACCGCTGGTTTTGTGACTGTGATCCTCCAGCACACTCCAGACGCCCAGTAGGGGGGAGGGAATTCCTCCCACTAAGACCTTTACTGGTGCAGTGGACCCTCTGGTGATCCGTTTCCCTTTGGGGCGTGAGGCTTCTGAGTTTACAGGAGAGGCTCTGTGGTTTTTCCTCCTCCACTGCCGCTGCCGCTCCTGGCTAAAGTTGCTGTTTCCTGTGGGGCTGCTGTGTCTGGCTGAAGCTGCCTCTCTGCTCGGGGAAAACTGAACTCCCGGCCTGGAACTGCATTCTGCCAGAGCCAGAGTTCTGTTTTCATTACTGGATACTTCCGCTGCGGTCGAAAACTTTCCTGACTTCAGGTTGCCCATAGCTCCAACCCCATTGGGTCTCACAGATTGCACTTCACTGGTGACAACCAGGTAGTGCCCTCTGTATTTTCTTGCGATGGCTGGTCATTTTGGGGATGCCCACCTGACCCCCGTTCACCCTGAGCTTCCTGGAAGCCATTCCAGCCCGGGTATTCTCTTTGTCTTTCTCGCTTACTCTTATTCTCTCTCTCTCTCTCTCTCACTCTCTCTCTCTCTCTCTCTCTCTCTCTCTCTCTCTCTCTCTCTCTCTCTCTTTCTCTCTCTTCCATCTCTCCCTGTGACTATGGGCATCTCTTCGTCTGTACCTGAAGCCTCACCTCTCAAATGTTTAATTAAAAATCTGGCCACACTCTCCCTCACACCAGACATCAACCCAAACTTCTAATCAAATGCTGTACCCATGATTGGCCTACATATCCACTGGATAATGGCAATCATTGGCCTTCAGAAGGCTCCTTAGATCCAAACCTCCTCCGGGACCTTTTTAACTACTGCCAACGTCTGAAAAAGTGGATGGAGATTCCCTGTGTTGACGGTTTTAGCCTTCTCTCACAGCACCCTGCTCTCTGATCCTCCTGCCCTCCCTCTCAGGTCCTCCTTGCTTGCAAACCCCTCTCATCCCCTACTTCTACTCCTGACTTCGCAGATTCTTCCTCATTCAACCCAGCAGATGAACCCCCACCATATCCCCCAGCCCCATCTGCCCCTTCTCTCCCGCTATACCCTCCTCTTCCTCTGCCTGATTCAATGGATCATCAGCCTTCTGTTTCATCCCCCTCCCCTCCGCCCTCTTCTGCCTGCTCCACCTCCTCCTCCTCCTCAGAGATACTCCCTTTCCCTCCCTCTCCTTCCTGTCCACTGCCTGCCTCTTTCAGTCCTCCTGTTACTAGGTCTAAGGGACTCCTTCCCACCCCCAAGACAATTGCACCCCTTCGTTAGGTAGCTGGTCCAGAGGGTGTCATTAGAGTCCACGTGCCTTTCTCCATGCTGGACATTACTCAGCTAGAGAGGAATTTAGGCTCATTCACCACTGACCCCACCACTTACATTCGGGAGTTTCAATGGGTCCTGCAAGCATATAGCCTCACTCATCATGACATCTACATGCTCTTGGCCAATGCACTTCTCCCCGAGGAAAGGCGACGGGTCTGGGAGCTAGCCCAAGCCCATGCTGATGAAAATCATAGGACCAATCCTAACAACCCCACGGGCCCTCATGCTGTCCCAGAGCAGGATCCCCTATAGGATTACAACACCCCTGAAGGCTTACAGTCTCGTGACATTTTTACATCCTGCCTCTTGGCGGGCCTGAAAAAGGCCATTCGCAAGGCTGTTAACTTTCAAAAGGTGCAGGAGGTCATTCAAAAGAAAGAGGAAACACCTTCAGAATTCCTGGATAGACTAACCAAGGCCCTTCAACAGTACACAAACCTCGACCCAGAAACCCCTGATGGCCATCATGTCGTAATGACATATTTTCTGGCCCAAAGCTACCCTGACATTAAAGCCAAGCTTAAAATGCTTGAACAGGGCCCTGCTACTCCTCAGACCGAAATTTTCACTGTTGCTTTCAAGGTTTTTCATGGTAGAGAGGATGAAAGTGAACGCTGTAGGCAGAGGGCTGTAAATGCCAAATTCCAAATGTTGCCCCAGCTCATTCAGAGAAGGCCATCACCATGCCGTCCCAATAAGACACCCCCTGGAGCTTGCTTCAAATGTGATAGGGAGGGACATTGGGCCAGGGATTGTCCTTCACTGAGGACACCCTCCAACCCCTGCCCAAAATGCCATCAAAGGGGACACTGGGGGGCAGACTGCCCAACAACCTGGAAGGAAGGTTGGTCAGCTGCCCGGCAACCCCAGCCTCTCCTGGGCTTGGCAGAGGAGGATTGATGGAGCCCTGGGCCTTCCCTTCGAC
Source organism: Callospermophilus lateralis (assembly GCF_048772815.1). NCBI lineage: Eukaryota > Metazoa > Chordata > Mammalia > Rodentia > Sciuridae > Callospermophilus > Callospermophilus lateralis. The sequence continues at coordinate 657,031 of NW_027510156.1, forward strand.
TATTACCATCAAGAAGCAAGAGCCTAGGGTCACCTTCCTTGTGGATGGACGCTTCATTACTTTCCTCTTGGATACTGGTGCCACTTTTTGGGTCTTGAGGGAGTATTGGGGTCCTTCCACACCCTCATAAACTCCTATTGTCGGGGTTGGAGGTAAACAGATTTTCCCTCTAAAAACTCCCCCCCCCCCTTATCATGTTATATGCAGGGATCCCTTTTGTCCTTCACACACTCCTTTCTCATTATGAGCCATTGCCCCATTCCCCTTCTGGGAAGGGACATACTCTCAATATTAAAAGTCACCATTCACATATCACCCCACACCTCTCCTACCTCTCATTTCCTCATGATGTTCCTAGGGGCAGATACACCTCCTTCATGCACTCTCCCACGACTATCTAAACCAGTTAACCCTGATGTTTGGGACACAACTACACACTCTATGGCTAAATGCAATCCTATTCATATTTTCTTACGGGACCCTTCAAGATATATTAGTCAACCACAATATCCACTCACAACCACAGCCCTCCTCAGATTAGAACCCATCATCCAGTATTTATTATGAAAGGGGTATCTTAGGCCTACACACTCTCCTTTCAATACACCCATTCTGGCAGTTAAGAAACCTAATGGGTCCTACAGGCGGGTTCAAGACTTCGCCTTGTCAACTCCTTTGTGGTTCCCATCCACCCGCTAGTGCCCAACCCTTACACCCTCCTCTCTCAGATCCCTGCCACTACTACCCACTTCTCGGTCCTAGATTTAAAAGATGCATTCTATTCTATTCCCTCGTCCTCAGAATCTCAGGATATCTTTGCTTTTACGTCGACTGACCCTCATACCCGCCATTCTCGTCAGCTTACATGGACTGTCCTCCCACAGGGATTAAGGGATAGCCCCCATCTCTTTGGCCAATTTCTTGCCCAGGACCTCACATCATTTCACCCGACCTGTCCTGACTCTACTATCTTCAATATGTCGATGACCTTCTTCTATGTAGTCCCTCCTGGGAACATTCTCAATCCCACACCACACAGCTTCTTAATTTCCTAGCAGACAAGGGATATAGGGTGTCTCCCCACAAGGCCCAGGTTTCCCAGTTTTCTGTCACCTATCTTGGTTTTCACCTTACACCTGGTAGAAAGGAAATAACACTGGATAGGAGGCAACTCCTCTCTGTCTTCCAGTGCCCCATACAAAAGCCAAAATACTATCATTCCTAGGACTAGTAGGATATTTTAGGGCCTGGATCCCAAATTATTCTCTTCTAGCCAAACCCCTGTATGACCTAGCAAAGGGACCCCCTAGTGAATCTCTTGCCTCCTCCCCCAACTACCAATTCCGCAGGCTTCAGCAACTCTTCTTAAAGGCACCTGCCCTTCACCTTCCTGATTTCTCAAGACCATTTCATCTATATGTCCATGAAAATGGGGGGCAAGTATTTGGGGTCTTAGGTCAAAACTTTGGGCTTACGTTTGCAACTGTGGCATATTTGTTCAAGGAACTAGACCCTACCATCCGTGGGTGGGCCCCTTGCTTAAGAGCTCTGGCTGCTGGACAAGTTATACACAAAGAAGCCTCTAAGCTGACTTTTGGGGCCCCTTTAACTATCCACTCCCCACATCACTTGAAGAATCTTTTAACTTATAAGAGCCTTCAAACCCTTCAACCATCCAGAGTTCTGTAGCTCCTCACTTCCTTTTTGGAAAACCCTAATATTACTTTTCTCCCCTGCTCTTTACTAAACCCTGCCTCACTGCTCCAATGACTCCCTCGTCTAATATACCAACTCATTATTGCTTAGAAACCTCAGATGATTTTCTCCCCTGTCATTCTTCCATTTCTGAGGGACCACTCACTAAGCCTGACCTTATCTGGTTCACTGACGGCAGTTCCTTTAGGCAGAATGGCACTCATTACTCTTGATATGCTGTAGTTTGAGCCACTGAGATTATAGAGGCCAAAGCTCTGCTTTCAGGAACTACCAACCAGCAGGCTGAACTTATAGAAACCACTCTTGCCTACCTTCTAGCACAAGGCAAATCCCTCACCCTTTATACTGACTCAAAATATGTCTTCCATATCTTATTATCCCATGCTGCAATATGGAAGGAGCGAGGCCTACTTACCACCAAAGGTAATGCAATCACTAATTCGGCTCTAATAACCAATCTGATAGAGGCCTCCCACTTACCAACTAGTTGGGAGTTTTCCATTGTAGGTTCTATCAGAAGGACGGCTCTCTTATCACTGAGGGCAATGCCAAAGCTGACCAGGAGGCACGAATGGCTGCTACCACTACCAATTATGACCCCCCTGGGGGACATATAATGACCACTTTAGACAGCTCATCTGAAGACACTACTTCTTCCAGTAAGAACAAGGATCTTTTCAAGTTCCTTCATACTCTATTCCATTCCAATTCTCAGTCTTTGACCCTGTTTTTACAGAGCTTCTTCTCCCTCACTCCCTCTGACAAAGCCATGGTACATAATATAGCCTCTAATTGTCAGATCTGTAAGTGGACCAACCCTCATACTCCTTTAAGGCCCAAACCTGTCCCTTCCCACCAAGCCTGGGGACACATTCCCGCTGCTGCCTGGCAGGTAGACTTCACCAACATGCCCACAGTACGGCACAGTAAATACCTCCTTGTTTTCGTGGTCACTTTCTCTGGTTGGGTTGAGGCATTTCCCACTTCCAAAGAAAAGGCTTCCACTGTAGCTTCAATCTTTCTGACAGACATCATCCCCAGGTTTGGTATGCCCACTTCCCTACAATCTGACAATGGTCCTGAGTTTATTTCTAGGATCACACAAAAGGTCTCTCAAGCTCTCTCCTTCAAGTGGCATCTCCACTGTCTATATTACCCCCAGGCTTCAGGGAAAGTGGAAAGGATAAATCATACTCTAAAGGAAGTCCTTACCAAATTGACAATGGAATTAAACTTAGACTGGGTCAAACTCCTTCCCTTGGCTTTGCTTCGAATCAGAGCTCTCCCTATGAAACCATCTTTACTTTTGAGGTAATGATGAAAGACCTATTATACCCCCAGGGTTGGTCATTTCACAAGAACCTCTCACCCGAGATTTGTCTTTGCCTGTCTTGTTTCATCTCCGCTCAGAACTCTGGAAATATCAGGACTGCCTTCTTCCAGACCCAGTCTCCTATCCAAACACTCCTCCCTTAACACCTGGGAGTCTAGTCTATTATAATACCCTAGAGGAGAAAGGGCCTCTTTCTCCAAAATGGGAAAGACCCTATCCTGTCATTCTCTGTACCCCCACCGCTGCCAAACTCTCCTTACCAGACAACCGTCTCACTCCCTGGATTCACATTTCTAGGTTGAAGCCATATCACCAGGAGTCTCCACATGCTGACGACAGGACCACCCCAGAGGAACTCCAAGAATCACCTCTTGAACCTCCCCTTTACTCCTGCTCTCCACACCCATCTCGCCCATTTAAGTTGCTGCTAACATGGTGTTATCCTCAGCCCGATTCCTCTTAAAGAAGGCACAATGAGCTCTCCCAACAGCCTAGTCTTCTCTCTCTGCTTGTTTTTTGTGCTCTGCTTATTTTCTGTGCTCTGTTGGGACTGGTCTTTACCCTCCTCTCCTACCATGTATTTATTCACTCTTCGGGAACGATACTCAGAACATGGGATGCAGAAGGTCCTCGCAGTGGATGCAACTACTTGCTTCATCCACAACTGCACCTCTATTTCCCTAAAATTGTTACTTTCAAGGACCTTCATCCCTGGTAGCTGGAGCTGGCCTTTCATTTGCTTCCTTTTTGATCAAACCAAAGACTATTGTCATTGGTGGCCTGAGATATATAATGGGTGCCCCTATAGGTCATGCAGGTTCTATGATGAATGTGGTAGCTATTCTTACCACTCACTTGGTTACCCTGAAGGGTGGACTTCTAGTTACCTAAAGTGGCATAAAGGCTCTTAATCTGATAACAATGGATGGTATACTTTAGATATACCTCACCCCAAGGCCAAACGTTGGGAATATGTTGAGTTTGCTGTCTATGCTCGGACAACCTCAGCCAGACCCACAGGGTGGATGACTGTTGGCTGCACCCTGATTACGCCACCTAAGGCAACCATCCAGTTAGTTGAACACATTAAGGAGTCAGAATCAAAACTTCGAGATCTTATCCATAGCTCATCCAAAGAGGATTCAGAGCCTTCAACCCCCTCAGGTCCCCCTCTCTCATGGCTCAATTTGCTACACCAAACTCTTCGATTATTAAACTCCACCCCTCTTTCACTGCCTACTTCTCAGTGCTTTCTCTTTTCTTCACTTAGTCGTCCACTTCTATCAGCCGTCCCATTAGCAGCAGAAAATATTTCAGCAAAAACCTACAATTTCTCTAAGATAGGAAAACCCGTACATGTGACACGTATCCACTGTGGGAAAGTTATTCCACCAATACTTCATTTCATTTCATCTGTTTCCACCTGACAATAATGAATCCTTTACCCATTTGTTCCTTGAGCCATAGCACCCCATAGAGCCCTGCGTTTATGCAACCTGGACATATTCTCTGGTGTAACGGGTTTTTAAGTACCTCAACGATCAATGTCTCTGGCACCTCTTTCTTGGTTACTGTAGTTCCTCAGCTGTCTTTGTATACTCCCACGGAATTCCGACAGTTGGCCCTACCTTCCCGCACCCGTAGGGCAGTCTTTCTGCCGGTTCTGGTAGGCCTCACTTTAACAACCTCAGTGGCGAGTCTTGGACTCTCTGGTGGAGCTATAGATATTGCTCCATGGGCATCCAATGACCTGCAACAAAAACTGCAGGAAGCACTCTATACCACTGCTGAGTCTCTGGGCTCCTTGCAGTGGCAGGTTACTTCATTGGCACAAGTGGCTTTACAGAACCAAAGGGCAATTGATATTCTCATTGCAGAAAAAGGGGGTACTTGCCTGTTCCTCAGAGAGGAATGTTGCTATTATGTTAATGAATCTGGGCTAATAGAAAAAATGTTGTTAAATTGTAGGAATTATCGACACAATTTCTCAAACCTATTTCCTCCAATCCCATAAAGGGGTTCTTCCAATCCTCTCTTGCCATGTACTTAATACCTATCTTGGGGCCCCTTATTGGGATGCTCCTTTTTTGTGCTCTCTTGCCCTACATAATGAACTTCCTTCAAACCCAACTGCAAAAAATTTCTATTCAAACTTTCAACCAGCTGTTGCTTAGGCACTACCAGCCTCTGATGAGTGATGAACCACCAACATCTCCAAGAGAACAGTTCACTCAGTGCTGAAGCTCACTAACAGGCATGATGGAATGCAACGGACATCAGACAGCGGGAAACAATGAGCTCGGAGAACCTCTTAATCTACCATGCTGAATTAATGAGTCTTTATGTCCTTCTAAGCTTCCTCATGGCCGTTGGCCTCTTCTCTGTCAATCCACCAACAGGAAACTTCTGCCAAAAATTGAACTTTGCTTTATTTTTTATCTTAATTCTGTTTTTATTCGCTATGATCTTCTTCAGGTGCTGGTGACGCCATGTCCAGGCAACGCTTCCAGTATTTCCCAGAGTCTCTGTAACACTACAAGTGACTGATACCAACAATCTCCTCCATCGAGGACTGGTTCCATGCCATCAACAACTTGTGGCTTCAGGGAACTTTCATAGACTTCACCACTATGGAAGTAGCTGTCTGTAGCCACTGGGTTTTCTTTCTGGCTGCCATGATATCCCCAGACCTGCCCCTCAAGAATTCCTCCACTTCCTTTTCTAGGCCAAACAGCGCCCCCAAACAGCAGGAAGCAGCCGGATCTGACCAGCGACAACACACTTCCTAAGAAAACAAAAAGGGAGGAATGTTGGGAAAAGTATAAAAGGCAGCCATACCCCAGAGAAAAAAACCCAACATGGCGCCTAAGGACTTCTTCTTCCTACCTTCTTCTTTTCTGCAAAATTACATCCACACCTACAAAGGCACCTCCTTTCCCCACGAAACTCTGTGACTATCCAGAGTGTCTTCTGACTGGTGGACCATAGTATGTTTTCCCAAAATGGCCTGTCTTGTCTCAGATCTGCTCTTCTTTACCAACTCTGTGAAATTTTCAGGAGCCAGTGGTCAACCACTACCTACTTTCTCAGGAAAGGCCCCTATTCAGTGCTCTCCTGGTATTTGGCCATTCTCGTATCTTAAGGTACCAAGAAAGACTAACACTCTCCTTGGTAAATCCAAACAAGTTAAACCCCTGGGACTGAGACTGGACTGGCTCCGGGTGCCTGGCTTCCTGGATCCCAAGATCAGAGACTTCCATCACCAAGGAAGTGAGGTAGGTCAATGCTTCAGGAACTGAATGAGGTCACTGCCTTGGCAACCACTTTGTCCTAACAGTTGCTTTCAAGAGTCCCATGATATGGAGGCTGCCCCTACTTCCTGTGAAATTTTCACAAGTTAGAATGGTATATAAACCATGGGCACCCGGGAACAGCTCTCCACCTAGGACTGGTTTGGACCATCTTCTCTACATTAAGAAGAGAGAGGCTGATTCATACACATCCCTTCATGCTGACAAGGTTGTTTGCCATAGAAAATGACTTTTCTCTCTCAGGTCTTTCAGAGCTGCCTACATCTTCTCAAGGGATCATTTCTGCATGGACCTTTGATGTTCTCAACAGGTGGAAGATCCCCTACATTCATGTATTGTAAGACCAACTCTGTCCCTGCTCTTCTGTAAAGTTAGATTGAGGGAACAGTGTATGGTTAGGGTTAATAACATGCTTAATTTGGGTTAGGAATCTTTCTGCACGACGAATAATGGTATTGGAAAACTATGATATTTACAAGAATATATAGGTGAAATATAAGTATAAAAACAGAAATCCAGGGAAGATATGAATCCCAGGAGGGCATTGCACCCTTAATTGGCATGCTTAGCTTTGAATTATGTTCTGCACAAATGTCTCAGATAAATCGATGTACAATGGCATAGGACCTTGTACCTTGGATGATTTAATGTCGAAGAGAACATCTACTCAAAATGGGATAGTAGGTAGAAATAGGAAGATGGTCGGTATGTTTAGAAAGAAGGGTGAGTAAAGGATTTAGACCAAAACTTCTTAAGCAATAGGGTTTTGGTTAGAGAGTGAACTAAAATGTCAGCACACGTGAAGTGTCAGTCACAATAAGGAACAGGGGAAAATATGTAGAAAAGCAGATCTAAATAGAGACATTACTAAATCAGGCAAACTATAAAATGAGTGATAGGATTACACATTTTCAACAGGCTTGAGGTTGAATATATAATCTTAGGAAGAAAAAAATATGTAGTCACCAATAGAATTGATATTTGAGAGCATTAGGCAACCTGGACATGGAAGTTTTTAGTAATCCATGCTCAGTTTCCATTTAGGCTTTGGTACAATCTTAAGGGTGACTTTTGTTTTTTTTTTTTTTTGTCCAGAATATTACTGTGATAAAATTTATATGTAGATCTCGTGACATGAGTATTTCTTCCACCATTTCTATTAGGAATATTTTGAAGATGTATTAATTAGTATTGAAGGTAAAATAGGTGTACCCCTTGTCTATGAATATAGAGATAATGCATGAATAGACCATACAGTTAATAAACAATATAACTGATTCCACTTTAAATAATTGATTGAATTGATAACTGAAAATACATAAGAAATCATATCTTGATATAAAATCATTCATAACAACTAGTTATACTTCTAATTGTAATATTAGTGTTATGGTTTTACATGAAGAGTGTGTGAGTTTTTCTTCAAAAGTGATTATGGAAATCAAAAATAATGTGTTTGGAAAGAAGTTTCATGAAAAGACCAGTCAAGAAACATGGAGGAATACATGTTTTTTGAAGCAGGAAGTGATTGAAAGTGAAATTAATGCCTATAAATTTGTGAACTTGTGGATGAAATATATATACTATAATGTGCATAAACTTAAGAAATAGTAATGTACCAGTGTTGAATGTAAACGAACTTCAAAATACATATCATGTCCCATAAGAATCTACTTGCATTGATGTTAAACTGGGTCAGTTACCGTAGAAATATTAGGAGTTATATGCAGCATTCAATGAAGTTAGTTTTCAGTACTAGGAAAAAAATATGTATTTCAGGTGAATGAATATTTCTGAGAATTATCTTGTGAAAAGTTTATTATAAATCCACATACATGAACATGAATGAATTTATGGAGTGTATAATAAGACACATATATTTAATATTTTGAAACATCTGGAGAGTATATATATCTATACATCTATATATATATCTATATATCTATATCTATATCTATATAACTATATCTATGTCTATATCTATATCTATACCTATATCTATCTATATCTATCTATCTATCTATCTATCTATATATATCTATATCTATCTATCTATATATATATATATATATATATACAACCACACAGACTTTAAAATTTAGGAATATATATGCCAATCGAATTACACCATTAAATATATATCATCCACAGATCCAAAAATATTCATTTTACTGAATATGGATTGATGTATAACTTTTTTCAACTAGGAAGCTCACCCCTGGGTTGAATTTTCAGTTCCACCAGCATTTAGGAAGAGTGATCTCTTCTCACACTTTGTATCTGCCAAGTCATGTAACTCACAAGAATGTACGTGTGATATCAGGTAGGCGTCTATATGTGCATATAAAAATACATGTGCTGAATAGACTACAGAGAAAGGGAAACAGGAATTCACATATTTGTTAACTTTAAAAACACATGTAGATCTATTTCAACAAAAAATTGACTAGATTTATAACTCCTACCCTATATAATGCAAAAGGCAATTCCAAGTGTACAACATGCCTCATTTTAACTGCTTGTATTTGTATTCTGTTTGGGTTATTTTTCTCCATCATATTAGGATTAGTATTCAGATACTAGTAGAGTATGTGTTAGTGTCAGGGATTCATTATTTCAAATGTAAAATAGGAAAATGTATCTAATGTGTATGCAAATATGTGCTAAACAAAAATGATTACAGTCTCATCCAAAACAATTCCTTGACATTACCTTCGCCCCAAATAAGACACAATTAGAGGAAAAGAGTTAGAAAATCTGTGAATACATATCTAGAATGGAATATGCTCAGGAGTTCACAACCTTGGAAGTGGTGCAGGAGTTTCCAAAAGTATGGGACAGGGTAAACACTCCACAAACATGGAGCTCTGCTGTTCTAAATACTTCTTGAGAAACTGCCTCTGAGGTACGGCACTTGAAATATATGTTGTTGTGAGGAGCTTTAGCTTTTTTCTAGTGAGACCATCAAAGCTGTGTCTACATCTACGTGACCTGGAGGACATGGTTTCTTATTTTCCAATGAACATGAGGCAGCAGTGCTGAATTCTCTCTTTGTAGGTAAACTGTGGCCACTGGAGGCTAAGTGTCTTCCCATGTAGACTGTGAAGCCATTTGGTGATCTTCCACTTTTCGTGGTATATCTCGCTGCTGCACTGGAAATTTGGCATTTGCTTCATGAAATACAAGGAGTTCAACTGGAACACCGTGCTGGAGGCAATGATGTCAGGTGTGGTGGGTCAGGGTCTGCAGGAGAATGCACCAACCAGGCTTCTATCCCACATAGCTTGGCCCCTTGTCCATAGCAACCTGATTCTGAATATTGCCCAAAAAAATCTCCATATAATAGGATGCCTTTACATGGAAGGGTCTGCTGGCTGCACCATGTCAGTTACAAGCCATTTGGAAGCCAATGTCAGATCCACATGGACCCACAACAGATGTTTTACCACACACCTGCCCACCACTGCTCTAGGCCAACTACTCAGCAGGTTCCAACTTCCTGGAATCTCTGTTCTACACCATTTTCATGAAACCCAGTGAATCAAGGCACTGTGTGGTACACTCACGATCATCAACTGGACATCCAAAGTTTCTCCATTGCCACCTGGTCATGCGAATTTCAAAAATTTAATTGTATTTATCTAGCCATTTTTCAAGGGTGAAGTTGGAGGCACTGTGGGTTTCAATTCATTTTGGAACCATTTAATGGTGAGGAAGCTCATTTCAATAAATTCTCTGGAGAACTCTCACAGTCAAGGCTTCCCAAATAGTGGCCAAAAGGTCACATGAAGCTAGCCCCATTGTGGTATACAATGTGACGTCCATGGGTGTTGTGACTCTCAACTATGAATGCCAAGTCTTTCAGAATAAAATCATGTGATATCCTGACTGAGATTCCCAGGGCTCTGTGGAAAGCCACCCTGGGCCGTGATCTCAGTTTCCAAGGGTGATTCTCATGCGTGGCATCCTAAAATCCCAACAAAATTCATTTCAATACTTCTCTGAAGTCAGTTCCAAAACTCAGTCTGTAAGGAGAATCGCACCAGAGTTCAAGCCCAGGTGGACCCAGTTATCTCTTCCAACCACCACACACATGACCACAATTCAAACCAAAACACTCCCACATGGACCTCATCTTCCTCCATATAGACACTAATCATAACCTCTGGCTGTAGGTTTCCATGATGGGAGAAGTCCAAGACAGTGTCCAAAATAACTCCCTTGCCCCTCATTGGCCTAAAGTCAGGGTGGTCTGGACACCCTTCTTGTGAACCAGGGGCGATCAAATATGCTAGATGTTTATACTGCTATGCTTCTCCAATTTGAGGAAAACAGACTGTCAAGTATATATTTTTATGCTATTTGGAGTCACGAGAAAACACAAGCACCTCTGCAGGTCGTTGAAGAACCCTTTTGACCCAACGGATCCCTATTCTCACTTGATGGAGTTCAAGAACCTTACAAAGGAAGGGGAGAGACTTCATCCACAATGACTGCTATTTTGGCCATTTTGGTTTTGGATGCACACATGGGATCTCTCTTTACATCCATCAGGTGCTGAGAATCTAAGCCAAAGCCTCACACAGGGCCAAGAGGCTGATTAAGACACATCCCTTTCCAAAGCAATTAAGCAAAAAGCCACAGGTGATGTCCATTCATTTCCATTTGAAAACTGTTTTCTTCAGGCTTCACAAAGGGGTGGCCTGAGGCAAAGCCCTTCCTGACATTCAGGGCAACAGAACAATAGGTAAGAACAAGGCCAAAAGCAGGATTTTTCCACTGAGCCTTTCCTGGTCACACTGATATCTGAGTTTTGTGAGATGCTCGCCATTCCCTTCAGCTATCCAGTACATTGCCATGTCACAGAGCTTGGAGGTGGTACATATCTTGGACACAAAACCATGAGCCTGTTCTGGAAAGTGGCGAGAATTCAGGAAGGAAACAGGAACCTAGGAAGATAGCAGGTGTTGCCCATCGATAAGGCAAGCCATAGTCCATGCATAAATTGGGCATGATGAATGCTGGGAAGCTTTCTACAAGACAGGACACATCCATTGATGCATTCTCTTTTCTAATGTGTACAACCATGGACACAGTGAGATACACAGACATAAAAACACTCTCCTTGTCAAAGGACTTACTAGAAACATTTCATTCCAAACTAAAAAACTGCCTTTCCTACCTATTCTCAGAACATGAGACAAAACCACAAACCCACACCCACACCCACAAAGGCACCTCTTTCCCCAAGTATGTCTGTGACTATCGGAGTGACCTCTGACTTGTGGGCCACACTCTGATCCTCTGAAATTGCCTGTCCTGTCTCAGATCTGGTCTCCTTGGCCACCTCTATGAAGTGGTCAGGAACCACTGGTGAGCCACTACCTGATTTCTCAGGAAAGGCAGCCCTTCAGAGCTTTCCTGGCATTTGGCCATCCTCACATCACGTGTGATAATTCAGGGTCTGCAGGAGAATGCACCATCCAGGCTTCTATCCCTCATAGCTTTTCCCCTTGACGATAGCAAACTGATTCTGAACATTGTCCTGAAAACTCTCCATATAAAAAGATGCCTTTACATAGAATGATCTGCTGGCTTCACCATGTCAGTCACAAGCCATTTGAAGCCAATGGAAGATCCACATTGCCCCACCACAGATGTTTTATCACACACCTGCACACCACTGCTCTAGGCCCACTATTCATTAGGCTCCAACTTACTGGCATCTCTGTTCTACACCATTTTCATGAAACCCAGTAAATCAAGGCACTGTCTGGTACACTCATGATCAGCAACAGGTCATCCAATGGTTCTCCAGTGCCACCTGATCATGGGAATTTCAAAAATATCATGGTATTTATCTAGCCATTTTTCAATGATGAAGTTGAAGGCACTGTGGGTTTCAATTCATTCAGGAACCATTCAATGGTGAGAAAGCTCATTTCAATGAAAGCTCTCAAGAACTCTCACAGGCAAGGCTTCCCAAAGAGTGGCCAAAAGGTCACATGAAGCCAGGGCCATTGAGGTCTACAATGTGAGGTCCATGTGTCTTTTGACACAAAGCACATTTCAAGACCAAGTGGACGCTCTCATCTCTTCCAACTGTGACACAATGACCACATTTGAAACCAAAACACTCCCACATGGCCCTCATCTTCTTCCATATAGACACTCATCAAAACTTCTGGCTGGAGGTTTCAATGAGACGCGCAGCCAAAGACATTGTCCATGTAATCTCCCTTGACCTTCATTTGCCTAAAGTCAGGGAGGCCTGGATACCCTTCCTGTAAACCAGGAGTGATCAAATAGGCCTGCCCTTAATACTGCTCTGTTTCTCCAATGTTAGGCTTTCTGACTGTGCTGTATAGATTCTTTGTGTAAATTGGAGTCATGAGAAAAACCAAGCACCATGGTCTAGCCTCTGCAGGGCTTTGAAGAACTTATTTGACCAAATGGAACCCTATGCTCACTTGATAGAAGTCAGGAACCTAAGAGTGAAAGGCAAGAGACTTAATCCACAATTACTGATCTTTTTGCCATTTTGGTTTTCGATGCACACATGGGATCTTTCTTTAGATCCATCAGGTCCTGAGAATGTAAGCCACACCTCACGTAGGGCCAAGAGGCTGATTCAGACACATCCCTTTCCAAAGCAATTAAGCAAAGAGCCACAGGTGATGCCCATTCATTTCCATTTGAAAACTGTTTTCTTCAGGCTTCACAAAGGGGTGGCCTGAGGCAAAGACCTTCCTGACATTCAGGGCAACAGAACAATAGGTAAGAAAAAGCCCAAAACAGGGTTTCTCCACTGAGACTTTCCTGGTCACACTGATATCTGAGTTTTCTGAGATGCTTGCCATTCCCTTCAGGTATCCAGTACATAGCCATGTCACAGTGTTTGAATTTGGTACATGTCATGGACACAAATCCATGAGCCTATTGTGGAGATTGGCCAGAATTCAGGAAGAAAACAGGATCTTAGGAAGATAGCAGGTGTTGCCCATCCATAAGGCAAGCCCCAGTCCATTCACAAGTTAGGCAGGATGAATGCTGGGAAGCTTTCTACTAGACAGGACAAATCCATTGATGCATTCTCTTTTCTAATATCTACAACCACGGACTCAGTAGGATACACAGACTTAGAAACACTCGCCTTGTCAAAAGACTTACTAGAAGTTATTCACTCCAAACCTAACAAACCGCCATTTCTACCTATTCTCAGAACATGAGACAAAACCACAAACCCACACCCACACCCTCAAAGTCACCTCCTTCCCGCAACTAGGTCTATGACAATCTGGAGTGTCCTCTGACTGGTGGGCCACACTATGTTCCCCCGAAATGACCTGTTCTGTCTCAGAACTGGTATCCTTGTCAAACTCTGTAAAGTTGTCAAGAGTCAGCAGTGAGCCACTACCTGCTTTCTCAGGAAAGACCCCTCTTCAAAGATTTCCTCACATTTGGCCATCCTAACATCAGTAGTTACCAAGAAATAGTGAATCTGTCCTTGGTAAATCCAAATAAGTGAGACCACTGGGACTGGGACTTGGACTAGCTCTGGGTGCCTGGCTTCCTGGATCCCATGTTCAGAGAGTTCCATTACCAAGGAAGTGTGGTCACTTTGAGGTCACTTCCTTCAGAAACTGAATGAGGCCACTACCTTGGCAACCACTTTGTCCTAATAGTTGATTCCAATGGTCCCATGAGATGGAGGCTGCCCCTACTTCCTGTGAAACTTTCACAAGTTAGAATGCTATATCAACCATAGGCACCCAGGAACAGCTCTCCACGTAGGCCTGGTTTTGTCCATGTTCTCTACATTAAGAAAAGAGAGGCTTATTCAGACACTACCCTTTATCCTGACCAGGTTTTTGCCATGGAAGATGACTTTTGCTCACTTCGGTCCTTCATATCTGCCTACATCTTTTCCGGGGATCATTTCTTCATGGACCTTTGAGGTTCTCAGCTGGAGGAAGACACTGTCTGGTACACTCATGATCAGCAACAGGACATCCAAAGGTTCTCCAGTGCCACCTGGTCTTGGGAATTTCAAAAATTTCATGTAATTTATCTAGCCGTTTTTCAAGGAAGATGTTGAAGGCTCTGTGGGTTACAATTCATTCAGGAACCATTAAATGGTGGGGAAGCTCATTTCAATGAAAATTCTGGAGAACTCTCACAGGCAAGGCTTCCCAAAAAGTGGCCAATACGTCACATGAAGCCAGGCCTATTGCAGTCTACAATGTGTGGTCCATGTGTGTTTTGACTGTCGATTATGGCTGCCACGTCTTTCAAAATAAAATCATGTGATATCCTGGCTGAGATTCCCAGTGCTCTGTGGAAAGCCACCCTGTTCCTTAATCTCAGTTTCCTTTCCAAGGGTGACTCTCATGCATTGCCTCCTAAAATCCTAACACAATTAATGGCAATATTTCTCTGATGTCAGTTCCAGAACTCAGTCTGTAAGGGGAATCACACCAGAGTTCAAGCCTGGTTTGGTCCATCTTCTATACATTAAGAAGAGAAATGTTGATTCAGACACATCCCTTCATCTGACCAGGTTGTTTGCCATGGAATATGACTTTTGCTCTCACAGGTCCTTCATAGCTGCCTACATCTTCTCCAGGGATCATTTCTTTATTGACCTTTGAGGTTCTCAGCAGGTGGAGGATCCCCTACATTCCTGTATTGTAAGACCAACTCTGTCCCTGCTCTTTCGTAAAGTTAGATTGAGGGAACAGTGTATGGTTAGGGTTAATATCATGTTCCATTTGGGTTAGGAATCATTCTGTGGGATGAATTATGGTATTGGGAACTTGCAATATTCATGAGAATAAAAGTGTAATATAAGTATGAATACAGAAATCTAGGTAAGATTTGAAGCCCAGAAGGTCTTTGGGGCCTTGACTGGGATACTTAGCTTTGAATTATAATCTGCACAGATGTCTCACATTAATGAATATACAATGGTAGAGTTCCTTGTACCTTGGATGATTGAATATCGAAGAGAACATCCACTCAAAAAGGGATAGTCGATAGGATTAGGAAGATAGTCGGAAGAGTGAATATAGGATTTGGTCCAAAAGATCTTTAGCAATAGGGTTTCGGCTAAAGATGAATGTAAATGTGAGCAAATGTGAAGAGTCAGTCACAATGATGAACTGGGAAAAATATGAAGGAAATCAGATAATAATAGAGACTTTAGGAAATCAGGCAAAGTATAAACTGAGTGATAGGATTAGACATTTTCAACAGGCTTGATGTTGAATATATAATCTTAGGAAGAAACAAATATGTAGTCACCAATTGGATTGACATTTGAGAGCATTAGGCAACCTGGGCATGGATGTTTTTCGTAATCCATGCTCACTTTTCATTTAGGCCTTGGTACAAACATAAGTGTGGATTTATGTATAATGTTGTTCTACTAGGAAGCACACCCATAGGTTGAATTTTCAATTCCAACAGTATTTAGGAGGAGTGATCTCTTCTCATAACTTGTATCTGCCTAGTCAGCAACCTCACAAAAATGTACGTGTGATAACAGGTAGGATTTTATATGTGCATATAAAAATACATGTGCTAAATTGTCTACAGAGAAAGGAGACACCAATTTGTTGAGAGCCACAGCTGAAGGGGCCCCATCAAACTTCCAGCTCCCAGAAAAATTCCCCTGCCAGATGATTATTGGCTCACAGTGGCCGCAGCAACATCTAGCTGATTGGCTGCTCTGTGGTGATGCTCATTGGAGATGCTCATTGAGCTTTTTCCCCGCTCTTTCCGACTGCCAGCTGATGATTGGCTCACAGCAGCCCCAGCAACATCTAGCTGATTGGCTCCTCTGCGGTGATGCTCATTGGGCTGTTTCCCTGCCTTTTCAGACCACAGAGCTGCTCATTGTGGAACTTTTTTGGCTCCATCCACCTAACCCAGCCAAACGGCCTCAAGAGCAGGAGGATTGTGGGAGGTGGAGAGGCTTGTGGGTGTGACAGAAACATTGCAAGGAAGCCAGTGGTGGCATTTGGGCTCTGAGGGTTTTTCCTGAGGAGCTGTTTTGTTTGGCGTGTGTGGTTCTAAAAATAAAGTTTGTTTGTTTTGAAAAGTGGCTCTTGAATCATGCCCAGCCAGACTGCAGCATTTGGTGGCTCATACGGGGAGCCACTGAGGGTAAGTTATAAGGTAAACTGCTCACCCCTGAGGGCAGGGCGAGAGGATGGGTAGCCATTTTAAGATTCCTCTTTTGTCTTGCTTCACTTTTGTTTCCTGTCCATGGAGATGAGTGAGACGGAAGAAAAACCTCTCACATCTGAGGAAAACTTATTTACTTCTTAGGAACAGATAGGGAGAAAGGACGGATGCAAATGTCAGTAGGATATAAAGGCTATAATGACTTGTTGTTGTTCCATTTTATTTCATTCTGTCTCGGTTTTGTTTGGCATCGTCTTGTTGGATTGTATTATAGTAGAAATACAGGATCAGAAATTAGTAAAAAACAAACTGAAAGAGTGTTAAGTAAATTTTTAGAGGAAGGAGGCATCTCAGTAAAGTCAAGAACAGTCAGAGCATACGTTGATACAATACAAAAATGTAGCCCATGGATGTTTAAGGAGGAGTTGTTAAATATACCATGATGGAACCATCATGGTGAAGATTTAAAAAGAGGAGAAAAGAACAGCCCAGGGACTCTGCCAGTTGGCACATTGCCATTGAGGACGTTCATATCTGGTTTACTTAGTCCCAAGACTTCAGTTCAGACAAATATAGAGGAACAAAGCTTAGGGCAGAAAAAGCCATCAGGGGCAAAGTTACAAAAGGAGACTGCTACTAACAACTTTCTATCACCAGAGGGCGTAAGTGTCCAACCAACAGCGCCACCTCTACAGGAGACTGTTACTAACACCTTTCTATCACCAGAGGATGTAAATGTCCAAATAACAAGGCCACCTCCATATGCTGGGAGGCCCCCAAACCCCGCAGTTGATAGTTCGGATCCTGAGACAGGATGTCAAGTATTAACATGCCCTGTATTTGAGGTAGGAGGGCAGCGAATTCACCATGCTATAAATTTCAAAACAGTGAAGCAGCTAAAAGGGGCTGTAACAACCTATGAAGGGTCCTCAAGCACCCTTCATTGTAAGTGTCGTCGAATCCATTAACAACTTGAATATGACGCCAGTAGATTGGGCTAATATGTGTAAAGCTGTGCTAAATGGTGGTCAATACCTTTTATGGAAGGTTGCCAATGAGGAATATTGTAAGGAGACGGCTAGGCAAAATGCAGAAGCTGGTTATCCTCAGAGAAATCTAGATATGTTGTTAGGAAAGGGACCTTATGAGGATCAGCAGCAACAAATTGCATATGATCCTGGCGTATACGCACAAATTGCTGCAGAGGCGATTAGGGCATGGAAGACTTTACAAGGACATGGAGGTTTACAAGGTCAATTATCTAAGGTAATACAAGGAGCTAATGAATCTTACACTGAATTTGTAGATAGGCTTATTCAAACAGCTACCAGAGTTTTGGGAATACAGAACAAACAATGCCATTAATAAAACAACTGGCTTATAACCAAGCTAATCGTTGGTGCAGAGATATCACTAGACCATGAAAACATGAAGATTTAAACACATATATTAAATTATGTAAAGACATTAATGAATAAGAGCAAGTCATGGCAGCTGCAGTAAAACAGGCTTTAGATGCCAGAGACATCAATGAACAAGCACAATTTGTGGCAGCTGCAGTAAAACAGGCTTTAGATGCAAGGCCAGGAACATGCTACAATTGTGAACAAACAGGACATTTAAAAGGAATTGCTCCATAGGAAGAGGGTTTAACAAATCTAGGTACCAAAGGAGTAGAATATCGGGTATTTGCCCACGATGCCGTAGAGGGAGACATTGGGCTAATGAATGCCGTTCTCAAACCACCATAGAAGGTACTTCATTATCAAAAACTAACAAGGACCAGCTGTTTATCCACGATATCATGGAGAAAGGCATTGGGCTCCATTGCCAAAAAATGGACAGGGGGGTCCAATGCTCTGTGGCCCAAAACCACAAATATACGGAGCACTGGACGAACCCTGCAACCCCATCAGTGTAGTGCCCAGGACACATTGTCCATCAGACGCCTCATCAGACAAATCAGAGGGAGTGCAGGGTTGGACATCTGCACCTCCATCAGATCAGTACTAACTGCAGAGATGGGGGTTCAAATCATTCACACAGGGGTTAAAGGACCTCTTCCCAAAGGAACAATAGGCTTATTATTGGGATGCAGCTCTTCTAATCTAAAAGGACATATGATAAGTCCTTGGGTAATTGATCCCGATTATGTAGGTGAAATAAAATTTATAGCCAGTTCTCCAAAGGATATATCAGTAATTTCACCAGGAAATAGAATAGCACAGTTACTAATAATACCCAGTCTGCATGATAAATTTTCCAGTCATGCTGTAGAAAGAGGTTCCAAGGGATTAGGCTCCACAGGTGTAGATTTGGTTATGCTTTCTTTAAATTTAGATTCTCGCCCCATGCTAAAACTAAATATTCAAGGACATGAATTTAATGGGCTACTTGATACAGGTGCAGACGTTAGCATCGTCTCTCATAAAGAATGGCCAAAACATTGGCCATTACAACAAGCCACTCAAACACTTTGAGACCTAGGAGTGGCAACTAATCCCCATAGAAGTGCAATGGTATTAGATTGGAAGGATCCTGAAGAATGTGAAGGAACTATACAGCCATATGTATTGGATCATCTTCCCGTAAATTTATGGGGATGAGGTGTCCTAGATCAATTAGGTTTGACATTAACAAATAACATCAATCAAAATGCAACCACAATTATGGCTAGAGAAGGTTTTAGGAAAGAAAAAAGATTAGAAAAACAAGAACAAGGTATAGCAGCACCAATACAAATAGACCAAGCAACAGACAGACATGGGTTGGATTTTCAGAAAGGGCCGCTGAGACAATAAAAATTACTTGGAAATCATAAAGACCAGTATGGGTTCTTCTGTGCACCCTGACTAAAGAAAAGATACAAGCAGCCCAGTTCCTAGTCAAACAACAATTAGCAGAATAACGTATACAACCTTCTGTATCTCCCGATTATACTTCCATTTTTGTTATCAAAAAGAAATCTGGTAAATGGAGAATATTGCAAGATTTGAGAGCCATTAATAATGACTTGGTTCTTTTGGGACCTGCTCAATCAGGGATTACTCAATTGTCTGCTTTGCCAAAAACTTGGTGTGTTTTAGTTATACATATTAAAGATTTTTCTTTTTCATTTCCAATTCTTCCTGAGGATAGTCCAAGTTTTGCATTTACTATCCCTGCACTGAATCATGAAGGTCCTGATCAGAGGTATGAGTGGAAAGTACTCCTTCAAGGGATGGCTAACAGCCCAACTATTTGTCAAATTTATGTTAACAAAGTAATCCAGCCACTTAGAAATCAAAATCCTGAACTACAAATATTTCACAATATGGATGATGTATTATTAGCACAGAAGTTAAAAACCCATTGCTAGAATCTTATGCCACACTTACAAACTTATTAAAAAAATTATAATCTAGAGATATCAATTGATAAAGTACAATTAAATTTTCCAATTAATTATTAGGATTTCTATTATCCTCAACCATGGTCAGTCCACCAAAAATTCAAATACGAGTAGATCAACTCAAATCAATTAATGACTTTCAAAAGTTATTAGGAGACATAAATTGGATAAGGCCTTTTCTAGGTATACCAACAGGAGAGTTGGGACCTTTATTTGATATCCTAAAAGGTCCATCTGATCCAAATTCACCCAGAATCTTAACGCCTGAAGCAAGAAAGGCATTAAAAATCATTGAAACATATATGGGAAATATGCATTTGGATAGATTTGATAAAATATTGCCTTTATTATTTATTGTACTACCAACAAAAATATTCCTACAGGAGTATTTTGGCAAGAAGGTCCATTATTATGGATACATTTATCTTATTCTTCTAACAGTATTATTACTAGGTATCCTGAGGCTGAGGAACAATTAATACTCATAGGAATAAAAGCAGCAAAGGGAGTGTTTGGAATTTCTCCCAATAAAATTATTACTCCATACACTATGAATCAATTTGATGAATTAGCTAATGAGTTAAATACTTGGGCAATAATCATGTGTAAATCTAATGTTTCATTTGATAACCACTTACCATCTAATCTTTTATTGTCTTTTTGGTCATCACATTCTGTAATTTTTCAAAAAATTACAAGAAAACACCTATCATGAATGCTCCAAATATATTCACTGATGGGTCAAATAATGGTACAGCAGCAATAGTTACACCTGATCAAACTTTTACATTTTTAGTACCCCAACAATCAGCTCAAAAGGTAGAGCTTAATGCAGTATTATAAGCTTTTGTGATGTTTAAAGATTCTGTGTTTAATTTATTTTCCAATAGTCAGGATATAGTTAATGCTATAGTATCCCTTGAAGATGCTGGTAGGATTTCCCCTTTTTCTACTGTTTTCTCTTTGCTTTCCACTATACAAAGTCTAATCTGGGACAGAAAAGATCCATTCTTAATAGGACATATCTGGGCACATACAGGATTGCCTGGAGCCCTTAGTTTGGGCATTGATTTAGCAGATAAAACTCCACATGACATACATACATATTTTCTCTACACTCGAAGAAGGTATAAATTTTCATTAAAAGTTCCATATCAATGCTAATACTTTACAAAAGCATTTTAAAATAACTAAGGAACAAGCTAGACAAATAATAAAACAACGTCAAAATTGTGTGACCATTTTACCACATTTTAATCTTGGAGTCAATCCTAGAGGATTGATACCTAACCATATTTGCAGATGGACGTCACACACTTGCCAGAATTTGGAAAATTAAAATATTTGCATGTTACAGTTGATAGTTCTTCTGGATTCTTGATGGGCTCCCTTCATGGCGGAAAAAAAACTAAAGATGTTATAGCTCATTGCTTACAAAATTTTGCCACTGTGGTCATTCCAAAACAGTTAAAAACAGATAATGCCCCCGGTTATACTTCTACCTCTTTTAAACGATTTTGCTGATCATTTGGCATTACTCATATAACAGGAAACACATTCAATCCACAGGGACAAGCCATAGTTGAAAGAGCACATCAAACTATTAAAATGTACTTATTAAAGTAAGAAGACGGAATTGGGAAGGGATATAAATTCCCCAAAGGTAAACTTAAAATATCCCTTTTTACTCTAAACTTTTTAAATTTGGATTTTCAGGACTTAGTGCTGCAGAAAGGCATATGTGTCCAAAAAATATGTATAAGTCCAAGGTACTTTGGAAGGATATTCTAACAGGACAATGGAAAGGTCCTGATCCATTAATTTTCTGGAGTTGGAGGTCTGTTTGTGGGTTTCCACATGAAGAACAGCAGCCGATTTGGATTCCAGAGAGGTTAACTAAGGGCCTGACCCAGTGATTGCCTGGAGTCGGGAGTCTGTTTATGTGTTTCAACAGGGAGAACAGCAGCCAATTTGGATTCCTGGGAGATTAACTAAAGCGATTTCTATAGACCAAATTAAGATGATTTGGCTCAAATCCATAACAGCTGATATCCAAACTCTGGTTTGGCTATCCTTACATCTGCAACAGAACAGGGATGCTTTTTTCAATATCTATTTTATTATTCCCCTTTCCCACATCATGAAGTTCTCTTTTGTTTTTTTGAGCTCATACAGACCTAGGTTAATGTTTTGCTGATCAGTTCTATTTTTTGACTATAGAGTTTTTAAACATTAGAATGATGATTTCACCTGTGAAAAGTTATTAGGCCTTTACCATTATATTATGTGTTGTATGTATTTATTATGTGTGCACACTTGTGTTTTGTGTTCTATATTTGAATGTGCGTATGTCCATATATCATATATGATGACTGCTAATGAAATAATGTATCCATTTTTTTTATTCACGTGAATTAAATGGTTTAATTTAAATTGGGTAAACAACTGTTCAGGATTGTTTTAATATGTGAAAAAATAGGAGGTTAACAGACCTGTTTGTTTACTTTCACCTTTCCTTTTCATTATATTTAATTATTCTCATCAAGATAATGTAAATTGTTAAGAAAATTGTTTTCTTTTAGTGCCTTCTGGAATGTTACATAATTTTTTCTTTAGCCATTATTGCCAGAATTCCTATCTTCATTCCAGTGCCGGTGAAGACAAAGATAGAACCAATCTACAGCTTCTGCAATAGCCATCACTGAACTCCTTGCAGAACTTGCCTGGATTATGTATCACTTGTATGCTTTGTGAACTCACTTGTATGCATTGTGAACTATCTGCTGGTGCAGCGAATTGTGGTAGTGTTGGGGTACTTATGCTGATGCTGTCATCAGTGATAGAATTTTTCCAAAAGGAGACATCAATTGGCTTGGTGTATCTTCCTTAGTTTCACTTGATAGAGGTCAGGAAACTTACAGAGGAAGGCAAAAGACTTCATCCGCAATGACTGCTCTTTTGGCCATTTTGGTTTTGGATGCACACATGGGATGTTTCTTTAGATCTATCAGGTTCTGAGAATCAAAGCCACAACCTCACAAAGGGCCAAGAGGCTGATTCAGACACATCCCTTTCCAAAGCAATTAAGCAAAGAGCCACAGCTGATGCGCCTTCATTTCCATTTGAAAACTGTTTTCTTCAGGCTCCACAAAGGGGTGGCCTGAGGCAAAGTCCTTCCTAACATTCAGGGCAAGGGAACCATTGGTAAGCAAATTGACCAAAGCAGGCTTTCTCCACTGAGACTTTTCTGGTTACAGTGATATCTGAGGTTTCTGAGATGTTCCCATTCCCTTCAGCTATCCAGTACATGGCTATGTCACAGAGTTTGGAGGTGGTACATATCTTGGACACAAAACCATGAGCCTATTCTGAAGAGAGGCCAGAAATCAGGAAGTGAACAGAAACTTAGGAAGATAGTAGGTGTTGCCTATCCATAAGGCAAGCCACATTCCATTCATATAAAGGGCAGAATGAATGCCTGGAAGCTTCCTACTAGTCAGGACACCTCCATTGATGCATTTTCTTTTCTAAAGACTACAACCACGGACACAGTGGATACACAGACATAGAAAAACTCGCCTTCTAAAACAACTTACTAGAACAGTCGACTCCAAACCAAACAAACCACCTTTCCTACCTATTCTCAGAACATGAGACAAAACCACGAACTCACACCCACACCCACAAAGGCACCTCCTTCCCAGAACTAGGTCTGTGACTATCCGGAGTGTCCTCTGACTGGTGGACCATATTTTGTTCCCCCAAAAATGCCTGTCCTGTGTCAGATCAGGTCCCCTTTGCCAATGCTGTTAAGTTGTCAGGAGCCAATAATGAGCCACTCCTTGCTTTCTCAGGAAAGGCCCCTCTTCAGAGTTCTCCTAGCATTTGGCCATCCTCACATCAGGAGGTACCAAGAAAGACTGACTATGTCCTTGGTAAATTCAAACATGTGTGCCCACTGGGACTGGGACTGGGACTGGCTCTGGCTGCCTGGCTTCCTGGATCCCAAGTTCAGAGAGTTCCATCACCAAGGAAGTGAGGTAGGTCAATTCCTTCAGGAATTGAATGAGGTCAATACCTTGGCAACCACTTTGTCCTAACAGTTGTTTACAAGGGTCCCATGAGATGGAGGGTGCCCCTACTTCCTCTGACACATTCATAAGTTAGAATGGTATATCAACCACAGGCACCAGGGAACAGCTCTCCACACAGGCCTGGTTTGGTCCATCTTCTCTACATTAAGAACAGAGCAACTCATTCAGACACAATACTTCATCCTGACGGTTTTTTTTTTTTTTTTTTTTTGCCATGGAAGATGATTTTGCGCTCTCATGTCCTTCATAGCTGCCTAAGTCTTCTCCAGGGATCATTTCTGCGTGGACCTTTGAGGTTTTCAGCAGGTGGAAGATCCCCTACATTCCTGTATTGTAAGATCAACTCTGTCCCTGCTCTATTGTAAAGTTAGATTGATGGAACAGTGTATGCTTAGGGTTAATAACAGGTTTGATTTGGGTTAGGAATCATTCTGTGGGATGAATAATGGTTTGGGGAACCTGCGATATTTACAAGAATATATAGGTGAAAGATAAGTATGAACACAGAAATCTAGGTAAGATTTGAAGCCCAGAAGTGCATTGGGCCCTTGATAGGAATAATTAGCTTTGAATTATATTCTACACAGATGTCTTAGATAAATTGTTATACAATGGCATAGGACCTTGTTCCTTGGATGATTGAATGTCGAAAAGAACATTCAGTCAAAAGGATAGTCGGTAGGATTAGGAAGATAGTAGGTTTAGAACGCAGAGTGAGTATAGGATTTGAAACAAATGTTCTTTAACAGTAGGGTTTCGGGTAGAGAATGAATGTAAATATCAGCACATGTGAAGAGTTAGTCACATTGATGAACTCTGGAAAATATGTAAGAAACCATATATCAATAGAGACATTAGGAAATCAGGCAAAGTATAAAGTAAGTGATAGGATCAGGCATTTTCAACAGTGTTGAGGTTGAATATATAATCTTAGGAAGAAACAAATATGTAGTCACCAATAGGACTGACATTTGATAGCATTAGACAACCTGGACATAGATGTTTTTAGTAATCCATACTCACTTTCCATTTAGACTTCGGTACAGACATTAGTGTGACCTTTGCATTTTGTGAAAGAAGTCTCATGAAAAGACCAGTCAAGAAACCTTGTGGAAAACATGTGTTCTGAATTAGGAAGTGATGGAAAGTAAAACAAAATGCCTATAAATTTCTGAAATACTGGATTAAATATATATCCTATCATGTGCATTAACTGAAGAAAAAGTAAAGGACCAGTATTGAATAAAAATGAATGACAAAATACACATCACGTCCCATAGGAATCTACTTGCATTGATATTAAACTGGGTCAGTTACTGCAGAAATATTAGGATTTGTATGCACCATTTACTGTTACTTTTCAGTACTAGGAATCAAATATGTATTTCAGGTGGATGAATATTTCTCAGAATAATCTTGTGAAAAGTTGATTATTAATCCACATACCTGAATATGAGTGAATTTACGGAGTGTATAATAAGACACATTTATTTCATATTTTGAAAAATCTGTAGAGGGTGTGTGTATACATATAAACACACAAACATACACACACACACACACAGACATTAAAAAATAGCAATATATGCCAATTGAAATTCATTATGAAATATATGTCATCCACAGATCCAAATACATTCGTTTTACTGAACATGGATTCATGTATAATGTTATTGTACTAGGAAGCTCATCAATTGTTTGAATATTCAATTTCAACAGTGTTTAAGGGGAGTGATCTCTTCTCACAATTTGTGTCTGCCAAGTCAGTCACCTCACAAGAATGTACGTGTGGTACCAGGTAGGATTCTATATGTGCATATAAAAGTACATGTGCTGAATAGGCTACAGAGAAATGGAGACAGGAATTCACATATTTGTTAACTTTAAAAACACATGGAGAACCATTTCAACAAAAAATTGACTAGATTTATAACTCCTACTCTATATAATGCAAAAGGCAATTCCAATGATACACCATTCCTCCTCTGAACTGCTTGTATCTCTATTCTGTTTGGGTTAATTTTCTCCATCATATTAGGATTAGTAGTCAGAGTCTAGTTGGGCATGGGTTTGTGTCAGGAATTCAGTATTTCGAATGAAAATTTGGAAAATGATTCCAATGTTTATGCAAATATGTGTTACAAAAATAATTTCCCACTCTCATCCAGAACAATGCCTTGACATTACCTTGGCCCCAAGTAAGACACAATTAGAGGAGAAGAGTTAGAAAATCTGTGAATACATATCTGGAGTCGAATATGCTCAGGAGTTCACAAGCTTGGAGGTGGTAGAGGAGATTCCAAAAGTAAGGGACAGGATAAACACTCCACAAACATGGAGCTCTGCTGGACTAAAGACTTTTTGAGGAACTGCCTCTGAGGTTGGACACTTGAAACATATGTTGTAGTCAGGAGATTTAGCTTCCTTTGTAGTGAGACCATCAAATCTGGGTATGCTTCTATGTGACCTGGAATACATGATTTCTTATTTTCCAATAAACATGAGGAAGCAGTCTTTAATTCTCTGTTTGTAGGTAAACTGTGGCCACTGGGGGCTAATTGTCTACTCTTGTGGACTATGAAGCCATTTGGTCATCCTCCAGTTTTCCTGGTGTTTCTTGCTGCTGCACTGGGAGTTTGGTATTTGCTTCACAAAATACAAGAAATTCAACTGGGACACAGTGCTGAAGGGAGTTCTGTCACCTGTGGTGGGTCAGGGTCTGCAGAAGAATGCACCAACCAGGCTTCTATCCCACATAGCTTGCCTCCTTGACCATAGCAACCGGATTCTGAACATTGGCCTGAAACCTCTCCATATAACAAGATACCTTTATATAGAAGCGTCTGCTGGCTGCACCATGTCAGTCACAAGCCAATTGGAAGCCAATGGCAGATCCACATGGCCCCACCACAGATTTTTTTTTATCACACACCTGCCCATCACTGCACTAGGCCCACTACTCAGCAGGGTCCAACTTCTTGGAATCTCTGTTCTACACCATTTTCATGAAACTCAGTCAATCAAGTCACTGTCCTGCATAATCATGATTAGCAACAGGACATCCAAAGTTTCTCCAGTGCCATCTGATCATGGGAATTTCAAAAATTTCATGGTATTTATCTAGCAATTTTTTCAAGGATGAAGTTGGCAGCATGTGGGTTTCAATTCATTCAGGTACCATTAAATGTTGTGGAAGTTCATTTCAATGAAGTTCTGGAGAACTCTCACAGGCAAGGTTTCCCAAAGATTGGCCAAAAGGTCACATAAATCCAGGCCCATTAAGGTCTACAATGTAACGTCCACGTGTGTTTTGACTCTCAACTAAGACTGCCAAGTCTTTAAGAATAAAATCATGTGATATCCAACCTGAGATTCCCAGTGATCTCTGGAAAGCCACCCTGGGCTTAGATCTCAGTTTCCAAAAGTGACTCTCATGCTCGGCCTCCTAAAATCCCAACACAACTCATGGCAATACTTCTCTAAGTTCAGTTTCTGTACTCAGTCTCTAAGGGGAATCACACCAGAGTTCAAACCAAGGTGGACTCAGTCATCCCTTCCAACTGCCACAAAAATGACCACAATTAAAACCAAAATACTCCCACATGGCCCTCATCTTCTTCCATATAGACACTCATCATAACATCTGGCTGGAGATTTCCATGATTAATGCAGCCCAAGAGAGTGTCCAAAATACGCTTTCTTGCCCCTCATTTATCTAAATTCTGAATGACCTGGACACCCTTCCTGTGAACCAGGAGAGATCAAATAGGCCTGCCATTAATACTGATCCACTTTTCAAATTTGAGACCTACTGACTGTGGGGTTTAGATTCTTTATGTGAATTGGAGTCATGAGAAAACCCAACCACCTATGGGCTAGCCTCTGCAGGGATTTGAAGAACTCATTTAACCTAAAGGATCCCTATTCTCACTTGATTGATGTCAGAAACCTTGCAGAGGAAGGCGAAAGACTTCATCCACAATGACTCCTCTTTTGCCATTTTGGTTTTGGATGCACACATGGGATCTTTCTTTAGATGCATCAGGTGCTGAGAATCTAAGCCATAGCCTAACACAGGGCCAAGTCGCTGATTCAGACACATCCCTTTGCAAAGCAATTAAGCAAAGAGCCACAGCTGATGCCCATTCTTTTTTATTTGAAAAAGGTTTTCTTCAGACTTCACAAAGCGTTGTCCTGAGGCAAAGACCTTCCTGACATTCAGGGAAACAGAACAATAGGTAAGCAAAAGGCCCAAAGCAGGGTTTCTCCAATGAGACTTTACAGGTCACACTGGTATGTGAGTTTTCTGAAATGCTCGCTATTCACTTCTGCTATTCAGTACATGGCCATGTCACAGAGCTTGGAGGTGGTACATATCTTGGATACAAAACCATGAGCCTATTATGGAGAGTGGCCAGATTTCAGGAAGAAAACAGGAACTCTGGAAGATCGTAGGTGTTGCCCATCATTATGGCAAGCCGTATTCCATTTATAAATTGGGCAGGATGAATGCTGGTAAGCTTTCTAATAGACAGGACACATTCATTGATGCATTCTCTTTTCTAATATCTACAACCACGGACACAGTGGGATACAGCAACACAGAAACACTCGCATTGTCAAATGACTTACTAGAAACAATTCACCCCAAACCAAACAAACCTCATTTCCTACCTATTCTCAGAACATGAGCCACAACCACAAACCCACACCCACACCCACAAAGGCACCTCTTTTCCCCGGGTAGGTTGTAACTATTTGGAGTGTCCTCTGACTGTGGGCCATTCTAGGTTCCCCCGAAATGGCCTGTCCCTGTCTCCGATCTTGTGTCCTTTGCCAACTCTCTGAAGTTGTCAGGAGCCAGTGGTGAGCCACTACCTGTTTTCTCAGGAAAGGCCCCTCTTCAGAGCATTCCTGCCATTTGGCCATCATAACATCAGTAGGTGCCAAGAAAGACTGACTCTGTCCTTGGGAAATCCAAAAAGTAAAACCACTGGAACTGGGACTGGGACTGGCAATGTTTGACTGGCTTCCTGGATCACAAGTTCACCTAGTTTCATCACCAAGGAAGTGAGGTGAGGTCACTTCCGTCAGGAACTGAATGAGTTCACTGCCTTGGCAACCAATTTGTCCTAAGAGTTGCTTCCAAGCTTCCCATGAGATGGAGGCTGCCCCTGCTTCCTGTGACACTTTCACAAGTTAGAATTGTATATCAACCATAGGCACCCAGGAACAGCTCTCCACACTGGTCTCATTTGGTCCATCTTCTCTACATTAAGAATAGAGAGGCTGATTCAGACAGAACCCTTCACCCTGACCAAGTTGTTTTCCATGGAAGATGACTTTTGCTCTCTCACGTCCTTCAGAGTTGCCTACATCTTCTCCAGAGATTATATCTGCATGGACCTTTGAGGTTATCAGCAGGTGGAAGATCCCCTATATTCCTGTATTGTAAGACCAACTCTATTCCTGCTCTTCTGTAAAGTTAGATTGAGGTAACCATGTATGGTTAGGGTTAATAACATGTTTGATTTGGGTTAGGAATCATTATGCTGAATAAATAATGGTATTGGGAA
Source organism: Callospermophilus lateralis (assembly GCF_048772815.1). NCBI lineage: Eukaryota > Metazoa > Chordata > Mammalia > Rodentia > Sciuridae > Callospermophilus > Callospermophilus lateralis. Next base: position 686,640 of record NW_027510156.1, read on the forward strand.
CCTGCAATATGTATAAAAATATATAGGTGAAATAAATGTATAAAAACAGAAATCGAAGTAACATTTGAAGCCCAGTAGGGCACTGGGCCCTTGATTGGGATACTTAGCTTTGAATAAATTGATATACAATGGCATAGGACCTTGTACTTTCGATCATAGAATGCAGAAGAGAACATCTAGTCAAAAAGGATAGTCGGTAGTGAAAGGTTAATAAAATAGGTACTTGTCACTTCCTGTTTTTCTGTATGCTTAACAAAACACTGTTGAAATCTTGAGAACTGTGTGCTAATATTGTTCCCAGAATGTACTGTCCCCAACTGCAAAACTGTAGAATATACTCCCTCACCCGGTTGCATGCAATCTGCCCACTTGCCCTTACCCATAAGTAAACTTTCCTGCCTGCCCTCTCAAAAAAAGTAAATAATCCCAGCTTAAACTGTTCTCAGGGCTCTCTGCTCTATTCAAGTGAGCTCAGAGCCCCAGCATACTGAACCCCCAATAAACCCTTTGCTGTTTCATTAGACAGTCTCTTGGTGGTCTCTTCCTTCCATGCTCACCCAACATTTACATATGGAGGTTACACCAAGTTCCAGCAATGGAAGACAAGAGACCCTACCGGGCTCCTCTCAGGGTAAGTAAGGCGCCTCTTTCTGGTTTCAGTTTTAAGGTTAGGGCTTGGCAAAATGGCTGTCGATAAAGAGTGTGAGCTCTCTCCGATGGTGGCTGACAGACGTGTCACAGAGCCACAGGCCACGTCCCTGGGGCACGCCACAGAGAACTCGAGAAATCGAGGAACAATAGTCTCCTCAACTCAGTGATATTTTGTTTCAGATTCGGTATTGCCAGACCATAGGGTTTTGCCTGCTACTTAGTCCTGGTCTCAGTTTTGGATGTCCATTGCCTGTCTTTATTGTCTTGTCTTGTCTGTGTTGTGTGTTGTTGCATTCACTGTTTGTGTATCTTTCATTATGGGACAGAGCACTTCAATGTCTCTGTCCCTGACCCTTGAGGTTTGCTTAAGGGCTCTGAAAATCTTTCTTTTTTAGTAAAACTCCAGACCTGTCACTCTCTGTGCCTCAGAATGACCCACCTTTGGAGTCAGATGGCCCCTAGAAGGATCTCTCTATTTCCCACTAATTTAAAAAGTCAGAGATACTGTCTTTCAGCTGGGCACACATAGCCATCCGGATCAACAGCCATATATCTTAACTTTTCATGACCTTTGCAAATCTCCTCCTCCATGGGTGAAGCCTTTCTTTGTCCCTTCCCCTGCTCCTACTCCTTCCCCCATGATCTCTCAAACCCTCTGCTCCTCCTCCTCTTTCATCCTCTGTTCTTCCTGAGTCAGAAGATTTGACTCTACTGGACTCTCCTACCCCTCCTTATACCCTGACCTCGTCCCCCAACCACCAACACCCTCTAAGAAATTCCCCTGCAGCTGAATCAGCCTCTCCGCCACTGGAGAAATCTAAGATGGCCCAGCGCCCTCCAGATAACTCCCCTGCGGCACACACAGCCCCTCCTCCCCAGGAGGAAGCTGGCCCGGCTAAGAGAACTCGCTGGCGGCGAATGATTGAAAACCCTGGAACTCTCGTGATGCTCCCCCTATGTCCCTACGGACCATTGATTGATGAAGGCCATGGGGGGAAAATGCAAGCCTACAAATATTGGCCTTTCTCCTCTTCCGATCTATATAATTGGAAAAATAACAATCCTCCTTTTTCCGAGGACCCCACCCGGCTCACAGTTCTGGTTGAGTCATTGATGTTTTCACACCTGCCTACTTGGGATGACTGTCAACAATTCCTAGGGACTGTCTTCATGACAGAGGAACAAAAGAGAATCCTCCTGAGAGCGAGAAAAAAATATCCTTCAACCAGATTGGAGGCCGACACATCTTCCCAACTTAATCAAAGCTGGTTTTCCCTCGAAACAACCCAACTGGAACACCAACTCCTTTGAAGTTAGAAAGCATCTGTCCACTTATCACCAGGTTCTAATAGTGGGCATCCGAGTGGCCGCTAGGTGACCAACTAATTTGTCCAAGGCAATAGAGATTATTCAAAGGCCTGATGAATCTCCCTCTGTGTTTCTAGAGAGAATTATGGAGGCATATAGGAGAAAAACTTCTTTCGATCCTCAGGCAGAGAATCAAAAGGCATCTATCATGATGGCCTTTATTGGGCAAGCTGCCCTGGATATTAAAAGAAAGTTACAAGGCTTAGATGGACTACAAGATATGACTTTGAGAGATTTAGTCAGAGAAGCCTAGAAAATATACCTTAAGAGAGAAACTGGGTTTCTTTTTCATTCTTTAAGTCTGGGAAGTTTTCTAGTATTATTTCATTGAATAGATTACTCATTCCCTTGGTTTGGACCTCTGTACCCTCTTGTATCCCAATAACTCTTAGGTTTGGTTTCTTGCGGTGTTCAAATTCCTTAATAGGACACCCATAGCACAAGAGTTAAAAACAAAAATCAACAAATGGGACTTACTTAAACTAAAAAAGTTTTTTCTCAGCAAGAGAAACAATAAGAGAGGTAAATAGGGAGCCTACATCATGGGAACAAATTTTTACTCCTCACACTTCAGATAGAGCCCTAATATCCAGAGTATACAAAGAACTCAAAAAATTAAACAATAAGAAAACAAATAACCCAATCAACAAATGGGCCAAAGACCTGAACAGACACTTCTCAGAGGAGGACATACAATCAATCAACAAGTACATGAAAAAATGCTCACCATCTCTAGCAGTCAGAGAAATGCAAATCAAAACCACCCTAAGATACAATCTCACTCCAGTAAGATTGGCAGCCATTATGAAGTCGAACAATAACAAGTGCTGGCGAGGATGTGGGGAAAAGGGTACTCTTATACATTGCTGGTGGGACTGCAAAATGGTGAGGCCAATATGGAAAGCAGTATGGAGATTCCTGGGAAAGCTGGGAATGGAACCACCATTTGACCCAGCTATTGCCCTTCTCGGACTATTCCCTGAAGACCTCAAAAGAGCGTACTACAGGGATACTGCCACATCAATGTTCATAGCAGCACAATTCACAATAGCTAGACTGTGGAACCAACCCCGATGCCCCTCAATAGATGAATGGATAAAAAAAATGTGGCATTTATACACAATGGAGTACTACGCAGCACTAAGAAATGACAAAATCATGGAATTTGCAGGGAAATGGATGGCACTAGAGCAGATTATGCTAAGTGAAGCTAGCCAATCCCTAAAAAACAAATGCCAAATGTCTTCTTTGATATAATGAGAGGAACCAAGAACAGAGCAGGGAGGAAGAGCAGGAGGAAAAGATTAACATTAAGCAGAGTCATGAAGTGGGAGGGAAAGGGAGAGAAAAGGGAAATTGCTTGGAAATGGAAGGAGACCCTCATTGTTATACAAAATTACATATAAGAGTTTGTGAGGGGAATGGGAAAAAATAAGGAGAGAAATGAATTACAGTAGATTGGGTAGAGAGAGAAGATGGGAGGGGAGGGGAGGGGGGATAGTAGAGGATAGGAAAAATAGCAGAATACAACAGTTACTATTATGGTATTATGTAAAAATGTGGATGTGTAACCGATGTGATTCTGAAATCTTTGTAATGTTTTGAATAACCAATAAAAAAATTTAAAAAAAATAAAAAAAAAGATGCAGGAAAACCCCCCAAAAAATAGATTATGACCAACTTGGCTCCCAGTGAGAGATGAATAGGGCTGAGTCTAGTGAACTTGCATTTGGGAATGAAGAAGAGCAGAGAAAATCCAGCAGGGAGAAATGCAATTCCCACTGTCTCCACAGCCTGGTCCCAGGGTGAATCCATAGACTCATCTTTTCCAGCAACTTGAAGCTGCCTGCATTCTGTGGTTTCCTTTAATGGTACCAGCTACCACCATGAGAGCTTCCTACCACACCAGAAGCTTCTACTCAGTGGTTCCAGTTCTACATTTTGATGCCACACAACATAAGTCGAACCTTTAATGTCAGCAGTTCCATGATTAGAAGCGTAAATATTTGTCCCTTAAACTATTACTTCAGCCCATACTGCCCTTTCTTCATTTGTTGCTCAGGACACTTTTGAAGGGTCACAGAGATGAGGCCCTCATTTTATATGTGACTTGGCTGACTCAATGAGAAGAAACAAAAGGCAGAAGCAGGTTCCACCTGGCGGGATAGGATGTTGACAAGGACATAAATCATGGGGTGGAACGATCCCTTCTGGGCACCTCTAGTCTGACAGTCTTCAGCTTTAAGAGGTGAAGGTCTGGGTTGGGGATGTGGCTCAAGCGGTAACGTGCTCGCCTGGCATGTGTGCGGCCCAGGTTCGATCCTCATCACCACATACAAACAAGGATGTTGTGTCCACCTAAAACTAAGAAATAAATATTTTTTAAAAAAAGAGAGAAACTGGGGAAGAGAAGGGAGCAAAGGGAGGATAAAAGAAACAAAAGACAGACTAAGGCGTTGACTAAGGTCCTGGTCACAACAACAAAAGGGCCAGAAATTAAGAAACAGGGAGACAGAAAGGGATACCTGGTCCCACGCCAGAGGCCACCCTTGGCCTCAGATCAATGTTTACTGTAAAGAAAAAGGACACTGGGCCAAAGAGTGCCCTAGAAATAGACAGCCACGCCAGTCAGCCATTCTGACTCTGGAGGATGACTATGAAAGTCGGGGGTCAGATCCCCTCCCCGAGTTCAGGGTAACTTTTGAAGTGCAGGGGACCCCAGTAAACTTTGAAGTGGATACAGGGGCAATATACTCACCCCTAATGCCACTTTGGGCCCTCTATCAAACAAAATGTCTCTTGTTCAAGGGGCTAATGGCAGTAAATATTGGGCTTGGACAACTTAGAGGATCATGGACCTGGGGAAAGAAAAAATCTATCACTCCTTCCTAGTAATCCCAGAATTCCTGGCCCCATTGATGGGCAGAGATCTGCTCACCAAGCTCCAGGCCAAAATAAATTTTATCCCTGAAGGCCCACAAGTGGAATTTCTAAATCCTTCAGTAAAAACTCCTATAGTCAAAGCTCTAACTATGTCAGTAGAAAATGCACATCAACTTACTCACCTTGGTTCAAAGAAACTGCAGGTATTTCTGAAGTATCAAGAACAGAGTTTTCAAATAACTGACTCACAGCAAAAAGAAATAACTGAATGGGTAAAAAAAGCGTGTCTAGTCCATCAATTGGTTCATGCTTACCCTTCCAAGCTTTCTGCAGAAAAGCACCTACGAGGAACCAGACCAGGACAATTCTGGGAAGTTGACTTTACTGAAATTAAGCCAGCAAGGTATGGACATAAATATCTTCTAGTCTTTGTAGATACATTTTTAGGATGGATTGAAGCCTTCCCCTCTAAAAGAAAAAGAAAAAAAAAGTAACAGTGCAAATGGTGTCAAGAAGATCCTGGAAGACATTTTTCATAGATACAGCCTGGCAAAGGTAATGCGGACTGATAATGCACCGGCGTTCGTGGCCCAGGTAAGCCAGGGGTTAGCCAGGAACTTGGGGATTAATTGGAAGTTATATTGTGCTTACAGACCCCAGAGTTCAGGACAGGTAGAAAGAATGAATAGAACCATTAAAGAGACCTCAACAAAATTAAGCTTATAGACCAGCATAAATGATTGGACTATGCTTATGCCTAATACAATGTTTCGTGCAAGAAATACTCCCTCTGTTTCTTTGAGTAACCATACCCCCTGTGAAATTCACTAGGGTGCCTCTCCTCCAGTAAGGGACCTAAGCCCAACTCTAAGACATAACGATCCTTTTCACACCCCCTTGCTTGATAGACTTAAAGCTCTTGAAAAAACTCAGTGATACCTGTGGAAACAGCTGGCCACTGCCTACCAAACTGGCGACGAGGGGACTCCACATCGATATCAAGTAAGAGACTTCATCTACGTAAGATGATATCAGGTGTCATCCCTGGAACCCTGCTGGAAAGGACCATACCAGGTGCTACTTATAACATCTACAGTGGTAAAAGTAGACGGAATCACTTCCTGGATCAATGCCTCTCATCTCAAGACTGCGCCGTGTCCACACTCTGGCTGGAAACTGGAAAAGACTGGTAACACTTTCAAATTGCATATTCACCGTGTGGATAAGGCTACAGACTCTCCCCTTGGCCACAAGTAGTCCTAACCCTCATCAGCCCGTTCAGCAGCGATGGCTGATCACAAATTCTACTGGAAAAGAAGTATAATCTATCTCGCATACAGCCCCCTTAGGGACTTGGCGACCATCTCTCCACCCAGACATTTGTCAGCTGGCTATAGGTCTTTCCTAATGGGATATCCCTGATGAAGAGGATCCCACCAAAATTCCATTAAATCCCTTCCATACCATAGATAATGGAAACAAACATTATGGATGTAGGGACACACGAGCCAGATGCAGGTTGGCTAGCCTAGATTACTATGTTTGCCCGGCCGACTGTCAAAGCCATAAACAGCCATGGCTCTGTGGGGGAAAAGCCGACTTCTTCTGTAAGTTATGGGGATGTGCGCATATAGGGGCTGCCTGATGGTACCCAAACTCATCAAATTCAGTACACAGCATTGGGCATATTACCAATTAGATAACAAAAACTGATGGCCCCATTGGGGATTCTAGATCTTCAAATCCTGCGTGAACTTTTTAACATCTGCTAGTGCTCAAAAGGGTGAAAGGGGATTCCTCTATGTGGAGGCCTTTTCCCTTCTTCACTCACATCCTGAACTATGCTTATCCAATAGATCCTCACCTTCAGCCTTCTGCTCCAGAGTCTCTGCCGTCACTCCCACCTCAGCAACCTGATTTCTCCACTACAATTAGTAGATCAAAAACACAAACCTCCGCTGGTTCTCAGACCATTGCCCCCTTGCTGAGGTAGCAGGTTCTGAGGTACCCCTCCACCCATTCACTTCTCTCTTCTCCTGTCAGTGTGCGCACCAGGTCCCACCAGGTCCTCTTACCAACTAACCCAAAGCTCAAACCAGCTGAGGAGAGCCCTCAGACCCCTATCCAAGATGTATTGAAAATGGCCTTTAAAGTTGCTTTGTCATCACTGAAGACAGTTTACTAAGAATTTAAAGTCCCTCACATGCATTTTGAGATACTCACTACCATCTTCCCCTCTGCTCTACCTGTTCTACTGCTCAAGTTTTCTTGCTAGGAAAACCCCAAACCACTTTCCCATTATTCTTTTACATCTCTCCTTCCTCATTCTCAGATCCTTGGAGCTGCTCTCAGCCCCACCTTCCCCGTCTTTCCCCTCTGTACCAGGCCCACAGAAAAGTCTTTAACTGACCTTCTCCAGAAGTCTTCACCATGGCTGACTTTAGGACTTTCAGGAAAAGAGTCCCTATAAAAGAGTTCAATGTAGTTAAACTTCCTCTTTTAATGTTGCCCTGTTCTACTTGGACACTGGCTAAAAAAATCAGCACTCCTAAGCTAGACACCCCCTTACTAGTTTTTCACAAAAATATGTGAACAAGGCCGCTGGCCTTGACCTGGGGCTTCACAGAGATGGCTACATTTCTAAGTTAACGAAGTTAGCAACTGGGCTCCATGGTAACAGCTGGCAGGTGGAAAATAAGAAAGGGACGAAAAAGCTCTTCCCCTCCCAGGTATCCTTGAAAAGTTAACTTGAGCAGAACAGAGGGAAAAACAGAAACAAAAACTGCTTTTTTAAACTTCTGCAGACTGTGAACTTCTGAGCCCCTTTCCTTACATGTTGGGTACAAAATTTTGAAAATACCTAAACTTGGGTTTCAGAGGATTACTTGATTACAACAGAATCAATTCCCTCTGAATCTGGTTGCAACCAAATAGGACTGTTTCCCTGTCTTCAGTGCTATCTTAGGTGCCTTGCCTTGGCCGTCCCTACTACAGAATAATTCTATGTACTTAAACATTGCTTATGTTTTCATGAAATGGTCAACAGATGTGATTAATTGTTTATTGGTGCAGATGTTTCCCAGAGTGCTCTATCACGACGCAGGTTCATTTGAAGATCAAATAGGGGGGCATACAACCCGGTTCCACTGAAAATATATATCCTTCACTTTAGCCATCCTATTAGAAATAGGAATTGCTGCACTGGTGGGCACGGGAACCACTGCCTTTGTCCATGGGACTCAACAAATGACCCAACAAATGACAGCAATAGACCAAAATAAGATATTAGAAACCTCCATTAGAGCTTTGCATGAATCTTTAACCTCTCTCTCTGAAGTTGTTTTTCAGAACACTCGAGGGTTGGACCTCCTCATCATGAGAGAAGGGGGCCTTTGTGCTGCATTGAGGGAAGGAAGTTGTTTGTATGCCGAGCATACTGGACTTGTAATAAAATCTAAGAGTAAATTAAAAAGATGCCTTGAAAAGCATCAACTAGACAGAGAGGCCCAAAAAGGGTGGTTTGAGTCTTGGTTCACACAGTCTTCCTGGTTAACTACGTTTTTATCAACCGTGGCCGGTCCAATAATAATCCTCATATTATTGGTAACTATAAAACCCTGTTTTCTCAACCGTGTAATTTCTTTACTCCAGGCTCAAATTGGACGAGTTAAACTTATGGTAATACCCCACTAGTAGACACAGAATGTGACACCCCCCAATGATCATTTTTATGATTAAAAGAAGCCAGAAGAAGAAGTGGGGAATAAAAGGTTAATAAAATATGTACTTGTCACTTTCTGTTTTTATGTATGCTTAACAAAACACTGTTGAAATCTTGAGCAATGCTTGCAATTCTTGTTCCCAGTATGTGCTGTACCCAACTGCCAAACTGCAGAATGTACTCCCCCACCCAGTTGCAAGCACATCGTCCACTCGCCCTGATCCATCTATTATCTTCCCTCCCTGCTCTCTCCAGGTAAAGTATATAAGCTCTACTTAAGCTATTCTCAGGGCTATATGCTCTATTCAAGTGAGCTCTGAGCACCGGCTTGCTGGACACTCATTAAACCCTTTGCTGTTGCATTAGATAGTCTGTTGGTGGTTTCCTCCTGCGAAGCTCGCCCGACATTTACTATAATGATTTAATGTAGAACAGAACATCCAGTCAAAAAGGGATAGTTGATAGAAATAAGAAGATAGTCAGTACGTATAGGAAGAAATGTGAGTATAGAATTTGGAACAAAAGTTCTTTAGCTATAGGGTTTTGGTTAGAGAGTGATTGTTAAAGTCAGCGCAGGTGAAGAGTCAGTCATTGATGAACTGGGGAAAACATGTAGGAAAGCATATATAAATAGAGACATTACAAAATCAGGCAAAGTATAAAGTGAGTGATAGGATTAGACATTTTGAACAGGGTTGAGTTTGAATATATAATTTAGGAAGAAACAAATATGTAGTCACCAATAGGATTGACATTTGAGAGAATTAGGCAAATTTCAGGTGGATGAATATTTCTGAGAATAATCTTGTGAATAGTTGATTATAAATCCACATACATAAACATGAATGAATTTAGGGAGTGTACATAAGGCACATATATTTCATATTTTGAAAAATCTGCAGCTTACACTCAGACAAAAATGTAGCAATATATATGTCAATCAAAATTCATCATAAAATATATATCATCCACAGATCCAAAAATATTCATTTTACTGAACATGGATTTATGTATAATGTTGTTCAACTAGGAAGCTCTCCCATAGTTTGAATACTCAGTACCAACAGGGTTTAGTAGGAGTGATCTCATCTCACAATTTGTATCTGCCAAGTCAGCCAAATCACAAGAATGAACGTGTGGTACCAGGTAGGATTCTATGTGTGCATATAAAAATACACATGCTGAATAGGCTACAGAGAAATGGAGACAGGAATTCACATATTTGTTAACTTTAAAAATACATGGAGAACTATTTCAACAAACAATTGACTAGATTTACAACTCCTACTCTATATCATGCAGAAGGCAAGTCCAACTATACACCATGCCTCCTCTGAACTGCTTGTATTTCTATTCTGTTTGGGTTATTTTTCTCCATCATATTAGGATTAGTAGTCAGAGTCTGGTAGGGAATGGGTTAGTGTCAGGGATTCAGTATTTTGAATGGAAAATAGAAAATTGAATCCAATGTGTATGCAAACATATGCTATAAAAAAATCTTCCCACTCTCATCCAGAACAATGCCTTGACATTACCTTCGCCTCAAGTAAGACACAATTAGAGGAGAAGAGTTAAAAAATCTGTGAATACCTATCTGGATTGGACAATGCTCCAGATTTCACATCATTGGAGTTGGTAGAGGAGTTTATAAAAGTAATGGACAGGGTAAACACTCCACAAACATGGAGCTCTGCTGGTCTAAAGATTTTTGAGACTGCCTCTGAGGTTGAGCACTTGAAACATATGCTGTTGTCAGGAGCTTTAGCTTACTTTGTAGTGAGACCATCAAAGCTAGGTCTGCATCTATGTGACCTGGATGACATGGTTACTTATTTTCCAATGAAATGAGGCAATAGTGCTGAATTCTCTTTTTGTAGGTAAACTGTGGCCTCTGAAGGCTAAGTGTCTCCCCGTGTGGACTGTGAAGCCATTTGGTCATCCTCTAATTTTCGTGGTCTTTTTGCTGCTGCTCTGGGAGTTTGGTATTTGCTTCACAAAATACAACGATTTCAAATGGGACACAGTACTGGAGGGAGTTCTGTCAGGTGTGGGGGGAAGGGTCTGGAGGAGAATGCACCAACCAGTGTTTTATCCCACGTAGCTTTCCCCCTTGACAATCACAACATAATTCAGAACATTGCCCAGAAACCTGTCCATGTAACAAGATGCCTTTACATATAAGGGTCTGCTGGCTGCACCATGTCAGTCACAAGGAATTTGGAATCCAATGGTAGATCCTCATGGCCCTTCCACTGATGTTTTATCAAACACCTGCCCACCACTTCTCTGGGCCACTACTCAGCAGGTTCCAACTTACTTACGTCTCTGTTCTACACCATTTTCATGAAACCAAGTCAATCAAGGCACTGTCTGGTATACTCATAATTAGCAACAGGATATCCAAAATTTTCCAGTGCCACCTGGTCATGGGAATTTCAAAAATTTCATGGTATTTATGTAGATATTTTTCAAAGATGAAGTTGGAGACACTGTGGGTTTCAATTCATTCATGAATCATTAAATGTTGAGGAAGCTGATTTCTATAAAAGCTCTGGAGAACTCTCATAGGCAAGGCTTCCGAAAGAGTGCCCAAAAAGGGCACATGAAGCCAGGCCCATTGAGGTCTACAATGTGAGGCCCATGTGTGTTTTGACTCTCAACTCAGCCTGCCAAGTCTTTAAGAATAAAATCATGTTATATACTGGCTGAGATTCTCAGTGCTCTGTTGTAAGCCACCCTGGGCCTAGATCTCAGTTTCCAAGGGCGACTCTCATGCGTGGCCTACTAAAATCGCAAAAAAAATCATGGCAATATTTCTCTGAGTTCAGTTCCACAACTCAGTCTCTAAGGGGAATCACATCAGAGTTCAAGCCCAGGTGGACACAGTCATTTCTTCCAACCGACACACAAATGACCAAAATTATAACCAAAACACCTCCACATGACACTAATCTTCTTCCATGTAGTGACTCATCATCACCTCTGGCTGAAGGTTTCCATGAGGGGCGCAGCCAAAGACAGTTTCCAAAATAAGCTCGCTTGCCCCTCATTTGCCTAAAGTCAGGGTTGCCTGGACACCCTTCTTGTGAAACAAGAGTGACCAAATAAGCATGCCTTTAATACTGCTCTGTTTCTCCAATTTGAGGTCTACTGATTTTCAGATATAGATTTTTATGTCATTTGGGTTCTTGCGAAAACCCAAGCACCTCTGCACGGTTTGGAAGAACACATTTGACCCAAAGAATCCCTATTCTCACTTGATGGAGGTCAGGAATCTAACAGAGGAAGGCAAGTGACTTCATCCAAAATGACTGATCTTTTTGCAATTATGGTTTGGATGCACACAAGGCATCATTCTTTAGATCCATCAGGTGCTGAGAATCTAAGTCACAGCCATAAACAAGACCAAGAGGGTAATTCAGCCACATCCCTTACCAAAGCAATTAAGCAAAGAGCCACAGGTGATGCCCATTCATTTCCATTTCAAAATTGTTTTCTTCAGGCTTCACAGAGGGGTGGCCTGAGGCAAAGACCTTCCAGACATTCAGGGCAACAGAACAATAATTAAGCTAAAGATCCAAAGTAGGGTCTCTCCTCTGAGACTTTCCTGGTCACACTGATATCTGAAATTCAGGGCAACAGAACAATACGTAAGCAAAAGGCACAAAACATGGTCTCTCCACTGAGACTTTCTTGGTCACACTGATATCTGAGTTTTCTGAGAATCTCGCCATTATCTTTAGCTATCCAGTACATGGCCATGTCACAGGGCTTGGAGGTGGTACATATCTTGGACACAAAACCATGAGCCTATTCTGGAGAATGGCCAGAATTCAGGAAGAAAACAGGAACTTATGAAGATAGCAGGTGTCGCCCATTGATAAGACAAGTTGCAGTCCATTCATTAATTGGCCAGGATGAATAATGGGAAGATTTATACTAGACTAGACATCCATTAATGCATTATCTTTTCAAATGTCTACAACAACGGACACAGTGGGATACACAGACATAGGAACACTAGTCTTGTCAAACGACTTACTAGAAATAGTCCACTGCAAACCAAAAAACCGACTTTCCTACCTATTCTCAGAACATGAGACAACACCACAAACACACACCCACTCCCACAAAGGCACCTCCTTCCCCCAAGTAGGTCTGTGACTATCCAGAGTGTTCTCTGACTTGTGGGCCATACTATGTTCCCCCAAAATGGCCTGTCCTCTATAAGATCTGGTTTCCTTGGCCAACTCTGTGAAGTTGTCAGGAAAAAGTGGTGAGCCACTACCTGCTTTCTCAGGAAAGGTCTCTCTTCAGAGCTCTCCTCCATTTGTCCTTCCTCACATCAATAGGTACCAAAAAAGACTGACTCTGTCCTTGTTAAATTCAACCAAGTGAGCCCACTGAGACTGGGACTGGGACTGCTTCTGGGTGCCTGGCTTCTTGGGTACCAAGTTCAGAGAGTTCCATCACCAAGAAAATGAGGTATGTCACTTTATTTGGAACTGAATGAGGTCACTGCCTTGGCAACCACTTTGTCCTAACAGTTGCTTCCAAGGGTCTCATGAGATGGAGCCGGCCCCTACTTCCTGTGTCACTTTCACAAGTTAGAATGGTATATCAACCAGAGGAACCTGGGAACAGCTCTTCACCCAGGCCTGGTTTGGTCCATCTTCTCTACAATAAGAAAAAAGAGGCTGATTCAGACACATCCCTTCATCCTGACCACGTGTTTGCAATGGAAGATGACTTTTGCTCTCTCAGGTCCTTCATACCTGCCTAAAACTTCTCCAAGTATCATTTCTTAATGGACCTTTGAGATTCTCAGCAGGTGGAAGGTACCCTAATTTCCTGTATTGTAAGAAAAACTCTGTCCGTGCTCTTCTGTAAAATGAGATTCAGGGAACAGTGTACGTTTTGGGTTAATAATAGGTTTGATTTCGGTTAGGAATCATTCTGTGCGATGAATAATGGTATTGGCTACCTAAGATATTTATAAGAATATAGAGGTGAAATATATGTACAAAAACAGAAATCTAAGTAATATTTGAAGCCCAGAAATCATTGGGTCCTTGACTGGGACACTTAGCTTTGAATTATGTTCTGCAAAAATGTCTCAGATAATTCGATATTCAATGGCATAGGACCTTGAACCTTGGATGATTGAATGTAGAAGAGAACATCCAGTCAAAAAGGGATAGTAGGTAGGATTAGAAAAATAGTCGGTAGGTTCAGCAAGAAGAGTGAGTATAGGATTTGGACCAAAAGTTCTTTCCTAATAGGGTTTTGGTTAGAGGGTGAATGTAAATGTCAGCACATATGAAGAGTCAGTCACTATGATGAGCTTGGGAAAATATGTAGAAAAGCAGATATCAATAGAGACATTATGAAATCAGGCAGGGTATAAAATGAGTGATAGGATTAGACATTTTCTACAAGGTTGAGTTTCAATATATAATCTTATGAGGAAACAAATATGTCATCACCAATAGGATTGACATTTGAGAGCATTAGGCAACCTGGACATGGATGTTTTAGTAATCCATGTACACTTTCCATTTTGGCTTTGGTACAGTCTTAAGTGTGACGTTTACATTTTTTGTTCAGAATATTACTGTGATAAAATGTATATGTAGATCAGGTGACATGAGTATTTCTACCACCATTACTGGGAGCAATATATTGAAGATATAAAATTAGTTTTGGGGGTACAAAGAGGTGTACCCTGTGTCTATGAATATAGAGATAAAGCATGAATAGACCATACTGTGAATAAATAATATAACTTGTTCCAAATTTAAATCATGTATTCAACTGATATCTGAAAAATTACAGGAAATCTTATATTGATATACAATCATTCATTCCAACCAGTTATACATCTAATGGTAATAATAGTGTTTTGGTTTATCATGAAGAGTGTGTGAGTTCTGCTTCAATACTGATTATGGAAATCAAAAATAATGTGTTTGGAAAGAATTCTCATGAAAAGACCAGTGAAGAAACCCTGACAATACATGTGTTCTGAAGCAAGAAGTGATTAAAGTTGAAACAAATGCCTATAAATTTGTGAACTTGTGGATGAAATGAATATCCTATGATGTGCAAACACTGAAGAAATAGTAATGTACCAGTGTTGAATACAAATGAATGTCAAATTACATATCATGTCCCATAGGAATCTACTTGCATTGATGTTAGAGTGGGTTAGTTACTGTAGAATTATTGGGATTTGTATGCACCATTCACTGAAGTTAGTTTTCAGTACTAGGAAAAAAATATGTATTTCAGTTGGATGAATATGTCTGAAAATAATCTTGTGAAAAGTTGATTATAAATCCATGTACATGAACATGAATGAATTTACAGAGTGTATATAAGACACATATATTTCATATTTTGAAAAATCTAGAGAGTGTATGTACATATACAAAAAAACACAAATAGACATTAAAAAGTAGCAATATATATACCAATCAAAATTCATCATAAAATATACATCATCCACAGATGCAAAATATTTATTTTACTGAACATGAGCTTATGTATAATGTTGTTCTACTAGGAAGCTTGTAGATTGAATTTTCAGTTCCAACAGCGTTTAAGAGGAGTGAACTTTTCTTAAAATTTGTATCTGCCAAGTCAGCCACCTCACAAAAATGTACATGTGATACCTGGTAGGATTCTATATGTGTATATAAATATACATTGGTGAATAGGCTACAGAGAATGGGAAACAAGAATTCACATATCTGTTAACTTTAAAAAAACATGGAGAACTATTTCAATTAAAAATTGACTAGATTTATAACTCCTACCTTATATAATGCAAAAGGGAAGTCCAAGTATACAATATGCCTCCTCTGAACTGCTTGTATTTATATTGTGTTTGGGTTATTTTTCTCCTTTATATTAAGATGAGTAGTCTGAGTCTAGTAGGTATGGGTTAGTGTCAGGGATTCACTATTTCAAAAGGAAAATTGAAAATTGAATCCAATGTGTATGCAAATATGTGCTGCATAAATATCCTTCCACTCTCATCCAGAGCAATGCCTTGTCAATACCTTTGCCCCAATTAAGACACAATTAGAGGAGAAGAGCTAGAAAATCAGTGAATATATATCTGGAATGGAAATGCTCAGGAGTTCACAACCTTGGAGGTGGTAGAGGAGTTTACAAAAGTAAGAGACAGGGTAAACACTCCACAAACATGGAGCTCTGCTGGCCTAAAAACTTTTTGAGAAACTGCCTGTGAGCTTGGGCACTTGAAATATATGTTGTTGTCAGGAGATTTGACTTTCTTTGTGTGAGATCATCAAAGCTGGGTCTGCATCTATGTGACCTGGAGAAAATGGCTTCTTATTTTCCAATGAAGATGAGCAGCAGTGCTGAATTATCTCTTTGTAGGTAAACTGTGGCCAATGAAACTAAGTGTCTCCCCATGTGGACTGTGAAACCATTTGGTCCTTGTCCACTTTTTGTGGTGTTTTTGCTACTGTACTGGGAGTTTGGTATTTGCTTATTGACATACAAGGAGCTCAACTAGGACACAGTGCTGGAGGGAGTTCTGTCACGTGTGGTGTGCCAGGGTATGCAGGAGAATTCACCAACCAGGCTTCTATCCCTCATAGCTTGCCCCATTGCCCCCTTGTCCATATCAACCTGAATCTGAACATTGCCCTGAAACGTCTTCATATAACAAGATGCCTTTACATATAAGGGTCTGCTGTCTGCACTATGTCAGTAACATGGCATTTGGAATACAATGGTAGATCCTCATGGCTCTACCACTGATGATTTATCACACACCTGCCCAACACTGCTCTATGCCCACTACTCATCAGGCTCCAACTTACTGTCATCTCTGTTCTACACCATTTTCATGAAACCCAGTCAATCAAGGCACTGTCTGGTATACTCATAATCAGCAATAGGACATCCAAAGGTTCTCCAGTGCCACCTGGTCATGGAAATTTCAAAAATTTCATGGTATTTATCTAGCCATTTTTGAAGGATGAAGTTGGAGGCACTGTGGGATTCAATTCATTCAGTAACCATTAAATGTTGAGGAAGCTTAATTCAAAGAAAGCTCTGGAGAACTCTCACAGGCAAGGCTTCTGAAAGAGTGCCCAAAAGGTCACATGAAGCCAGGCCCTTTAAAGTCTACAATGTGAGTCCTATGTGTGTTTCGACTCTCAAATATGGCTGCCATGTCTTTAAGAATAAAATCATGTGATATCCTGGCGGAGATTCCTAGTGCTCTGTGGAAAGCCACCCTGGGCCTAGATATCAGTTTCCAAGGGCGACTCTCATGCGTGGAATCCTAAAATCCAAACAAAATTTATGGCAATACTTCTCTGAGTTCAGTTTCACAACTCAGTCTCTAAGGGGAATCACACCAGAGTTCAAGCCCAGGTGGACACAGTCATTTCTTCCAACCGCCAAACCAATGGTCAAAATAAAAACCAAAACATTCCCACATGGCCCTCATCTTCTTCCATATAGTCACTCATCGTAACCTCTAGCTGGAGGTTTCCATCAGGGGCACAGCCCAAGAAAGTTTCCAAAAAAAGTTCGCTTGCCCCTCATTTGCCTAAAGTCAGGGTGGCCTTGACAGCCCTACAGTGAACCAGGAGTGATCAAATAAGCCTGCCATTAATACTTCTCTATTTCTACAATTTGAGGCCTACTGACTTTCAGGTATAGATTCTATATGTGATTTGGAGTCATGAGAAAACCCAAGCACCTCAGCAGGGCTTGGAAGAAGTCACTTGACCAAAAGAATCCCTATTCTCACTTGATGGAGGTCAGGAACCTAACAGAGGAAGGCAAGAGACTTCATCCACAATGACGAATTTTTTGCCATTTTGGTTTTGGACGCACACATGGGATCATTCTTTATATCCATCATGTGCTGAGAATCTAAATCACAGCCACAAACAAGGCCAAGAGGCGAATTCAGCCACATCCCTTTCCAAAGCAATTAAGCAAAGAGCCACAGGTGATGCCCATTCATTTCCATTTCAAAACTATATTCTTCAGGCTTCACAACGGTGTGGCCTGAAGCAAAGACCTTCCAGATATTCAGTGCAATAGAACAGTACTTAAGCAAAAGGTCCAAAGCAGGGTCTCTCCACTGAGGGTTTCTTGGTCACACTGATATCTGAGTTTTCTGAGATGCTCGCCATTCTCTTCAGCTATCCAGTACATTGCCATGTCACAGAGCTTGGAGGTGGTACAAATCTTGGACACAAAACCATGAGCCTATTCTGGAGAGTGGCCAGAATTCAAGAAGAAAACAGGAACTTAGGAAGATAGCAGGTGTTTCCCTTCCCTAAGACAAGCTGCAGTTCATTCATATATTGGGCAGGATGAATTTTGGGAAGATTTATACTAGACAGGACACATCCATTAATGCATTTTCTTTTCTAAAGTGTACTATAAAAGAAACAGTGGGATACACAGTCATGGAAATACAAGCCTTGTCAAACGACTTACTAGAACAGTCCACTCCAAAACAAAACAAAACAACAACAACAAAAAAACGTCTTTTATACCTATTCTCAGAACATGAGACAAAACCACAAACACATACCCACTCCCACAAAGGCACCTCCTTCCCCCAAGTAGGTTTGTGACTAGCCAGAGTGTCCTCTGACTGGTGAGCCATACTATGTTTCCCCGAAATGGCCTACCCTCTTTCAGATCTGGTTTCCATGGCCAACTCTGTGAAGTTGTCAGAAAAAAGTGATGAGCCACTACCTGCTTTCTCAGGAAAGGTCCCTCTTCAGAGCTCTTCTGGCATTTGGCCATTCTCACATCAGGAGGTACCAAGAAAGACTGACTTTGACCTTGAAAAATCCAAACAAATGAGTCCACTGGGACTGGGACTGGGACTGCCTCTTGGTGCCTGGCTTCTAGGATACCAAGTTCAGAGTGTTCCATCACCAAGGAAATGAGGTATGTCACTTTCTTTGGAACTGAATGAGGCCACTGCCTTGGCAACCCCTTTGTCCTAACAGTGGCTTCCAAGGGTCCCATGAGATGTAGCCGGCCCCTATTTCCTGTGACACTTTCACAAGTTAGAATGGAATATCAATGATAGGCACCCGGGAACAGCGCTACACACAGGCCTGGTTTGGTCAGTCTTCTCTACAATAAGTAGAGGAGGCTGATTCAGACACATCCCTTCGTCCTGACCAGGATTTTTCCCATGGGAGATGCCTTTTGCTCTCTCAGGTCCTTCATACCTGCCTACAACTTGTACAGGTATCATTTCTGCAAGGACCTTTGAGGTTCTCAGCAGATGGATGGTCCCCTTCTTTCCTGTATTGTAAGAACAACTCTGTCCCTGCTCTTCTGTAAAATGAGACTGAGGGAACAGTGTTTGTTTCAGGTTAATAACAGGTTTGATTTGTGTTAGGAATCATTCTGTGCGATGAATAATAGTGTTGGGGACCTTCGATATTTAAAAGAATATAGAGGTGAAATATAAGTATGAAAACAGAAATCTAGGTATGATTTGAAGCCCAGAAGGACATTGAGCCCTTGATTGGGATGCTTAGCTTTGAATTATGTTCTGCAAAGATGTCTCAGATAATTCAATATACAATGGCATAGGACCTTGAACCTTGGATGATTGAATGTAGAAGAGAACATCCAGTCAAAAAGGGATAGTCGGTAGGATTATGAAGCTAGTTGGTAGGTTTAGGAAGAATAGTGAGTATGTGATTTGGACCAAAAGTTCTTTAGCAACAGGGTTTCGGTTAGAGAGTGAATGTAAATGTCAGCACATATGAAGAGTCAGTCACTATGATGAGCTGGGGAAAAAATTTAGAAAAGCAGATATCAATAGAGACATTACGAAATCAGGCAAAGTATAAAGTGAGTGATAGGATTAGACATTTTCAACAGGGTTGAGTTTGAATATATAATCTTAGAAAGAAAAAAAAATATGTAGTCACCAATAGGATTGACATTTGAGAGCATTAGGCAACCTGGACATGGATGTTTTTTGTAATCAATGTTCACTTTCCATTTAGGCCTTGGTACAATCATAACCGTGACCATTACATTATTTGTCCAGAATATTACTGTGATAAAATGTATATGTGGATCAAGTGACATGAGTATTTCTTTCACCATATCTGGAAGTAATATA
Organism: Callospermophilus lateralis; assembly: GCF_048772815.1. Taxonomy (NCBI): domain Eukaryota; kingdom Metazoa; phylum Chordata; class Mammalia; order Rodentia; family Sciuridae; genus Callospermophilus; species Callospermophilus lateralis. The sequence goes on from NW_027510156.1 coordinate 706,424, forward strand.
TTGAAGACGTAAAATTAGTATTGGGGTTACAAAGAGGTGCACCCTGTGTCTATGAATATAGAGATAAAGCATGAATACACCATACTGTGAATAAATAGTATAACTTGTTCCCACTTTTAATAATGAATTGAACTAATATCTGAAAAATTACAGGAAATCTTATACTGATATACAATCATTCATTCCAACCAATTATACATCTAATGGTAATATTAGTGTATTGGTTTATCATGAACAGTGTGTGAGTTTTGCTTCAAAAGTGATTATGGAAATCGAAAATAATGTGATTGGAAAGAATTCTCATAAAAAGACCAGTCAAAAAACCTGGAGAAATATATATGTTGTGAAGCAGGAAGTGATTGAATTTGAAACAAATGCCTATAAATTTGCTAAATTGTGGATGAAATATATATCCTATGATGTGCATAAACTCATGAAATAGTAATGTACCAATGTTGAATAAAAATGAACGTCAAAATACACATCATGTCCCATAGGAATCTACTTGCATTGATTTTAAACTGGGTCAGTTACTGTAGAAATATTAGGATTCACGTGCATCATTCACCGAATTGAGTTTTCTTTTTTTTAATTTTTATTAATGGTTGTTCAAAACATTACATAGTTCTAGATATATCATATTTCACACTTTCATTCAAGTGGGTTATGAACTCCCATTTTTACCCCGTATACAGATTGCAGAATCACATCAGTTACACATCCATTGAGTCACATATTGCCATACTAGTGTCTGTTGTATTCTGCTGCCTTTCCTATCCTCTACTATCCCCCCTCCCCTCCCCTCTCCTCCCCTCTTCTCTCTCTACACCCTCTACAGTAATAAATTTCTCCCCCTTGTATTATTTTTCTTTTTCTTCTAACTTCCTCTTGTATGTAACTTTGTATAACCCTGAGGTTCTCCTTCCATTTCCATGCAGTTTCCCTTCTCTCTCCCTTTACCTTCCACTTCTCATTCCTGTTTAATGTTAATCTTCTTCTCATGCACTTCGTCCCTACTCTGTTCTTAGTTACTCTCCTTATATCAAAGAAGACATTTGGCATTTGTTTTTTAGGGATTGGCTAGCTTCACTTAGCATAATCTGTTCAAATGCCATCCATTTCCCTGCAAATTCTATGATTTTTTCATTTTTTAATGCAGAGTAATACTCCACTGTATATAAATGCCACATTTTTTTATTCATTCTTCTATTGAAGGGCATCTAGTTTGGTTCCACAGTCTTGCTATTGTGAATTGTGCTGCTATGAACATCGATGTAGCAGTGTCGCTGTAGAATGCTCTTTTTAGGTCTTTAGGTTTTAGACCGAGAAGGGGAATAGCTGGGTCAAATGGTGGTTCCATTCCCAGCTTTCAAGAAATCTCCATACTGCTTTCCCATTTGGCTGCACCAATTTGCAGTCCCACCAGCAATGTACAAGTGTACCTGTTTCCCCACATGCTCGCCAGCACTTGTTGTTGTTTGACTTCATAATGGCTGCCAATCTTACTGGAGTGTGATGGTATCTTAGGGTGGTTTTGATTCACATTTCTCTGACTGCTGGAGATGGTGAGCATTTTTTCATGTACTTGTTGATTGATTGTATGTCCTCCTCTGAGAAGTGTCTGTTCAGGTCCTTGGCCCATTTGTTGATTGGGTTATTTGTTATCTTATTGACTAATTTTTTGAGTTCTTTGTATACTCTGGATATTAGGGCTCTATCTGAAGTGTGAGGAGGAAAGATTTGTTGCCAAAATGTAGGCTCCCTATTTACCTCTCTTACTGTTTCTTTTGCTGAGAAAAAACTTTTTAGTTTGAGTAAGTCCCATGTGTTGATTCTGGTTATTAACACTTGTGCTATGGGTGTCCTATTGAGGAATTTGAAGCCTGACCCCACAGTATGTAGATCATTGCCAACTTTTTCTTTTATCAGACACCATGTCTCTGATTTGATATCAAGCTCCTTGATCCATTTTGAGTTAACTTTTGTGCATGGCGAAAGAAAGTGATTCAGTTTCTTTTTGTTAGATATGGATTTCCAGTTTTCCCAGCACCATTTGTTGAAGATGCTATCCTTCATCCATTGCATGCTTTTAGTCCCTTTATCAAATATAAGATAGTTGTGTTTATTTTGATTGGTTTCTGTGTCCTTTATTCTATACCATTGGTCCACCCACCTGTTTTCGTACCAGTACCACGCTATTTTTGTTACTATTGTTCTGCAGTATATTTTGAAGTCTGGTATCGCTATACCGCCTGATTCACACTTCCTGCTTAGAATTGTTTTTGCTATTCTGGGTCTTTTATTTTTCCATACGTATTTCATGATTGCTTTCTCTATTTGTACAAGAAATGCCGTTGGGATTTTGATTGGCATTGCATTAAACCTATAGAGAACTTTTGGTAATATCGCCATTTTGGTGATGTTAGTTTTGCCTATCTATGAACAGGGTTCATTTTTACATCTTCTAAGATCTTCCTCTATTTTTCTCTTTAGGGTTCTGTAGTTTTCCTTTTATAAAACTTGCACCTCTTTTGTTAGGTTGATTCCCAATTATTTTTTTTAGTATATTGTGAGTGGAGTGGTTGTCCTCATTTCTGTTTCAGAGAATTTGTCGCTGATATACAGGAATGTCTTTGATTTATGCGTGTTGATTTTATATCCTGCCACTTTGCTGAATTCATTTATTAGCTCTATTAATTTCTTTGTAGACCCTTTTGGGTCTGCTAGGTATAGAATCATGTCATCTGCAATAGTGATAATTTAAGTTCTTCTTTTCCTATTTATATGTCTTTAATTTCTTTCATCTGTCTAATTGCTCTGGCCAGTGTTTCGAGACCTATGTTGAACAGAAGTGGTGAAAGAGGGCATCCCTGTCTTGTTCCAAATTTTCGGGGGAATGCCTTCAATTTTTCACCATTCAGAATGATGCTAGCCTGAGGCTTAGCATAGATTGCTTTTACAATATTGAGGTATGTTCCTGTTATCCCTAGTTTTTCTAGAGTTTTGAACATAAAGGGATGCTGTACTTTGTCGAATGCTTTTTCTGCATCTATCGAGATGATCATATGGTTCTTATTTTTAAGTCTATTGATGTGATGAATAACATTTATTGATTTCCGTATATTGAACCAGCCTTGCATCCCACGGATGAATCCTACTTGATCATGGTACACAATTTTTTTGATATGCTTTTGTATCTGATTCGCCAGAATTTAATTGAGAATTTTGCCTCTAGGTTCATTAGAGATATTGGTCTGTAGTTTTCTTTCTTTGAAGTGTCTTTGTCTGGTGTAGGAATCAGGGTGATGTTGACCTCATAGAATGAATTTGGAAGTTCTCCCTCTTTTTCAATTTTCTGAAATAGCTTCAAAAGTATTGATATTAGTTCCTCTTTAAAGGTTTTGTAAAACTCTGCTCTATACCTATCAGGTCCTGGGCTTTTCTTACTTGGTAGTGTTTTGATGGTTTCTTCTATTTCCTTAATTGATACTGGTCTGTTTAGGTTGTCTATATCCTCCTGACTCAATCTGGGCAGATCATTTGACTTAAGAAATTTATCGATGCCTTCACTATCTTCTATTTTATTAGAGTATAAAGATTCAAAATAATTTCAGATTATCTTCTGTATTTCTGATATATCTGTTATGATATTGTCTTTTTCATCCCGTATGCTAGTAATTTGAGTTCTCTCTCTTCTTCTCTTCGTTAGCATGGCTAAGGGTCTGTCAATTTTATTTATTTTTTCAAAGAACCAAATGGGTTGACATGTCTGCCACGCTGGCAGGCAGCTGGGCCTGTTCTGCTGGTCAGATGCAGGTCTGCGTACCTTGCGGGAGCGGGTGTTGGCTTTCCTCTGCCCCTACTGCAATTGGGGTGTCATGACTACCATGCTGGCAGATCGCTGGGCCAGTTCTGGGCATGGGCAATGGCTCTGCTCTGCCTCTACTCCAATTGGGTTGATGTGACTACCACGCCGTTGGGCCTCTGTGCTTGTACTGGGCGGGGGAGAAGGCTCTGCTTTGCCACTACTCCAATTTGGGTATCGTGTCTACCACGGTAGCAGGCTGCTGGGCCTGTTCCGCAGGTCAGTCACAGGTCTGCTGCTATTGCGGGCGCGGGCGGTGGCCTGCTTGGCCCCTACTACAATTTGGGTGACGTGACTACCACGCCAGCGGGTGGCTGGGCCTGATCCGGGCCGGGCAGCGTCTCTGCTCTTTCACTACTCCAATTGGTGTGACGTGACTACCACGCCTGTGGGCCTGATGAATCTTTCTCTATGTTTCTAGAGAGAATTATGCAGGCATATAGGAGATATAATCCTTTCGATCCTCATGCAGAGGATCAAAATGCATCTGTCACAATGGCCTTTATTGGGCATGCTGCCTTGGATATTTAAAGAAAGTTACAATGCTTAGATGGATTACAAAATATGACTTTGAAAGATTTAGTCAGAGAAGCCGAGAAAGTATACTATAAGAGAGAAACTGAGGAAGAGAAGGGAGCAAAAGGAGGATAAAAGAAACAAAAGCCAGACTAAGGAGTTGACTAAGGTTCCGGTCACAACAACAAAAGGGCCAGAAATTAAGAAACAGGGAGACAGGAAGGGATAACTGGTCCCACGCCAGAGGCCACCCCTGACCTCAGATCAATGTGCCTATTGTAAAGAAAGAGGACACTGGGTTCAAAAGTTCCCTAGAAAGAGACAGCCACACCAGCCAGCCATTCTGACTCTTCAGGATGACTACGAAAGTCGGGGCTCAGATCACCTCCCTGAGCTCAGCGTAACTTTTGAAGTGGATGATACCCCAGTAAACTTTGAAGTGGATACAGGGGCAATAAACTCAGCCCTTAAGGGCCCATTGGGCCCTCTATCAAATAAAAGGTCTCTAGTTCAAGGGGATAATGGAAGTAAATATCAGACTAGGACAACTAAGAGGACCATGGACCACGGGAAAGGAAAAATCCATCACTCATTTTTAGTTATCCCAGAATGCCTGGCCGACTTTTTCTGTACGTCATAGGGATTTGACCATACAGGGGCTGCCTGATGGAACCAAAACACCTCATCAAATTCAGTACACAGCATTGGCCATATTACCAATTAGATAACCAAAACCAATGGCCCCAAGAGGGGTCTCTAGATCCTCAAATTCTGCGTGACCGTTTTTTTTTTTTTTTAAAGAGAGAGGTGAGAGAGAGAGAGAGAGACAGAGAGAATTTTTAATATTTATTCTATAGTTTTTGGTGGACATGACATCTTTGTTTGTGGGGCTGAGGATCAAACCCGGGCCGCACGCATGCCAGGCGAGTGTGCTACAATTTAGCCACATCCCCAGCCCTGTGTGACCTTTTTAACTTCTGCAAGTGCTCAAAAGGGTGAAAGGAGATTCCCCTATGGGCAGGCCTTCTCCATCCTTAGCTCATATCCTGAACAATGCTTATCCAATAGATCCTCACCTTCAGCCTTGTGCTCCAGAGTCTCTGCTGTCACTCCCACCTCAGCAACCTGTTTTCTCCCCTCCAATTATTAGATCAAAAAACCAAACCTCTGCCGGTTCTCAGACCATTGCCCCCTTGCTGAGGTAGCAGGTACTGAGGTTTCCATCCACCCACTCACTCCTCTCTTCTCCTGTCAGTGCCCACACCGGGTCCGACCAGGTCCTCTTACCAGATAACACAATGCTCAAACCAGCTGAGGAGAGTCCTCAGACTCCTATCCAAGATGTAATGAAAATGGCCTTTAAAGTTGCTTTTTCATCACTGAAAACAGTTTACTAAAAATTTAAAGTCCCTCACATGCGTTTTGGGATACTCACTCTTGTCTTCCCCTCTGATCTACCTGTTCTACTGCTCAAGTTTTTGTTGCTAGAAAAATCCCAAACCCCTTTCCCATTATTCTTTTACATCTCTCCTTCCTTATTCTCAGATCCTCGGAGCTGCTGTCAGCCCCACCTTCCCTGTCTTTCCCTTCTGTACCAGGCCTACAGAAAATTCTTAACTGACTTTCTACAGAAGTCTTCACCATGGCTGAGTTTAGGGCTTTCAGCAAAAGAGTCCCTATAAAAGAGTTCAATGTAGATAACCTTCCTCTTTTAGTGTTGTCTTGTTCTACTTGGCCACTGGCTAAAAAAATCAGCACGCCTAAGCTAGACACCCCATTACTTGTTTTCCACAAAATATGTGAACAAGGCCCCTGGCCATGAGCTGGGGCTTTACAGAGATGGCTACACTTCTAAGATAAAGAAGTTACTAACTGGGCACCATGGTAACAGCTGGCAGGGAGGAAAAATAAGAAAGGTAAAAAAAGCTCTCCCCCTCCCAGGTGTCCTTGAAAATTAACTTGCCCAGAACAGAGGAAAAAACAGAAACAAAAATGGCTTTTTTGAACTTCTGCAGACTGTGAACTTCTGAGCCGCTTCCCTTACATGTTGGGTACAAAATTCTGAAACTACCTAAACTTGAGTTTCAGGAGATTAATTGATTACAACAGAAGCAATGCCCTCTGAATCTGGTTGCAACCAAATAGGATGGTTTCCCTGTCTTTGTTGCTATCTTAGGTGCCTTGCCTTGACCGTCCCTATAACAGCATAATTGTATATAATTAACCATTGTATATGTTTCAAAGAATTGGTCAACAGATGTGATTAATTGTGTAATGGTGCAGATGATTCCCAGAGTGCTCTATCATGATGCAGGTTCATTTGAAGATCAAATAGGGTGGCATACAACCCGTTTCCACTGGAAACATATATCCCTCACTTTAGCCATCCCATTAGGAATAGGAGTTGCTGAAGGGATGGGCACAGGAACCACTGCCCTGGTCAATGGGACACAACAAATGACCCAATTAGAAGCAGCAATAGACGAAATCTAAGATATTAGATACCTCCATCAGAGCTTTGCATGAAATTTTAACCTCTCTCTCGGAGGTTGTTTTACAGAACAGGTGAGTGACACAAAACACACACACACACACACAGAAAAAAAATAGCAATATATATGTCAATCAAAATTCATCATAAAATATATATCATCCACAGATCCAAAAATCTTCATTTTCCTGAACATGGATTTATGTATAATGTTTTCAACTAGCAGGCTCACCCATAGGTTGAATATTCAGTTCCAACATGGTTTAGTAGGAGTGATCTCTTCTCACAATTTGTATCTGCCAAGTCATCCACCTCACAAGAATGTATGTGTGGTACCAGGTAGGATTCTATATATGCATATAAAAATACATATGCTGAATAGGCTACAGAGAAAGGGAGACAGGAATTCACATTTGTGTTAACGTTAAAAACACATGGAGAACTATTTCAACAAAAAATTGACTAGATTTAACTCCTACTCTGTATCTTGCAAAAGGCAAGTCCAAATATACACCATGCCTCCACTAAACTGCTTGTATTTCTATTCTGTTTGGGTTATTTTTCTCCATATTATTAGAAATAGTAGTCAGAGTCTGATAGGGTATGTCTTAGTGTCAGGGATTCAGTATTTCGAATAGAAAATAGAAAATTGAATCCAATGTGTATGCAAATATATGCTACACAAAAATCTTCCCACTCTCATCCAGAAAAATGCTTTAACATTACTTTCGCCTCAGGTAAGACACAATTAGAGGAGAAGAGTTAGAAAATCTGTGAATACCTATCTGGAATGGAAAATGCTCCAGATTTCACATCTTTGGTGGAGGTAGAGGAGTTTCTAAAAGTAAGGGACAGGGTAAACACTCCACAAACATGGAGCTCTGCTGGCCTAAAGGCTTTTTGAGAATCTTCCTCTGAGGTTGGGCACTTGAAATTTAGGTTGTTGTCAGGAGCTTTAGCTTCTTTTGTAGTGAGACCATCAAACCTGGGTCTCCATCACTTTGACCTGAAGGACATGGTTTCTTATTTTGCAATGAACATGAGGCAGGAGGCCTGAATCCTCTCTTTGTAGGTAAACTGTGACCACTGGTGACTAAATGTCTCCCCATGTGGACTGTGAAGCCATTTGGTCCTCCTCCACTTTTGTGGTGTTTTTCCTGCTGCACTGGGAGTTTGGTATTTGCTTCATGAAACAAAGGAGCCCAACTGAGACACAGTGCTGGAGGGAGTTCTGTCACGTGTGGTGGGTCAGGGTCTGCAGGAGAATGCACCAACCAGCCTTCTATCCCTCATAGCTTGCCCCATTGCCCCCCTTGTCCATATCAACCTGATTCTGAACATTTCCCTGAAACCTCTCCATATAACAAGATGCCTTTAAATATAAGGATCTGCTGGCTGCACCATGTCAGTCACAAGCCATTTGGGATCCAATGGTAGATCCTCATGCCCCTACTACTGATGTTTTATCACACACCTGCCCATCACTGCTCTAGGCCCACTACTCAGCAGACTCCAACGTACTGGCATCTCTGTTCTACAACATTTTCATGAAACAGAGTCAATCAAGGCACTGTGTGGTATACTCATGATCAGCAACAGGACATTCAAAGGTTCTCCAGTGCGACCTGGTCATGGGAATTTCAATAATGACATGGTATTCATCTAGCCTTTTTTTAAGGATGAAGTTGGAGGCACTGTGGGTTTCAATTTATTCAGGAACCATTAAATTTTGAGGAAGCTCATTTTCAATGAAAGCTCTGGAGAACTCTCACACACAAGGCTTTCCAAAGAGTGGCCAAAAGGTCACATGAAGCCAGGACAATTGAGGTCTACAATGTGAGGTCCATGTGTGCTTTGACTCTCAACTATGGCTGCCAAGTTTTTCACAATAAAATCATGTGTTATCCTGGCTGAGATTCTCAGTGCTCTGTGGAAAGCCACCCTGGGCCTAGATATCAGTTTCCAAGGGTGACTCTCATGCGTGGCCTCCTAAAATCCCAACACAATTAATGGAAATACTTCTCTGAGGTCAGTTCCAGAAATCAGTATTTAAGGTGAATCCCACCAGAGTTCAAGCCCAGGTGGACCCAGATATTTCTTTCAACCGCCACACAAATGACCACAATTGAAACCAAAAGACTCCCACATGGCCCTCATCTTCTTCCATATAGTCACTCATCGTAACCTCTGGCTGGAGGTTTCCATGAAGCGCTCACCCAAAGACAGTGTCCAAATAAGCTCCCTTGCCCCTCATTTGCCTAAAGTCAGGTTGGCCTTGACTCCCTTTCTGTGAACCAGGAGTGATGCAATAAGCCTCCCGTTAATACTGCTCTGTTTCTTCAATTTGAGGCCTACTGACTTTCAAGTATAGATTCTTAATGTGATTTGGAGTCATGCGAAAACCCAAGCACCTCTGCAGGGATTTGAAGAACTCATTTGATCCAAAGAATACCTATTCTCACTTGATGGAGTTCAGGAACCTAACAGAGGAAGGGGAGAGACTTCATCCACAATGACTGATCTTCTGGCAATTATGGTTTTGGATGCACACATGGGATCATTCTTTAGATCCATCAGGTGCTGAGAATTAAAGTCACAGCCACATACAAGGCCAAGAGGCTAATTCAGAAACATCCCTTTCCAAAGCAATTAAGAAAGAGCCACAGGTGATGCCCAATTCATTTCCATTTGAAAACTGTTTTCTTCAGGCTTCACAAAGTTGTGGCCTGAGGCAAAGACCTTCCTGATATTCAGGGCAACAAACAATAGGTGAGAAAAAGACCAAAAGCAGGGTATATGCACTGAGAATTTCCTAGTCACACTGATATCTGAGTTTTCTGAGATGCTGGCCATTCCCTTCAGCTATCCTGTACTTGGCCATGTCACAGACCTTGGAGTTTTTACATATCTTGGACACAAATCCATGAGCCTATTCTGGAGAGTGTCCAGAATTCAGCAGAAATCAGGGACTTAGGAAGGTAGTAGGTATTGCCCATCCATAAGGCAAGCCGCACTCCATTCATAAATTGGGCAGGATGCATACTGGGAAGCTTTCTACTAGACAGGACACATCCATTGTTGCATTCTTTTTTCTCATGTCTACAATCACGGACTCAGTGGGATACACAGATATAGAAACACTCATTTTCTTAAACGACTTACTAGAAACAGTTCACTCCAAATCAAAACAACCGCCATTCCTACCTATTCTCAGAACATGAGACAAAACAACAAACCCACACTCACAAATGCACCTCCTTCCCTCATGTAGGTCTGTGACACTCCGGAGTTTACTCTGACTGGTGGGCCATACTATGTTCCCCCGAAATGGCCTGTCCTCTATCAGATCTGGTTTCCTTGGCCAACTCTGTGAAGTTGTCAGGAAAAAGTGGTGAGCCACTACCTGCTTTCTCAAGAAAAGTACCTCTTCAGAGCTCTCCTGGCATTTGGCTATACTCACATCAGAAGGTACCGAGAAAGACTGACTCTGTCCTTGGAAAATCCAAACAAGTGAGCCCACATAGACTTGGACTGGGACTGCCTCTCAGTGTCTGGGTTCTTGGAGGGCAAGTTCAGAGAGTTCCATTACCAAGAAAATGAGGTATGTCACTTTCTTTGGAACTGAATGAGGCCACTGCCTTGGCAACCCCTTTGTCCTAACACTTGCTTCCAACGGTCCCATGAGATGGAGACTGCCCCTACTTCCTGTGACACTTTCACAAGTTAGAATGGTATATCAACCATAGGCACTCATGAACAGCTCTCTACACAGGCCTGGTTTGGTCCATCTTCTCTACAATAAGAAGTGAGAGGCTGATTCAGACACATCCCTTCATCCTGACCAGGTTGTTTGCCATGGAAGATGACTTTTGCTCTCTCAGGTCTTTCATACCTGCCTACAACTTTCCCGGGTATCATTTCTGTATGGACTTTTGAGGTTCTCAGCAGGTGGAAGGTCCCCTACTTTCCTGCACTGTAAGAACTACTCTGTTTCTGCTCTTCTGTAAAATGAGATTGAGGGAACAGTGTATGTTTAGGGTTAATAGCAGGTTCGATTTGGGTTGGGAATCATTCTGTGCGATGAATAATGGTATTGACAACCTGTGAGAATTACAAGAATGTAGAGGTGAAATATAAGTATGAAAATATAAATCTAGGTATGATTTGAAGCCCAGAAGGGCATTGGGCCCTTGATTGGGATACTTAGCTTTGAATTATGTTCCCTAAAGTTGTCTCATATAATTCAATATATAATGGCATATGACCTTGTACCTTGGATGATTGAATGTAGAAGAGAACATCCAGTCAAAAATGGATAGTCATTAGGTTTAGAAAGATTGTCGGTAGGTTTAGGAAGAAGGGTGACTATAGGATTTAGACCAAAAGTACTTTAGCAATATGGTTTCGGTTAGAGAGTGAATGTAAATGTCAGCACATAAGAAGAATCAGTCACTATGATGAACTGGGAAAATATGTCAAAATGCAAATATCAATAGAGACATTATGGAATCAGGCAAAGTATAAAGTGAGTAATAGGATTAGACATTTTCAACAGGGTTGAGTTTGAATATATAATCTTAGGAAGAAACAAATATGTTGTCACCAATAGGATTGACATTTGAGAGCATTAGGCAACCTGGACATGGATGTTTTTAGTAATCCATGTTCACTTTCCTTTTAGGCTTTGGTACAATCATAAGTGTGACCTTTACATTTTTTGTTCAGAATATTACTGTGATAAAATGTATACGTAGATCAGGTGACATAAGTATTTCTTCCACCATTTCTGGGAGCAATATATTGAAGACGTGAAATTAGTATTGTGGGTCCAAAGAGGTGTACACTGTGTCTCTGAATATAGTGATAAAGCATGAATAGACCATACTGTGAATTAATAATATAACTTGTTCAAACTTTAAATAATGGATTGAACTGATATCTGAAAAATTACAGGAAATCTTATATTGATATACAATCATTCATTTCAACATGTTATACATTAAATGGTAATATTAGTGTTTTGGTTTATCACGAAGGGTGTGAGTTTTGCTTCACCAGTGATTATGGAAATCGAAAATAACTTGTTTGGAAAGAAGCGTCATGAAAAGATGAGTCCAGAAACCCTGAGAATACATGTGTTCTGAAACAGGAAGTGATTAAAGTTGAAACAAATGCCTGTAAATTTGTGAACTTGTGGATGAAATATATATCGTATGATGTGCAAATACTGAAGAAATAATAATGTACCAGTATTGAATACAAATAAACCTCAAATTACATATCATGTCCCATAGGAATCTACTTGCATTGGTGGTAGACTGGGTCAGTTACTGTAAAATTGTTAGAATTTGTAGGCACCATTCACTGAAGTTTGTTTTCAGTACTAGGAAACAAATATGTATTTCAGGTGGATGAATATTTCTGAAAATAATCTTGTGAAAAGTTGATTATAAATCCACATACATGAACATGAATGAATTTAGAAAGTGTATATAAGACACATATATTTTATATATTGAGAAATCTGAAGAGTGTGTGTGTATATATATATATATACACACACCAAAAAAACCACACACACAGACATTAAAAAGTAGCAATATATATGAAAATTGAAATTCATCAGTAAATATATATCACCCACAGATGCAAAAATAATTATTTTACTGAACATGAGTTTATGTATAAATTTGTTGTACTAGCAAGCTCCCCTATAGTTTGAATCTTCAGTTCTAACAGCGTTTAAGAGGAGTGATCTCTTCTCACAATTTGTATCTGCCAGGTGAGAAGCCTCACAAAAATGTACATGGGATACCTGGTAGGGTTCTATATTTGCATATAAATATGCATGTGTGAATAGGCTACAGAGAAAGGGAAACAGGAATTCACATATTTTTTTTATCTTTCAAAACACATGGAGAACTATTTCAATTAAAAATTGACTAGATTTATAACTCCAATCTTATATAATGCAAAAGGCAAATCCAACTATACAACATGCCTCCTCTGAACTTCTTGAATTTCTATTCTGTTTGAGTTATTTTTCTCCATTATATTAGGATGAGTAGTCTGAGTCAAGTAGGTATTTGTTAGTGTCAGGGATTCAGTATTTCAAAAGGAAAATTGAAAAATGAATCCAATGTGTAAGCAAATATGTGTTGTGCAAATATCCTCCCACTCTCATCCAGAACAATGCCTTGACATTACCTTCGCCCCAAGTAAGACACAATTAGAGGAGAAGAGTTAGAAAATCAGTGAATACATATCTGGAACAGAAAATGCTCAAGAGTTCAGAACCATGAAGGTGGTAGAGACGTTTCCAAAAGTAAGGGACAGGGTAAACACAACACAAACAAGGAGCTCGGAGAGCCTAAAAACTTTTTGAGAAACTTCCTCTGAGTTTGGGCACTTGAAATATATATTGTTGTCAGGAGATTTGGCTTCCTTTGTAGTGAGACGATCAAAGCTGGATCTGCATCTATGTGGCCTGAAAGACATGGTTTCTTATTTTCCAATGAACATGAGGCAGCAAGGCTGAATCCTCTCTTTGTTGGTAAACTGTGACCACTGGGGACTAAGTGTCTCCCCATGTGGACTGTGAAGCCATTTGGTCCTCCTCCACTTTTCGTGGTGTTTATCCTGCTGCACTGGGAGTTTGGTATTTGCTTCAAGAAATACCAGGAGCTCAACTGGGACATATTGCTGGAGGGAGTTCTGTCACCTGTGGTGGGTCAGGGTCTGCAGGAGAATGCACCAACCAGGCTTCTATCCCTCATAGCTTGCCCCATTGCCCCCTTTTCCATATCAACCTGTTTCAAAACATTGCCCTGAAACCTCACCATATAACAAGATGCCTTTACATATAAGGGACTTCTGGCTTCACCATGTCAGTCACAATCCATTTGGAATCCAGTGGTAGATCCTAATGGCCCTACCACTGATGTTTTATCACACACCTGCCCACCACTGCTCTAGGCCCACTACTCAGCAGGCTCCATCTTACTGGCATCTCTGTTCTACACCATTTTCATGAAACCCAGTCAATCAAGGCACTGTCTGGTATACTCATGATCAGCAACAGGACATCCAAATGTCCTCCAGTGACACCTGGTCATGGGAACTTCAAAAAATTCATGGTATTCATCAAGCTATTTTTCAAGGATGAAGTTTGAGAAACTGTGGGTTTCAATTTATTCAGGAAACACTAAATGTTGAGGAAGCTTATTTAAATGAAAACTCTGGAGAACTCTCACAGGCAAGGCTTCCCAAAGAGTGGGCAAAAGGTCACATGAAGCCAGGCACATTAAGGTGTACAATGTGAGGTCCATGTGTTTTTTGACTCTCAAATATGGCTGCAAGTTTTTCATGATTAAATCATGTGATATCCTGGCTGAGATTCCCAGTACTCTGTGGAAAGCCACATTGGGCCTAGATCTCAGTTTCCAATGGCGACTCTCATGCGTGGCCTCCTAAAATCCCAACAGAATTCATGGCAATACTTCTCTGAGGTCAGTTCCAGAACTCAGTCTCTAAGGGGAATCACACTAGAGTTCAAGCCCAGGTGGACCCAGACATTTCTTCCAACCACCACAAAAATGACCACAATTAAAACCAAAACACTCCCACTCAGCCCTCATCTTCTTCCATATAGTCACTCATCATTACCTCTGGGTGGAGGTTTTCATGAGGGCGCAGCCATAAATAGTGTCCAAAATAAGCTCCCTTGCCCCAGATTTGCCTAAAGTCAGGGTGGCCTGCACACTCTTAATATGAACCAGGAGTGATCAAATAAGCCTGCCGTTAATGCTGCTGTGTTTCTCTAATTTGAGGCCTACTGACATTCAGGTATAGAATTTTTATGTGAAATAGAGTCATGAAAAAAGCCAAGCACCTCTCCAGAGATTTCAAGAACTCATTTGACCCAAAGGATCCCTATTCTCACTTGATGGATGTCAGGAACCTAACAGAGGAAGGCGAGAGACTTCATCCACAATGACTGATTTTTGGCCATTATGGTTTTGGATGTGCACATGCGATCTTTCTTTGGATCCATCATGTGCTGAGAATCATATCACAGCCACATACAAGGCCAAGAGGCTAATTCAGACACCTCCCTTTCCAAAGCAATTAAGCAAAGAGCCATCATATCCTATGATGTGCATAAACTGAAGAAATATTAGTGTACCTGTGTTGAATAAAATGAACGTCAAAATACACATCATGTCCCCTAGGAATCTACTTGCATTGATGTTACACTGGGTCAGTAACTGTAGAAATATTAGAGTTTGTATGCACCATTCACTGAAGTTACTTTTCAGTACAAGGAAGGAAATATGTATTTCAGGTGGATGATTATTTCTGAGAATAATCTTGTGGAAAGTTTGTTATAAATCCACATATAGGAATATGAATGAATTTAGGGAGCGTATAATAAGACACATATATTTCATATTTTGAGAAATCTGGAGAGAATATATATATATATATATATATATATATATATATATATATATACACGCACAGACATTAAAAAGTAGCAATATAGGAGATCCAACATGGCGGCGGACATGGAGAAATCAAGTCTCTGACCTCTTCAGCTGCGCGGGCATAGGGAGTCATTAACTGTCTAAATGCTGTTTGTTCAGAATCACTAGGCAATGCTGACCTGACGTGGATCTGGGGCGAACAGTCTGGGCCCCTCAGAACACACTCAGAGCCCGGATCGGCTGCATAGAAGCTCAGATTTGCCTGCTTCTCGTGACTCAAAACTAACATTCCTGTTGAAATAACTGGTCAGCCCTTCTGAATTTACAGAGGTAAAAGGCCACTGGATTAAAATGGGGCTTGGGAGAGACAGTCAGGACCCATCCATTGCATTGGTCAACTGCCAAAAGGAATGAACGGTCACCATTTACATGGGATACCACCATGGCCGAGAACTGACGTCATGGGCAGAGGAGATAACTTAATTGAAACCAGTACGAAAGGTGTGTAATCCCCTATGCGTCTCTCTTCACACAGCGGGGAAACCTTAAGGGACCGTCCCAGCTCTCCCTTAAGGGGCCCTCCCAGCTCTCCCATGAGAAAGGTGGCCAGACCAAGGGAATCAGGTGTGGCGCGGGACTTGTGGTGCGAAATTCCCGGCTAGTGCTCCCACCAGTGCTGACAACTGAGGTCTCTTACACCAGCTAATGGGGGCATGGCTACCAGAGGGCAAGCAAATTTGCTGGGGATTCTCAGCCCCAAGCTCTACAAACTTAGGGTCTGAGGAAAGCAAACAGGGAGAGTGTGCCAGATGTTGATGAAAACAGGGCTACCAGGAGCAGAGACCTAAGGTGTAGCCAGTATTGTGGTGAGCGTCACAGTTGAGTGGAGCCTGGCTTGAGGAAACACAAGAGAAGGTTGTAGGCACTCAGGATTGGAGACCCGCCCAGTCTGGGAGGAAGACTGCTGCACAGTGATTGGTTCCCACCTATTGAGAGGAGAAGCTTGGCCCAGTGAGCACAGCTCCACCTACTGGAAGAGAAGTTAATTGAACTCTATGACTGCATGTATTATTATTATTTTTTTTTCTTTTTCTTTCCTTTGTATTTTTTGTTGTTGTTCTTTAACTTATTTTAATGTTTTTATTTTTTAAATTTTACTAATATTATTATTATTTTAAATTTTAAGTTTCATTTTTTAAATTATCATTATTATTTTATAAAATTTATTTTTCTCTATTTTCTAATTATTTCTTTTGTCTTTTCATTTCTTTTCAATTTTCTTATTCCCCCATCCTTGAATTCTACATGCCTACTTTCATTCTCTTTAGTGACTTCTTCCCATCCCTTCTAATATCTTTCCTCCCAAGCTTCAAATAAATTTATAAGAGTAAGCAGTAACTCAGCACTCAAACAGAACAAGAAGTAACATGAGCAGCATAAAAAAGCAAGAAAGAAAAAGGAGTACAAACAATGAAGGATAACCTAAATATTCAGGAGGACCTAGAATCATCAGAAAAATGGTCATATAAAGAACTCAAGGAATACCTTAGACAGATGGAATGGAACCTTAAAGAGGATACGAGAGAGCAAATCCATACAATGAAAGAACACATTGAAAATGAATTACATAAACAGATTAAAGAAGAAGTTAAGCATCTTTATCAGGAGATAGAGATTTAAAAAAATCAAAGAATAATTCTAGAAATGAAGGAAACGATAAACCAAATTAAAAACTCAATTGAGAGTATCACTAACAGAGTGGAGCAAGTAGAAGACAGAATGTCACATAATGAAGACCAAATATATCATCTTGAAAAGAGTCTAGCCAACACAGAAAGGCTGGTAAAAAATCAAGAGAAAAACATCCAAGAGATATGGGATAACATAAAGAAACCAAACTTATGAGTCATCTGGATAGAGGAAGGTACAGAGATTCAAACCAAGGGAATGAGTAACCTGCTGAGTGAAATAATTACACAAAACTTTCCAGAAATAAAAATGGAAAAGGATATACAAATTGAAGATGCTTACAGGACAAAGAGCACACAAAATCACAGTAGACCAACGCCAAGACACAATGTTATGAAGATATCCAATATACAGAACAAAGAGAAAATATTAAAACCTTCAAGATAAAGGAGATAGATTACATTCAGGGGTAAACCAATAAGGTTAACAATCTATTTTTCATCACAGACACTGAAAGTGAGAAGATCCTGGAACAACGTATTTCAAACAGTGAAAGACAATGGATGCCAACCAAGAATTCTGTATCCAGCAAAATTAAGCTTCAGATACGACAACAAAATAAAAATCTTTCATGATAAACAAAAGCTAAAAGTATTTGCAGCCAGAAAACCAGCATTGCAAAGTGTCTTGAGCAAAACACTACATGAGGAAGAAATGAAAAACAACAACCAAAACCATCAGTGGGAAGTGCCTCAGTAATGACAGAGGGCGGGGGAAAAGCTAATCATGGAGAAACAAACTAAATTAAAAAAAAGATAAATACTCAAACATGGCTGGCAGTACAAACCATATATCAATAGTAACTCTAAACATTAATGGCTTAAACTCTCCAATAAAGCAACATAGGCTTGTAACTTGGATTCAACAAACAAATCCAAAAATATGTTGCCTCCAGGAGACACATCTGAATGGAAAAGACATACACAGGCAGAAGGTGAAAGGTTGGGAAAAAATATACCATGCACACGGTCCTCGTAAGCAACCAGGGGTGGCCATCCTCACATAGAATAAAATCAACTTCAAGACTAATTTAATCAAAAGGGATACGGAAGGACATTATATACTGTTAAAAGGAACCATTCACCAACAAGACATAAAAATTATCAATATTTACGCACCATTAAATGGTGCTGCGATGTTCATAAAACAAATTCTCATCAAGTTCAAGAATCAAATAGACCACAACACAATAATTATGGGTAACTTCAACACACCTCTCTCACCATTGGACAGATCCTCCAAACAAAAGTGAAATAAAGAAACCATAGAACTCAATATCACAATCAATAACCAAGACTTAACTGACATATATAGAATAAATCAACCATCATCAAGTGGACATACTTTTTTCTCAGCAGCACATGGATCCTTCTCAAAAATAGACAATATATTATGCCATAGGGCAACCCTCAGTAAATATAAAGGGGTGGACATAATACCATGAATTTTATCTGATCATAATGGTTTGAAACTGGAAACCAATGAAAAAGAAGGAAGGAAAAATCCTACATCATATCGAAAATTAACAATATGTTACTGAATGATCAATGGGTTACAGAAGACATAAACGAGGAAATCAAAAAATTCTTTGAGATAAATAAAAATACAGACACAACATATTGGAATCTATGGGACACAATGAAAGCAGTTTTAAAAGGGTAATTCACCACCTTGACATCATTCCTCAAAAATAAAAAGAAAGAACAACAAATAAATGAGCTCACACTTCATCTCAAAGCCCTAGAAAAGGAAGAGCAAAACAACAGCAAATGTAGCAGAAGGCAAGAAATATTTAAAATCAGAGTGGAAAACAATGAAATTGAAACAAAAGAAACTATTGAAAAAATTAACAAAACTAAAGCTTGGTTTTTCAAAAAATAAATAAGATCGATAGACCCTTAGAACCCCTTTATGTTCAAAACATTAGAAAAACTAGGGATAACAGGAACTTACCTCGACATTGTAAAAGCTATCTATGTTAAGCCTCAGGCTAGCATCATTCTGAATGGAGAAAAATTGAAGCATTCCCTCTAAAATCTGGAACAAGACAGGGATGTCCTCTACAACCACTTCTATTCAATATAAACCTCGAAACACTGGCCAGAGTAATTAGACGAAAAAACTTAAAGACATAAAAATAGAAAAAGAATAACTTAAATTATCACTATTTGCAGCTGACATGATTCTATATATAGAAAACCCAAAAGAGTCTACAAAAAAAAAAAAAACTACTAGAACTAATAAATGATTTCAGCAACGTGCAGGATATAAAATCAACATGCATAAATCAAAGGCGTTTCTGTATATCAGCCACAAAACTTCTGAAACAGAAATGAGAAAAAAAAAACACTCCATTCACAATATCCTCAAAAAAAAAAATAAAAATAAAATCCTTGGGAATCAACCTAACAAAAGAGGTGAAAGATTTATACAATGCAAAATACAGAACCCTAAAAAGAGAAGTAGAATAAGATCTTAGAAGATGGAAATATATACACTGTTCATGGATAGGGAGAACTAACATCATCAAAATGGTGATATTACCAAAAGTTCTCTATTGGTTTAATGCAATGCCAATCAAAATCCCAATGGCATTTCTTGTAGAAATAGATAAAGCAATCATGAAATTCATATGGAAAAATAAAAGACCCAGAATAGCAAAAGTAATTCTAACCAGGAAGTGTGAATCAGGCGGTATAGCGATACCAGATTTCAAACTAAATTTCAGAGCAATAGTAACAAAGACAGCATGGTACTGGTACCAAAAAAGGCAGGTGGACAAATGATACAGAATGGAGGACACAGAGATTAATTCACAATGCTAAAACAATCTTATATTTGATAAAGGAGCTAAAAGCATGCAATGGAGGAAGGATAGCATCTATAACAAATGGTACTGGGAAAACTGGAAATCCATATGTTAAAAAATGAAACTGAATCCCTTTCTCTCGCATGCACAAAAGTTCATTCGAAATGAATCAAGGACCTTGATATCAAATCAGAGACATGGTGTCTGATAGAAGAAAAAGTTGGCTACGATCTACATACTGTGGGGTCGGGCTTCAAATTCCTCAATAGGACACCGATAGCACAAGAGTTAATAACTAGAATCAACACATGGGACTTACTCCAACTAAAAAGTTTTTCTCAGCAAATGAAACAATAAGAGAGGTAAATAGGGAGCCTACATTTTGGGAACAAATCTTTCCTCCTCACACTTCAGATAGAGCAGTAATATCCAGAGTATTCAAAGAACTCAAAAAATTAAACAATAAGATAACAAATAACCCAATCAACAATTGGGCCGAGGACCTGAACAGACACTTCTTAGAGGAGGACATACAATCATCAAGTACATGAAAAAATGCTCACCATCTCCAGTAGTCAGAGAAAGGTGAATCAAAACCACCCTAAGTTACCATCTCACTCCAGTAAGATTGGCAGCCATTTTGAAGTCAAACAACAAGTACTGGCAAGGATGTGGGGAAACAGGTACACTTGTACATTGCTGGTGAGACTGCAAATAGGTGCATCCAACTTGGAAAGCAGTATGGAGATTTCTTGGAAAGTTGGGAATGGAACCACCATTTGACCCAGCTATTCCCCTTCTCGGTCTATTCCCTAAAGACCTAAAAAGAGCATGCTACAGGGACATTGCTACATCGATGTTCATAGCAACACAATTCACAATAGCAAGACTGTGGAACCAACCTAGATGCCATTCAATAGATGAATGGATAAAAAAATGTGGCATTTATACACAATGGAGTATTACTCTGCATTAAAAAATGACAAAATCATAGAATTTGCAGGGTAATGGATGGCACTAGAGCAGATTATGCTAAGTGAAGCTAGCCAATCCCTAAAAAACAAATGCCAAATGTCTTCTTTGATATAAGGAGCGTAACGAAGAACACACTAGGTATGAAGAAGATGAGAAGAAGATTAACATTAAAACAGGGATGAGAGGTGGGAGGGAAAGGGAGAGAGAAGGGAAATTGCATGGAAATGGAAGGAGACCCTCAGGGTTATACAAAATTACATACAAGAGGAAGTTAGAAGAAAGGGAAAAATAATACAAGGGGAAGAAATTTATTACAGTATAGGGGATAGAGAGAGAAGAGGGGAGGAGAGGGGAGGGGAGGGGGGATAGTAGAGGATAGGAAAAGCAGCAGAATACAACAGACACTAGTATGGCAATATGTTAATCAATGGATGTGTAACTGATGTGATTCTGCAATCTGTATACGGGGTAATAATGGGAGTTTATAACCCACTTGAATCAAAGTGACAAATATGATATATCAAGAACTATTTAATGTTTTGAACAACCATAAATAAAAATTAAAAAAAAAGAAAACTAACTTCGGTGAATGATGCACGCGAATCCTAATATTTCTACAGTAACTGACCCAGTTTAACATCAATGCAAGTAGATTCCTATGGTACATGATGTGTATTTTGACGTTCATTTTTATTCAACACTGGTACGTACTATTTCATCAGTTTATGCACATTATAGGATATATATTTCATCCACAATTTAGCAAATGTATTGGCATTTGTTTCACTTTCAATCACTTCCTGCTTCAGAACACATGTATTCCTCCATATTTCGTGACTGGTAATTTCATGAGACTTCTTTCCAAACACATTATTTTCGATTTCCATAATCACTTTTGAAGCAAAACTAACACACACTTCATGATAAACAATAACTCTAAGATTACAATTAGATATATAACTGGTTGGAATTAATGATTGTATGTAAATATATGATTTCTTATAAATTTTCAGATATCAATTCAATCCATTATTTAAAATGGAACCAGTTATATTATTTATTTACAGTATGTTCTATTCATGCATTATCTCTATATTCATAGACACAGGGTACACCACTTTGTACCCCCAATACTAATTTTTATGTCTTCAAATATTGCTCACAGAAATGGTGGAAGAAATACTCTCTCTATATATTTTATCACAATAATTTTCTGAGCACAAAATGCAAAGGTCACACTTATGATTGTATCAAATCCTAAATGGAAGTTGAATATGGATTACTAAAAACATCCATTTCCAGGTTACCTAATGCTTTCAAATGTCATTTCTTTTGGTGACTACATATTTGTTTCTTCCTATGATTATGTATTCAATCTTGATCCTGTTGAAAATGTCTAAACCTATCACTCACTTTATAATTGCCTGATTTTGTAATGTCTCTATTGATATCTTTTTTCCTTTATTTTTCCCAGTTCATCATTGTGACCGACTCTTCGCATGTGCTGACATTTACATTCACTCTATAAATGAAACTCTATTGCTAAAAAACATTTGATCCAAATTTTATACTCACTCTTCTTCCTAAACCTACCGACTCTCTTTCTAATCGTACCGACTATCCCAATTTGACTGGATGTTCTCTTCTACAATCAATCTTCCAAGGTACACGGTCCTATGCCATTGATTATCAATTTATCTGAGACAACCATGCAGAACATATTTAAAAGCTAAGTATCCCAATCAAGGGCCTCATGCCCTTATGGGCTACAAATCTTACCTAAATTTCTGTTTTCATACTTATATTTCACCTCTATACTTTTATAAATATCACAGGTTCCCAATATCATTATTCATCCATCAACATGATTCCGAACCCAAATTGAGCATGTTATTAACACTAACCATACACTGTTCCCTCAATCTAGCTTTAGAGAAGAGGAGGGACAGAGTTTGTCTTGCAATACAGCAATGTAGGGGATCTTCCACCTGCTGAGAACCTCAAAGGTCTATGCATATTTGATCCCTGGAGAAGATGTAGGCAGCTATAAAGGACTTGAGAGACCAAAAGTCATCTTCTAAGGCAAACAACCTGGTCAGAATGAAGGGTGGTCTCTGAGTAAGCCTCTCTCTTCTTAATGTCGAGAAGATGGACCAAACCAGGCCTATGTGGAGAGCTGTTCCCGCAAACTGGTGCGGCCAATTTGGATAGCAGTGTCGAGATTCCTGGGAAAGCTTGGAATGGAACCACAATTTGACCCAGCTATTGCCCTTCTCGGACTATTTCCTGAAGACCTTAAAAGAGTGTACCTCAGGGATACCGCCACATCGATATTCTTAGCAGTACAATTCACAATTGCTACATTGTGGACCCAACCCAGATGCCCTTCAATAGATGAATGGATAACAAAAATGTGGCATTTATACAACATGGAGTATTACGCAGCACTAAAATATGACAAAATCATGGAATTTTCAGAAAAATGGATGGTAATAGAGCAGATTATGGTTAGTGAAACTAGCCAATCACTAAAAAACAAATACCAAATTTCTTCTTGGATATAATGAGAGCAACTAAGAACAGAGCAGGGAGGAAGAGCAGGAAGAAAAGATTAACATTAACAGAGACACGAGGTGGGAGGGAAAGGGAGAGAAAAGGGAAATTGCATGGTAATGGAGGGAGACCCTCATTGTTACACAAAATTACATATAAGAGGTTGTGAAGGGAATGGGAAAATAAACAAGGAAAAAAATGAATTACAGTATATGGGGTAGAGAGAGAAGATGGGACGGGAAAAGAGGGGGGATCATAGAGTATAGGAAAGGTAGCAGAATACAACAGTAACTAATTGGGCATTATGAAAAATGTGGATGTGTAACCAATGTGATTCTGCAATCTGTATTCGGGGTAAAAATTGGAGTTCATAACCCACTTGAATCTAATGTATGAAATATGATATGTCAAGAGCTTTGTAATGTTTTGAACAACCAAAAAAAGAAAAAAAGTAGCAATATATATGCCAGTCAAAATTCATCATGAAATATATATAATCCACAGATGCAAAAATATTCATTTTACTGAACATGGATTTATGTATAATGTTATTGAATTAGGAAGCTCACCCATTGGTTGAATTTTCAGTTCGAACGGTGTTTAGGAGTAGTGATCTCTTCTCACAATTTGTATCTGCCAATTCAGCCACCTCAAAAGTATGTACGTGTGATACCAGGTAGGATTCTCTATGTGCATATAAAAATACATGTGCTGAATAGGCTACAGAGAAAGGGAGACAGGATTCCCATATTTGTTAACTTTAAAAACACATGTAGAATTATTTCAACAAAAAATTGACTAGATTTATAACTCCTATACTATATAATGCAAAAGGCAATTCAAACTACACACCATGCCTCCTCTGAACGGCTTGTATTTCTATTCTGTTTGGGTTATTTTTCACCATCATATTAGGATTATTAGTCAGAGTCTAGTAGGGTATGGGTTAGTGTCAGCAATTCAGTATTTCAAATGGAAAATTGGAAAATGAATGCAATGTGTATGCAAATATGTGGTATACAATAATCTTTCCACTCTCATCCAGAACAATGCTTTGACATTACCTTTGCCCCAAGTAAGACACAATTAGAGGAGAAGAGTTAGAAATTCTGTAAATAGATATCTAGAATGGAAAATGCTCAGGAGTTCACAACCTTGGAGGTGGTAGAGGAGTTTCCAAAAGGAAGGGACAGGGGTGATCACCCAACCTGATCTTTCATTAATATTGGGAGCCATCTTGCCACAAAGCCATGGAATGATAATTTTTGCTTTACTATAAATTACTGCAAATTCTGAACCTGCTTGGAATGCCTGCCCATGCCTTGAACTCACCCATGCCTGGCTTTCTGACCAGATTGCAGCCCTCTCTGAAACCTAATTGACACCTCATAAATATTGGCCTTCCCTGGCCAGACAATGACACTCTCTGAGGCTCTAATGGTCCTCATAATTTCTGATGCTGGGGCCAGCAACAAAAAATGTAAACTACAATTAGTGTGATGCTTGTCAATGTTCTGTTTTCTGAAACTCCCTTTTTGTGTAACTTTTTGGGATATAAAGCTGGGGTGTAGGAAAGGTGGGGATGCTGTCTTTTTACCGCCGTTTTGAGAAGGCGAGTCAGCCCAGCCGGTTGAACTAATAAGCTTGCCTTTATTTGATTTTTAATTGGAGTCAGTGGTCTTTTCTTGCATCCTGGTCTAACATTTTGGAGTTTCCCAGCGAGATATCCTGACCAGATCACAAGACCAGACTGCTGGAAATTCTGAAGCTGGCCTTTCCTCCAGGGCTCAGGGCTGGAGAGCCAAGTTCCAAGGCCTTGGAGTGAGCCTTCAGTCCGGGGAGCACTGTAGTGAACCATCGCACTAAAACTATTAGCAAACACCTGGTGGAGGAGGCCTCAATAGGTAAGTGGTGCCTTTATAACATCTGATTTCCGGTTAAGGGAGATGTCTTCTGATGACAGAGAAGTGGCCTGGGGAGGCTCACATATACTCCTGTCCTGGACAGTAACAAGAATTGTTCTGTCCTTAGTTCTGTTCAGTAGGGAATTCCTCTGAAAGGGTAGAAAGGTGCAGCCGGGCACGCAGGAGCTCCTACCCGGAGCTTCAGGAAGACATTTCATTGCTTTTCTGTTTTTCTGTATCTTTGCCAGGTTTCTGTTTCTTTGGGTTTTGTTCTGTGTTCTATATGTTTTTTGTTTGTTTGTTTTTGTGCATCTTATTGTGTGATTTTTGTGGTAAAAACTTAATGATATTGGACGTAAAAATGGGTAATAAAGCAAGTAAGCCTGACACCCTTTGGACTGTGTTTTAAAAAACTGTGATGAAGTTTGCCCCACTTTGTTAAGCAGGATGAGAGAAGCCCCTAGCTGGCTGCCTGGAACACACCCACTGCAGAGGGCAATGCCTGCTGGCGACCTAAGAACAGAGTATCTCCCAGGTTAACAATGGAAATTCCTTTAAAACCCCTTGTTGCTCCAGATCAAGAGAGTCACAACATTTGTGCAGAGTCCCCTGTGTTTCTGCTTTGTTAGCAAAGCATTAAACCTCCCTTTTTATTTTTCTCAAACCCTGTCCTCATTATTAAATAGGTACTAATTCGCTTCAAGGTAGAAACCGAAATTTAAATTACAAATTTTGATACCCCCCCCCGACCCCAGTACTTTTTGAGAGCTGACTACTGAAATGTTAGGAGATGGAGCGAGATTGGGCTGGAACCAAACCAGAGGAGCTAATCCTGTAAGTAAAAGGAGGGACTGAGGGACTCCCAGCAGCTGCCAAAGCCCTGTTGCTTCAGGGAATTCCCTCCTTCATTCCCTGCACTGTAAGGATTAGGGCACCTCTGTCTTCTTAAAAAAGAGAAAAAGAAAAGAGGATACTAAATTTAGTAAAGTCACCATGGAAACCCTTGATTTTACATTTCAGGTTGCCCTCTGTGAAAACATCTGATCCCCTTGTGAGGAAATCTATCGTGCCACTGGTGTAAAAGATTTTTCTCTTATCTGCTCTGTTTTTAAGGCTTCTGTCTGTCAGCCATAGTCTGGAGCTCCTTTCTGTCTGTCTTGTGTCTTTGTTTCTGGCCCTTTAAGACATGTGCAATAATGTGCTGATATTATAAATTGTTTCTTGGGAATGATATTAGTTCAATGTGTGACTAAATGATGATGTTTTATTGTAACAATCTGGTATCTGAATGGGATTTTGAAGCATTGCTCAATCTTGAAGTTAAAAGTCGGGTTTAGGTAATTGTTTAGTTTATGATTTCAGATAATTCATGCCAGATAACTTAAATACTTAGGATGGAAAACTAAAGAACTCTACTTCCAAGTTGGCAAGTAACTTCCCAAACATTCAGTTTTATTTTTCACCAGTTTTGAATTGGGTAGACTGGGAAAATGTCACAGTGTGTACCAGTGCATTAATTTGGACAAGGATAGTAAATCATAGTATGGTATCTGTTGACCCAACAAGATGTAAAGATATAAAATTTTGTGAATTTTATCTTAAAATTGTATCATAATTTTCAACATCCGAACTGAAAATTATGGTTAAAATGCCTTAGGCCTGAGGTTTCTGCTCAATATAGCAGTTTTTCCCTGGTCCTTTCAGACCTCAGCCAGGACTTATGTTGAAATGCAAATGAAAGAAGCCTGCAAGCTAAGAAGGAGACTGATCTGAGGCCTAAGGGGAAAAAAAAGGTAAATTGTATGGTATTTACTAATTACTGGCCAGTCATTTTTTCTAGGACTCTTATTTTTTTCTTTAGATTCTGTATTTTTTTTTTGAGCTCATGATTTTGATCCTACAGACC
Source organism: Callospermophilus lateralis (assembly GCF_048772815.1). NCBI lineage: Eukaryota > Metazoa > Chordata > Mammalia > Rodentia > Sciuridae > Callospermophilus > Callospermophilus lateralis. The sequence continues at coordinate 733,678 of NW_027510156.1, forward strand.
TAGGTTAATGTTTTTCTGATTAGTTCTATGTTTGACCAACAGTGGAGTTTTTGAAACATTGCAATGGAGGTTTCAACTGCAAAAAGCTACAAGGCCTTTACTATTATTATGTGTGCACCCTTTTTTATGTGTTGTATGTCTATATATACATATATCCGTATATCATATATATGTTATACAAATTAAGACATATAAGGAGCACTCATTAAAAGAAAAGCACTCATAAAAACAAATTTTAAAAAGTGGATCCAAAGATCTTTAATTCACGTGATTTAATTGGTTCAATTTCAATTGGATAAACAGATAAAAATAAATGTTTTTAAATTTAAGCTTACAAGTTTATCAAGGTGTTCAAAAAACTAATAAAATATTAATGCTGACAAAAGGTCTAATATGCCTTGGTTATAGAACTTTTCCTTCAACAAAAAAAAATGGTTTACACTGTTCAATACATTTGTCTAATATTTTGATAAATAAGTAAAGAAAATTTGATATGGGATTACTCATTCATGAGTAATTTTGTTATATATCTGATTGATTTACTAAAGTCTGTATAAGATTGTAAAAATCAGTCATGTGTTAAAGAGACAAAAAATTCTTAAAACATAAGTTTACCTGTAATATTGTGTTTATTAAATTTTATTTTTCTAGAGCAAGCAACCATAAAAATTAAACAACTGATTAAATAAGAACTGTTATTTTAGAGCACTGTACTGCAATTTCTTTAAAAGTTAACTTGGTTAATGTAGAAACATCAATGCAATTGTGATTCTATTAATGTACTCATATCTTCAGGTATACAATTCTGTAAGGTAGAAACTTTAAAAGAGCATTATATCAAGCTGGTGTTCTGAAGTTGTATTGTAAAAAAAATATATTGGGGATTTATTTACCTGTAATCAATAAGATATGAAAAGTTTTATGTTACTTTTTACATTGGGGAACAATTTAAATGTATTTTTAAGTTAATGAGAGCCTAATCTATGTAAAGGTTAAAAACTTTCAGCCTTTCTTTAATTCATGTTTTAAATGTTATATCATATGGTGTTAGTTAATGTTCACGTGACCTCAAACAATTTATGTAAGCTTTGTAAAATGATATTTAAAAAACAAAGAGTAGCTTTAGAACTAAAACACTTAAGATTTATAAAGAGCCCTGCCTTACCTGAGATAAGGCTCTGTGTCCCATCTTACTATATGTGAGAATGACTATGAAAGCAGTAGGTCAGATGTTATTTCATTTGAAGTTATTTTCAAAAGTTGTTTTTTTTTCTGTCAACATTACTAGCAACTCAAACAAGAGATATAATGTGTAACTCAGCCAAAAATTTCAGGGTAGCTATTACACGAACTAAGTATGTTTACTCTTGTTAATTGTATTTTGTAATTCCCTTATAGGTCATATAAAGATTCCCTGTTAGTGTTTTATAGAAGTGTTGCTTTAAGAACACAACATGGGTTAATTTAAGATAATAAGCCATCACCTAAAAGACAGACAGAGTAAAACAGATCCCAATTAATAAAAAGATAAATTATTTTAAATTATAGACATTAAATCCCAGTACTCTTAATATAAGGCTGTTAAAATTTATTTGATGGATGTTTAAGATTAGGACTTAAAATTAAAGTTAAATGAAAAGGGACAAGAAAAGCAATATTTGGCTCTTGCCCTCTGAGTCAGTCTGTATTCAGGGAACAGCGGACTTCTCTAAAGAGCTTTGCAATTCTGAACCACATAACCTCCTGATCAGGGAGATTAATGAGACCACTGGAGAACAGAAAGCCAATCAGTGCATTTGCTACGAAGAGGAGAGACATCAGAGAAGGGAGACATCCCTGATGCTTCCAAGGGAAGCCATATGGTCAAGCAATACCTGGACCCACCTAGCGCAAATGGCACTAGCAGAACTGAGAAGCTGCTCTCAAGTTTCCCCAGGAATGACTCCCATAAAATCTCAGCTGACTGTTCACAATTGACAGAAACAAAAGTCAGTTTGACTGCTTCATCTTAAATACTTAGAAAAGACAGTTAAAAACAAAATACAGCCATTCCTGCGCATTTTGTATAATAATAGAAATAATAATATTTTAAGGTATACACTTTATGTTAGCCTCCCAAAATAAGTAAGACTGGAGGCTACAAATAAGGATTCTCAGACAGGAATGCCTGATTACTATAAAAGAGACTATCAAGAGGATCTGCCAGAGGCAGAAGTTTTTAGTTTAAGTCCTAAAGATATTCTTAACCTAAACACATAGTCTTGGTATTTGTTAGTATGATTATACAGTCCTGATTAAGAGAATTAAAGGTTTCTCTGCTAGACACAGAGGTCATATAGCAAAGGGATTTTGCAAGATCAGATGACATTAAATTATTAAACTGTATCTTATGGGGAGGGACAAACGTAACACTAAAAGTTAAATATTAAGTTGACAGTCCTGATAACTGGGAATATTAAAGACGGGTGAGGGAACTTCTATACAGTGACATGTTCTAGCTGCTGAAACATTTATTAAGTACTCATGTTTTTTTGTTTCTCTCATAGAAGAACCCATCCCCAGATGACTTTACTACCTGTTCTTCCCCATCCAGACTTCAAACCTAACTGACTTCTAAAAGGCGACTAATGTCCCTCAGGCGGTGCCCACTCACGTCACCCTCTCTCAGCTCAGAAGAAGTCAAAATGAGTGACGCCTTTCTTCTTACAACAATGGAGACAAAAATAAATAGAATATCAATATAAGTAATTAATTAAGTCAGGTAAAATCAGGGAGACCTGTTATTGGGTGAGTTCAAAAAAGAGGGAGACTGTTACCTGAGGGATTAAAATTCCCACAGTGCTCTTCCTCTACCCAATCAAGGATTTGAAAGGGACACATTAGAAAAGGGGGGAATGATTGACCCAACCTTATCTTTTATTAAAATTGGGAGCCATCTTGCCACAAAGCCATGAAAAGTTAATTTTGGCTTAACTATAAATTACAGCAAATTCTGAACCTGCTTGGAAAGCCTGCCCGTGCCTTTAACTCACCCATGCCTGGCTCTCTGACCAGATAACAGCCCTCTCTGAAACTTTATTGACACCTCATAAATATTGGCCTTCCTTGGCCAGACGACACTCTCTGATGCTCTAATGGTCCTCATAAATTCTGATGTTGGGGCCAGCAAAAAAAAAATGTAATCTACCATTAGTGTTATGCTTGTCAGAATTCTGTTATCTGTAACCCCCCTTTTGTGTACCTTTCTGGGCTATAAACCTGGGCTGCAGGAAAGGTGGGGTTGCTCTCCTGTTCCCGCTGTTTTGGGAGGGAGAGGCAGCCAGGGTGGTGGAAATAATAAGCTTGCTTTAATCTGGTTTTAATTGGAGTCAGTGGTCTTTTCTTGCAACCTGGTCTAAAAGGTAAACACTCCACAAACCTGGAGCTCTACCGGACTAAAGACTTCTTGAGAAACTGCCTTTGAGGATGGGCACTTGACATATATGTTGTTGTCAGGAGCTTTAGCTTTCATTCTAATGAGACCATCAGAGCTGGGTCTACATCTATGAGACCTGGAGGACATTGTTTCTATTTTTCCAAAGAACATGATTCAGCAGTGCTGACTTCTCTCTGTAGGTAAACTGTGGCCACCGAAAGCTAAGTGTCTCCGCATGTGGACTGTGAAGCCATTTGGTCATCCTCCACTTTTCATGGTGTTTCTTTCTACTGCACTGGGAGTTTGGTATTTGCTTCATGAAATACAATGATTTCAACTGGGACACAGTGCTGGAGGGAGTCCTGTCACGTGTGATGTGTCAGGGTCTGCAGGAGAATGCACAAACAAGGCTTCTATCCCACATAGCTTGCCCCTTTGATCATAGCAACTTGATTCTGAACATTGCCCTGAAACATCTCCATATAACAAGATGCCTTTTATGGAGAGGTTTTAGACATATGAGTGATTCCCGTCTGCACCATGTCAGCCACAAGTCATTTGGAAGTCAATGGCAGAATCACATGGCCTGACCAGAGATGTTTGATCACACACCTGAACACAACAGCTCTGGGCCCACTACTCAGCAGGCCCCAACATACTGGCATCTATGTTCTACACCATTTTCATGAAACCCAGTGAATCAAGGCACTCTCTGGTATACTCATGATCAGCAACAGGACATCCAAAGATTCTCCAGTGCCAGGTGGTCATGGGAATTTCAAAAATTTCATGGTATTTATCTAGCTATTTTCAAAGATGAAGTTGGAGAAACTGTGGGTTTCAATTTATTACAGAACCATTAAGTTTTGAGGAAGCACATTTCAAGGAATATTCTGGAGAACTCTCACAGGCAAGGGTTCCCAAAGAGTGGCCAAAAGGTCACATGAAGCCAGGCCCATTGAGGTCTACAATGTAAGCTCCATGTGTGTTTTGACTCTCAACTATGGCTTCCAAGTCTTTCAGAATAAAATCATGTGATATCCTGGCTGAGATTCCCAGTGCTCTGTGGAAAGCCACTCTGGGCTTAGATCTCAGTTTCCAAGGGCGACTCTCATGCGTGGCCTCCTAAAATCCCAATACAATTCATGGCAATACTTTTCTGACATCAGTTCCATTACACATTCTCTAAGAGGAATCACACCAGAGTTCAAGCCCAGGTGGACCCAGGCATCTCTTACAACCACCACACAAATGACCACAATTAAAACTAAAACACTCCCACATGGCCCTCATCTTCTTCCACATAGACACTCATCATAAACTCTGGCTGGAGGTTTCCATGAAGGGCACAGCCCAATACACTGTTCAAAATAAGCACCCTTGCTTCTCATTTGCCTAAAGTCAGGGTGGCCTGGACACCCTTCCTGTGAACCAAGAGTGATCAAATACGCCTGCCCTATAACTGATCTGCTTCTCCAATTGGAGGCCTAATGACTGTCTGGTATAGATTCTTTATGTGAATTGGTGTCTTGAGAAAACCCAAGCACCTATTGGCTAGCCTCTGCAGGGATTTGAAGAACTGATTTGACCAAAAGGATCCCTATTCTCACTTGATTTAGCTCAGGAAGCTTACAGAGGAAAGCGAGGGACTTCATCCACAATGACTGCTCTTTTGGCCGTTATGGTTTTGGATGCACACTTGGAAACATTCTTTAGATCCATCAGGTGCTGAGAATCTAAGCCACTGCCATCACACCGGGCCAAGTGGATGTTTCAGACACATCCCTTTCCAAAGCAATTAAGCAAAGAGCCAGAGGTGATGCCCATTCATTTCCATTTAAAAGCTTTTTTTTCAGGCTTCACAAAGGGGTGGCCTGAGGCAAAGACTTTCCTGACATTCAGGGTAATAGAAACATAAGTTAGCAAATGGCCCAAAGCAGGGATTCTCCACTAAGACTTTACTGGTCACTCTGATATGTGAGTTTTCTGAGATTCTCCCATTCCCTTCAGCTATCCAGTACATGGCCATGTCACAGAGCTTGAGGGTGGTACATATCTTGGAAACAAAACCATGAGGATATTCTGGAGAGTGGCCAGTATTCAGGAAGAAAAGAGGAACTTAGGAAGATAGTAGGTGTTCACAATCCATAAGGCAAGCCGCTCTCCATTCTTAAATTGGGAAGGATGAATGCTCGGAAGCTTTCTACTAGACAGGACACAACCATTGATTCATTTGCTTTTCAAATGTCTACAACCACGGATACAGTGGGATACACAGACATAGAAACACTCGTGTTGTCAAACGACTTTCTAGAAGCTTTCCAGTCCAAACCTACAAACTGCCTTTCCTACCTATTCTCAGAACATGAGACAAAACCACAAACTCACACCGACACCCATAATGGCACCTCCTTCCCCCAAGTATATCGGTGACTATCCTGAGTGTCCTTTGACTGTTGGACACCTTTGCTACAGCAAAGGGTTTATTGGGGGTCCAGCATGCTGGGGCTCAGAGCTAACTTCAGAGGAGCAAAGAGCAAAGAGCCCCAAGAACAACTTGAGCAGAGTTTATATACATTCTTTAGAGAGGGCAGGGACTTCACATACATGATAGCCTCCTTTAGCAAATCAACATATACTACGGGAAGATCAAATAACAACTCAAAAACATGATTAGCACATTCATTGGCAGGATGAGGTCTGGCAGGTGGTGATTGGTTAGCCCTCAGAAGGGGTATACGTTTAAACTGATTGGTTGAAGACCTGAGATGTATACGTGCTGAGCTGCACAGTTTCTGGAAAGGGGTTGTTTAGTAACTAGGTGGTCAGGTAAGATTTCAACACACAACTAATTGGCAGTTCCTGGAATTGTCTTAACTGCCACAGGAATTTCAGGTTCTGAGTGCAGCTTGGAAACTTTACAAAACCTGGTTGTTTATGTTTCAATTTTAATTTCTTTTATTCTTTCATTTCCCACTCCTTTTTCTTACTACATTTAATCTTAAAAGTAATGAATCATAATTATTGCGGGGTCTCACACTCTATTTCTGCCAGTGGAGCGTATTTCTGTCTGATTACCATGAGTTTTTCCTGCCCAATTTGAGCCTGGAGAAAGGAAACTATGCGGTTAAGCAAACAAGGTCCCAAAGTAAGCAACACCATAAAGATGATCAGGGGTCAAGCTAAGTCTGATAGGAGTGTAGTTTACCAGGGGGACTGGGTAAACCATGACTCAAACCATCCTTGTTGAATCTCCCTTTCTCTCTGGCGCTCTTCAAGGAATTTTTCTCAATTCACTCATGGATTCTTTTACAACACCAGTATGATCAGCATAAAAACAACATTCTTCTCTCAGTGCAGCACAGAGGCCCCCGCCCTCATGAACAGAAGGTCTAATCCTCGCCTGTTCTGTAAAACAACTTCAGAGAGAGAGGTTAAGGATTCCTGCAGCGCTGTGATGGAGGTCTATAATGTCTTCAATTCTTGATCTATTGCTGTTTCTAATCAGGCCATTTGTTGTGACCCATGGATCAGAGCAGCTGTTCCCGTAGCAACTCTTGCAGCAGCTCCTATCCTCAATAGGATGGCTAGAGTAAGGGAGACTGGCTCCCGGCAAAATCGGGTTGTTTGTCCCCCTACTAGACCTTCAAATGATTCTGCATCATAATAAAGAATCCTGGGAAGTATCTGCACCATTACACAATAATTTACAGAGCTGTCAAATACCTGGGCTGAAATGCAAGGAGTTCTGACTGTGTGGAGTTCAGTACAATAAAGGTTCCTTTGATTATTTCCCAGGGGGAGGAGTCAGCTGTACTCTGGATTGGGGAAGAGGCAAAGATGGAAACCGGGAAGGATGTGATGGTAGAGGGGTTCTGGTAGATCTAGGCATGGGAGGTATAGGAGGCTTAATTCCTGGCTTGAGGGGATTGGGCCCTATTGCTGTGGGATTTTCTTCCTTTTTAAGCCGGATGGTGAACCAGTGACCAAAGTCATAAAGAGGGCCATAAATATAGAATCGCATTTCCCATGTATTTCCCATAGGCCATGTTGTTCTGAGGTAGCCCCTTCCTTTGGAAGTGAAAGTTATATTGAGGGGGTAACATAGACTATTCTTTCCACAGCGAGTTTTTGACACCACTTGGCTAGTGGCACATTTCTTGGGATCAATCCAGGAGTCATTTCTTCCTACCTGAATCATACTGTCTAGGGAGTTTGGGTTCCACCATTCAGCTCCCGTTTGTTCACAAACCCAAGATCTAAATAAAAGTCACTGGGTCCTCCACAGGTTTGGGCGTGTTTGCGACTTCGGAAATCAGCTGGGCACACAAAAAAATCAAGACTGGCTAGTTTACACCTGAGCTGGGAGAGATGACATCCATTATTCATGGGGTAAGGTGGTCTATGTTGCCCTGGTTTGGGTTTGAGTGGGATCTGTGTGGGGTCCTCTACGTCAGGGAGATCCCAGTCAGAGAGGCCTATGGGGAGCTGACAAATGTCCGGGTGGAGAGATGGCCATCAAGTCCATAAGGTGGCTGTATGTGAAATAGACCACACTACTTGCCCAGTAGGATTTATAACTTGCCATTGTTGCTGAACAGCCTGATGTGGATTAGGACTGCTGGTGGTCAGGGGAAGAATCCATAGCCCTACCCACACAACAGACACGCAACTTGAGACAGTTACCAGTCTGTTCCAATTTCCAGCCAGAGTCTGGAAAGGGCACAGGCTTGAAATGGGAGGCAGGGATCCAGGAAGTGATCCCATCCACTTTCACCACTGTGGGTGTTATAAGCAGCACCTGGTATGGTCCTTTCCAGCGGGGTTCCAGGGATGACACCTGATGCCATCTCACGTAGACGAAGTCTCCCACTTGATATCGATGGGGGTTCCCTCATCTCCAGGCTGATAAGCAGTGGCCAACTGTTTCCACAGGTATCACTGGGTGCTGGGTTTGTTCAATGGCTTTAAGTCTGTCAAGAAAGGGGGTGTGAAAGGAATCATTAAGTCTCAGAGTTGGGGTTAGGTCCCTTACTGGAGGAGAGGTACCATAGAGAATTTCATAAGTGGTGAGTTTACACAAAGAGGCAGAGGGTGTATTTCTTGCACGAAACAGTGCTTAAGGTAGGAGCATAGTCCAATTTTTTATGCCAGTCTCCAAGCTTAATTTCTTTAAAGTCTCTTTGATGGTTCTATTCATCCTTTCTACGTGTCTTGAGCTCTGGGGTCTATAAGCACAATGTAACTTCCAATTAATCCCCAGGGTCCTGGCGAATCCCTGACTTACCTGGGCCACGAATGCCGGTCCATTATCGGACCCTATTACCTTAGGCAGGCCGAACCTTGGAAAAATGTCTTCTAGAATCTTTTTGACCACCGTCAGAGCCGTTTCTTTCTTCATGGGGAAGGCTTCAACCCATCCTGAAAAAGTATCTACAAAGACTAGGAGATATTTAAGTCCATACCTTCCTGGCTTAATTTCAGGAAAAGTCCACTTTCCAGAATTTTTCATTGTCTGGTTCCTCGTAAGCGCTCCCCTGCAGGAAGCTTGGATGGGTAAGCATTAACTAATTGGCAGACTTGACAAGCTGTAGTCACCTGCTCAGCTATTTCTTTCCTCTGTGAGTCAATCAATAATAAATCCTTTCTTCGGTCCTTTAAGAGTGCCTATAACTTATTTGAGCCTAAGTGGGTGAGCTTGTGTACGTCTTTGACATAAAGGTGGGCTTTTTGAAATTGTACATTTGGCTCTGTAGGGTCCCAGAGTTCTGTATCTGTCTCCTCAGATGATAAGTTGCCTGAATATTCCAGTGTGGCCAAGTCTCCTGAATGTTGATCCCTCCGGTGTGGAAAAAGTTAACAGAGTCACTCTGTTTAGGGCTGCCAATTAAGCTTCCTCATCTGCCCTTCTGTTTCCAACTGCCATGGGGTCGTTTCCCTTCTGGTGCCCTGGACAGTGCACTATAGCTAGTTCTTTAGGGCCCTGCACTGCTGATAGAAGGTGGAGGATCTCATCTTTGTTCTTTATTTCTTTCCCAGTGGAGGTTAATAGCCCCCTTTGCTGGTAAATAGCCCTGTGCACATTAGCATTGGCAAATGCATTGCTGCTATCAGTGTATACGGTGGCCCTTTTGCCTGTTGCTAGTTCCAATGCTTTCGTAAGGGCAATCAGTTCTGCCTTTTGGACTGATGTCTCTTCAGGGAGACCAGAGGACCAGATGACATTAGTTTTGCTAAATACTGCTGCTGTAGCCACATACCATCTTGGAGAAAGCTGCTCTCGTTCGTAAACCATACGACTTTAGTCTGAGACAGTGGCTGGATCCTTCAAGACTCGTCCTATACTGTTTTTTTCTGACAGTATGTGTTGACAGTCATGAGCGACAGGTCCTGATGATTCTTCTGGCAGCCAGGTTGAGTGGAGCAGGGGGTCCCAGAGTTATTCTGTCTTTGCTAATTCAGAGGCTCTGGTAGTGGTTTATTCTGAAGTTTGATAGCCACCTCTCTGGAGGTTGACAAGTGTTGCTCTCCAGGGCAGGGGGGCTATAATGGTTAGCTTCTGTCCCAACGTTCATTTATGATCATCTTTTATTAAAAGGGCTGCCGCTGCTATAGCTCTTAAGCAACGGGGCCACCCGCTAGCCACTGGGTCCAGTTTTTTTGATAAGAATGCTACCGGCCTTTTCCAAGGTTCCAAAATCTAAGTGAACACTCCCCGTGCTATTCCTTTCTTTTCCTCGATGTAGAGAGTGAAGGGTTTTTCTATATTTGGGAGTGCTAAGGCCGGAGCAGATAGCAGAGCCTTTTTTTTACATTATCAAAAGCTTGTTGGTGCTCAGGGGTCCATTGGAAATGGGCATCCCACTTTATCAGCGGGTATAAAGGGGCAACCCGAGAGGCGAACCCAGGAATCCATAACCTGCAAAAGCCAGCACTCCCAAGAAACTCTCTGAGTTGTCTCTTATTAGATGGGGGTGGTATCTGCACAATGGTTGGTTTTCTGGGCTCAGTGAACCATCATTTACCACACCTAAGAGAATAACCCAGGAGGATTACTTCTTGCTGACAAATTTGGGCCTTTTGGCAGAAGCCCTATATCCAAGCCGAGCAAGCTCGGATAATAGTGCTTGGGTCCCAGACTCATAGTTCTCTTTGGTGTCGGCTGCCAGTAGCAGATCATCCACATATTGGAGTAGGGTAACTCTGGGGTGTGCAGTTCTGAAGTCGTTGAAGTCCCTGTGGAGGGCTTCATCAAAGAGAGTGGGGGGGTTTGAACCCCTGTGGGAGTCTAGTCCAGGTGAGTTGGCAGATGTTCCTGTTTCTGGGTCTATCCACTCGAAAGCAAACAGAAACTGACTGTCCTTATGTAGGGGCAATCAGAAGTAAGCATCTTTTAAGTCCAGCACAGTGTACCATTCCCGCTCCAGACTCAGAGTGCTAAGCAAATTATATGGAGTGGGTACTGTGTGGTGAATGTCCTGCACTCTGTTGTTGATCTCTCTTAGGTCTTGAACAGGACGGTAGTCCCTAGTTCCTGGATTTCTTACTGGTAGCAGGGGGGTATTCCAGGCTGATTGACAGGGCCTTAGGATCCCAAGGGACAATTATTTCTGAATATGGGTACTTATCCCATCCTTAGCTTCTTTGCTTAGAGGATATTTTTTAACACTGAATGGAGAGGCAGAGGCTTTTAATTCTACTATTATTGGATGTTTATTTATGGCTAGACCTAACCCAGCAGTTTCTGCCCAGGCATTAGGATAATCATTTATCTATTTCTGTGGTAGTTTGCCTTTTTGATCAGTCCTAGGGGGCACAAAGAGTTGATGTTCATCTTGTACGGACATAGTCAATTCTGTGACTATGGGAGTTATTACTGAAGGTTTTAGAACACCCACTTGGGGACCATCAGGGTTAAAGGTTATTCTAGCCCCGAGTTTGGTAAGCAGATCCCTGTGCATTAATGGGGCTGGGCATTCTGGGATTACTAGGAAAGAGTGGTGGACTTTTTCTTTTCCTACTTCCACAATCCTCTTAGTTGTCCAAGCCCGATATGTAGTGCCATTACCCCTTGAACTAGGGACCATTTAATTGATATGGGGCCCAGTGAAGTCTTAAGGGCTGAGTATACTGCTCCTGTATCCACTTCAATGTTCACTGGAGTCCCCTCCACTTCAAATGTTACCCTGAGCTCGGGGAGGGGATCTGAGCCCCGACATTCCTAGTCCTCTTCTAGAGTCAGCATGGTGGGCTGGCGTGGCTGCTTCTTTTTGGGGAACTCTTTGGCTCAGTGTCCTTTTTCTTTACAGTAGGCACATTGATCTGAGGCCAGGGGAACCCTTTGGCCTGGGCCCAAGTATCCCTTCCTGGCTCCCTGCTTTTTAACTTCTGGCATATTTGCTGCTGTGAACAAAACCTTAGCCAATGCATTAGTCTGCCTTTTGCTCCTTTCATCCTCCTTTTGTTCCCTTTCCTTCTCTCTCCTCTGTTTCCTCTCCTCCTCAGTTTCTCTCTTATAATATACTTTCTCAACTTCTCTGTCTAAATCTCTTAAGGTCGTATTTTGTAACCCATCTAGACATTGTAACTTTCTGTTAATATCTTGGGCAGCCTGCTCAATAAATGCCATTGTAACAGATGCGTTTTGGTCCTCCGCCTGAGGATCAAAAGGAGTATATTTTCTATATGCTTCCATAACTCTCTCCAGAAACATAGAGGGAGACTCATTAGGCCCTTGGATAATCTCTCTTACCTTGGCCAAATTGGTCGGCACTCTGGCGGCCACTCGGAGTCCTGCTATTAGAGCCTGGCAATAAGTGGACAGATGCTTCCTACCTTCAAAGGTGTTGGGGTCCCAGTTGGGTCGGTTCATGGGCCCATAGGGATGGAGAGAGAGCTTCACAGGGGCTTCTGAGTTTTCTATTATCCATCGCCAGTGGGTTCTGTTAGGTTGCCCAGCTTCCTTCAGGGAAAGAGGGGTTGCTGCTGGTGCTGGGAAGTCCCCTGGAGGGCTAGGGTCTGGCCCAATTGCCTCTAGCAGTGGAGAGGCTGAGTCAGCGGTGGGAGAATCATCAGGAACTGTATTGGGCTTGGGGAGGGAGAGTAGATGATAAGGAGGGGGTAGAGTGCCCAGTCTTGTGACTCAGGGAGAATGGAAAGAAGAGGGGGAGGAGCGGAAAGTTTGAATGATAGGATCGTGGGGGAAGGGGTATATGGCTGTTGATCTGGGTAGCCCCATGGCCCCGGCTGAATGACAATATCTCTGACTTTTCAGATTAGAGGAAAGTGGAAGGATCCTTCTGGGGGCCATCCGACTTCGAGGATGGGCCATTCTGAAGCACAGAGAGTCTGCCAGGTACGGTGTTTTACTGAAAAAGAAAGATTCTGGGCCCTTGAGCGGACATCAGTCCAATGATCAAGGGTCAGGGACAGAGAAGAGGAAGTGCTTTGTCCCATAATGGGAGTTACTCAAACAGGGTCAGTGAAGACACAAATGCAACACAGACAAGACAAACAGTAAACGTTTAACATGAGTCCAAGACAAAGATTGGAACTGAGTAACTGGCAAATTTTGATGGGTTAGACAACAAAGACAGACAATAAACTCAACATGAGTTCGGGAAAATGAACAAAACTGAGTAGCCGGCAAAACCTGATGGGCTGGCAAACCGAATCCTGAAGCAAAATATAACCTAGTTGAGGAAACTACTATTCCTTGGTTTGCCTAGTCCTCCGGAGTGTCCCTCAGGGACGTGACCATTGGCTCTGTGACATGTCTGTCACACCATAGGAGAGAGCTAATGCTCTTCACCAGCAGCCACTTTGCCACGCCCTAACCTGAAACCCGAAACCAGAAAGAGGCGCCATACTTACCCCGAGAGGAGTCCCTTGAGGTCTTCCATCCACCGCTGCCGGATATCTCACCTGGGGCCTCCAGATGAAAAGTTCCGGCAAATGTCAGAGGAAAAGACAACAAAGAGAGTTTCTCATGCATCAGCAAAGGATTTATTGGGGATCCAGCATGCTGGGGCTCAGAGCTCCCTTCAGAGAAGCAAAGAACAAAGAACCCCGAGAACAACATGAGCAGAGTTTATATACATTCTTTAGAGAGGGCAGGGACTTTACATACATCATAGCCTTCTTTAGGAAATCATCATGTAAAACGGGAAAATCAAATAACAACTCTAAAACATGATTAGCACATTCATTGGCGGGAAAAGATCGGGCAGGGGATGATTGGTCAGCCCTGAGAAGGGGTATACATTTAAACTGATTGGTTGAAGCCCTGAGATGTATACGTGGTGAGATGCACGGTTTCTGGGAAAGGGTTGTTAAGTAACTAGGTTGTCAGGGAAGATTTCAACACACATCTAATGGGCAGTTCCAGAAATTATCTTAACTGCCACAGGAATTTCAGGTTCCGAGTGCAGCTTGGAAAATTTACAAAACCTGGTTGTTTAAGTTTCAATTTCAATTTGTTTTGTTCTTTCAGAACCTTACAGTGGAAGGCGAGAGACTTCATCCACAATGACTGCTATTTTGGCCATATTGGTTTTGGATATACACATGGGCTCTTTCTTTAGATCCGTCTGTTGCTGATAATCTAAGCCACAGCCTCACACAGGGCCAAGAGCCTGATTAAGACACATCTCTTTCCAAAGCAATTACTTCTCTGGGGTCAGTTTCAGAACTCAGTCTCTGAGGAGAATCACACCAGTGTTCAATCCCAGGTGGACCCAGTCATCTCTTCCAACCGCCACACAAATGACCACAATTAAAAGCAAAACACTCCCACATGGCACTCATCTTCTTATATATATACACTCATCATATCCTTTGGCTTGAGGTTTCCATGAATGGCGCATCCCAAGAGAGTGTCCAAAATAAGCTCCCTTGACCCTATTTGCCTAAGCTCAGGGTGGCCTGAACACCCTGCCTGTGAACCAGGATTGATCACATAGTTCTTCCTTTAATACTGCTCTGCTTCTCCAATTTGAGGCCTACTGACTGTCAGGTATAGATTCCTTATGTGATTTGGAGTCATTAGGAAACCAAAGCAACTATGCAGTGCTTGGAATAACTCATTTGACCAAAAGGATCCCTATTCTCACGTGGTGGAGGTCAGGAAACTTACATAGGAAGGCAAAAGACTTCATCCACAATGACTGATCTTTTTGCCATTTTGGTTTTGGATGCACACATTGGATCTTTCTTTAGATCAATCAGGCACTGATAATCTAAGCCACAGCCTCACACAGGGCCACGAGGCTGATTCAGACACATCCTTTTCCAAAGCAATTAAGCAAAGAGCCACAGGTGATGCCCATTCATTTCCATTTGAAAACTGTTTTCTTCAAGATTCACAAAGGGGTGGCCTGAGGCAAAGACCTTCCTGACTTCAGGGCAACAGAAAAATAAGTTAGCAAATCCCAATGCAGGGTTTCTCCACTGAGACTTTACTTGTCACAATGATATCTGATTTTTCTGAGATGCTTGGCATTACCCTCAGCTATCCAGTACATGGCCATGTCACAGAGCTTGGAGGTGGTACATACCTTCGACACAAAACCATGAGCTTATCCTGGAGAGTGGCCAGAATTCAGGAAGAAAACAAGAACTTAGTAAGATAGTAGGTGTTGCCCATCGAAAAGGCAACCAGCAGTCCTTTCCTAAAATGGGCAGGATGAATGCTGGGAAGCTTTCTACTAGACAAGATGCATCCATTGATGCATTCTCTTTTCTAATGTGTACAACAAAGAACACAGTGGGATACCCAGACACAGACACACTCGCCTTGTCAAAGGACTTTCTAGAAACAGTTCACTCTAAAGCAAACAAACCACCTTTCCTACCTATTCTCAGAACATGAGACAAAACCACAAACTCACACCCACACTCAAAAAGGCACCTCCTTCCCCCAAGTAAGTCTGTGACTATCCAGAGTGTCCTCTGACTGGTGGGCCATACTATGTTCCCCTAAAATGGCCTGTCATGTCTCACGTCTGGTCTCCTTGTCCATCTCTGTGAAGTTGTATGGAGCCTGTGCTGACCACTACCTGCTTTCTCAGGACAGGCCCATCTTCAGAGCTCTACTTGCATTTGGTCATCCTCAAACCATTAGGTACCAAGAGAGACAGACTCTCTCCTTGGTAAATCCAAACAAGTAAGTCCACTGGGAATGGGACTGGGACTGGCTCTGTGTGCCTGGCTTCCTGGATACCAAGTTCAGAGAGTTACATCACCAAAAAAGTGAGGTAGGTCAATTTCTACAGGAAGGGAATGAGGTCACTGCCTTGGCAACCACTTTGTCCTAACACTTGTTTCCAAGGGTCCCTTGAGATGGAGGCTGCCCCTACTTCCTGTGACACTTTCAGAAGTTAGAATGGTATATCAACCGTAGACACCCAGGAGAAGCTCTCTACACAGGGTTGGTTTTGTCCATCTTCTTTTTATCAATAGGAGAGAGGCTGGTTCAGACACATTGCTTCATCCTGACCAGGTTGTTTGCCATGGAATATGACTTTTGCTCTCTCAGGTCCTTCATAGATGCCTACATCTTCTCCAGGGATCATTTCTGCATCAAACTTTGAGGTTCTCAGCAGGTGGAAGATCCCCTACATTCCTGTATTGTAAGACCAACTCTGTCCCTGCTCTTTTGTAAAGTTAGATTGAGGGAACAGTGTATGGTTAGGGTTAATAACATATTCTATTTGGGTTAGGAAACATTCTGCGCGATAAATAATGGTATTGGGAACCTGCGATATTCACAAGAATATATAGGTGAAATATAAGTATGAAACGTGAAATCTAGGTACGATTTGAAGCCCAGAAGGGCGTTGGGCCCTGTAGTGGGATACTTAGCTTTGAATTATGTTCTGCACAGATGTCTCAGATAAATCGATGTGCAATGGCAGAGGACCTTGTAACTTGGATGATTAAATGTCCTAGAGAACATCCAGTCAAAAAGGAATAGTTGGCAGGATTAGGAAGGTAGTCAGTAGGTTTAGAAAAAAGAATGAGTATAGGATTTGGACAAAAACTTCATTAGCAATAGGGTTTCGGGTAGAGAGTGAACGTAAATATGAGCACATATGAAGAGTCAGTCACAATGATGAACTGGGAAAATGTTTAGCAAAGCAGATATCAATAGAGACATTAGGAAATCAGGCAAAGTATAATGTAATAGGGTTAGACATTTTCAACATTTTTGAGGTTAAATATATAATCTTAGGAAGAAAGACAAATGTAGCCTCCAATAGGATTGACACTTGAGAGCATTAGGCAACCTGGACATGGTTGTTTTTAGTAATCCATGCTCACTTTCCATTTTGCTCTGGTGAAAGGTTAATTAAATAGGCACTTGCCACTTCCTGTTTTTCTGTATGCTTAACAAAACACTGTTGAAATCTTGAAAACTGTTTGCTAAATTTGTTCCCAGAATGTGCTATCCCCAACTGCCAAACTGCAGAATATACTCCCTCACCCGGTTGCACGCAAACCGCACACTCGCCCTGACCCATCAATAAATTTTCCATCCTGCCCTCTCCAAGGAAAGTATATAAGCTCTGTTAAAGCTGTTCTCAGCGCTCTCTGCTCTATTCAAGTGAGCTCTGAGCACCAGCATGCTGGACCCCCAATAACCTCTTTGCTGTAGCCGAGTGAAAATGGTATACTGTTCTGTACTTAAAAGATGCTTTCTTTTGCTTGCCTCTGCATAAAGATAGTCAGTTGCTGTTTGCTTTCGAGTAGGTAGACCCAGAAACCGGAATGTCTTTTCAACTAACTTGGACTAGAATCCCACAGGGGTTCAGAAACTCCCCCACTCTCTTTGATGAAGCCCTTCACAGAGATCTCAATAACTTCAGAACTACGCACCCCGAAGTCATTCTGCTTCAATATGTGGATGTCCATCTCCTGGCAGCCAACACCAAAGAAAACTGTGAGTCTGCGAACCAAGCACTATTATCTGAGCTTGCTCAACTCGGGTAGAGAGCTTCAGACAAAAAGGCCCAAATTTCCCTGCAAGAAGTAATCTTCCTGAGGTATTCCCTTAGGTGCGGTAAATGATGGCTCACTGAGCCCAGGAAACAAAAAGTTGTGCAGATACCGCCCCATTTAACAGGAGACAACATTAAGAGTTTCTTGGGACCGCTGGCTTTGCAGGTTATGGACCTGGGTTTGTCTTCTTAGCTGCTCCTTTATACCCGCTGTTAAATGAGAATGCCCAATTCCAATGGACCCTTGAGCACCAGCATGCTTTTGGTAACATCTAAGAACACTGACACTGAACTCCTCATTTCACTGAGCCCAGCCTGCAATTTCAGAAAGCCCTACACTATGTTAAAAATGTATATCAACTCAATCAACTTGGTTCAAAAAAACTGCAGGCATTCCTGTAGGATCAAGAACAGAGTTTTAGACTAACTCACTCACAGTGAAAGGAAATAATTGAACGGGTAACAAAAGCCTTTCGGTTCTGTCAATTGGTTAATGCTTACCCTTCCAAGCTTCCTGCAGGAAAGAACCTATTAGGAACCAGACCAGGACAATTCTGGGAAGTGGACGTTACTGAAATTAAGCCAGCAAGTTATGGACTTAAATATCTCCTTGTCTTTGTAGATACATTTTCAGGATGGATTGAAGCCTTTCCCACCAAAAAAAAAAAAAAAAAAAAAAAAAAAAAAAAAAAAAAAAACGGCACAAATGGTGGTCAGGAAGATCCTGAAAGATATTTTTCAAAGACACGGCCTGCCTAATGTAATACGGTCTGATAATTGAACGGCCTTCATGGGCCAGGTAAATCAGGGGTTAGCCAGGACCCTGGGCATTAATTGGAAGTTACATTGTGCTTATTGACCCCAGATCTCAGGACACGTAAAAAAAAATAAATAGAACCATTAAAGAGACCTTAACGAAATTAAGCTTAAAGACCGGCATAAAAGATTAGACTATGTGCCTGCCTTATGCACTATTTCATGCAAGAAATTCTCCCTTTATTTCTTTGTGTAACCTCACCCCCTATGAAACTCTCTATGGGGCTCCTCCTCCAGTAAGGGACATAACCCCAACTCTAAGACCTAAGGATCCCTTCCACACACCCTTGCTTGATAGACTTAAATCTCTTGAAAGAACTCAGCTATACCTGTGGAAACAGCTGGCCACTGCCTTCTAACCTGGGGACGAGGGGACTCCACATTGATATCAACTAAGAGAGTTCCTCTACATAAGACGACATCAGGTGTCATCCCTGGAACCCCGCTGGAAAGGACCATACCAGGTGCTACTTATAACACCTACAGCGGTAAAAGTAGATGGAATCACTTCCTGGATCCATGCCTCTCATCTCAAGCCTGCGACCTGTCCAGACTCTGGCAGAAAACTGGAAAAGACTGGTAACCCTTTCAAATTGTTTATTCGCCACGTGGATGAGGCTATAGACTCTCCCCTTGGCCACCAGTAGACCTAACGCTCATCAGCCCGTTCAGCAGCGATGGCTGATCACAAATCCTACTAGACAAGAAGTATGGTCTATCTTGCATACAGCCCCCTTAGGGACCTGGTGGCCATCTATCCACCCAGACATTTGTCAGCTGGCTGTAGGTCTTTCCTATTAGGATATCCCTGATGAAGAGGATCCCACTAAAATTCCATTAAATCCTTTCCATACCATAGATAATGGAAACAAATATTATGGTTGTAGGGGCAGGCAAGCCAGATGCAGGATGGCTAGCCTATATTAGTATGTTTGCCCGGCAGACTATCAAAGCCACAAACCGCCACAGCTGTGTGGAGGAAAAGCCGACTTCTTCTGTAAGTCATGGGGATTTGAGCATACAGGGGCTGCCTGGTGGAACGCAAAATCCTCATCAAATTCAGTACACAGCATTGGCCATATTACCAATTAGACAACCAAAACTGATGGCCCCCAGAGGAGTCTCTAGATCCACAAATTCTGTGTGACCTTTTTAACTTCTGCAAGTTCTCAAAAGGGTGAAAGAAAATTCCCCTATATGAAGGCCTTTTTCCTCTTTCGCTCACATCCTGAACTATGCTTCTCCAATAGTTCCTCAAACTCAGCCTTCTGCTCCAGACTCTCTGCTGTCAGTCCCACCACAGCAACCTGATTTCTCTTCTCCAATTACTAGATCAAAAACCGAAACCTGCGCCAGTTCTCAAAACATTGCCCCCTTGCTGAGGTAGCAGGTACTGAGGTACCCATCCACCCACTCACTCCTCTCTTTTCCTGTCAGTGCCCGCACCGGGTCCCACCAAGTCCTCTTACCAGCTAACCCAAAGCTCAAACCAGCTTAGGATAGTGCTCAGACCCCTATCGAAGATGTAATGAAAATGGTTACTAAAAATGGTTACTGAAAAAAGGTTACTAAGAATTTAAAGTCCCTCACAGGCTTTTTGGGATACTCACTCCCATCTTCCTTTCTGCTCTACCGGTTCTACTGCTCAAGTTGTTGTTGCTGGAAAAATCCCAAACCCCTTTCCCATTATTCTTTTACATCTCTCCTTCCTCATTCTCAGATTCACGGAGCTGCTCTCACCCCCCGCCTTCCCCATCTTCCTCCTCTGTTCCAGGCCCACAGAAAAATCTTCACTGAACTTCTCCAGAAGTCTTCACCATGGATGACTTTAGGACTTTCAGCAAAAGAGTCTCTATAAAAGAGTTCAGTGTAGATAAACTTCCTCTTTTTCTGTTGCCCTGTTCTACTTGGCTACTGGCTGGAAAAATCAGCACTCCTAAGCTAGACACCCCCTTAATAGTTTTTCACACAATATGTGAACAAGGCCTCTGGCCTTGAGCTGGGGCTTCACAGAGATGGCTACATTTCTAAGATAAAAATTACAAACTGGGCTCCATGGTAACAGCTGGCAGGGGGATAAAAGAAAAGAAATAAAAAGCTCTCCCTCTCCCAGGTGTCCTTGAAAAGTTAACTTACCCACAACAGAGGAAAAAAACAGAAAAAAAAAAAAACTTCTTTCTGTGAAGTTCTGCAGACTGTGAACTTCTGAGTCACTTCCCTTTCATGTTGGGAACAAAATTCTGAAACTACCTAAACTTGGGGTTCAGGGAATTAATTGATTACAACAGAAGCAATGCCCTCTGAATCCGGTTGCAACGAAATAGGAGTGTTTCCCTGTCTTTGGTGCTATCTTATGTGCCGTGCCTTCTCCGTCCCTACAACAGTATAATTCTATATACTTAAACATTGTTTATGTTTTCATGAAATGGTCAATAGATATCATTAATTGTGTAATGGTGAAGATGTTTCCCAGCTTGCTTTATAATGACCCAGGTTGATTTGAAGTTCAAACAGGGGGGCATACAACCTTCACTTTAGGCATCATATTAGGAATTGGAGTTGCTGCAGCGGTAGTCACAGGAACCACTGCCCTGGTCCATGGTACACAACAAATGACCCAAATAGAAGCAGCAAGAGACCAAAACTTAAAAATAATAGAAACCTCCATCACAGCTTTGCAGGAATCTTTAACATCTCTCTCTGAAGTTGTTTTACACAACAGTCGAGGGTTGGACCTCCTCTTCATGGGGGGCTTTGTGCTGCATTGATGTAAAAATGTTGTGTTTTTGCCGACCATACTGGAGTTGTAAAAAAAACCTATGAGTAAAATAAAAGGATGCCTTGAAGAGCGTCAGCGAGAGAGAGAGGCCCAAAAAGGGTGGTTTGAGTCTTGGTTCACACAGGCCCCCTGGTTATCTACGCTTTTATCAACCCTGGCCTGTCCAATAATAATCCTCATATTATTGCTTTACTATAAACCCTGTTTGCTCAACCGTGTAATTTCTTTTCTCCAAGCTCAAATTGGACAAGTTGAACTTATGGTAATACCCCACTAGCAGACATAGAATGTGACCCCCCCAATGATCATTTTTATGATTAATAGTAGCCAGAAGAAGAAGTGGAGAATGAAAGGTTAATAAAAAACGTACTTGTAACTTCCTGTCTTTCTGTATGCTTAACAAAACACTGTTGAAATCTTGAGAACTGTTTGTAATCTTGTTCCCAGATTGTGCTGTCCCCAACTGCCAAATTGCAGAATATATTACCTCACCCGGTTTCATGCAAACCGCCCACTCTCTCTGACCCATAAATAAATTTTCCTCCCTGCCCTCTCCAAGGAAAGTATATAAGCTCTGCTTAAGCTGTTCTCAGGGCTCTCTGCTCTATTCATGTGAGCTCTGAGCCCCAGCATGCTGGACCCCCAATAAACCCCTTGCTGTTGCATAAGACACTCTCTTGGTGATCTCTTCCTCCGACGCTTGCAGGAACATTACTCGGATGATTGAATGCAGAAGAGAATATCCAGTCAAAAAGGGATAGTCGGTAAGATTAAGAAGATAGTCGGTAGGTTTAGGAAGAAGAGTGAGTATAGGATTTGGAATAAAATATCTAGCAATAGGGGTTTGGTTAGAGAGTGAATGTAAATGTCAGCACGTGTGAACAGTCACAATAATGAAGTGGGGAAAATATGTAGGAAAGCAGATATCAATAAAGACATTACGAAATCAGGCAAAGTATAAAGTGCGTGATACGATTAGACATTTTCAACAGAGTTGAGTTAGAATATATAATCTTTGAAAGAAACAAATATGTAGTCACCAATAGGATTGACATTTGAGAGCATTAGGCAACCTTGACATGGATGTTTTTTGTAATCCATGCTCACTTTCCATTTAGGCTTTGGTACAATCATAAGTGTGACCTTTGCATTTGTGTCCAGAATATTTTTGTGACAAAATGTATATGTAGATCTGGTGACATGAGTGTTTCTTCCACCATTTCTGGGAGCAATATTTTGAAGACATATACATGGGTATTGGGGGTACAAAGAGGTGTACACTGTGTCAATGAATAGAGAGATAATGCTTGAATATACCATAAGTGAATAAATAATATAACTGGTTCCACATTAAATAACGGATTGAATAGATATATGAAAATATATAAGAAATCATATAATGATATACAATAATTCATTCCAACCAATTATATATCTAATATTAATATTAGGGCTATGGTTTATCATGAAGATATGTTAGTTTTGCTACAAAAGTGATTATGGAAATCAAAAATAATGTGTTTGGAAAGAGTCAGTCACAATGCTGGCAATATGTGAACAAGGCCTCTGGGCTTGAGCTGGGGATTCACAGAGATGGCTACATTTCTAAGATAAAGAAGTTACCAACTGGGCTCCATGGTAACAGCTGGCAGAGAGAAAAAAAGAGAAGAAAAAAGCTCTGCCCCTTCCCGGTGTCCTTAAAATGTTAACTTGCCCAGAACAGAAAAAAAAAAAAAAAACAGAAACATAAACTGCTTTTTATGAACTTCTGCGGACTGTGAACCTCTGAGTCCCTCCCTTACATGTTGGGTACAAAATTCTGAAAAAAATTAAACTTGGGGTTCAGGGGATTAAATGATTACAACAGAAGCAATTCCCTCTAAATCCGGTTTCAAACAAATAGGACTGATTTGCTGTGTTCGGTGCTATCTTAGTTGCCTTACCTTGCCTTGTTCATCACTTTTCACATGAAAAGACCAGTCAAGAAACATGGAGGAATGCATGTGCTCTAAAGCAGGAAGTGATTGATAGTGAAACAAATGCCTATAAATTTCCTAACTTGTGGATGAAATATATATCCTATGATGTGCATAAATTGAATAAATAGTAATCTACCAGTGTTGAATAAAAATGAACGTCAAAACACACATCATGTCCGATTGGAATCTACTTGCATTGATGTTAAACTGGGTCAGGTATTGTAGAAATATTAGGATTTGTGTGCACCATTCACTGAAGTTACTTTTCAGAATAGGAAAGAAATATGTTTTTCAGGTGAATGAATATTTCTAAGACTAATCTTTGGAAAGTTTATTATAAATTCACGTAAATGAATATGAATGAATTTGGTGAGTCTAAAATAAGACACATATTTCATATTTTGAAATATCTGGAGTGTGTATATATATATATATATATATATATATATATATATATATATACATACATGTGTGTGTGTGTGTGTGTATATATACACACACACATCACAGACATTAAAAATAGCAACATATATGCCAATCAAAATTCATAATGAAATATATATCATCAAAAGATCCAAATATATTTATTTTACTGAACATGGATTTATGAATAATATTTTTCAAGTAGGAAGCTCACCCATAATTTAAATTTTCAGTTCCAACATCGTATAGGAGGAGTGAACTCTTACAATTTGTATCTGCCAAGTCAGCCACCTCACAAGAATGTACGTGTGATCCCAGGTAGGATTCTATGTGTGCATATAAAAATACAGGTGGTGAATAGGCTACAGAGAAAGGGAGACAGGAATTCACATATTGTTTAAATTTAAAAAAACATGGAGAATGAATTCAACAAGAAATTGACTAGATTTATAACTTCTACCCTATATAATGCAAAAGGCAAGTCCAACTATACACCATGCCTCCTCTGAAATGCTTGTATTTTTATTCTGTTTGAGTTATTTTTTTTTCATCTTATTAGTATTAGTAGTCAGAGTGTAGTAGGGTAGGGGTTCGTGTCAGGGATCCAGTATTTTGAATGGAAAATTGGAAAGTGAATCCAATGTGTATGCAAATGTGTGCTGCACAAATATCCTCCCACTCTCATCCAAAATAATGCCTTGACAGTACCTTCACCCAAATTAAAACACCATTAGAGGAGAAGAGTTAGAAAATCAGTGAGACATATCTGGAATGCAATATGCTCACGGTTTTGAAACCTTGAGGTGGTAGAGGATTTTCCAAAAGTAAGGGACAGCTAAACACTCAACAAACATGGAGTCCTGTTGGCCTAAAAACTTCTTGAGAAAGTACCTCTGAGGTTGGGCACTTGAAATATATGTTGTTTTTAGGAGCTTTAGCTTCCTTTGCACTGAGACCATCAAAGCTGGGTCTGCATCTATGTGACCTGGAGAAAATTGTTTCTTTTTTTCCAATGAAAATGAGGCAGCAGTGCTGAATTCTCTCTTTGTAGGTAACCTGTGGACACTGGGGGCTAAGTGTCTCCCCGTGTGGACTGTGAAGCCATTTAGACATCCTCCAATTTTCGTGGTGTTTCTTGCTGCTGCACTGGGAGTTTGGTATTTGCTTCATAAAATACAAGGAGTTCAACTGAGACACAGTTCTGGAGGAATTTCTGTCACGAGTTGAGGATCAGGGTCTGCAGGATAATGCACCAACCAGGCTTCTATCACACATAGCTTGCCCCCTTGACCATAGCAACCTGATTCTGAACATTGCCCTGAAACCTCTCCATATAACAAGATGCCTTTACAAAGAAGGGTCTGCTGGCTTCACCAGTTCAACAACAAGCCATTTGGAAGCCAAAGGCAGATCCACATTGCCCCACCACATGTTTTATCACACACCTTCCCACCACTGTTCTAGGCCCACTACTCAGCAGGCTCCAAATTACTGGCATCTCTGTTCTACACCAATTTCATGAAACCCAGTCAATCAAGGCACTGTCTGGCATACTCAAGATCAGCAACAGCACATCCAAAAGTTCTCCAGTGCCACCAGGTCATGGGAATTTCAAAAATTTTATAGTATTTATCTAGCCATTTTTCAAGGATGATTTTGCAGGCACTGTGGGTTTCAATATATTCAGGAACCGTTAAATGGTGAGGAAGCTCATTTCAATGAAAGCTCTGGAGAAATCTCACAGGCAAGGCTTCCCAAATAGTGGCCAAAATGTCACATGAAGCCAGTCCTATGGAGGTCTACAATGTGAGGTCCATGTGTTTTTTGACTCTCAACTATGGCTGCCATGTCTTTCAGAATACAATCATGTGATATCCTGGCTGAGATTCCCAGTGCTCTGTGGAAAGCCACCCTGGGCCTAGATCTCAGTTTCCAAGGGTGACTCTCATGCGTGGCCTCCTAAAATCCCAACACAATTCATGGAAATACTTTTCTGAGGTCAGTTCTAGAACTCAGTCGCTAAAGAGAATCACACCAGAGTTCAAGCCCAGGTGGACCCAGTAATCTTCCAACCGCCACACAAATGACCACAATTAAAACCAAAAAACTCCCACACAGCCCTCATCTTCTTCCATATAGGCACTCATCATAACCTTTGGCTGGAGTTTTCCATTAGGGGCGCAGCCCAAGACAGTGTCCAAAATAAGCGCCCTTGACCCTTATTTGTCTAAAGTCACGGTGGCCTGGACACACTTCCTGTGAACCAGGAGTGATCAAATAGGTCTGCCATTAATACTTTTCCACTTCTCCAATTTGAGGCCTTTTGACTTTGGCATTTAGATTCTTTATGTGAACTGGAGTCAAGAAAAAACCCAAACACCTATGGACTAGCCTCTGCATGGCTTTGAAGAATTCATTTGACCCAAAGGATCTCTATTCCCACTTGATGGAGGTCAGGAAACTTACAGAGAAAGGCCAGAGACTTCATCTACAATGACTGCAATTTTTGCCATTTTTATTTTGTGTGCACACATGGGATCTTTCTTTACATACATCAGGTGTTGGTAATCTAAGCCACAGCCTCACACAGAGCCAAGAGGCTGATTCAGACACATCCCTTTCCAAAGCAGTTAAGCAAAGAGCCACAGGATATGCCCACTCATTTCCATTTGAAAACTGGTTTCTTCAGTCTTCACAAAAGGGTGGCCTGAGGCAAATTCCTTCCTGACATTCTGGGCAAAAGAACAATAGGTAAGCAAAAGGCCCAAAGCAGGGTTTCTCCACTGAGACTTTACTGGTCACACTGATATTTGAGTTTTCTGAGATGCTCGCCATTCCCTTCAGCTATCCAGTACATGGCCATATCACAGAGCTTGGAGGTGGTAAATATCTTGGACACAAAACCATGAGCCTATTCTGGAGTGTAGCCAGAATTCAGGAAGAAAACAGGAACTTAGGAAGTTTGTAGGTGTTGCCTTTCAATAAGGCAAGCCACAGTCCATTCATAAAATGGGGAGGATTGATGCTGGGAAGCTTTCTACTAGACAGGACACATCCACTGATGCATTCTCTTTTTTAATGTCTACAACAACAGACACACTGGGATACACAGACATAGAAACACTTGCCTTGTCAAACGACTTAGTAGAAACGGTTCACTCCAAACCAAACAAACCGCCTTTCCTACCTTTTCTCAGAACATGAGACAAAACCCCAAACACACAACAAAAACCACAAAGGCATCTCCTTCCCCCAAGTAGGTCTGTGACTATTCGGAGTGTACTCTCACTGGTGAGCCTTACTATGTACCTCCAAAATGGCCTGTCCTGTCTCAGATCTGGTATCCTTGGCCAACTCTGTGAAATTGTCAGGAGCCCGCGGTGAGCCACTACTTGCTTTCTCTGGAAAGGCCAGTCTTCAAAGCTTACCTGGCATTTGGCAATCCTCACATCAATAGATACCAAGAAAGACTGACTCTTTCCTTGGAATATCCAAACAAGTGAGCGCACTGGGACTGGGACTAGGACTGGCTCTGGGTGCCTGGCTTCCTGGATCGCAAGTTCAGAGAGTTCCATCACCAAGGAATAGAGACGAGGTCACTTCTTTCAGGAACTTAATGAGGTCACTGCCTTTGCAACCACTTTGTCCTAACAGTTGCTTCCAAGGGTCCCATGAGATGTATGCTGCCCCTATTTCCCGTGACACACTCACCAGTTAGAATAGTATATCATGCATAGGCACCCGTGAACAGTTCTCCACACAGGCCTGGATTGGTCCATCTTCTTTACATTAGGAACAGAGACACTGATTCAGACACAACCCCTCTCCAGACAAGGTTGTTTTCCATGGAAGATGAGTTTTGCTCTCTCAGGTTCTTCATAGCTGCCTACATCTTCTCCAGGGATTATTTCTGCATGGACCTTTGAGGTTTTCAGCAGGTGGTATATCCCCTACATTCCTATATTGTAAGACCAACACTTTACCTGCTCGTCAATAAAGTTAGAATGAGGGAACAGTATATGGTTTTGGTTAATATCTTGTTCGATTTGGGTTAGGAATCATTTTGCTGGATGAATAATGGTATTGGAAACCTGTGATATTTATAAGAATATAGAGGTGAAATATATGTATGAAAACAGAAATATAAGTAATATTTGAAGCCCAGAAAGGGATTGGGTCCTTAATTGGGAGACTTAGCTTTGAATTATGTCCTGGACAGATGTCTCAGATAAATCAATACACAATGGCATTGGACCTTGTACCTTGAATGATTGAATGTCAAAGAGAACATCAATTCAAAAAAGGATAGTCAGTAGGATTTGGGAGATAGTCGGTAGATTCAGAAAGAAGAGTGAGTATAGGATTTGGACCAAAAGTTATTTAGCAATTGGGTTTCAGTTAGAGATGAATGTAAATTTCAGCACAAATGAACAGTCAAAATAATGAACCTGGAAATTATGAAGGAAAGCAGATATCAATAGAGACATTAGGATATCAGGCAAAGTATAAAGTGAGTGATAGGATTAGACATTTTCATCAGGGTTGAGTTTGAATATATTGTCTTAGAAAGAAACAAATATGTAGCCAACAATTGGATTGACATTTGAGAGCAATAGGCAACCTGGACATGGATGTTTTTAGAAATACATGCTCACTTTAAATTTAGGCTTTGGTACAATCATAAGTGTGACCTTTGCTTTATTTTCCAGAATATTACTGTGATAAAATGTATATGTAGATCAGGTGACATGAGTATTTCTTCCACCATTTTTGGGAGCAATATTTTGAAGACGTATAAATGAGTATTGGGGGTAGAAAGAGGTGTACTACCTGTCTAAGAATATAGAGATAATGCAATAATAGGCCATACTGTCAATAAATAATATAATTGGTCCGCTTTAAATAACGGATTGAATTGATATCTGAAAATATACAAGAAATCTCATATTGATATACAATCATTCATTCCAACCAGTTATACTTCTAATGGTATTATTAGGGTTATATTTTATCATGAAGAGTGTGTGAGTTTTGCTTCAAAAGTGATTATGTAAATCGAAAATAATGTGTTTAGAAAGAAGTCTCATGAAAAGTCTTGTCAAAAAACAGGGAGGAATACAAGTGTTCTTAAGAATGAAGTTATTGAAAGTGAAACAAATGCCTATAAATTTGCTAACTTGTGTATGAAATATATATCTTATGATGGGCATAAACTGAAGAAATAGTAATGTACCAGTGTTGACTAAAAATGAACATCAAAATATACATCATGTTCCATAATAATCTACTTGCATTGATGTTAAACTGGGTCAGTTACTGTAGAAATATTATGATTCCTATGCACCATTCACTGAAGTTAGTTTTTAGTTCTAGGAAACAAATATGTATTTCAGGTCGATGAATATTTCTGAGGATAATCTTTTGAAAATTTGATTATAAATTCACATACATGAATATGAATGAATTTAGGGAGTGTATAATAAGACACATATATTTCATATTTTTAAAAATTTGTAGACTGCAGTTCTTTTTTTTATTTTTTTATTTTTTTTATTTTTATTTTATTTTATTTTTTTTAATTTTTTTTTATTGGTTGTTCAAAACATTACAAAGCTCATGGCATATCATCTTCCATACATTTTATTCAAATGGGTTATCAGCTCCCATTTTTACCCCAATTACAAGTTGCAGAATGACATCGGTTACACATCCACATTTTTACATAATACCATATTAATGACTGTTGTATTCTGCTACCTTTCCTATCCCCTACTATCCCCCCTCCCCTTCCCTCTCCTCTTCCCTCTCTAACCCATCTGCTGTGGTTTAATTCTCTCCCTTTTTTTTCCCTTTCCCCTCACAAACTCTTATATGTAGTTTTATGTAACAATGAGGGTCTCCTTCAATTTCCATACAGTTTCCCTTCTCTCTCCCTCTCTCCTACCCCACTCGTCTCTGTTAAATGTTAATCTTTTCCTCATGCTCTTCTTCCCTGTTCTGATCTTGGTTGCTCTCTTTATATCAAAGGAGACATTTGGCATTTGTTTTTTAAGGATTGGCTAGCTTCACTTAGCATTATCTGCTCTAATGCGATCCATTTCCCTGCAAAATCCATGATTTTGTCATTTTTTAGTGCTGCGTAATACTCCATTGTGTATAGATGCCACAGTTTTTAATCCATTCATCTATTGAAGGGCATCTAGGTTGATTCCAAAGTCTAGCTATTGTGAATTGTGCTGCTATGATCATTGAAGTGGCAGTATCCCTATAGTATGCTCTTTTGAGGTCCTCAGGGAATAGACCGAGAAGGGCAATAGCTGGGTCAAATGGTGGTTCCATTCCCAGCTTTCCTAGGTATCTCCATACTGCTTTCCATATTGGCCGCACCATTTTGCAGTCCCACCAGCAATGTACAAGTGTACCCTTTTCCCCACATCCTCGCCAGCACTTATTGTTACTTGACTTCCTAATGGCTGCCAATCTTACTGGAGTGAGATGGTATCTTAGGGTGGTTTTGATTTGCATTTTTCTGACTGCTAGAGATGGTGAGCATTTTTTCATATATTTATTGATTGACTGTATGTCTTCCTCTGAGAAGTGTCTGTTCAGGTCCTTGGCCCATTTGTTGATAGGGTTGTTTGTTATCTTATTGTTTAATTTTCTAAGTTCTTTGTATATTCTGGATATTAGGGCTCTATCTGAAGTGTGAGGAGTAAAAATTTGTTCCCAGGATGTAGGTTCCCTGTTTACCTCTCTTATTGTTTCTCTTGTTGAGAAAAAAACTTTTTAGTTTAAGTAAGTCCCATTTGTTTATTCTTGTATTTAATTCTTGGGCTATGGGCGTTCTATTAAGGAATTTGGAGCCCGACCCCACAATATGTAGATCGGAGCCAACTTTTTCTTCTATCAGGTGCAGAGTCTCTGGTTTGATATCTATCTCCTTGATCCATTTTGAATTAACTTTTGTGCATGGCGAGAGAAAGGGATTCAGCTTCATTTTGTTGCATATGGATTTCCAGTTTTCCCAGCACCATTTGTTGAAGATGCTATCCTTTCTCCATTGCATGCTTTTAGCGCCTTTATCAAATATAAGAAAGTTGTAATTTTGAGGATTGGTCTCTGTGTCCTCTATTCTGTACCATTGGTCCACGTGCCTGTTTTGGTACCAGTACCATGCTGTTTTTGTTACTATTGCTCTGTAATATAGTTTGAAATCTGGTATCGCTATACTGCCTGATTCACACTTCCTACTTAGAATAGCTTTTGCTATTCTGGGTCTTTTGTTTTTCCATATGAATTTCATGATAGCTTTATCTATTTCTACAAGAAATGCCCTTGGGATTTTGATTGGCATTGCGTTGAACCTGTAGAGAACTTTGGGTAATATTGCCATTTTGATGATGTTAGTTCTGCCTATCCATGAACAGGGTACATTTTCCATCTTCTAAGATCTTCTTCTATCTCTCTCTTTAGGGTTCTGTAGTTTTCTTTGTATAAATCTTTCACCTCTTTTGTTAGGTTGATCCCCAAGTATTTTATTTTTTTTGAGGATATTGTGAACGGGGTAGTTTTCCTCATTTCCATTTCAGAAGTTTTGTTGTTGATGTACAGGAATGCCTTTGATTTATGCATGTTAATTTTATATCCTGCCACTTTGCTGAATTCATTTATTAGTTCTAGTAGTTTCTTTGTAGACCCTTTTGGGTCTTCTAGGTATAGGATCATATCGTCCGCAAATAGTGATATTTTAAGTTCTTCTTTTCCTATTTTTATGCCTTTAATTTCTTTTGTCTGTCTAATTGCTCTG
Source organism: Callospermophilus lateralis (assembly GCF_048772815.1). Lineage (NCBI taxonomy): Eukaryota > Metazoa > Chordata > Mammalia > Rodentia > Sciuridae > Callospermophilus > Callospermophilus lateralis. The sequence continues at coordinate 764,894 of NW_027510156.1, forward strand.
ACTAGTATTTCAAGGACTAAATTAAATAGAAGTGGTGAGAGAGGGCATCCCTGTCTAGTTCCAGATTTTAGAGGGAATGCCTTCAGTTTTTCTCCATTTAGAATGATGCTAGCCTGAGGCTTAGCATATATAGCTTTTACAATGTTGAGGTAAGTTCCTGTTATCCCCAGTTTTTCTAGTGTTTTGAACATAAAAGGATGCTGTACTTTGTCAAATGCTTTTTCTGCATCTATCGAGACGATCATATGGCTCTTATCTTTAAGTCTATTGATGTGGTGAATAATATTTATTGATTTCCGTATATTGAACCAACCTTGCATCCCAGGGATGAATCCTACTTGATCATGGTGTACAATTTTTTTGATATGCTTTTGTATTCGATTTGCCAGGATTTTATTGAGGATTTTTGCATCTATGTTCATGAGAGATATTGGTCTGTAGTTTTCTTTCTTTGAAGTGTCTTTGTCTGGTTTTGGGATCAGGGTGATGTTGGCCTCATAGAATGAATTTGGAAGAGCTCCTTCTTTTTCTATTTCTTGAAATAGCTTGAAAAGTATTGGTATTAATTCTTCTTTGAAGGTTTTGTAAAACTCCGCTGTATAGCCATCCGGTCCAGGGCTTTTCTTGGTTGGTAATCTTTTGATGGCTTCTTCTATTTCTTCCTTTGTTATTGGTCTGTTTAGATTTTGTGTGTCTTCCTGACTCAATCTGGGCAGCTCATATGACTTAAGAAATTTATCGATGTCTTCACTGTCTTCTATTTTATTAGAATATAAGGTTTCAAAATACTTTTTTATTATCTTCTGTATTTCTGTAGTGTCTGTTGTGATATTGCCTTTTTCATCCTGTATGTTAGTAATTTGAGTTTTCTCTCTTCTGCTCTTTGTTAGCTTGGCTAAGGGTCTGTCGATCTTATTTATTCTTTCAAAGAACCAACTTTTAGTTTTATCAATTTTTTCGATGGTTTTTTTTGTTTCAATTTCGTTGATTTCCGCTCTGATTTTAATTATTTCTTGTCTTCTGCTATGTTTGCTGTTGTTTTGCTCTTCCTTTTCTAGGGTTTTGATATGTAGTGTGAGTTCGTTTATTTGTTGGTTTTTTCTTTTTTTGAGGAATGAACTCCAGGAAATGAATTTCCCTCTTAAAACTGCTTTCATTGTGTCCCATAGATTCCTGTATGTTGTGTCTGCATTCAAAAACAACATTATGAAAATTGCCTTTTTGAGTTTTGATTCTAGTATTCTTTCATGGATTGATATCACTGGGACTGAGCAGTATGATTTTTTTCCCCCTTATCTTTTAATCCTCAATTCTAAAAACTCTATGAATCCATTTCTTTCTTTGCATTTTTATTATTATGACTCACAAAACTGATCTTCTAAGGTGAGAATCTTAGAATTGGGAAACAATGTGTAAAAAATGCTCATTTGTTACCTGTAAATAAATTTTAAGTCTATTATCTTTCCTCATCCTTGGAAATTTCCACAATATTTATAACAAATCTATAATAAAAATATTGGACTTTCAAAAAAAAAATTTGTAGAGTGTATATACACACACACACACACACACATACACACAGACATTAAAAAGTAGCAATATATATGCAAATCAAAATTCATTATGAAATGTATATCATCCACTGATCAAAAAATATTCATTATACTGAACATGATTTTATTTATCATGTTGTTCATCTACAAACCTCACCCATAGGTTGAATTTTTAGTTCCAACTGTGTTTAGGAGGAGTGATCTCTTCTCCCAATTTTTATCTGCAAAGTCAGCAACCTCACAAGAATGTACATGTGATAACAGGTACGATTCTATATGTGCATATGAAATTACATGTGCTGAATTGGCTACAGAGAAAGGCAGAGAGGAATTCACCTATTTGTTAACTTTAAAAACACATGGAGAACTATTTCAACAAAATATTGACTAGATTTATAACTCCTACCCTATATAATGCTAAAGGCAAGTCCAACTATACACTATGCCCCGTCTGAACTGCTTGTATTTCTATTCTGTTTGTGTTTCTTTTCTCCATCATATTATAATTAGTAGTCAGAGTCTAGTAGGGTATGGGTTAGTGTCAGGGATTCAGCATTTTGAATGGAAAATAGAAAAATGAATCCAATGTGTATGTAAATATGTGCTTCACAAAAATCTTCCCACTCTAATCCAGAACAATGCCTTGACTTTACCTTCGCCCCAAGTAAAACACAATTAGAGTGGAAGAGTTAGAAAATCTGTGAATACATATCTGGAATGGAATATGCTCAACAGTTCACAACCTTGAAGGTGGTAGAGGAGTTTCCAAAAGTAAGGGACAGGTAAATACTCCACAAAAATGGAGCTCTGCTGGACTAAAGACTTCTTGAGAAACTGCCTCTGAGTTTGGGCACTTGAAATATTTTTTGTTGTCAGGAGCTTTAGCTTCCTTTTTAGAGAGACCATCAAAGCTGGGTATGTATCTAAGTGACCTGGAGGACATGGTTTCTTATTTTCTAATGAACATGGGGCAGCAATGCTGAATTCTCTGTTTGTAGGTAAACTGTGGCCACTGGGGGCTAACTCTTTCCATGTGGACTGTAAAGCCATATGGTCATCCTCCACTTGTCTAGGTGTTTCTTGCTGCTGCACTGTGATTTTGGTATTTGCTTCACAAAATACAAGGAGTTCAACTGGGACACAGTGATAAAGGGAGTTATGTCACGTGTGGTGTGTCAGGGTCTGCAGGATAATGCAACAACCAGGCTTCAATCCCACATAGCTTGCATCCTTGACCATAGCAATCTGATTCTGAACATTGCCCTAAAAACTGTCCATATAACAAGATGCCTTTACATAGAAGGGTCTGCTGGGTGCACCATGTCAGTCACAAGCCATTTGGAAGCCAATGACAGATCCATATGTCCCCACCACAGACATTTTATCACACACCTGCACACAACTTCTCTAGGCCCACTTTACATCAGGCTCCAACTTACTGGCATCTCTGTTCTACACCATTTTCATGGTCAAGGGAATTTCCAAAATTTCATGGTACTTATCTAGCCATTTTTCAAGAATGATGTTGGAGGCACTGTGTGTTTAAATCATTCAGGAAAAATTAAATGGTGAGGAAGCTCATTTCAATGAAAGCTCTGGAGAAATCTCACAGGCAAAGCTTCCAAAGAGTGGCCAAAAGGTCACAGGAAGCCAGGCCTATTGCTGTCTACAATGTGAGGTCCATGTGTGTTTTGACTCTCAACTATGGCTGCCATGTTTTTCAGAATAAAACCATGTGATACTCTGGCTGAGATTCCCAGTGCTCTGTGGAAAGCAAACCTGGGCCTAGATCTCGGTTTCCAAGGGCGACTCTCATGCGTGGCCAACTAAAATCCCAACACATTTCATGATAACACTTCTCTAAGTCAGTTCCAGAACTCAGTCTCTAAGGGGAATCACACCAGAGTTCAGCCCAGGTGTACCCAGTCATATCTTCCTACTACCACACAAATGACCACAATTAAAACCAAAACACTCCCACATTGTCCTCATTTTCTTCCATATATACACTCTCATCCTAAGCTCTGTCTGGAGGTTTCCATGAGTGGCGAAGTCCAAGAGTGTTCAAAATAAGCTCCCTTGCCCCTCATTGCCTAAAGTCATGGTGGCCTGGACACCCTTCCTGTGAACCAGGTGTGATCAAATAGGCCTGCTATTAATACACCTCTGCTTCTCCAATTTGAGGCCTACTGACTGTCAGGTATAGATATTTTTATGTGAATTGGAGTCATGAGAAAACCCAAGAACCTATGTGCTAGACTCTCCAGGGCTTTGAAGAACTCATTTGACACAAAGGATTCCTATTCTCACTTGATTGAGGTCAGGGGCCTTACAGAGGGAGGCGAGAGACTTCATCCACAGGGACTGCTCTTTTGGCCATTTTGGTAATGGATTCAAACACGGAATGATCCATCAGGTGATGAGAATCTAAGCCACAGCCTCACACAGGTCCAAGAGGCTGATTCAGACACATCCCTTTCCAAAGCAGTTAAGCAAAGAGCCACTGGTGATGCCCATTTATTTCCATTCGAAAACTGTTTGCTTCAGGCTTCACAAAGGTGTGGCCTGAGACAAAGAGCTTCCTGACATTCTGGAAAAATGAACAATAGGTAAGCTAAAGGCCCAAAGCAGGGTTTCTCCCCTGAGACTTTACAAGTCACACTGATGTCTGAGTTTTCTGAGATGCTCCAATTCCCTTCAGCTATCCATTACATGGCCATGTCACAGAGCTTGGAGGTGGTACATATCTTGGACACAAAATCATGAGCCTATCCTGGAGAGTGGCCAGAATTCAGGAAGAAAATAGGAACTTAGAAAGATAGTAGGTGTTGCCCATCCATAAGGCAAGCCACAGTCCATTCATAAATTGGGCAGGATGAATGCTGGGAAGCTTTGTACTAGACAGGACACATGCAATGATGCATTCTTTTTTTGATGGTCTACAAGCACGGACACAGAGAGATACACAGACATAGTAACAGTCGCCTTGTCAAAGGACTTACTAGACACAGTCCACCCGAAACCAAACATTCTGCCTTTCCTACCTATTGTCAGAACATGAGACAAAACCACAAACTCACACCCATATCCACAAGTCACCTCCTTTCCCCAGGAAGGTCTGTGACTATCCAGAGTGTCCTCTGACTGGTGGGCCATACTATTTTCCCATGAAATGGCCTGTCCTGTCTCAGATCTGGTCTCCTTGACCAACTCTGTGAAGTTGTCAGGAGCCAGCCATTTCCTGCTTTCTCAGGAAAGGCTCCACTTAAGAGCTCTCCTGGCATTTGGCCATCCTCACATCAGTATGTACCAAGAAAGACTGACAGTGTCCTTAGTAAATCCAAACAATGAGCCTACTGGGACTGAGACTGGGACTGGCTCTGTGTCCCTGGCTTCTAGTTTAGAGTGTTCCATCACCAAGTAAGTGAGGTAGGTCACTGCTGGCTTGTGGAAAGCCGGTGGTGGCATTTGGGTTCTGAAGGTTTTCCTGAGAAGTTGTTTTGTTTGGCAATTGTGGTTCTTAAAATAAAGTTTGTTTCTTTTGTCAAGTGGCTCCTGAATTGTGCCCAGCCAGACTGTGGCATTTGGTGGGCCGCAAGGGGAATGAGTGAGGGTAAGTGATAAGGTAAACTGCTCACCCCTGAAGGCAGGGCAAGAGGATGGGTAGCCATTTTAAGATTTCTCTTTTGTTTTGCTTTACTTTTGTTTTAAGTTGCCTGTCCCTGGAGATTGGTAAGATGGAAAAAAAAAAAAAACGCTCACATCTGAGGAACCGATAGAGAGAAAGGACAGATGGACATTTCAGGAGGATAGAAAAGCTATTATAATGATTTTCTATTGTTCCACTTTTGTTTCATTCTGGTTCAGTTTTGTTTGGCGATATCTTTTTGGGTTGTATTATAGTTATAGTAGAAATATTCAAGTAAAAGTGAAGGTCTCTCGAGCTAGTCAGACAGAGATAAAAATTCACGTAAAAAAGAAGGTCTCTCTAGCCAGTTAGAGGAAAAAATCACGTAAATGAGAAAGTCTTTTGAAGTAGTCAGACAGAAGAAAAAATTCAATTAAAAGAGAAGGTCTCTCAAACTAGTCAGACAGAGGAAAAAATTCGAGTAAAAGAGAAGGTCTCTCAAGGTAGTAAGACAGAGAAAGAAAGTGTCAAGTAGAAAAAGCCATCAGGGGGAAAGTTACAACAGGAGACTGCTAATAACACCTTTCTGTCACCAGAGGGTGTAAGTGTCCAGCCAACAGCACCACCTCTAAAGAGACTGCTACTAACACCTTTCTATTTCCAAAGGACGTAATTATCCAACAAACAAGGCCAACTCCATATGCTGGGAGCCCCCCAACCCCAGCAGCTGATAATTGGGATCCTGAGACAAGATCTCAAATATTAACATGCCCTGTATTTGATGCAGGAGGGCAGCGAGTTCGCCATGCTTTAAATTTCAAAACAGTGAAGCAGCTAAAAGAGGCTTTAACTACCTATTGTCCTCAAGCACCCTTTACTGTAACCATGGTCAAATCCATTAAGAACTTGAACATGATGCTAGCAGATTGGGCTAATAAGTGTAAAGCTGTGCTAAATGGAGGACAATACCTGTTATGGAAGGTTGCCAATAAGGATTTTTGTAAGGAGACGGCTAGGTGAAATGCAGCAGCTAGTTATCCTCAGAGAAATCTAGATATGTTGTTAGGAAAGGGCCCTTATGAGGATCAGCAGCAACAAATTGCATATGATCCTTGTGTATATGCACAAATTGCTGTATATGCAGTTAAGGCATGGGAGACCTTACCAGGACATGGAGGTTTACAAGCTCAATTATCTTAGGTAATACAAGGAGCTAACGAACCTTATGCTGAATTTGTAGATAAGCTAATTCGAACAGCTATCAGAGTTTTGGGGATTACAGAACAAGCAATGCCATTAATTAAACAACTGGCTTATGAGCAAGCGAATCGTTGGTGTAGAGAAGTCATTAGACCATGGAAACATGAAGATTTAAACACATATATTAAATTATGTAGAGACATTAATGAACAAGAGCAAGTCGTGGCAGTTGCAGTAAAACAGGCTTCAGATGCCAGAGACATTAATGAACAAGGGCAAATTGTGGCAGCTGCAGTAAAACAGGTTTCAGATGCCAGGCCAAGAACATGCTACTATCGTGAACAAACAGGACTTTTTAAAAGGAATTGCCCCTTAGGAGGGTTTAACAAAACTAGGTATCAAAGGAGTAGTATACCGGGTATTTGCCCACAATGCCATAGAGGGAGACATTGGGCTAATGAATGCCATTCTCAAACCACCATAGAGGGTACTTCATTATCAAAAAACGAACATGGACGAGGTGTTTATTCACGATATCATGGAGAAAGGCATCAGGCTCCATTGCCAAAAATTGGACAGGGGAGGCCCAATACTCTGGGACCCAAAACCGCAAATATATGGAGCACTGGTGGAAACCAGCAACCCTATCAGTGTAGTGCCCATGACACATTGTCCATCAGATCCCTCATCAGACAAACCAGAGGGAGCGCAGGGTTGGACATCTGTGCCTCTGTCAGATCAGTACTAACTCCAGAGATGGGAGTTCTAATTATTCCCACAGGGGTGAAAGGACCTCTTCCCAAAAGATCAGTAGGCTTATTATCGGGACGTAGCTCTTCTACTCTAAAAGGAATTATGATAAGTCCTGGGGTAATTGATCCCAATTATGAAGGTGAATTAAAAATAATAGCCAGTTCTCCAAAGGGTATATGAGTAATTTCACCAAGAGACAGAATAGCACAGTTACTAATAATACCAAGCCTACATGATAAATTTTCCACTCGTACTGTAGAAAGAGGTTCCAAGGGATTAGGCTCCACAGGTGTAGATTGGGCTATGATTTCTTTAAATTTAGATTCTCGCCCCATGCTAAAACTAAATATTCAAGGACATGAATTTAATGGGCTACTGGATACAGATGCAGAACTTACCATCATCTCTCGTCAAGAGTGGACAAAACATTGGCCCTTACAACAATACACTCAAATGCTTCAAGGCCTAGGATTGGTGACTAATCCCCATAGAAGAGCAATGGTATTAGATTGGAAGGATCCTGAAGGATGTGAAGGAATTATACAGCCATATGTATGGATCATCTTGCTATGAATTTATGGGGATGAGATGTCCTAGATCGATTAGGTTTGACATTTACAAACAACATCAATCAAAATTTACCCACAATTATGGTTAGACAAGGTTTTAGGAAAGGAAAAAGATTAGAAAAACAAAAACAAGGTATAGTAGCCCCAATACAAATAGATCAAGGAACAGACAGACATTGTTTGGATTTTAAGCAAGGGCCACTAAGGCAATAAAAATTACTTGGAAATCAGAAAGACCAGTATGGGTTCCTAAGTGGCCCCTGACTAAAGAAAAGGTACAAGCAACCCATGACCTGGTAAAACAACAATTAGCGGAAGGACATATACAACTGTCTGTATCTCCCCATAATACTCCCATTTTTGTCATCAAAAAGAAATCTGGTAAATGGAGATTATTGCAAGATTTAAGAGCCATTAATAATGAGATGGTTATTATGGGACCTGCTCAATTGAGAATTCCTCAATGTTCTGCTTTGCCAAAAACCTGGTATGTTTTAATTGTAGATATTAAAGATTGTTTTTATTCAATTGCAATTCATCCTGATGATAGTCCACGTTTTGCATTTACTATCCCTGCACTGAATCATGAAGGTCCTGATCAGAGATCCGAAAGGAAAGTACTCCCTCAAGGGATGGCTAACAGTCCAACTATGTGTCAAATTTAACAAATTAATCCAGCCACTTAGAAATGAAAATCCTAACTACAAATATTTCACTATATGGATGGTGTATTATTAGCACAGAAAGCTAAAAACACATTGCTAGAATGTTATGCCACACTTACAAACTTATTAAAAAATTATTAACTAGAGATAGCAATAGATAAAGTAAAATTAAACTTTTCAATTAATTATTTAGGAGTTCTATTATCCTCAACCATGGTCCGTCCACCAAAAATTCAAAAACGAATAGATCAACTCAAATCACTTAATGACTTTCAAAAGTTATTAGGACACATAAATTGGATTAGGCCTTATCTAGGTATGCCAACAGGAGAGTTGGAACCTTTATTTGATATCCTAAAAGATCCATCAGATCCAAATGCACCCCGAATGTTAACACCTGAAGCAAAAAGGCATTAAAAATCATGGAAAAATGTATGGAAAATATTCATTTGGATAGAATTGATATAAGTATGCCTTTATTATTTATTGTACTACCAAAAAAAAAATATTCCGACAGAAGTATTTTCGGCAAGAAGGTCCATTATTATGAATACATTTATCTTATTCTCCTAACACTATTCTTACTAGGTATACTGAGGCTGTAGGACAATTAATACTCAAAGGAATAAAAGCAGCAAAGGGAGTGTTTGGAATGTCTTCCAATAAAATTATTACTCCATATACTATGAATCAAATTGATGAGTTAGATAATTAGTAAAATACTTGGGCAATAATCATGTGCAAATCTAATGTTTCATTTGATAACCACTTACCATCTAATCCTTCATTGTCTTTTTTGTCATCGCATCATGTAATTTTTCCAAAAATGACAAGAAAAACACCTATTATAAATGCTCCAAATATATTCACTGATGGGTCAAATAATGGTACAGCAGCAATAGTTACACCTGATCAAACTTTTACATTTTTAGTACCCAAACAATTAGCTCAAAATGTAGAGCTTAATGCAGTATTACAAGCTTTTGTGATGCTTAAAGCATCTGTATTTAATTTATTTTCCGATAATCAGTATATAGTTAGTGCTATAGTATCACTTGAAGATGGTGGTAGGATTTCCCCTTCCTCTACTGTTTTCTTTTTGCTTTCCACTATACAAAGTCTAATCTGGGACAGAAAAAATCCGTTTTTTATAAGATATATCAGGACACATACAGGATTGCCTGAAGCCCTTAGTTTAGGCAATGATTTAGCAGATAAAACTACACATGACATAGATACATATTTTCTCTACACCAGAAGAAGCTATAAATTTTTATGAAAAGTTCCATGTCAATGCTAATACTTTACAAAAGCGTTTCAAAATAACTAAGGAACAAGCTAGACAAATAATAAAACAATGTCAAAATTGTGTGACCTTTTTACCACAAGTTAATCATGGAGTCACTCCTAGAGGATTGATACCTAACCATATTTGGCAGATGAACATCACAAACTTGCCAGAATTTGGAAAATTAAAATATTTGCATGTTACAATTGATGCTTCTTCTGGATTTTTGATGGGCTCCCTTCTTGCCGGAGAAAAAAACTAAAGATGTTATAGCTCATTTCTTACAAAATTTTGCCACTGTGTGCGTTCCAAAAGAGTTAAAAACAGATAATGCCCCTGATTATACTTCTAGCTCTTTTAAACAATTTTGCTCATCATTTGGCATTACTCATTTAAAAGGAATCACATACAATTCGCAGGGGCAAGGCATAGTTGATAGAGCACATCAAACTATTAAAACGTACATATTAATGCAAAAAGAAGGAATTGGGAAAGGGTATATATTCCCCAAAGATAAACTTAAAATAACCCTTTTACTCTAAACTTTTTAAATTTGGGTTCATCAGGGTTAGTGCTGCAGAAAGTCATATATGTTCAAAAATGTACATAAGCCCAAGGTACTTTGGAAGGATATTCTAACAGGACAATGGAAAGGTCCTGACCCAGTAATTGTCTGGAGTCTGGGGTCTGTTTTTGTGTTTCCACAGGGAGAACAGCAGCTGATTTGCATTCCAGAGAGATTAACTAAGGTCCTGACCCAGTGATTGCATGGAGTCTGGTGTCTGTTTATGTGTTTCCAAAGGGAGAACAGGTGCCGATTTGAATTCCAGGGAGATTAACTGAAGAGATTTCTACAGACCAAAAAGAAGATGATTTGGCTCAAATCAATAACAGTTGATATCCAGAACTCCAGTTTGGCTATTTTTAAATCTGTGACAGAACCAGGATGTTTTTTTCAACATCTATATTATTATTGCCCTTTCCCATATCATGAAGTTTTATTTTGTTTTTTAAGCTCATACAGACCTAGGTTAATGTTTTGCTGATCAGTTCTCTTTTTGGACTATAGAGTTTTTAGACATTGCAATGGAGATTTCAGCTATAAAAAGTTATAAGGCCTTTACTATTATGTCATGTGTTGTATGTATTATATTATGTGTGCACACTTGTGTTGTGTGTTATATGTTTGATTTCAGCATCTTTTCTGTGTTGACTATATTCTTTTCAAGTTGATAAACTTTGTCTTGATTTTCTGATGTTCTGACTTCTACTTGATCCAGTCTGTAATATTCTCATTAGCGCTTTTAATCTGATTTACGGTTTTTTGCATTTCTATGATTACAACTTGATTTTTTTATTAACACCTCTATCTCCTGATCAAGCTTATTCTTTGCGGATTGAATTTGTGTGGTTAGTTCCTCTTCAAAATATACTTTCAATGCTTGGATTTGCTGTCTCATATCTTCTCTAATATTCCGTTCCATCTGAATTACGTATGCCTTGATTTCTTTCCCTGTCAATGTTTCTGATTCTTCTAGTTCCTCCTGTATATTTAGATTGCCCTGCATTGTTTGTAACCCTTTCTTCCCTTGTTTTTTCATATTATTCACGTTGCTTTCCAGCTCTGTTTGACTGCTTTGTAACTGGTTTCTCCTATACATTTGTTTTGGCTTTGTATATCTCTGTTGTCTCTCTTTTGTGGTGCGAGGTTATGCCTGGAAATGTTGGGCTTTGTTGTACTTTAAAGCTTATTCATTCAATTTATATAAGGCTTCTTGGTTCTGTATGCATATAGTGATTTGCTGTTTGTTCTTAGGACAATATGTTTAGGTTGGGTGCTCTGGTAGTACGATGGTTAGTATGTCTTGGCTACTTTAGAAAATTGCTCCACTGAAGGTGAATACGACCAGGCAATTGGATCAGGGTGTTGGTAGTAGCTAGGTATTTAGGAGTCTCATAGACAGCCTTGAGACATTCAACTATTTGCATTTAGACAATTACATGCAATGGAAGATGTAATGCTTGGGATGAGAGTTGGGGGGTAGGGGAATGAAGGTGCTGTTAAAAAGAAAAAAAGATAGAGGGAGAGATAGATTAGAGGGGAATAAAAAGAACAATAAAACTTGAAATGGGATAGAAAAGGAGAAGGAAAAGCGGGGAAAGGAACAGGGAGAGAAGAAGGAGAGAAAAAAAATATCAACAACAACAACAACAAAAAATTAAAGTCTTAGAGATCCACCTTCTTTTCTTCCAGTAGGCGGAGCTGTGCCCTCCAAGCGGAGTGTCTGCTCTCTACCTGCCAAGAGCTATCTCTGTAGGGCATCTCCTGTTGGTGTCTCAGAGTTGTCATTCCAGAGCCATTTCACTTCTCCAGCTCTTAACCCCCTTCCTCCTGTCAGCCTGCCAGTCAGGTCCTGTTCCCCAGAAGTGATTCTCCAGAGATCTAGTTACACTTGCAGCCCACCGCGTGTCCCTTTTAAGCCCCAGTGCTGTGGTAAACTGGCAGCTAAGACCTTAGGGGTCACCGCTGGTGATATGGGGGCCTTGGGTTCTGGGCTCCCCTCTGCTTCCCTACAGACACGACCCCTGAGAAGTCAATGAAGTTTCCTGGCTGCTTGTATCAGTATGGGGAGTCACGCACCTGCTAAAGTGGATTCTGCAAGGAAGGAATTCTGCCGGCCGAACTCCAATGACGTCACCTCTCTCCTATGGCGGGCCCCAGGCTTCTTGCCAGAGTGACCGAGTGGAGGGGTGGGACTGGTCTGGCCCGGTTCACCTCAGTTCCTGGCTCGTGGAGGCTTGGCTAAAGACTTCTTCCTGCCAAGCTGTGTCACGGCGTCTAGCAGAACCCAGTCACATTGGCTGCGGGTGGGTGGACGAATCTGCAGCTGTGCCCGCGGTGCGCTGACTGTGGCTGGTGAATCTGGAACTCCGCGTCTAGTGGCAGGGTCCAACTCGTCCGGGTCACACAGACGTTTCAAAAAAATGCTAGTAACTCCCGCGCAGTCTCCCTTCAGTGGAATTTTGCTAGGAGAATCTCCCTTGGTAGAATCCAAGAGTTATCCTTGACCCCATCACTTGGAGTGCATTAAAAGCGCAGCCTCTCTGCCCGCCGCCATGTTGGATCCACCTTTTGTTTTCATTATATTTAATAATTCTCTTCGACACAATGTAAATTGTAAAGAAAATTGTTTTCTTTTAGTGCCTTTTGGAATGTTACATAATTTTTTCTTTAGGCATTGTTGCCAGAATTTCTATCTTCATCCCAGTGTCTGTGAAGACAAAGATAAAACCAATCTACAGCTTCTGCAATAGCCATTACTGAACTGCTTGCAGAACTTGCCTGGACTATGTATCACTTGAATGCATTGTGAACTCACCTGCATGCATTGTGAACTACCTGTTGGTGCAGCGACTTGTGGTAGTGTTGGGGTATTTCTCTGATGATGTCATCGGTGGTACAATTTTTTCAAAAAGAGCCGTCAATTGCCTTGGTGTATCTTCCTCCCTTCTGCTTGTCATGGTCATTCAGCTAAAATTTGGGGGCCAATAGAGGTGAGGCAAAGAACCTCACCCGCCCGCTGGTACAAAGGCCTCTCCACAGGTGTGGATGTATATTGGACATGTAGTCAGTGACGGGTAATATCCAATTGCAATGGTACCGACCTAAGACAGGAGGCTGACACCTTGATGTCAGCTCATTCAATAATGGGTAAAAACCATATGTACTATTGGACAACCTAAGGCAGGCACGGTCCCTAAGCCACATGCTTGTTGTTTAAACAGAGAGGGTTATATGTTGAGAGCCACAGACCAAGGGGCCAAAGCAAACTTTCAGACTGCCAGCTGATGGTTGGCTCACAGCGGCCCCAGCAACATGTAGCTGATTGGCTCCTCTGCGGTGATGCCCATTTGGCTGTTTCCCCACCCTTTCAAACTGCAGAGCTGCTTTTTGGGGGACTTTTTTGGCTCTGCTCAAACGACCCAGACAATCGACCTCAAGAGCAGGAGGAGTGGGGAAGTTGAGAGCTTGTGGGAAGCCAGTGGTGGCAGTTGTGCTCTGAGGGTTTTTCCCTGTGTGGTTCTAAAAATAAAGTTAGCTTTTGACAAGTGGCTCCTGAATTGTGGCAGCCAGACTGTGGCAATCCTAAATTGATGAAACAAAATAACCGAAACAGAATAGAAACACAAGCAGTTCAGAGGAAGCATGGTGTATAGCTGGACTTACCTTTTGTATGATAAAGGGTAGGTGTTATAAATCAAGTCAATATTAAATTGAAATAGTTCTCGGTGTGTTTTAAAGTTAACAAATGCGTGAATTCCTGTCTCCCTTTATCTGTATCCTATTCAGCACATGTATTTTTGTATGCACATATAGAATCCTACCTGATATCACATGTACATTTTTGTGACGTGGCTGACTTGGCAGATACAAATTGTGAAAAGAGATCACTACTCCTAAACGTTGTTGGAACTGAAAATTAAAACTATGGGTGAGCTTCCTAGTTGAACAACATAATACATAAATCCATGTTCCGTAAAATGAATATTTTTGGATCTGTGGATGATATATATTTCATGATGAATTTTGATTGGCATATATATTGCTACCTTTTAATGTCTGTGTGTGTGTGTGTGTGTGTGTGTGTGTGTGTGTGTGTGTTTTATATATATATATATATATATATATATATATATATATATATATATACACACACTCTCCAGATTTTTCAGAATATAAAATATATGTGTCTTATTATACAATCCCTAAATTCATTCATATTCATGTATGTGGATTTATAATCAACTGTTCACAAAATTATTCTCACAAATATCAATCCACCTCAAATGCATATTGTTTCCTAGAACTGAAATCTAAATTCAGTGAATGGTGCATAGAAGTCCTAATTTTTCTACAGTAACTGACCCACTTTAACATCAATGCAAGTAGATTACTATGGTACATGAAGTGTATTTTGATGTTCATTTTTATTCAACACTGTTACATGACTATTTCTTCAGTTTATGCACACCATAGGATATATATTTCATTCACAAGTTTGCAAATTCATAAGCATTTGTTTCACTTTCTATCACTTCCTGCTTCAGTACACATGTATTCCTCCATGTTTTTGACTGGTCTTTTCATGAGACTACTTTTTATTTTAGATTTCAATAATCACTTTTGAAGCAAAACTCACACACTCTTCATAACAATCCATAACCCTAATATTACCATTAGATCTATAAATGGTTGTAATGAATGTATGTATATCAATAAAAGATTTCCTGTATATTTTCAGATATCAATTCAATCCATTATTTAAAGTTGGAACCAGTTATATTATTTATTCACAGTATGGTCTATTCATTCATTTTATCTATATTTGCAGACACAGGGTACATCTATTTGTACACCCAATACTAATTTATACATCTTCAAAATATTGACCACAGAATTGGTGGAAGAAACACTCATGTCACCCGATCTACATATACACTTTATCACAGTAATATACTGGACACAAAATGCAAAGTTCACACTTAGGATTGTACCAAAGCCTAAATGGAAAGTGAGCATGGATTACGAAAAACATCCAAGTCCAGATTGCCTAATGCTCTCAAATGTCAATCCTATTGGTGCTAAATATTTGTTTTTTCCTAAGATTGTATATTCAACATCTACCCTGTTGAAAATGTCTAATCCTATCACTCAATTTATCCTTTGCCTGATTTCTTCATGTCTCTATTGATATCTGCTTCCCTATATATTTTCCCCAGTTCATCATTGTGACTGACTCATCACATGTGCTGACATTTACATTCATTCTCTACCGGAAACCCTATTGCTAAAGAACTTTTGGTCCAAATCCTATCCTCACTCTTCTTCCTAAACCTTCTGACTATCTTTCTAATCCTACCGACTACCCTTTTTGAGTGGATGTTTTCTTCTACATTCAATCATCCAATTTACAAGGTCCTATGCCATTGTATATCGATTTATCTGAGACATCTGTGCAGAAGGTATTTCAAAGCTGAGTATCCCAATCATGGGCCCAATGCTCTTCTGGGCTTCAAATCTTACAAAGACTTCTGTATTCATACTTATATTTCACCTATATATTCTTGTAAATATCACAGGTTCCCAATACCGCTATTCATCGTGCAGAATGATTCCTAACCCAAGTCGAACCTGTTATTACCCTAACCATACACTGTTCCCTCAATCTAACTTTACAGAAAAGCAGGGACAGAGTTGGTCTAACAATACAGGAGTGTAGGGGATCTTCCACCTGCTGAGAATCTCAAAGGTCCATGCAGAAATGATCCCTGGAGAAGATGTAGGCAGCTAAGAAGGACCTGAGGGAGGAAAAGTCAACTTCCATGGTAAACAACCTGGTCAGGATGAAGGGATGTGTCTGAATCAGCCTCTTTCATCTTAATGTAGAGAAGATGGACCAAACCAGGCCTCTTTGGGGAGCTGTTCCCGGGTGCCTATGGTTGATATACCATTCTAACTTGTGAAAATATCACAGGAAGTAGGTGCACCCTCCATCACATGGGACCCTTGGAAGCAACTGTTAAGACAAAGTGGTTGCCAAGGCAGTGACTTCATTCACTTCCTGAAGGAAGTTATCTCACATAACTTCCTTGGTGATGGACCTCTCTAAACTTGGGACTCGGGAAGTCAGGCAACCACATCCAGTCCCAGTCCCAGTTCCAGTGGTCTCACTTGTTTGGGTAAACCAAGGATAGAGTCAGTCTTTCTTGGTACCTAGTTATGTGAGGATGGCCAAATCCCAGGAAAGCTAAGAAGAGGGGCCTTTCCTGAGAAAGCAGGTAGTGGCTCACCACTGACTTCTGACAACTTCACAGAGTTGGCCAAGGAGACCAGAACTGAGACAGCACAGTTCATTTCGTGGAAATATAGTGTGACCAACCCATCATAGGACACTCCGGATAGTCACAGACCTACTTTGGGGAAGGTGGTGTTTCTTTGAGTGTGGGTGTGATTTTGTGGTTTTGTCTCATGTTCTTAGAATAGGTAGGAAAGGCGATTTGTTTGGTTTGGAGAGGACTGTATCTAGTATGTCCTCTGACAAGGTGAGTGTTTCTATTACTGTGTATCCCACTCTGTCCGTGGTTGTAGTATTAGAAAAAGAATGCATCATGGATGTGTTCTGTCTAGTAGAAAGCTTCCCAGCATTCATAATGCCAATTTATTAATGGACTGCGGCTAGCCTAATAAATGGGCAAAACCAAAAATCTTCCTAAGTTTATGTTTTCTTCCTGAATTTTGGACACTCTCCAGATTAGGCTCAGGGTTTTGTGCCCAAGCTATGTACCACCTCCAAGCTCTGTCACATGGCCATGTACTGGATAGCTGAAGAAAAGGGGAGCATGTCAGAAAAGTCAGATATCAGTGTGATCAGAAAAGTCTCAGTGGAGAAACCCTGCTTTGGGCCATTTGCTTACCTACTTTTCGGTTGCCCTGAATGTCAGGAAAGTCTTTGGCTCAGGCCACCCCTTTGTGAAGCCTGAAGAAAACTGCATTCAAATGGTAATGATTGGGCACCACCTGTGGCTCTTTGCTTAACTGCTTTGGAAATGGATGTGTCTGAATCAGCCTCTTGGCCCTGGGTGAAGCTGGGGCTTAGATTGTCAGCACCTGATGGATCTAAAGAAAGATCTCATGTGTGCATCCATAACCAAAATTCAAAAAGATCAGTCATTGTGGATGAAGTCTCTCACCTTCCTCTGTTAGGTTCCTGACCTCCATCAAGTGGGAGTATGGACCCTTGAGTCAAATGAGTTCTTCAAAGCCCTGCAGATGTGCTAGTGTTTTCTCATGACTACAAACCACATAAAGAATCTATACCTGACAGTCAGCAGGCCTCAAATAGTAGAAGCAGAGCAGTATTAATGGCATGCCTATTTGATCACTCTTGGTTGACAGGAAGAGTGTCCAGGCCACTCTGACTTTAGGCAAATGTGGGGCAAGGGAGCTTATATTGGACACTGTCTTGAGCTGCGCCACTTATGGAAACCTCTAGCCAGAAGTTATGATGAATGTCTATATGGAAGAAAATGAGGGCCATGTGGGAGTGTTTTGGTTATAATTGTGGTCATTTTGTGGCAGTTGGAAGAGATGACTGGGTCCACCAGGGCTTGACTCTTGGGTGATTCCCCTTATAGACTGAGTTCTGGAACTGACCACAGAGAAGTATTGCCATGAATTGTGTTGGGATTTTAGGAGGCCACGCATAAGATTCACCCTTGGAATCTGAAATCTAGTCCCAGGTTGGTTTTCAACAGACCACTGGGAATCTCAGCCAGGATATCACATGATTTTATTATGAAAAACATGGCAGCCATAGTTGAGATTCAAAACGCACATGGACCTCACATTGTAGAGTTCAATGGGCCTGGCTTAATGTGACCTTTTGGCCACTCTTTTGGAAGCTTTTTCTGTGAAAGTTGTGCAGAGATTTCATTGAAATGAACTTCCTCACCATTTAGTGGTTCCTGAATGAATTGAAACCCACAGTGCCTCCAACTTCATCCTTGAAAAATGGCTAGATAAATACCATCAAATTTTTGAAATTCCCATGACCAGGTGGCACTGGAGAAATTTTGGATGTCCTGTTGCTGATCATGAGTATGTAATACAGTGCCTTGATAGCCTGGGTTTCATGAAAATGTTGTAGAACAGTGATGCCAGTAAGTTGGAGCCTCCTGAGTAGTGGGCCTAGAGTAGTGGTGTTTAGGTGTTTGATAAAACATCTGTGGTGGAGTCATGTGGATCTGCCATTGGCTTCCAAATGGCTTATGACTGACAGAGTGTAGCCAGCAGACCCTTATATGTAAATGCATCTTGTTATTTGGAGAGTTTTCAGGGCAATGTTCAGAATCAGGTTGCTATGGTCAAGGGGCAAGCTATGTCGGATAGAGGCCTGGTTGGTGCATTATCCTGCAGACCCTGACACACCACACGTGACAGAACTCCCTCTAGCACTGTTTCCCAGTTGAAATCTTTGTATTTCGTGAAGCAAATACCAAACTCCCAGTGTAGCAGCAAGAAAAACCACGAAAATTGGAGGATGACCAAATGGTTTCACAGTCCACACAGGGAGACACTTATCCCCCAGTGGCCACAGTTTACCAACAAAGACAGAATTCAGCACTGCTGCCTCATGTTCATTGGAAAATAAGAAACAATGTCCTTCAGGTCACATTGATGCAGATCCAGATTTAATTGCCTGACCAGAAAGGAAGATAAAGCTCCTGACAACAACATATATTTCAAGTGCCCAACCTCAGAGACAGTTTCTCAAGAAGTCTTTAGGCCAGCAAAGCTCCATTTTGTGGAGGGTTTACCCTGTCTGTTACTTTTGTAAACTCCTCTACCAACTCCAAGTGTGTGAACAACTGAGCATATTCCATTTCATATATATATGCACAGATTTTCGAACTCTTCTCCTCTAATTGTGTCATTCTTGGTGCAAAGGTAATGTCAAGGCATTGTTCTGGATGAGAGTGGGAAGATTTTTCATAGCACATAATTACATACACATTGGATAACTTTTCCACTTTTCCTTTCGAAATACTGAATACCTGACACTACCCCATAGCCTACTAGACTCTGACTACTTATCCTAATATGATGGAGAATAATAATCCAAACAGAATAGAAGTACAAGCAGAGGAGGCATGGTCAATAGTTGGATTTGCCATTTGCCTTTTGCATTATGTAGTGTATAAGTTATAAATCTAGTCAATTTTTTGTTGAAATTGTTCTCCATGTGTTTTTAATGTTAACAAATATGTGAATTCCTGTCTCCCTTTCTCTGTAGCCTATTTGCACATGTATTTTTATAGGCACATATAGAATCCTACAAGGTACAACACGTACATTCTTGTGAGGTGGTTGACTTGGCAGATACACATCGTGAGAAGAGATTATTTCTCCTAAATGCTGTTGGATGTGAAAATTCGACCTCTGTGTGAGCTTCCTAGTTTAACAACATTATACATAAATCCATGTTCAGTAAAATGAATATTTTTGAATCTGTGGATGATATATATTTCATGGTGAATTTCAATTGGCATATATATTGCTACTTTTTAATGTATGTGTGCATGTGTGTGTGTATGTGTGTGTGTGTGTATATATATATATATATATATATATATATATATATATATATATATATACAAACTCTCCAGATATTTCAAAATATGAAATACGTGTGTCTTATTATACATTCCCTAAATTAATTCATATTCATATATGTGGATTTATAATCAACTTTTCACAAGATTATCGTCAGAAATATTCATTCACCTGAAATACATATTTGTTTCCTAGTACTGAAAACTATCTTCAGTGAACGGTGCATAAAAATCCTAATATTAATACAGTAACTGACCCAGGTTAACATCAATGCAAATTGATTCCTATGGGACATGATGTGTATTTTGACGTTCATTTTTATTAAAACTGGTACATTACTATTTCTTCAGTTTATGCACATAATAGGATATATATTTCATCCACAAGTTCGCTAATTTAGAGGCATTTGTTTCACTTTCAATCACTTTCTGCTTTAGAACACATGTATTTTTTCATGGTTCTTGACTGGTTTTTTTCATGAGACTTCTTTCCAAACACATTATTTTTTATTTCCATAATCACTTTTGAAGCAAAACGCACACACCTTTCATGATGAACCATAACCTTAATTTTACCATTATATGTATAACTAGTTGGAATGAATGTATGTATATCAAAATAAGATTTCTTATATATTTTAAGATATGAATCCAATGCATTATTTAAAGTGGAACCAGTTATATTATTTATTCACAGTATGGTCTATTCATGCATTAGCTCTATATTCATAGACACAAGGTACACCTCTTTGTACCTCCAATACTAACTTATTAATCTTCAAAATATTGCTCCCAGAAATGATGGAAGAATTACTCATTTCACCTGATCTACATATACATTTTATCACAGTAATATTCTGGACACAAAATGCAAAGTTCACACTTATTATTGTAGCAAAGCCTAAATTGAAAGTGAACATGGATTACTAAACACAGCCATGTCCAGGTTGCCTAATGCTCTCAAATATCAATCCAATTAGTGACTACATATTGGTTTCTTCCTAAGATCATATATTCAAGTTCAACCCTGTTGAAAATGTCTAAACCTATCACCCACTTTATACTTTGCCTGATTTCGTAATGTCTCTATTGATATCTGTTTTCCTACATATTTTCTCCGGTTCACCATTGTGTGTGACTCTTCACATGGGCTGACATTTACATTCACACTCTAAACGAAACCCTATTGCTAAAGAATATTTTTTTTTCCAAAACCTATACTCACTCTTCTTCCTAAACCTAACAACTATCTTCCTAATCCTACCGACTATCCCTTTTTGACTGAATGTTCTTTTCTACACCCAATCATCAAAGTAAACATTGGGCGAGATTCGGAGGAAGAGACCAAAAAAAGACTATCTCATGCAACAGCAAAGGGTTTATTGGGGGTCAGCATGCAGGGGATCAGAGCTCACTTGAATAGAGCAGAGAGCCCTGTGAAGAGCTTAAGCAGAGCTTATATACTTTCCTTGGGGAGGGCAGAGAGCGAAGTTTATCGATGGGTTAGGGAGAGTGGGCGGTTTGCATCCAACCTGGTGAGGGAGTACATTCTGCAGTTTGGCAGTTGGGGACAGGACATTCTGGGAACAAGATTAGCAAACAGTTCTCAAGATTTCAACAGTGTTTTGTTAAGCATACAGAAAAAAAGTGACAAGTACCTATTTTATTAACCTTTCATTCCCCACTTCTTCTTCTGGCTACTTTTAATCATAAAAGTGATCATTGGGGGGTGTCACATTCTATGTCTGCTAGTGGGGTATTACCATATGTTTAACTTGTCCAATTTGATCTTGGAGAAAAGAAATTACACGGTTGAACAAACAGGGTTTTATAGTTAGCAATAATATGGAGATTACTGTTTGACAGGCCAGGGTTGATAAAAAATTAGTCAAACAGGGGGACTATGTGAACCAAGACTCAAACCACTTTTTTTTTGTCCTCTCACTCTCTCATTGATGCTCTTCAAGGTGTCTTTTTAATTTAATCATTTTTTTTTTACAACTCCATTATGCTCGGAATAAACACAACATTCTTCCCAGGAAGTGACAAGTACCTATTTTATTAACCTTTCACTTCCGTCTATCCCTTATTGACTGGATGTTCTCTTCGACATTCAATCATCCAAGGTACAAGGTCCTATGCAAATTTATATGGATTAATCTGACACATCTGTGCAGAACCTAATTCAAAGCTAAGTATCCCAATCAAGGGCCCAATGCACTTTTGGGCTTCAAATCTTACCTAGATTTCTGT
Source organism: Callospermophilus lateralis (assembly GCF_048772815.1). Classification (NCBI taxonomy): domain Eukaryota; kingdom Metazoa; phylum Chordata; class Mammalia; order Rodentia; family Sciuridae; genus Callospermophilus; species Callospermophilus lateralis. The sequence goes on from NW_027510156.1 coordinate 786,976, forward strand.
TTTCATACATATATTTCACCTATATATTCTCATACATATTGCAGGTTCCCAAAACCATTATTCATCCAGCAGAATGATTCCTAACCCAAATCAAACATGTTATTAACACTAACCATACACTGTTCCCTCAATCGAACATTACAGAACAGCAGGGACAGAGTTGGTCTTACAATACTGGAATGTAGTGGATCTTCCACCTGCTGAAAACCTCAAAGATCCATGCAGAAATGATCCCTGGAGAACATGTAGGCAGCTATGAAGGACCTGGGAGAGTAAAAGTCATCTTCCATGGCAAAAAACCTGGTAAGGATGAAGGGTTGTGTCTCATTCAGCCTCTCTCTTCTTATTGTAGACAAGATGGAACAACCAAGGCCTGTGTGGAGAGCTGTTCCCGGGTTCCTATGGTTTATATACCGATCTAACTTGTGAAAGTGTCAGAGGAAGTATGGAAGCAACTGTTAGGACAAAGTGGTTGCCAAGGCAGTGACCTCATTCTGTTTCTGAAGGAAGTGACCTCTCCTCACTTCCTTGTTGATGGAACTCTCTGAACCTGGGATCCAGGAAGCCAGGCATCCAGAACCAGTCCCAGTCACAGTCACAGTGGGATCACTTGTTTGGATTTACCAAGGACAGAGTCAGTCTTTCTTGTTACCTACTGATGTTAGGATGGCCAAATGCCAGGAAAGTTTGAAGACTGGCCTTTCCAGAGAAAGCAAGTAGTGGATCACCGCAGGCTCCTGACAATTTCACAGAGTTGGCCAAGGAGACCAGATCTGAGACAGGACAGGCCATTTCAGGGGAACATAGTATGGCCCACCAGTCAGAGGACACTCTGGATAGTCACAGACTTACTTGGGGGAAGGAGGTGCCTCTTTGAGTGTGGGTGTGAGTTTGTGGTTTTGTCTCGTGTTCTGAGAATAGGTAGGAAAGTCGGCTTGCTTGGTTTGGTGTGGACTGTTTCTAGAAAGTCCTTTGACAAGGCGAGTGTTTCTAGTCTGTGTATCCCACTGTGTCCGTGGTTGTAGACATTAGAAAAGAGAATGTATCAATGGATATATCCTGTCTAGTAGAAAGCTTCCCAGCATTCATCCTACCCATTTTAGGAATGGACTGCAGGTTGCCTTATCGATGGGCAACACCTACTATCTTCCTAAGTTCCTGTTTTCTTCCTGAATTCTGGCCACTCTCCAGAATAGGCTCATGGTTTTGTGTCCAAAATGTGTACCACCTCCAAACTATGTGACATGGCCATGTAATCCATTGCTGAAGGGAATGGCAAGCATCTCAGAAAACTCAGATATCATTGTGACTAGGAAAGTCTCAGTGGAGAAACCCTGCTTTGGGGCTTTAGCTTACCTATTGTTCTGTTGCCCTGAATGTCAGGAAAGTCTTTGCCTCAGGCCACCCCTTTGTGAAGCCTGAAGAAAACAGTTTTCAAATGTTAATGAATGGGACTCACCAGTGGCTCTTTGCTTAATTGCTTTGGAAAGGGATGTGTCTCAATCAGCCTCTTGGCCCTGTGTGAGGCTGTGGCTTAGATTATCAGCACCTGATGGATCTAAAGAAAGATCCAATGTGTGCATCCAAAACCAAAATGGCTAAAAATCAGTCATTGTGGATGAAGTATCTTGCCTTCCTCTGTTAGGTTCCTGACCTCCATCAAGAAAGTATAGGGATTTTTTGGGTCAAATGTGTTTTTCCAATCCCTGCAAAAGGTTCTTGGGTTTAATAATGACTCCAAATCACATAAGGAATCTATACCTGAGAGTCAGTAGGCCTCAAATTGGAGAAGCAGAGCAGTATTAATGGCAGAACTATGTGATTAATCCTGGTTCACAAGAAGGGTGTCCAGGCCACCCTGAATTTAGGCAAATGAGGGTCAAGGGAGCTTATTTTGGACACTCTATTGGACTGTGCCATTTAAGGAAACCTGCAGCCAGAGGTTATGATGAGTGACTATATGGAAGTAGATGAGGGCCATGTGGGATTGTTTTGGTTTTAATTGTGGTCACTTGTGTGGCTTTTGGAAGAGATGACTGTTTTCACCTGGGCTTGAAAACTGGTGTGGTTCTCCTCAGAGACTGAGTTCTGTAACTGACCTCAGAGTAGTAATTGCTTTGGAAATGGATATGTCTTAATCAGCCTCTTGACCCTGTTTGAGGCTGTGGCTTAGATTATCAGCACCAGATGGATGTAAAGAAAGATCCAATTTGTGCATCCAAAACCAAAATGGCCAAAAGAGCAGTAATTGTCGATGAACTCTCTCGCCTTCCTCTGTAAGGTTCTGAAAGAATAAAAGAAATTGAAATTGAACTGTAAAGAACCAGGTTTTGTGAAGTTTACAAGCTGCACTCAGCACCTGAAATTCCTGTGGCAGTTAAGACAATTCCCGGATTTGCACATTAGATGTGTGTTGAAATCTTTCCTGACCACCTAGTTACTTAAAAGCCCCTTCCCAGAAACCGTGCAGCTCACCACATATACATCACAGTGCTTCCACCAATCAATTTAAATGTATACCCCTTCTTAGGGCTGAGCAATCACCCACCTGCACAACCTGTTCCCGCCAATGAATGTGCTAATCATGTTTTGGAGTTGTTATTTGATTTTCCCGCGGTATATGATGAGTTGCTAAAGGAGGCTATGATGTATGTAAAGTCCCTGCCCTCTCTAAAGAATGTATATAAACTCTGCTCAAGTTGTTCTCAGGGCTCTTTGTTCTTTGCTCCTCTGAAGTGAGCCCTGAGCTCCAGCACGCTGGACCCCCAATAAACCCTTTGGTGTTGCATGAGAAAGCCTGTTGGTGCTCTTTTCCTCTGATGTTCACCCCACCTTTTCATCTGGAAGCCCCAGGTGAGATATCCAGCGCAGCGGACGAAACCCCATGGGACTCCTCTTGGGGTAAGTAAGGCGCCTCTTTCTGGTTTCGGGTTTCAGGTTAGGGCTTGGCAACGTGGCATTAGCTCTCTCTGACGGTGGCTGACAGACGTGTCACAGAGCAAGAGGCCACGTCCCTGGGGGACACTCCAGAGAACGAGGAAAATCAAGGAATAGTAGTTTTCTCAACTCAGTTATATTTTGCTTCAGGATTCGGTTTGCCAGCCCATCAGGTTTTGCTGGCTACTCAGTTTTGTTCATTGTCCCGAACTCATGTTGAGTTTACTGTCTGTCTTTATTGTCTAACCCATCAGGTTTTGCCAGTTACTGAGTTTTAATCTTTGTCTTGGACGCATGTTAAATGTTTACTTCTTGTCTTTGTCTGTGTTGCATTTGTGTCTTCACTGTCTCTCTTTGAGTAACTCCCATTATGAGACAAAGCACTTCAACGCTTCTGTCCCTTACCCTTGATCATTGGACTGATGTCCGCTCAAGGGCCCAGAATCATTATTTTTCAGTAAAATCCAGACCTGGCAGCCTCTCTGTGCTTCAGAATGGCCCATCCTCAAAGTCGGGTGTCCCCCAGAAGAATCCTTCCACTTCCCTCTTATCCGAAAAGTCAGAGATATTGTCTTTCAGCTGGGACCACGTGGCCACCCAGATCAACAGCCATATACCCCTTCCCCAGGATTCTATCATTCAAACCTTCCGCTCACTCTCCATCTTCCGCCCATTCTCCCTGAGTCACAAGACTGGATAATCCTTCCCCTACTTATCCTCTACCCTCGCTTCTCAACCCCCAACACATTCCAGATGATCCTCCCGCCGCTGACTCAGCCTCTCCGCCACTAGAGGCAATTGGGCCAGACCCAAGCCCTCCAGGGGACTTCTCCACAGCAGCAGCACCCCCTCCTTCCCTGGTGGAAGCTGGGCCACCTAAAGAAACCCACCTGCGACGGAAAATACAAAACTCAGAAGCCCCTGTGATGCTCCCTCTTCGTCCCTATGAGCCCATGAACGGACCAAACTGGGATACCAAAACCTTTGAAGGTAGGTAGCATCTGTCCACTTATCACCAGGTTCTAATAGTGGGGCTCTGAGTGGTCGCCAGAGGGCCGACTAATTTGGCCATGGTAAGAGAGATTATCCAAGGTCCTAATGAGTCTCCCTCTATGATTCTGGAGAGAATTATGGAAGCATATAGAAAATATACTCCTTTTGATCCTCAGGCAGAGGACGAAAAGACATCTGTTTTAATGGCCTTTATCCAGCATGCTGCCCTAGATATTAAGAGAAAGTTACAACGTCTAGATGGATTACAAGATATGACCTTAAGAGATTTAGTCAGAGAAACTGAGAAAGTATATTATAAGAGAGAAACTGAGGAGGAATGGGAACAGAGGAGAGAGAAGAAAAGGGAACAAAAGGAGGATGAAATGAGAAAAAGGCAGACTAAAGCATTGGCTAAGGTTCTGGTCAGAGCAGCAAATAGGCCAGAAGTTAAAAAGCACGGAGACAGGAAGGGATACATGGGCCCATGCCAAAGGCTGCCCGTGGCCTCAGATCAATGTGTCTACTGTAAAGAAAAAGGACACTGGGCCAAAGAGTGTCCCCAAAAGAGGCAGAGAAACCAGTATAGGATGAAACTTGAAGGATCCAACCACTGCCTCACCCCGAAGTCATATGGTTTACGAACGAGAGCAGCTTATTCCAAGATGGTACATGGCGGCCTGGAGCAGCAGTAGTTAGCAAAACTAATGTCTTCTGGTCCTCTGGTCTCCCAGAAGAGACATCAGACCAAAAGGCAGAACTGATTGCCCTTACAAAAGCAATGGTACTAGCAACAGGCAAAAAGGCCACCATATACACTGATAGCCGCTATGCATTTGCCACTGCAAATGTTCACGGGGCTATTTACCATCAAAGGCAGCTATTAACCTCCGCTGGGAAAGAAATAAAGAACAAAGATGTGATCCTCCACCTTCTCTCAGCAGTGCAGGGCCCTACGGACCTAGGTATAGTGCACTGTCCAGGGCACCAGAAGGGAAACGACGCAGTGGCGGTTGGAAACAGAAGGGCAGATGAGGAAGCTTAATTGGCAGCCTTAAACGGAATGACTCTGTTCAGTTTTTCCACACCGGGGGGAAAAACAATCAGGAGACTTGGCCGCACCGGAACATTCAGGCAACTTATCTTCTGAGGAGACAAATACAGAACTCTGGGACCCTACAGACCCAAGTTTACAATTTCAAAAAGCCCACCTTTATCTCAAAGATGTACACCAGCTCACCCACTTAGACTCAAAGAAGTTATAGGCACTCGTAAAGGACTGAAGAAAGGACTTATTATTGACTGACTCACAGAGGAAAGAAATAGCTGCGCAGGTGACTACAGCTTGTCAAGTAGGCCAATTAGTTAATGCTTACCCATCCAAGCTTCCTGCAGGGAAGCGCTTACGAGGAATCAGACCAGGACAATTCTGGGAAGTGAACTTTAATGAAATTAAGCTAGCAAGGTATGGACTTAAATATCTCCTAGCCTTTGTAGATACATTTTCAGGATGGGTCGAAGCCTTCCCCATGAAGAAAGAAACGGCTCAGATGGTGGTCAAAAAGATCCTAGAAGACATTTTCCAAGGTTCAGCCTGCCTAAGGCAATAGGGTCCGATAAGTGACCGGTATTCGTGGCCCAGGTAAGTCGGGGATTTGCCAGGACCATGGGAATTAGTTGGAAGTTACATTGTGCTTATAGACACCAGAGCTCAGGAGAGGTAGAAAGGATGAATAGAACCATCATAGAGACCTTAACGAAATTAAGCTTGGAGACCGGCATAAAAAATTGGACTATGTTCCTACCTTATGCACTGTTTTGTGAAAGAAATACGCAGTCTTCCTTTTTTTGTAACCTCACCCCTTATGAAATTCTCTATGAGCCCCTCCTCCAGTAAGGGATTTAACCCCAACTCTGAGACTTAATGATTCCTTTCACACCCCCTTGCTTGACAGACTTAAAGCCCTTGAATAATCCCAGCACCCAGTGATACCTGTGGAAACAGTTGGCCTCTGCTAATCAGCCTGGAGATGAGGGAACCCCACATCGATATCAAGTGGGAGAGTTCATCTACGTGAGATGGCATCAGGTGTCATCCCTGGAACCCCGCTGGAAAGGACCATACCAGGTGCTGCTTATAATACCCACAGTGGTGAAAGTGGATGGTATCACTTCCTGGATACATGCCTCCCATCTCAAGGCTGCACCCTGTACAGACTCCGCCTGGAAACTGAAACAGACTGGTAACCATCTCAAGTTGCATGTCCGTCGTGTTTGAAGGGCTATGGATTCTTCCCCTGAACACAAGCAGTCCAAATCCCCATCAGCCTGTTCAGCAACAATGGCAAGTTATAAATCCTACTAGGGAAATAGTGTGGTGTATTTCACATACAGCCCCCTTATGGACTTGGTGGCCATCTCTCCACCCGGACATTTGTCAGCTTCCCATGGGCTTCTCTGACTGGGATCTCCCTGACATAGAGGACCCCACACAGATCCCACTCAAACCCAAACCAGGGCTACATAGACCACCTTAACCCATGAATTATGGATGTCATCTCCCCCAGCTCATGTGTAAACTAGCCAGTCTAAACTATTATGTGTGCCCACCTGATTTCCAAAGTCGCAAACAGGCCCAAACCTGTGGAGGATCCAGTGACTTTTATTTTAGATCTTGGGGTTGTGAACAAATGGAAGCTGCATGGTGGACCCCAAACTCCACAGATAGCATGATTTTGGTAGGATGAAATGACACCTGGATTGATCCCAAGAAATGTGCCGCTAGCCAAGTGGTGTCAAAACCTCGGTGTGGAAAGAATAGTCTATGTTACCCCCTCAATATAACTTTCACTTCCAAAGGAAGGGGCTTCCTAAGAACAACATGGCCTATGGGAAATACGTGGGGAATGCAATACTATATTTATGGCTCCGGTAATAACTTTGGTCACTGGTTCACCATCCGGCTTAAAAAGGAAGAAAATCCCACAGCAATAGGGCCCAATCCCCTCAAGCCAGGAATTAAGGCTCCTAAACCTCCCATGCCTAGATCTACCAGAACCCCTCTACCATCTCATACTTCCCGTTTTCCGTCTTTGCCTAATTCCCCAGTCCAGACTATAGCTGACTCCACCCCCTGGGTACTAATTAAAGGAATGTTTATGGTACTGAACTCCACACAGACAGAACTCATTGCTTTTCAGCCCAGGTATTTGACAGCTCTGTAAATTATTGTGTAATGGTGCAGATACTCCCCAGGGTGCTCAATCATGATGCAGAATCATTTGAAGGTCTACTTGGGGGACAAACAACCCAGTTTCACTGGAAGCCATTGTCCCTTACTCTAGCCATCCTATTGGGGATAGGAGATGCTGCAGGAGTGGGTACAGAAACAGCTGCTATGATCCGTGGGTCACAACAATTGGCCCAATTAGAAATTATCAATAGATCAAGACTTGAACACGTTAGAGACCTCCATAACAGCGCTGCAGGAATCCTTAACCTCTCTCACTGAATTTGTTTTACAGAGCAGGGGAGGACTAGACTTCCTCTTCATGAGGGAGGGGGGCTCTGTGCAGCACTGAGAGAAGAATGTTGTTTTTATGCTGACCTTACTGGAGTTGCAAAATAATCCATGAGTAAATTAAGAAAATAACTTGAATAGCACCAGAGAGAAAGGGAGATTCAACAAGGGTGGTTGAGTCATGGTTTACCCAGTCCCCCTGGTTAACTACACTCCTTTCAGACTTAGCTGGACCCCTGATCATTCTTATGGTGTTGCTAACTGTGGGACCTTGTTTGCTTAACCGCATAGTTTCCTTTCTCCAGGCTCAAATTGGGTAGGTAAAACTCATGGTAATCAGACAGAAATATGCTCCACTGGCAGAAATAGAATGTGAGACCCCGCAATAATTATGACTCATTACTTTTAAGATTAAAAGTAGTCAGAAAAAGGAGTGGGAAATGAAAGAATAAAATATATTGAAATTGAAATGTAAAGAACCAGGTTTTGTAAAGTTTCCAAGATGCACTTAGAACCTGAAATTCCTGTGGCACATAAGACAATTCCCAGATCTTCCCATTAGATGTGTGTTGAAATCTTCCCTGACCAGCTAGATACTTAACACCCCTTCCAAGAAACCATGCAGATCTGCACGTATACATCTCAGGGCTTCAACCAATCAGTTTAAATGTAAACCCCTTCTCAGGGCTGACCAATTACCCGCTGCATGACCTGTTCCCGCCAATAAATGTGCTAATCATGTTTTAGAGTTGTTATTTGATTTTGCCGGGGTATATGATGATTTTCTAAAGGAGGCTATGATGTATGTAAAGTCCCTGCCCTCTCTAAAGAATGTATATAAACTCTGCTCAAGTTGTTCTCGGGGCTCTTTGTTCTTTGCTCCTCTGAAGTGAGCTCTGAGCCCCAGCATGCTAGACCCCCAATAAACCCTTTGCGGTGGCATGAGACTGTCTCTTGGTGGTCTTTTCCTAAGACGTTCGTCCGACCTTTTTAGTTCCTGACTTCCATCAAGTGAGAATAGGGATCCTTTGGGTCAAAAGAGTTCTTCAAAGCCCTACAGTGGATAGCCCATAGGTGCTTGGGTTTTTTCATAACTCCAAATTACATAAAGAATCTATACCTGACAGTAGGCCTCAAATTGGAGAAGCAGAGGAGTATTAACGGCAGGGCTATTTGATCATTCCTGGTTCAAAGGAAGGGTGTACAGACCACCCTGAGGTTAGGCAAATGAGGGTCAAGGGAGCTTATTTTGGACACTGTCTTGGGCTGCACCCCTCATGGAAACTTCCAGCCAGAGGTTATGATGAGTGTCTATATGGTAGAAGATGAGGCCCATGTTGGAGTGTTTTGATTTTAATTGCCGTCATTTGTGTGGCGGTTGGAAGAGATGACTGGGTCCTCTTGGGCCTGGACTCTGGTGTGATTCCCCTTAGAGACTGAGTGCTGGAACTGACCTCAGAGAAGTGTTGCCATGAATTGTGTTGAGATTTTAGGAGGCCACACATGAGAGTTGCCCTTGGAAAATGCGATCAGGGTCACTTCCCACAGAGACTGGGAATCTCAGCCAGGATATCACATGATTTTATTCTGAAAGACTTGGCAACCATAGTTGAGAGTCAAAACACACATGGACCTCACATTGTAGACCTCAATGGGCCTGGCTTCATGTGACCTTTTGGCCACTCTTTGGGAAACCTTCCCTGTGAGAGTTCTCCAGATCTTTCATTGAAATGAGCTTTCTCACCATTTAAGGGTTCCTAAATGAATTGAATTCCACAGTGTCTCCAACTTCATCCTTGAAAAATGGCTATATAAATACCATTAAAATTTTTAAATTTCAATTACCTGGTGGCACTGGAGAAACTTTGGATGTCCTGTTGCTGATTATGAGTATACCAGAGAGTGCCTTGATTGACTGGGTTTCGTGAAAATGGTGTAGAACAGAGAAGCCTGTAAGTTGGATCCTGCTGAGTAGTGGGTCTAGAGAAGTGGTGGGCATATGTGTGATAAAACATCTGTGGTAGGGGAATGAGGATCTACCATTGGATTCCAAATTGCTTGTGACTGACATGGTGCAACCAGCAGACCTTTCTATTTAAAGGCATCTAGATATATGGAGAGGTTTCAAGGCAATGTTAAGAATCAGCTTGCTATGTTCAAGGGGGTAAACTATGTGGGATAGAAACCTGGTTGGTGCATTCTCCTGCAGAACCTGACCCACCACACGTGACAGAGCTCCCACCAGCACTGTGTCCCAGTTGAGCTCCATGTATTTGGTGAAGCAAATACCAAACTCCCAGTGCAGGAGCAAGAAACACAATGAAGAGTGGAAGAGCAACAAATGACTATACAGTCCTCACGGGGAGACACTTAGCCACCAGTGGCCACAGTATACCTAAAAAGAGAGAATTCAGCACTGCTCCCTCATGTTCATTGGAATATTACAATTTATGTCCTCCAGGTCACATAGATGCTGACCCAGCTGTGATCATCTCACTAAAAAGAAAGCAAAAGCTCCTGCCAACAACATATATTTCAAGTGCCCAAACTCAGAGGCAGTTTCCCAAGAAGTCTTTAGGCCAGCAGAGCTCCATGATTTTGGAGTGTTTACCCTGTCCCTTACTTTTGGAAACTTCTCTACCAACTCCATGGTTGTGAACTCCTGATCATATTCCATTCCAGATATGTATTCACAGATTTTCTAACACTTCTCCTGTAATTGTGTCTTACTTGGGGTGAAGGTAATGTCAAGGCATTGTTCTGGATGAAAGTGGGAAGATTTTTGTGTAGCACATATTTGCATACACATTGGATAAATTTTCCAATTTTCCATTCAAAATACTGAATCCCTGATATTAACACATACTCTACTAGACTCTGACTACTAATCCTAATATGTTGGAGAACAATAACCTAAAAAGAATAGAACTACAAGCAGTTCAGAGGAGGCATGGTGTATAGTTGGAATTGCCTTTTGCATCATATAGGGTAGGAGTTATAAATCTAGTCAATTTTTTTTGAAATAGTTCTCCATATGTTTTTAAAGCCTACTCCGGACCTGTATTTTTATATGCACATATAGAATCCTACCTGTTACCACACGTTTATTCTTGTGTGGTGGCTGAATTGGCAGATACAAATTGTGACAAGGGATCACTCCTCCTAAACGCTGTTGGAACTGAAAATTCAACCTATGTTTGAGCTTCCTAGTTGAACAACATTATATATAAATCCATGTTCAGTAAAATAAATTTATTTGGATCTGTGCATGATATATATTTCTTGTTGATTTTCAATTGGCATATAGTGCTACTTTTTAATGTCTATGTATATGTGTGTGTGTGTTTGTGTGTGTGCGTGAGTGTGTATATATATGTGTATATATATGTGTGTGTGTGTATATATATATACACACACACATGCACACACACACACACACTCTCCAGATTATTCAAAATATGAAATATATGTGTCTTATTTTACACTTCCTAAATTTTTCATATACATGAATGTGGATTTATAATCATCTTTTCACAAGATTATTCTGAGAAATATTCACATACCTTACTAGACTGTGACAACTAATCCTAAGATGATGGAGAAAAATAACGCAAAGAGAATAGAAATACAAGCAGTTCAGTGGAGGCATGGTGTATAGTTGGACTTGCCTTTTGCATGATAAATGGTAGGTGTTATAAATCTAGTAAATTTTCAATTGAAATAATTCTCCATGTGTTTTTAAAATTAACAAATATGTGAATCCCTGTCTCCCTTTCTCTGTATCCTATTCATCACATGTATTTTTATATGGACTTATAGAATCCTACCTGGTATCACAGGTACATTTTTGTGAGGTGGCTGACTTGGCAGATACAAATTGTGAAAAAAGATCACTCCTCTTAAACGCTGTTGGAAATGAAAATTCAACCTATGGTTGAGTTCCCTGGTAGAACAACATTATACATAAATCCATGTTCAGTAACATATATGTTTTTTCATCTGTGGATGATTTATATTTAATGATGAATTTTGATTGGCATATATATTAATACTTTTTAATGTCTGTGTGTGGGTTTTGTGTATATATGTATATGTTTATATATATATACAAATATACAATCTCCAGATTTTTCAAACTATGAAATATATGTGTCTTATTTAAACTCCCTAAATTCATTCATGTTCATGGACTTGGATTTATAATCAACTTTTCACAAGATTATTCTCAGAAATATTCATCCACCTGAAAAACATATTTGTATCCTAGTACTGAACACTAAGTTGAATGAATGGTGCATAGAAAAAACTAATATTTCTACAGTAACTGACCCAGTTTAACATCAATGTAAGTAGATTCCGATGGGACAAGGTGTGTATTTTGACGTTCATTTTTATTCAACACTGGTACATTAATATTTCTTCATATAATGGACATCATAGGATATATATTTCATCCACAAATTCACAAATTTATGGGCATTTGTTTCACTTACAATCAATTCCTGCTTCTGAAAACATGTATTTCTCCAGGTGTCTTGACGGATCTTTTCATTAGACTTCTTTCCAAACACATTATTTTCGATTTCCATAATCAATTTTGAATCAAAACTTACACACACTTCATGATAAACCATAACCCTAATATTACCAATAGATGTATAACTGGTTTGAATGAATGTGTGTATATAAATATAAAATTTCCTGTATATTTTCAGATATCAATTCAATCCATTATTTAAAGTTGAAACCAGTGATATTATTTATTCACACTATGGTCTATTCATGCATTATCTCTGTATTCATAGACACAGGGTGCACCTATTTGTACCCCCAATACTAATTTATATGTCTTCAATATATTGCTCCTAGAAATTTTGGAAGAAATACTCATGTCATCTGATCTACATATATATTTTATCAGTGTAATATTCTGGACACAAAAAGCAAATGTCACACTTATGTTTGTACCAAATCCAAATTAGGAAGTGAGAAAGGATTACTAAAACATCCATGTCCAGGTTGCCTAATGCTCTCACATATCTATCCTATTGGTGACTACATATTTGTTTCTTCCTAAGATTATATATTCAATCTCAAGCCTGTTGAAAATGTCTAATTCTATCACTCACTATATACTCTGCCTGATTTCCTAATATCTCTATTGATATCTGCTTTCCTACATATTTTTCCCAGTTCATCACTGTGACCGACTCTTCACATGTGCTGACATTTACATTCACTCTCTAACAAAAACTGTATTGCTAAAGAACTTTGGGTCCAAATCCTATACTCACTCTTCTATCTAAACCAACACTATCTTCCTAATCCTATCGACTATCCCTTTCTGACTGGATGTTCTCTTAGACATTCAATCAACCAAGGTACATGGTCCTTTGCCATTTTTTATCGATTTATCTGAGACATCTGTGCAGAACATAGTTCAAAGGTAAGTATCCCACTAAAGTGACCAATGCCCTTCTGGGCTTCAAATCTAACCTAGAATTCTGTTTTCATACTTATATTTCACCTCTATATTCTTAAATATCACAGGATACCAATACCATTATTCATCCAGCAGAATGATTCCTAAACCAAATCAAACCTGTTATTAACCCTAACCATACACTGTTCCCTAATCTAACTTTACAAAAGAGCAGGCACAGAGTTGGTCTTACAATACAGGAATGTAGGGAATCTTTCACCTGCTGAGAAGCTCAAAGGTCCATGTAGATATGATCCCTGAAGAAGATGTAGGTAACTATGAAGGACCTGAGAAAGCAAAAGTCATATTCCATGGCAAACAACCTGGTCAGGACGAAGGGATGTGTCTGAATCAGCCTCTACCTTCTTAATGTAGAGAAGATGGACCAAACCAGGCCTGTGTGGAGAGCTGTTCCCAGGTGCCTATGGTTAATATAACATTCTAACTTGTGAAATTGTCACAGGAAAAAGGGGCAGCCTCCATCTCATAAGACCATTGGAAGCAACTGTTAGGACAAAGTGGTTTCCAAGGCAGTGACCCCATTTAGTTCCTGAAGGAAGTGACCTCACCTAATTTCCTTGGTGATGGAACTCTCTGAACTTGAAATCCAGGAAGCCAGGCACCCAGAGGCAGTCCCAGTCTCAGTCCAGGTAGTCTCACTTGTTTCGACTTTCCAAGGAGAGAGTTTGTCTTTCTTAATAAATACTGATGTGAGTATGGCCAAATTCCAGGAGAGCTATGAAGAGGGGCCTTTCGTGAGAACGCAGGTAGTGGCTCACTGCTGGGTGCTGACAACTTCATAGAGTTGGCCAAGTAGACCAGATCTGAGACAGGACAGGCCATGTCAGGGGAACATAAAATGGCCCACCAGTCAGAGGACTCTCTGGATAGTCACATACCTACTTGGGGGAAGGAGGTGCCTTTGTGTGTGTCGGTGTGAGTTTGTGGTTTTGTTTCATGTTCTAAGAATAGGTAGGAAAGGCAGTTTGTTTGGTTTGGAATGGACTGTGTCTAGTAAGTCCTTTGACACGGCGAGTGTTTCTATGTCTGTGGATCCCACTGTGTCTGTTGTTGTAGACATTAGAAAAGAGAATGCATCAATGGATGTGTTATGTCTAGTAGAAAGCTTCTCAGCATTCATCCTCGCTAATTTATCAATGGACTGTGGCTTGCCTTATAGATGTGCAACACCTACTATCTTCCTAAGTTCCTGTATTCTTCCTGATTTTGGCCTCTCTCTAGAATAGGCTCATGATTTTGCATCCACGTTATGTACCACCTCCAAGCTCTGTGACATGGCTATGTAATGGATAGCTGAAGGGAATGGGAGCATATCAGAAAACTCAGATATCAGTGTGACCAGGAGAGTCTCAGTGGAGAAACCCTGCTTTGGGTCTTTTGCTTACCTATTTGTCCATTGCCCTGAATGTCAGGAAGGTCTTTGCCTCAGGTCGCCCCTATGTGAAGCCTGAAGAAAACAGTTTTCAGATAGAAATGAATGGGCATCACCTTGGGCTCTTTGCTTAATTGCTTTGGAATGGGATGTGTCTGAATCAGCCTCTTGGCCCTGTGTGAGGCTTTGGCTTAGATTCTCAGCACCTGTTGGGTCTAAAGAAAGATCCCATGTGTGCATGCAAAACCAAAATGGCCAAAAGAGCAGTCATTGTGGATGAAGTCTCTCACCTTCCTCTGTAATGTTCCTGCCTCCGTCAAGTGAGAATAGGGATCCTTTGGGTGAAAAAGTTCTTCAAATCTCTGCAGAGTCTAGCCCATAAGTGCTTGGGTTTTCTCATGACTCCAATTCACATTAAGAATCTAAACTCCCCAGTCACTAGGCCACAAATTGGAGAAGTGAAGCAGTATTAACGGCAGGCCTATTTGATCACTCCTGGTTCACAGGAAGGGAGTCCGGGCCTTTAGGCAAATGAGGGGTAAGGGAGCTTTTTTTGGACACTGTCTTGGGCTGTGCCTCTCATGGAAACCTCCAGCCAGAGGTTATAATGCATGTCTATATGGAAGAAGATGAGGGCTAGGTGGGAGTGTTTTGGTTTTAATTGTGTGGCGGTTGGAAAAGATGATTGGTTACACTTGGGCTTGAACTCTGGTGTGATTCCACTTAGAGACTGATTTCTGCAACTGACCTCAGAGAAGTATTGCAATGAATTGTGTTGGGATTTTTGGAGGCCTCGCATGAGAGTCGCCCTTGGAAAATGAGTCTTGGCCCAGGGTTGCTTTCCACAGAGCACTGGGAATCTAAGCCAGGATATCACATGATTTTATTCTGAAAGACTTGGCAACCATAGTTGAGAGGGAAAACAAACAATGACCTTGTAGACCTCAATGGGCCTGGCTTCATGTGAACTTTTGGCCACTCTTTGGGAAGCCTTGCCTGTGAGAGTTCTCGAGAGCTTTCATTGAAATGAGCTTCCTCAACATTTAATGGTTCCTGAATGAATTGAAACCCACAGTGCCTCCAACTTCATCCTTGAAAAATGGTTAGATAAATACCATGAAATGCTTAAAATTCCCATGAGCAGGTGGCACTGGAGAACCTTTGGATGTCCTGTTTCTGATCATAAGTATACCAGAAGGTGTCTTGATTGACTGGGTTTCATGAAAATAGTATAGAAAAGAGATGCCAGTAAGTTAGCGGCTGCTGAGTAGTGGACCTAGAGAAGTTTTTGGCAGGTGTGTGATAAAAAATCTGTGGTGTGGCCATGTGGATATGCAATTGGATTCCAAATGGATTATGACTGATACGCTGCAGCCAGCAGACCCTTCTTGTGATATTGAGGAGTTTCAGGGCAATGTTCAGAATCAGGTTACTATGCTCAAGGAGGCAAGCTTGTGGGATAGAAGCATTGTTGGTGCATTTTCCTGCAGACCCTGACCCACCAAACGTGACAGAACTCCCTCCAGCACTGTGTCCCAGTTGAACTCCTTGTTTTGTGAAGCAAATACCAAACTCCCAGTGCAGCAGCAAGAAACACCACAAAAAGTGGAGTATGAACAAATGGGTTCACAGTGCACACGGGGAGAAACTTAGCCCCCAGTGGCCACAGTTTACCTACAAAGAGATGATTCAGCAATGCTGCCTCATATTCATTGGAAAATAAGTAACCATATTCTCCAGGTCACATAGATGCAGACCCAGCTTTGATGGACTCACTACAATGGAAGCTAAAGCTCCTGAGAACAACATATATTACACGTGCCCAACCTCAGATGGAGTTTCTTAAGAAGACTTTAGGCCAGCAGAGTTCCATGTTTGTGGAGGGTTTACATTGTCCCTTACTTTTGGAAACTCCTCTACCACCCCCAAAGTTGTGAAAATTGAGCAGTTTCCATTGCAGATATGTATTCACAGATTTTTCTAACTCTTCTCCTCTAACTGTATCATACTTGGGGCGAAGGTAATGTCAAGGCATTGTTCTGGATGAAATTGAAAAGATTTTTGTGTAGCAAATATTTGCATACACATTGGATTCATTTTTCAATTTTCCACTTGAAAAACTGAATACATGACACTCTCCCATACCCTACAAGCCTCTGACTATTCATCCTAATATGATGGAGAAAAATAACCTAAACAGAATACAAATACAAGCAGTTCAGGAGGCATGGTGTATAGTTGGACTTGCCTTTTGCATGATAAACGGTAGGTGTTATAAATCTAGTGAATTTTTAATTAAAATAGTTCTCTATGTGTTTTTAAAATTAACAACTATGTGAATTCCTGTCTCCCTTTCTCTGTAGCCTATTCATCACATGTATTTTTATATGCACTTATACAATCCTACCTGGTATCATAGGCACATTTTTGTGAGGTGGCTGACTTGGCAGATACAAATTGTGAGAAGAGATCATTCCTCCTAAACGCTATTGGAACTGAAAATTCCACCTATAGGGGAGCTTCCTAGTAGAACAACATTATACGTAAACTCATGTTCAGTAAAATAAATATTTTTGCATGTGTGGATGATATATATTTAATGATGAATTTCGATTGGCATATATATTGGTACTTTTTAATGTCTGTGTGTGTGTTTGTGTGTGTGTGTGTGTGTGTGTGTGTGTGTGTGTGTATATATATATATATATATATATATATATATATATATACTCTCCAGATTTTTAAAATATGAAATATATGTGTCTTATATACACTCTCTAAATTCATTCATGTTCATGTATGTGGATTTTTAATCAAATTTTCACAACATTATTCTGAGAAATATTCATCCACCTTAAATACATATTTGTTTACTAGTAGTGAAAACTAACTTCAGTGAATGGTGTCTACAAATCCTAATAATTCTACAGTAACTGACCCAGTCTAACATCAATGCAAGTAGATTCTTATGGGACATGATATGTAATTTGACATTCATTTTTATTCAACACTGGTACATTATTATTTCTTCAGTTTTTGCACATCATAGGATATATATTTCATCCACAAGTTAGCAAATTTATAGGCATTTGTTTCAACTTTAATCACTTCCTGCTTCAGAACACATGCATTGTCAGGGTTTCTTGACTGGTCTTTTCATGAGACTTTTTTCCAAACACATTATTTTAGATTTTCATAATCACATTAGAAGCAAAACTCACACACTCTTCATGATAAACCAAAACAGTAATATTACCATTAGATGAATAACTGGTTGGAATGAATGATTGTATATCCATTTCAGATTTCCTGTAATTTTTCAGATATCAATTCAAACCATTATTTAAAGTTGGAACAAGTTATATTATTTATTCACAGTATGGTCGATTCATGCAATATCTCTATATTCATAAACACAGGGTACACCTATTTGTACCCCAATACTAATTTATATGTCTTCAATATATTGCTCCTAGAAATGGTGGAAGAAATACTTATGTCACCTGATCTACATATACATTTTATCACAGTAATATTCTGGACAAAAATTGTAAAGGTCACACTTATGATTGTACCAAAACCTAAATGGAAAGTGAACATGGAATACTAAAAACATCTATGTCAAGGTTGCCTAATGCTCTCAAAAGTCAGTCTTATTGGTAACTGCATATTTCTTTTTTCTAGGCTTATATATTCAAACTCAACCCTGTTGAAAATGTCTAATCCTCTCACTCATTTTATACATTGCCTGATTTAGTAATGTCTCTATTGATATCTGCTTTTCAACATATTTTCCCCAGTTCATGATAGTGACTGACTCTTCATATGTGCTGACATATACATTCACTCTCTAACTGAAACCCTATTGCTAAAGAACTTTTGGTCCAAATCATATAGTCACTCTTCTTCCTAAACCTACCGACTATCTCTCAAATCCTAATGACTATCCTTTTTTGAGTGGATGTTCTCTTCTACATTCAATCTTCCAAGGTACAAGGTCCTATGCCATTGTATATCAAATTTTCTGAGACATCTGTGCAGAACATAATTCAAAGCTAAGTATCCCAATCAAGGGCCCAATGCCCTTCTGGGTTTTAAATCATACCTAGATTTCTGTTTTCATAATTATATTTCACCTCTACATTCTTGTAAATATCGCAGGTTCCCAATACAATTATTCATGGCGCAGAATGATTTCTAACCCAAATCAAACCTGTTATTAACCCTAAAAATACACTGTTCCCTCAATCTCATTTTACAGAAGAGCAGGGACAGAGTTGTTCTTACAATACAGGAAAGTAGGGGACATTCAACCTGCTGAGAACCTCAAACGTCCTTGCAGAAATGATA
This sequence comes from Callospermophilus lateralis, assembly GCF_048772815.1. Lineage (NCBI taxonomy): Eukaryota > Metazoa > Chordata > Mammalia > Rodentia > Sciuridae > Callospermophilus > Callospermophilus lateralis. Next base: position 805,648 of record NW_027510156.1, read on the forward strand.
CCTGGAGAAGTTGTAGGCAGGTATGAAGAACCTAAGAGAGCAAAGGCCAATTTGCATGGCAAACAACCTGGTCAGGATGAAGGGATGTTTCTGAATCAGGCTCTCTCTTCTTACTGTGGAGAAGATGGACCAAACCAGGCCTGTGTGGAGAGCTGTTCCCGGGTGCCTATGGTTGATATACCATTCTAACTTGTGAAAGTGTCAGAGGAAGTAGGGACAGCCACCATCTCATGGGACCTTTGGAAGCAATTGTTAGGACAAAGGGGTTGCCAAGGCAGTGACCTTATTCAGTTCCAAAGAAAGTGACATACCTCATTTCCTTGCTGATGGAACTCTCTGAACTTGGTATCCAAGAAGCCAGGCACCCAGAGGCAGTCCCAGTCCCAGTCCCAGTGGGCTCACTTGTTTGGATTTACCAAGGACACAGTTAGTATTTCTTGGTACTTACTGGTGTGAGGATGGCAAAATGCCAGGAGAGCTCTGAAGAGGGACCATTCCTCATAAAGCAGGTAGTGGCTCACCACTTTTTTCTGACAACTTCAAAGCGTTGGCCAAGGAAACAATATCTGAGAGGGTACAGGCCATTTCAGCGGAACATAGTATGGCCCACCAGTCAGAGGACACACCGGATAGTCAAAGACTTACTTTGGGGAAGCAGGTGCCTTTTTGAGTGTGGGTTTGTAATTTTGTCTCATGTTCTGAGAATAGGTAGGAAAGGCGGTATTTTTTTCTGTTTTTTTTGTTTGGAGTGAACTGTTTCTAGTAAGCCATTTGACAAGGTGAGTGTTTCTATGTCTGTGTATCCCACTGTGTCTGTGGTTGTAGACATGAGAAAAGACAATGCAACAATGGATGTGTCCTGTCTAGTAGAAAGCATCCCAGCATTCATCGTGCCCAATTTATGAATGGAGTGTGGCTTTCCTTATGGATGGGCAAAACCTACTACCTTCCTAAGTCCCTGTTTTCTTCCTGAATTCTGGCCACTCTCCAAAATAGGCCCATGGATTTGTGTCCAAGATAGGTGCCAACTCCAATGTCTGTGACATAGCCATATACTGGATAGCTGAAGGGAATGGCCAGTATCTCAGAAAACTAAAATATTAGTGTGACCAGGAAAGTCTCAGTGGAGATACCCTGCTTTGGGCCATTTGCTTACCTATTGTTCTGTTGCCCTGAATGTCAGGAAGGTCTTTGCCTCAGGCCACCCCTTTTTTGAACCCTGAAGAAAACAGTTTTCAAATGGAAATAAATGGGCATCACCTTGGGCTCTTTGCTTAATTGCTTTGGAATAGGATGTGTCTGAATCAGCCTCTTGGCGCTGTGTGAGGCTGTGGCTTATATGCTCTGCACCTGATGGATCTAAAGAAAGATTCCATGTGTGCATCCAAAACCAAAATGGCAAAAAGTTCAGTCATTGTGAATGAATTCTATTGCCTTCCTCTGTTAGGTTCCTGAAATCCATCAAGTGAGAATAGGAATCTTTTGGGTCAAATGAGTTCCTCAAATCTCTGCAGAAGTGCTTGTCTTTTCTCCTAATTCCTGTTCACCTAAAGAATCTAAACCCCACAGTCAGAAGGCCTCAAATTGGAGAAGCGGATCAGTATTAAGGACAGGCCTATTTGATCACTCCTGTTTCACAGGAAGGGTTTCCAGCCCACCCTGACTTTAGCCAAATGAGGGGCATGGGAGCTTATTTTGGACACTCTCTTGGAATGTGCCCCTCATGGAAAGCTCTAAACAGAGGTTATGATGAGTGTCTACATAAAAAAAGATGGGGGCCATGTGGGAGTGTTTTGGTTTTAATTGTGGTCATTTGTTTGGCGGTGTGGAGAGATGACTGGGTCAACCTGGGCTTGAACTCTGCTGTGATTCCCCTTAGAGACTGCATTCTGGAACTGACCTCAGAGAAGAATTGCCATAAACTATGTTGGGATTTTATGAGGCCACGCATGAGAGTCGCCCTTGGAAACAGAGATCTTGGCCCAGGGTGGCTTTTTTCAGAGTATTGGGAATCTCAGCCAGGATATCACATGATTTTATTCTGAAAGACTTGGCAGCGATTTTTGAGAGTCAAAACACACATGGACCTCATATTGGAGACCTCAATGGGCCTGGCTTCATGTGACCTTTTTTTCCCTCTTTTGGAAGCCTTGCCTGTGAGAGTTATCCAGAGCTTTCTTTGAAATGAACTTCCTCAACATTTAATGGTTCCTGAATGAATTGAAACCCACAGTGCCTCCAACTTCATCCTTGAAAAATGACTAGATAAATACCATGAAATTTTTGAAATTCCCATGACCAGGTGGCACTGGAGAACCTTTGGATGTTCTGTTTCTGATCATGAGTGTACCAAACCATGCCTTGTTTGACTGGGTTTCATGAAAATTGTGTAGAACAGAGATGCAAGTATATTGAAGCCTGCTGAGTAGTGGGCCAAGAGCTGTGGTGTGCAGGTGTGTGAAAAAATATCTGTGGTGGCGACATGTGGATCTCCCATTGACTTCCATATGGCTTGTGGCTGACATGGTGCAGCCAGCAGACTCTATTTGTAGAGGCATCTTTTTATATGGAGAGGTTTTATGGCAATGTTCAGAATAAGGTTACTATGGTCAAGGAGAAAGCTATGAGGGATAGAAGCCTGTTTTGTGCATTCTCCTAGAGACCCTGACACACCACATGTGACATAACTCTTTCCAGCAATGTGTCCCAGTTGAACTCCTTGTATTTCATGAAGCAAATACCAAACTCCCAGTGCAGGAGCAAGAAAAACCATGGAAAGTGGAGGATGACCAAATGGCTTCACAGTCCACACGGGGAGACACTTAGCCCACAGTGGCCACAGTTTACATACAAAGGGAGAATTTGGCACTGCTGTCTCATGTTCATTGGACAATAAGAAAAAATGTCCTCCAGGTCACATAGATGCAGGGTCAGCTTTGATGTTCTCACTACAAAGGAACATAGTTTCTGACAAGCTCCTGAGAACAACAAATATTTCAAGTGTCCAACCACAGAGGAAGTTTCTCAAGAAGTATTTAGTCCGGCAGAGCACCATGTACGTGGAGTGTTTACCCTGTCACTTAGTTTTGGAAATTCCTCTACCACCTCCAAAGTTCTGAACTCCTGATCATTTTCCATTGCAGATATGTATTCACATATTTTCTAACTATTCTCCTCTAATTGTGCTTTACTTGGGGCGAAGGTAATGTAAAGGCATTTTTCGGGATGAGAGTGGAAAGATTTTTGTGTAGCACATATTTACATACATATTGGATACATTTTCCTATTTTCCATTCGACATAGTGAATCCCTGACAATAACCCATACTCTACTAGACTCTTACTGATAAACCTAATATGATGGAGAAAAATAACCCAAACAGAATAGAAATACAAGCAGTTCAGTGGATGCATCACGTATATTTGGACTTGCCTTTTGCATGACAAATTGTAGGTGTTATAAATCTTGTAAATTTTAATTGATATAGTTCTCCATGAGTTTTTAAAGTTAACAACTATGTGAATTCCTGTCTCCTTTTCTCTGTAGCCTATTCAGCACATGTATTTTTATATGCACATATAGAATCCTACCTGGTATCACAAGTACATTGTTGTGAATGCATGCATTGGCAGATACAAATTGTGAGAAAAGATCACTCCTCCTAAACGCTGTTGGAAGTGAAAATTGAACCTATGGGTGACCTTCCTAGTGGAATATTATAAATAAATCCATTTTCATTAAAATATAAATTTTTCCATCTCTGGATGATATATATTTCATGATAAATTTCGATTGGCATATATGTTGCTACATTTTAATGTCTGTGTGTGTGTGTTTTGTGTATATATATATATATATATATATATATATATATATATATATATATATATTCTCCAGATTTTTCAAAATTTGAAATATATGTGTCTTATATACACTCCCTAAATTCACTCTTGTTCATGTATGTGGATTTATAATCAACTTTTCACAAGATTTTTTTCAGAAATATTCATCCACGTGAAATACATATTTGTTTCCTAGTACAACAAACTCACTACAGTGAATGGTGGTTACAAATCCTAATATTTCTACACTAGCTGACTCAGTTTAACATCAACGCAAGTAGATTCCTATGGTACATGATGTGTATTTTGAGGTTCATTTGCATTCAACACTGGTATATTACTATTTCTTAAGTTTTTAACATCATAATATATATATATTTCATCCACAAGTTCACAAATTTATAGGCATTTGTTTTAGTTTCCATCATTTCCTGCTTCAGAACACATGATTTCCTCCAGGTTTCTTGACTGGCCTTTTCATGAAACTTCTTTCCAAACACATTATTTTCGATTTCCATAATCAATTTTAAAGCAAACCTCACACACTCTTCATGATAAAGCATAACCCTAAAATTACCATTAGATGTATAACTGGTTGTAATGAATGGATGTATATCAAAATAAGATTTCCTGTATATTTTCAGATATCAATTCAATCCATTATTTAAAGTTGGAGCCAGTTATATTATTTATTCACAGTATGTTCTATTCATGCATTTTCTCTATATTCATAGACACAGGGCACGCCTATTTTTACTTTCAATACTAATTTATATGTCTTCAAAAACTTGTTCCCAGAAATGGTGGAAGAAATACTCATGTTACCTGATGTACATATACATTTTATCACAGTAATATTCTGGACACAAAATGCAAAGTCACATTTATGATTGTACCAAATCCTAAATGGTAAGTGAGCATGGATTACTAAAATCATCCATGTCCAGGTTGCCTAATGCTCTAAAATGTAAATCCTATTGGTGACTATGTATTTGTTTCCTCCTAAGATTATATACTCAACCTGAAGCCTGTTGAAAATGTCTAATCCTATCACTCACTTTATACTTTTCCTGATTTTCTAATGTTTCTATTGATATCTACTTTCCTACATATTTTCCCCAGTTCATCTTTGTGACTGACTCTTCATATGTGCTGACTTTTACATTCACTCTCTACTCAAAACCCTCTTGCGAAAGAACTTATGGTCCAAATCATATACTCACTCTTCTTCCTAAACCTACCAACTATCATTCTAATCCTACTGACTATCTTTTTTTAATGGATGTTCTCTTCTACATTCAATCATGCAAGGTACAAGGTCCTATGCCATTGTATATTGATTTATCTGAGATAACTGTGCAGAACATAATTCAACAATAAGTATCCCACTCAAGGGCCCAATTTGCCCTTCGGGGCTTCAAATCTTACTTAGATTTCTGTTTTCATAATTATATTTCTCCTATATATTCTTGTAAATATCACAGGTTCCAAGTGCCATTATTCATCCCACAGAATGATTCCTAACTCAAATCGAACATGCTATTAACCCTAACCATACACTCTTCCCTCAATCTAACTTTACAGAAGAGCAGGATCACAGTTGTTCTTATAAAAGAGGAATGTAGGGGATCTTCCACCTGCTGAGAACCTCAAAGGTCCATGCAGAAATGATCCCTGGAGAAGTTGTAGGCAGCTATGAAGGACCTGAGAGAGCACACATCATCTTCCATGGCAAACAACCTGGTCAGGATGAAGGTTTGTGTCTGAATCAGCCTTTCTCTTCTTAATTTAGAGAAGTTGGACCAAACCCGGCCTGTGTGGAGAGCTGTTCCTGGGTGCCTATGGTTGATATACCATCCTAACTTGTGAAAGTGTCAAAGGAAGTAGAGGTAGCCTCCATCTATTGGGACCCTTGAATGGAACTGTTAGGACAAAGTGGTTGCCAATCTAGTGACCTCATTCTGTTCCTGAATAAAGTGACCTACCTCACTTTCTTAGTGATGGAACTCTCTGAACTTGGGATCCAGGAAGCCATGCACCCAGAGCGAGTCCCAGTCCCAGTCCCAGTGGGCTCAGTTTTTTGAAACAACCAAAGACAGTGTCAGTCTTCCTTGGTACCTACTTATGTGAGGATTGCCAAATGCCAGCAGCGCTCTGAAGAGTGGACTTTTTCAGAAAGCATGTAGTTGTTCATCGCTTGCTCCTCACAACTTCTCAGAGTTGGCCAAGTAGACCAGATCTGAGACAGGACAAGCCATTTCGGGAAAACATAGTATGGCCCACCAGTCATAGGACACTCCTGATAGTCACAGACCTATTTGTGGGAACAAGGTGCCTTTGTGGTTGTGGGTGTGAGTTTGTGGTTTTGTCTCCTGTTCTGAGAATAGGTAGGAAAGATGGTTTGTTTGGTTTGGAGTGGACTGTGTCTAGTAAGTCCTTTTACAAGCCGATTGTTTCTATGTCTGTCCATCTCTCTGTGACCTTGGTTGTAGATATTAGAAAAGAGAATGCATCAATGAATGTGTCCTGTCTAGTAGAAATTTTCCCAGAATTCATCCTACCCAATTTATGAATGGAATTCAGCTTGCCTTATGGATGGGCAATGCCTACTATCTTCCTAAGTTCCTCTTTTCTTCCTGCATTTTGCCACTCTCCAGAATAGGATCATGGTTTTTTGTCCAAATTATGTACCACCTCCAATCTCTGTGACATAGCCACGTACTGGATAGCTGAAGGGAATTGGAGCATCTCAGAAAACCCAGATATCAATGTGACCAGGAAAGTCTCAGTGGGGAAACCCTGATTTGGGCCTATTGCTTACCTATTCTTCTGTTGCCCTAAATGTCAGGAAGGCCTTTGCCTCTGGCCACACCTTTGTGAAGCCTGAACAAAACAGTTTTCAAATGGAAATGAATGGACATCACCTGTGGCTCTTTGCTTAATTGCTTTGGAAAGGGATGTGTCTGAATCAGCAACTTGGCCCTGTGTGAGCCTGTGGATTAGATTCTCAGCACCTGATGGATCTAAAGAAAGATCCCATGTTTGCATCCATAACCAAAATGGCAAAAAGTGCAGTCATTGTGGTTGAAGTCTCTCGCCTTCCTCTGTAAGGTTCCTGACCTCCATCAAGTGAGAATAGGGATCCTTTGAGTCAAATGAGCTCTTCAAATCCCTGCAGAGTCTAGCCCACAGTTGCTTGGGTTGTCTCATGACTCCAAATCACATAAAAAATCTATACATGACAGTGAGTAGGCCTCAAATTGGAGAAGCACAGCAGTATTTAGGGCAGGCCTATTTGATCACTCCTGTTTTACAGGAAGTGTTTCCACGTCACCCAGACTTTAGGCAAATGAGGGGCAAGGAAGTCTATTTTGGATACTGTCTTGTGCATACAGCCAGAGGTTATGATGAATGTCTATATGGATAAAGATGAGGATCATTTGGGAGTGTTTTGGTTTTAATTGTGGTCATTTGTGTGGCAGTTGGAAGAGATGACTGGATCCACCTGCTCTTGAACTCTGGTGTGATTCCCCTTAGAGACTGAGTTCTGGAACTAACCTCAGAGAAGTATTGCCATGAATTGTGTTGGCATTTTAGGAGGCCATGCATGAGAGTCACCCTTGGAACCTGAGATCTAGGCCCAGGTGGCTTTCCAGAGAGCACTTGAAATCTCAACCAGGATATCACATGATTTTATTCTGAAAGACTTGGCAGTCACAGTTGAGAGTCAAAACACACATGGACCTCACATTTTAGACCTCAACGGGTCTGGCTTCATGTGACCTTTTGGCCACTCTTTGGAAAACCTTGCCTGTTATCGTTCTCCAGAGCTTTCATTGAAATGAGCTTCCTCACCATTTAATGGTTCCTGAATGAATTGAAACCCACAGTGCCTCCAACTTCATCCTTGAAAAATGGCTAGATAAATAAAATGAAATTTTTGAAATTCCCATGACCAGGTGTCACTGGAGAACCTTTGGATGTCCTGTTGCTGATCAAGAGTGTACCAGACACTTCCCTGATTGACTGGGTTTCATGAAAATGGTGTAGAACAGAGATGCCATTAAGTTAGACCCTACAGAGTAGTGGGCCTAGAGAAGTGGTGTGCAGTTGTGTGATAATACATTTGTGTTGTGGCCATGTAGATCTGCCATTGGCTTCCAAATTGCTTGTGACTGACATGGTGCAGCCAGGAGACCCGTATATGTAAAAGCATGTTTTTATATGGAGAGGTTTCACGGCAATGTTAAGAATAAAGTTGCAATGCACAAGTTGGCGAGCTATGTGGGAAAGAAGACTGGTTGGTGCATTCTCCTGCAGACTCTGACCCACCGTAAGTGACAGAACTCCATCTAGCACTGTGTCCCTGTTGAACTTCTTGTATTTTGTGAATCAAATACAAAACTCCCAGTGCAGCAGCAAGAAACACCACGAAAAGTGGAGGAAGACCAAATGGCTCCACAGTCCACATGGAGAGACACTTAGACCCAAGTGGCCACTGTTTACCTACAAAGAGTGAATTCAGAACTGCAGTTGACCCAGAAAGAGAGAATTCAGCACTGCTGCCTCATGTTCACTGGAAATTAAGGAACCATATCCTCCAGGTCACATAGATGCAGACCCAGCTTTGATGGTCACACTACAAAGAAAGCTAAAGCTCCTGAAAATAATATATATTTCAAGTGCCCAACCTCAGAGGAAGTTTCTCAAGCAGACCTACATGTTTGAGGAGTGTTTACCATGTCCCTTACTTTTGGAAACTCCTCTACCACCTCCAAGGTTGTGAACTCCTGAGCATTTTCTATTCCAGATATGTATTCACAGATTTTCTAACTCTTCTGTTTTAATTGTGACTTACTTCAGATGAAGATAATTTCAAAGCTTTGTTCTGGATTAGAGTGGGATGATTTTTGTGTAGCACATGTTTGCATACACATTGGATTCATTCTTATTTTCCATTTGAAATACTGAATTCCTGACAGTAACCCACAACCTACTAGACTCTGACTACTAATCCTAATATGATGCAGAAAAATATCCCAAACAGAATGAAATTCAAGCAGTTCAGTGGAGGCATGGTGTAGAGTTGGACTTACCTTTTGCATAAAAAAGTGTAGGTGTTATAAATATAGTCAATTTCTTTGTTGAAATAGTTCTCCATGTGTTTTTAATGTTAACAAATATGTGAATTCCTGTCTCCCTCTCTCTGTAGCCTATTCAGCACATGCATTTTTATATGCACATATAGAATACTACCTGGTATCACACGTACATTCTTGTGAGGTGGCTGACTTGGCAGATACAAACTGTGAGAAGAGATCACTCCTCCTAAATGCTGTTGGAACTGAAAATTCAATGTATGGGTAAACTTGCTAGTTCAACAACATTATGCATAAATCTATCTTCAGTAAAATGAATATTTTTGGATATATATATATATATATATATATATATATATATATATATATATATATATATTTGGATCTCTCTCTCTCTCTCTCTCTCTCTCTCTCTCTCTCTATATATATATATATATATATATATATATATATTGCTATTATTAATGTCTCAGTGTGTGTGTGTGTGTTTGTGTGTATACACACACACACTCTCCAGATTTTTCAAAATATGAAATGTATGAGTCTTATTATACACTCCCTAAATTAATTCATATTCATATATGTGGATTTATAGTCAACTTTTCACAAGATTATTCTCAGAAATATTCATCCACCTGAAATACATATTTCTTTCCTAGTACTGAAAACTAACTTCAGTGAATGGTGCATACGAATCCTAACATTTCTACAGTAACTGACCCAGTTTAACATCAATTCAAGTAGATTCCTATGGGACATGATGTGTATTTAACAATAATTTTTATTCAACACTGGTACTTTACTATTTCTTCAATTTATGCACATCATAGGATATATATTTCATCTACAAGTTAGCAAATATTTAGGCATTTGTTTCACTTTCAATCACTTCCTGCTTCAGAACACATGTACACCTCCGGGTTTCTTGACTGGTCTTTTCATGAGACTTCTTTCCAAACACATTATTTTCAATTTCCATAATCACTTTTGAAGCAATACTCACACACTCTTCATGATAATCCATAACCATAATATTACAATTAGATGAATAACGGGTAGGATTAAATGTATTAAATCAATATAAGATTTCCTGTATATTTTCAGCTATCAATTCAATCCATTATTTAAAGTTGGAACCAGTTATATTATTTATTCACAGTATTGTCTATTCATGCATTATCTGTATATTCATAGACACATGGTTTAGCTATTTCTACCCGCAATACTAATTCATACATCTTCATTATATTGCTCCCAGAAATGGTGGAAGAAATACTCCTGTCATCTGATCTACATAATCATTTTATTACAGTAATATTCTGGACACACAAAGAAAAGTTCACACTTATGATTGTACCAATGTAAAGTTCGGGTGAGCGTTGGAGGAAGAAACCAGGAAGAGACTGTCTCATGAAACAGCAAAGGGCTTATTGGGGTTTCAGCATGCTGGGGCTCAGAGCTCACTTGATTAGAGAAGAGAGCCTTGAGAACAGCTTAAGCAGAGCTTATGTACTTTACATGGTGAAGGCAGGGAGGGAAATTAATTGATTAGTCAGGTCAAGTGAGTGGTTTGCATGCCAACAGGAGAGGGAGTACATTCAGCAGTTTGGCAGTTGGGGACAGCACATTCTGGGAACAAGATTAGCTAACAGTTCTCAAGATTTCAACAGTGTTTTGTTAAGCATACAGAAAAACAGGAATTACAAGTACCTATTTTATTAACCTTTCATTCCCCACTTCTTATTCTGGTTACTTTTAATCATCAAAGTGATCATTTGGGCGTCTTAGATTTTATGTCTCCTAGTGAGGTATACTGTTGTCTGATTACCATAAGTTTAACTTATCCAATTTGAGCTTGTAGAAAAGAAACTACACGGTTGAGCAAACAAGTTCCTACAATTATCATTAATATGAGGATTGTTAATGGACTGGCCAGGGTTGATAAAAACGTAGTTAACCAGGGGAACTATGTGAACAAAGACTCAAACCAACCTTTATGTGCCCCTCTCTCTTGTTGATGCTCTTCAAGGCATCTTTTTAATTTACTCATAGATATTTTTACAACTCCAGGATGGTCGGCATAAAAACAACATTCTTCCCTCAATGCAGCACAAAGGCCCTCTTCTCTCATGAAGAGGAGGTCCAACCCTCGCCTGTTCTCTAAAACAAATTCGGAGAGAGAGGTTTAAGAGAATGGTCTGAGAATGAGGAAGGAGAGATGTAAAAGAATAATGGGAAAGGGGTTTGGGATTTTCCAGGCAACAAAAAGTTGAGCAGTAGAACAGGTAGTGCAGAGGGGAAGACAGGAGTGAGTATCCCAAAAAGCCTGTGAGGGACGTTAAATTCTTAGTAACCTGTTTTCAGTGATGACAAATAAACTTTAAAGGCCATTTTCATTACATCTTGGATAGGAGTCTGAGGGCTCTCCTTAGCTTTTTGAGCTTTGGGTTAGCTGGTAAGAGGACTTGGTGGGACCTGGTGAGGGCACTGACAGGAGAAGAGAGAAGAGAGTGGGTGGATGTGTACCTTAGTACCTGTTACCTCAGCAAGGGGGCAATAGTTTAAGAACCGGCGGAGGTTTGGGTTTTTGATCTAGTAAATGGAGGGGAGAAATCAGGTTGCTGAAGTGGGAGTGACAGCAGAGAGTCTGGAGCAGAAAGCTGAGGGTTAGGATCTATTGGAGAAGCATAGTTCAATATGTGAGTGAAGGAGGGAAAAGGCCTCCACATAGGGGAATTTCCTTCCACCCTTTGAGCACTTGCCGAAGTCAAAAAGGTCATGCAGAATTTGAGCATCTACAGACCCCTCCAGGGGCCATCAGTTTTCGTTGTCTAATTGGTAATATGCCCAATGCTGTGTACTGAATTTGATGAGGAGTTTGGGTTCCACCAGGCAGCCCCTGTATGCTCACATCCCCATGACTTACAAAAGAAGTCGGCTTTTCGCCCACACAGCTGTGGCTGTTTGTGGGTTTGATCGTCCGCTGAGCAAACATAGTAATCTAGGCTAGCCAACCTGCATCTGGCTCACGTGTCCCTACATCCATAATGTTTGTTTCCATTACATATGGCACGGAAGAGATTTAATGGAATTTTAGTGGGATCCCCTTCATCAGGGATATCCCAATAGAAAAGACCTATAGCCAGCTGACAAATGTCTGGGTAGAGAGATGGCCACAAGGTCCCTAAGGTGGCTGTATGAAAGATAGACCATACTTCTTGTACAGTATGATTTGTGATCAGCCATCACTGATGAACAGGCTGATGAGGTTTAGGACTACTATTGGCCAAGGGGAGAGTCTATAGCCTTATCCACATGGCGAATACACAATTTGAAATGATTACCAGTCATTTCCAGTTTCCAGCCAGAGTCTGGACAGGGCGCAGGCTTGAGATGAGAGGCATGGGTCCAGGAAGTGATTCCGTCTACCTTTACCACTGTAGGTGTTATAAGTAGCACCTGGTATGGTCCTTTCCAGCGGGATTCCAGGGATGACACCTGATGTCATCTTATGTACATGAAGTCTCTTACTTGATATCGATATGGAGTCCTCTCGTCCCCAGGTTGGTAGGTAGTGGCCAGCTGTATCCACAGATATCACTGTTTTCTTTCAAGAACTTTAACTCTGTCAAGTCAGGGGGTGTGTAAGGGATCATTAGGTCTTAGAGTTGAGGTTAGGTCCCTTACTGGAGGAGGGACCATAGAGAATTTCATAGCGGGTGAGGTTACACAAAGAAACAGAGGGAGTATGAGTATTTCTTGCATGAAACAGTGCATAAGGCAGGAGCATAGTCCAACCTTTTATGCTGATATCTAAGCTTAATTTCGTTAAGGTCTCTTTAATGGTTCTATTTATTTATTTTACCTGTCCTGAGCTCTGGGGTCTATAAGCACAATGTAACTTCCAATTAATCCCCAGGGTCCTGGGTAACGCCTGACTTACAAGGGCCATGAACGCCGGTCCATTATCAGACGCTATTACCTTAGGCAGTCCGTATCTTGGAAAAATATCTTTCAGGATCTTCTTGACCACAATTTGTGCCTTTTTTTTTGTTGTTGTTGTTGTTTTTGTTTTTGTTTTTTGTGGGAAGGCTTCAATCCATCCTGAAAATGTATCTACTTGGAGATATTTAAGTCCATACCTTGCTGGCTTAATTTCAGTAAAGTCAACTTCCAAGAATTGTCCTGGTCTGGATCCTTGTAGGTGGTTTCCTGCAGGAAACTTGGAAGGGTAAGCATTAACCAATTGACAGACCCCACAGGCTTTTGTTACTTGTTCAGTTATTTCCTTTCACTCTGAGTTGGTTAGTGGAAAACTCTGTTCTTGATCCTTCAGGAATGCCTGAAGTTTCTTTGAACCAAGGTGAGTGAGTTGATGTACATTTTTAATGTACTTAAGGGGTTTCTGAAAAGGCAGGCTGGGCTCAGTGAAGTTGAGGATTTCAGTTTCAGTGTCCTTAGATGTTGTCAAAAGCTTGCTGGTGCTCAGGGGTCCATTAGAATTGGGCATCTCCCTTTAACAGCGGGTACAAAGGAGCAGCTAAGGACGCAAACACAGGTATCCATAACCTGCAAAAGCCAGCAGTCCCAAGAAACTCTCTGAGTTGTCCGCTAATAGATGGGGTGGTATCTGCTCAATGGTTTGTTTTCTGGGCTCAGTGAGGCATCGTTTACTGCCCCTAAGGCAATAGCCCAGGAAGATTACTTCTTGCTGGCAAATTTGGGCCTATTTGGCAGAAGCTCTATACTCGAGTTGAGCAAGCTCGGAAAATAGTGCTTGGGTCCCAGACTCACAGTTTTCTTTGGTGTTGGCTGCCAGTAGCAGGTCATCCACATATTGAAGCAGGGTAACTTCAGGGTGCGTAATTCTGAAGTTGTTGAGATCTCTGGGGAGGGCTTCATCAAAGACAGTGGGGGAGTTTTTGAACCCCTGTGGGAATCTAGTCCAAGTTAGTTGACCAGACGTTCTGGTTTCTGGGTGTACCCACTCGAAAGCAAATAACAAATGACAGTCTTTATGCAGAGGCAAGCAAAAGAAAGCATTTTTTTAAGTACAGAACAGTATAGCAATTCCGCTCAGGGTTCAGAGTGCTAGGCAGATTGTACAGATTAGGTCCCGTGGGGTGAATGTCCTGCACTCTGTTGTTGATCTCTCTTAGGTCTTGAACGAAGTGATAGACCCCGGTTCCTGGATTTTTTAACTGGTACTAGGGGAGTGTTCCAGTTCGAATGACCGGGCCTTAGGACACCTAAGGCCATATGTTTCTGAATATGGGGCCTTATCCCATCTTTAGCTTTTTTGCTCGGAGGATATTTTTTGACATTGATTGGATGGGCTGAAGTTTTTAACCCCACTGTTATTGGAGGTTGTTTCAAGGCTAGGCCTAACACAGCAGTTTTTTCCTAGGCATCTGCATAATCTGTTATCCATTTCTGGGGTAGCATGCCTGTTCGATCAGTCTTGGGGGGTGTGACGAGTTGATGTTCATCTTCTACTGACATAGTTAAAGCCGTGACTATAGGAGTTTTTACTGAAGGTTTTAGAAATTTCACTTGGGGGCCTTCAGGGTTAAAAGTTATTCTGGCCTGGAGCTTGTTGAGCAGATCTCTACCCATAAATGGGCCTGGGCATTCTGGGATTATTAGGAAGGAGTGATGGATTTTTCCTTTCCCCAGGTCCATGGTCCTCTTAGTTGTCTAAGCCCCATATTTACTGCCATTAGCCCCTTGAACTAGAGTTCCTTTATTTGATAGATGGCCCAATGTTGTCTTAAGGGCTGAGTATACTGGCCCTGTGTCCACTTCAAAATTTACTCACCGCTGGCGAGTTCTTTGAGTTCTTTTGGCAGGGCCAGCTTCCTCCAGGGAAGGAGGGGCTGTGTGTGCCACGGGGTAGTCATCTGGAGGGCGCTGGGCTGGCCTAGATTCCTCCATTGGTGGAGAGTCTGAGTCAGCAGCAGGGGAGTCACTTAGAGGGTGTTGGGGGTTGGGGGACGAGGACAGGGCATAAGGAGGGGGAGGAGAGTCCAGTAGAGTCTTGAGACTCAGGGAGAACAGAGGGTGGAGGAGGAGGAGCAGAGGGTTTGAGAGATAGAATCATGGGGGAAGCAGTAGGAGCGGGGGCAGGTTCAAGGAAAGGTTTCACCCATGGAGGAGGAGATTTGCAAAGGTCCTGCTAAGTTAAGATATATTGCTGTTGATCTGGATGGCAATGTGGCCCTGGCTGAAAGACAATATCTCTGAGTTTTTAAATTAGTGGGAAGTACAAACATCCTTCTGGGTGCCATCTGACTCTGAAGGTGGGTCATTTTGAGGCACAGAGTGTCTGCCAGGTCCGGCGTTTTACTGAAAAAGAAAGATTCTGAGCCCTTAAACAGACTTTGGTCCAGTGATCAAGGGTCAGGGACAGAGGCATTGAAGTGCTCTGTCCCATATGAAAGATACACTAACAGTGAAACCAATGACACACGACACAGACAAGACAAGACAATAAAGACAGGCAATGGATGTCCAGTGCTGAGACCAGGACTGAGTAGCTGGCAAAACCTGATGGGCTGGTAATACCGAATCCAAAACAAAATATCACTGAGTTGAGGAGACTATTGTTACTCGATTTCCTGAGACCTCTGGGGCGTGCCCCAGAGATGTGGCCTGTGGCTCTGTGACACATCTGTCAGCCACCGTCGGAGAGAGCTCACGCTCATCACCGATAGCTGTTTTGTACATCCCTAACCTGAAACCTGAAACCAGAAAGAGGCGCCTTACCTACCCTGAGAGGAGCCCATTGGCTGTCTTTCATCCACCACTGCTGGATCTCACTGCGGCCCTCAGATGTAAAGTTCGGGCAAGCGTCAGAGGAAGAGACCACCAAGAGACTGTCTCATGCAACAGCGAAGGTTCCAGAATTCTGGGACTCAGAGCTCACTTGAATAGTGCAGAGAGCCCTGAGAACAGCTTAAGCAGAGCTTATATACTTTCCTTGGAGAGAGCTGGGTGGGAAGTTTATTAATGGGTCAGGGTGAGTGGGCGGTTTGTGTGTAAACGTGAGAGGGAATACATTCTACAGTTTGGCAGTTCGGGACAGGACATTCTGGGAACAAGATTAGCAAAAAGTTTTCAAGATTTCAACAGTGTTTTGTTAAGCATAAAGAAAAACAGAACGTGAAAAGTACATTTTTTATTTAATTTCACCAAAGCCTAAATGTAAAGTGAGCATGGATTACTAAAAACATTCATGTCCAGGTTGCCTAATGCTCACAAATCTCAATTCTCTTGGTGACTACACATTTGGTTCTTCCTAAGATTATATATTCAACCTCAACCTTGTTGAAAATGCCTAATCTTATTATTCACATAATACTTTGCCTGATTTCATAATGTCTATATTGATATCTGCTTTTCTACATATTTTCCCCATTCATCATGACTGACTCTTCACATGGAATGACATTAACATTCACTCTCTAACTGAAACCATATTGATAAAGAACTTTGGTCCAAATCCTATACTCACTCTTCTTTCTAAACCTACCGACTATCTTCCTAATCTTAACAACTCTCCCTTTTTGGCTGGATGTTCTCTTCCACATTCAATCATCCAAGGTACAACATCCTATGCCATTGTATATCGATTTATCTGAGACATCTTTGCAGAAAGTATTTCAAGGCTAAGTATCCCAATCAAGGGCCCAGTGCCGTTCTGGGCTTCAAATCTTACCTAGATTTCTGTTTTTCATACTTAAATCTCACGTCTATATTCTTATAAATATCACAGATTCCCAATACCATTATTCATCAGGCAGAATGATTCCTAACCCAAATCAAACCTGTTATTAACCCTAACAACACAGTGTTCCCTCAATCTAACTTTAGAGAAGAGCAGGGACAGAGCTGATCTTAAAATACAGGAATGTAGGGAATCTTCCACCTGCTGAGAACCTCAAAGTCCATGCAGAAAAGATCCCTGAAGAACATGTAGGCAGCTATGAAGAATGTGAGAGAGTAAGTCATCTTCCATCGCAAAAAACCTGGTCAGGATGAAGGGATGTGTATGAATCAGCCTCTCTCTACTTAATGTAGAGAAGATGGACCAAACCAGGCCTTTGTGGAGAGCTGTTCCTTGGTGCCTATGATTGATATATCATTGTAACTTGTGAAAGTGTCACAGGAAGTACGGGAAGCCTCCATTTCATGGAACACTTTGAAGCAACTGTTAGGACAAAGTGTTTGCCTAGGCATTGACCTCATTCAGTTCCTAAAGGAAGTGACCTACCTCACTTCCTTGGTGATGGAACTCTCTAAACTTGGAATCCAGGAAGCCAGGTACCCAGAGGGAGTCCCAGTCCCAGTCCCAGTGGGCTCACATGTTTTGTGTTACTAAGGACAGAGTCACTCTTTCTTGGTACCTACTGATGTGAGGATGGCCAAATGTCAGGGTCATTCCTGAGAAAGCAGGTAGTGTCTCACCACAGGCTCCTGACAACTTCACAGAGTTGGCCAAGGAGACCAGATCTGAGAATGGATAGTCCATTTCAGGGGAACATAGTATGACCCACAATTTAGAGGACACTCCCGATAGTCACAGACCTACTTGGGGGAAGGAGGTGCCTTTTTTGGATGTGGGTGTGAGTTTGTGATTTTGTCTCATGTTCTGAGAATAAGTAGAAAAGGCGGTTTTTTTGGTTTGGAGTGGACTTTTTCTAGTAAGTTGTTTGACAAGGCGAGTGTTTCAATGTCTGTGTATCCCACTGTGTCCGTGGTTGTAGACATTAGAAAAGACAGTGCATCAATGGATGTGTCCTGTATAATAGAAAGCTTCCCAGCATTCATTCTGCCCAATTTGTGAATGGACTTTGACTCGCCTAATGGATGGGCAATGCCTACTATCTTACTACATTGCTGTTTTCTTCCTGAATTCTGGCAACTCTCGAGAATAGGCTCATGGTTTTGTGTCCAAGATATGTATATCCTCCAAGCTCTGTGACATGGCCATGTACATGATAACTGAAGGGAATGGGAGGATCTCAGAAAACTCAGATATCAATGTGACCAGTAAAGTCTCAGTGGAGAATCCTTGCTTTGGACAATTTGCTTACCTATTGTTCCATTGCCCTGAATGTCAGGAAGGTCTTTGCCTCAGGCCACCCCTTTGTGAAGCCTGAAGAAAACAGTTTTCAAATGGAAATGAATGGGCATCACCTGTGGCTCTTTGCATAATTGCTTTGGAAAGGGATGTGTCTGAATCAGCCTCTTGGTCCTGTGTGAGGCTGTGGCTTAGATTCTCATCATCTGATGGATCTAAAGAAAGATTCCATGTGTGCTACAAAACCAAAATGGTCAAAATAGCAGTCATTGTGGATGAAGTTTCTCACCATCTTCTGTAATATCCCTGACATCCATCAAGTGAAAATAGGGATCCTTTGGGACAAATGAGTTCTTCAAATGCCTGCAGAGGCTAGACCATAGATGCTTGGGTTTTCTCATGACTCCAATTCACAGAAAGAATCTATACCTGGCAGTCATTAGGCCTCAAATTGGAGAAGGGGAGCAGTAATAAGGGCAGGCCTATTTGATCACTTGTGGTTCACAGGAAGGGTGTTCAGGCCACACTGACTTTAGGCAAAATAGCGGCAAGGGAGCATATTTTGGACACTGTCTTGAACTGCACCCCTTATGAAAACCTCCAGCCAGAGAATTTGATGAGTGTCTATATGGAAGAAGATGAGGGCCATGTGGGAGTGTTTTGGTTTTAATTGTGGTCATTTGTGTGGCGATTGGAAGACATGACTGTGTCCACCATAGCTGGAACTCTGGTGTGATTCCCCATAGAGACTGAGTTCTGGAACCGACCTCAGAGAAGAATTGCCTTGAATTGTGTTGGGATTTTAGGAGGCCACTCATGAGAGTCGCCCTTGGAAACTGAGATCTAGGCCAGGGGTTGCTCTCCACAGAACACTGGGAATCTCAGCTAGGATATCACATGATTTTATTATGAAAAACTTGGCAAGCATAGTTGAGAGTCAAAACACACATGGACTTCACATTGTACACCTCAATGGGCCTAGCTTCATGTGACATTTTGGCCACTCTTTGAGATGCCTTATCTGTGAGGGTTCTCCACAGCTTTCATTGAAATGAGCTTCCTCACCATTTAATGTTTCCTGAATGAATTGAAACCCAAAGTGTCTCCAACCTCATCCTTGAAAAACGGCTAGATAAATACCATGAATTTTTTGAAATTCTTATGACCAGGTGGCACTGGAGAACCTTGGATGTCCAGTTGCTGATCATGAGTGTACTAGACAGTGCCTTGATTGACTGGGTTTCTTGAAAATGGTGTAGAAGAAAGATTTCTGTATGTTGGAGACTGCTGAGTAGTGACACAGAGCTGTGGTGTGCAGGTGTGTGATAAAACATCTCTGTTGGGACCATGTGGATCTGCCATTGACTTCCAAATGGCTTGTGACTGAAATGGTGCAGCCCATAATCCCTTATATGTTTGACCTCTTCATATAAAGGCATCTTGTTATATGGAGAGGTTTCAGGGCAATGTTCAGAATCAGGTTGCAATGGTTAATGGGGCAAGCTATGTGGGATAGAAGCCTGGTTGGTGTATTCTGGGGCAGACCCTGACCCACCAGACATGTGAGAAATCCCTCCAGCACTGAGTCCCAGTTGATCTCCTTGTATTTCATGAAGCAAATACTAAACTCCCAGTGCAGCATCAAGAAACACCATGAAAAGTGGAAGATGAACAAATGGCTTCACAGTCCACACGGGGAGGCACTTAGCCTTCAGTGGCCACAGTTTCCCTACAAGGAGAGAATTCAGCACTGCTGCCTCATGTTTATTGGAAAATAAGAAACCATGTCATCCAGGTCACATAGATGCAGATCCAGCTTTGATTGTCTCCCTACAAAGAAGCTAAAGCTCCTGACAACTACATATATTTCAAGTGCCCAAGGTCAGGGGCAGTTTCTCAAGAAGTTTTAGGCCGGCAGAGCTCCATGTTTGTGGAGTATTTACCTGTTAGACCAGGACACGAGAAAAGACCACTGACTCCAATTAAAATCAAATTAAAGCAAGCTTATTATTTTCACTGGCTGAGCTTCCTCTGCCTCTCAAAATGGTGGAAACAAGACAGCAACCCCACCTTTCCTACAGCCCACCTTTATAGCGCAGAAAGTTACACAAAGGTGGGTTACAGATAAGAGAACTCGGAGAAGCATCACATTAATGCTAGTTTACATTTTTTTTTTTGCTTGCCCCTCATAAGAATTTATCAGGACCATGAGTACTGAAAAAATGTTGCAGCAGCTGGAACATGTCACTGTATAGAAGTTCCCTCAGCAGGCTTTAATATCCCCAGTTATCAGGACTGTCAACTTAATATTTAACATTTAGTGTTATATTAGTCCCTCCCCATAAGATACAGTTTAATAATTTAATGTCATCTGACCTTGCAAAATCCTTTTACTAGTATGACCTCTGTGTGTAATAGAGAAACCTTTAATTCTGTTACTCAGGGCTGGATCATCATACTAGCAAACACCAAGCCTACCTGTGTAGGTTAGGAATATCTGTAGGACTTAATCTAAAAATTTCTGCCTCTGGCAGCTCCTCTTGATTGTCACTTTTTATAGTTATCAGGCATTGCTGACTGAGAATCCTTCTTTGTGGCCTCCAGTCTTGCTTATTTTGGGAGGATAACATAAAGTGAATACCTTAAAATATTATTATTATTATTATTATTATTATTATTATTATTATTATTATTATTTAAAATGCCAGGAATGGCTGTATTTTGGGTTTAACTCTCTTTGCTAAGTGTTTAAGTTGAAGCTGTCAAACTGACTTTTGTTTCTATCTATTGTTAACAGCAGCTGAGTTTTATGAAAGTCATTCCTGAGGAAACTTGAGAGCAGCTTCTCAGTTCTGCTAGTGCCATTTGCGCTAGGTGGGTACAGGTCTCGCTTGACCATGTGGCTTCACTCGGAAGCATCAGGGATGTCTCCCTTCTCTGATGACTCTCCTCTTCATAGCAAATGCACTGATTGGCTTTCTGTTCTCCAGTGGTCTCATTAATCTCCCTGATTGGGAGGTTATGAAGCCCAGAGTTGCAAAGCTCTTAGAGAAGTCCCCTGTTCTCTGGATTCAGACTGACTCAGAGAGCAAGAGCCAAATATTGTTTTTTTTTTTGCTCTTTTCATGTAAATTTAATTTTAAATCCTAATCTTAATCATCCAGCAAATAAATTTTAACAGCCTTATATTAAGAGTACTGGGCTTTAATGTCTATAACTTTATAATTATTTATCTTTTTATTAATTGGGATCTGTATTATACTATCCATCTTGTAGGTGATGACTTACTATCTTAAATTAACCAATGCTGTGTTCTTAAAGCAACACTTTTGTAAAACACTAACAGGGAATCTTTAGATCACATATAAGGAAATTACAAAATAAATTTTTTTAACAAGTGTAAAAATACTTAGTTCGTGTAATAGCTCCCCTGAATTTTTTAGCTGAGTTATACATTATATCCCCTGTTTGAGATTCTAGTAATCTTGACAGAAAAAAAAACAACTTTTGAACATCACTTTAATTGACATAAAATCTGACCTACCGCTTTCGTAGTCATTCTCACATGTAGTAATATGGGACACAGAGCCTTATCTCAGTAAGGCAGGACTCTTTATTAATATTAAGTGTTTTAGTTCTAAAGATGATCTTTTTTAAAAAAAATATCATTTTACAAAGTTTACATAAATTGTTTGAGGTCACATGAACAATAGCTAACACCATATGATATCACATTTAAAACATAAATTTAATAAACACTGAAAGTTTTTAACCTTTACATAGATAAGGCTCTCATTAACATAAAAATACATTTAAATTGTTCCCCAATGTTAAAAGTAACATAAAAGTTTACATATCTTATTGATAACAGGTAAATGAATGCCCAATATATATTTTTTTACCATACAACATCAGAACACCAGCTTGATATAATGCTCTTTTAAAGTTTCTACCTTACAGATTTGTATACCTGAAAGATATGAGCACATTAATAACATTAGAATTACATTGATGTTTCTACATTAAGCAAGTTTAGCTTTTAAAGAAATGACAGTAAAGTGCTCTAAAATAACAGTTCTTATTTAATCAGTTGTTTAGTTTTTATGGTTGCTTGCTCTAGAAAAAATAAAACTTAATAAACACAATGTTATGGGTAAACTTATGTTTTAAGAAATTTTTGTCTCTTTAACACATGACTGATTTTTACAATCTTATACAGACTTTAGTACACACTTGTACAGATCTTAGTTAATCAATCAGATATCTAACAAAAGTACTCAAGAATGAGTAATTCCATATCAAATTTACTTTACTTATTTATCAAAATATTAGACAAATGTATTGAAGATTGTAAACCATTTTTTTGTTGAAAAAAAGTCCTAGAACCAAGTCATATAAGAACTTTTGTAAACATTAATATTTTATTAGATTTTTGAACACCTAGAAAAACTTGTAAGCTGAAATTTAAAGACATTTATTTTTATCTGTTTATCCAATTTAAATTCAACAATTTAAATCATGTGAATTAAAGATCTTTGGATCCACTTTTTAAAATTTGTTTTTATGAGCGTTGTTTTTATGAGTGCTCTTTATATAAGTTAATTTGTGTATCATATATATGATATACGAACATACAACACATATGTATATATAAACATACAACACATAACAAAAGTGTGCACACATAATAATAGTAAAGGTCTTGTAGCTTTTCACAGGTGAAATATCCATTGCAATGTTTCAAAAACTCCACAGTTGGTCAAAGATAGAACTGATCAGAAAAACATTTAGGTCTGTAGGATCAAAATCATGAGCTCAAAAAAAAAAAATAAAGAATCTAAGTAAAAAAATAAGAGTCCTAGAAAAAATGACTGGTAATTAATTAGTAAATACCATACAGTTTAACTTTTTTTTCCCTTTAGGCCTCAGATCAGTCTCCTACTGAGTTTGCAGGCTTCTTTCATTTGCATTTCAACATAAGTCCTGGCTGAGGTCCTGAAGCAATAGGGAAAAGCTTCTATTGTGAGCAGACACCTCAGGCCTAAGGCATTTCAACCATAATATTCAGGTTTGGATGTTGAAAATTATGATACAAGTTTAAAACACAAATCACAAAATTTTATATCTTTACATCTTGTTTTGTCAACAGATACCATACTATGATTTACTATCCTTGTCCAAATTAATGCACTGCTACACACAGTGACATTTTCCCAGGCTACCCACTTCAAAATTGGTGAAAAATAGCCTGAATGATTGGGAAGTTACTTGCCAAGTTGGAAGTAGTGTTGTTTAGTTTTCCATCCTAAATATTTAAGTTCTCTGGCATGAATTATCTGAAATCATAAACTAAACAATTACCTAAACCCGATTTTTAACTGCAAGATTGAGCAATGCTTTAAAAACCCATTCAGATACCAGATTGTTACAATAAAACATCATCATTTAGACACACATTCAGCTAAGATCATTCCCAAAAAACAATTTATAATATCAACACATTATTGCAAATGTCTTAAAGGGCCAGAAACAAAGACACAAGACAGATAGAAAAGAGCTCCAGACTATGGCTGACAGACAGAAGCCTTTAAAATAGAGCAGATAAGATAAATATCTCCTACACCAGTGGAACCATAGATGTACCCACAATGGAACGAGATGTTTTCACAGAGGGACAACCTGAAATGTAAAATCAAGGGTCTCCATGCATTTAGTGTCCCCTTTTTCTTTTTCTCTTTTTTAAGAAAACAGAGGTGGCATAATCCTTACAGTGCAGGGAAGGAAGGAGGTAATTCTCTGAAGCAACAGTGCTTTGGCAGCTGCTGGTAGTCACTCAGTCCCTCCTTTTACTTACAGGATTAGCTCTTCTGGTTCCATTCCACCTCAAGCATGCTCTATCTCCTAACATTTCAGTAGTCAGCTCTCAAAAATTTCCAGGGCGGGGGCGGGGGGTACCTAAATTTGTAACTTAAAGTTTGGTTCCTGAATTTGAAGCCAATTCATGCCAATTTAATAATGAGGACAGGGTTTGAGAAAAAGAAAAAGGGAGTTTTACTGCTTTGCTAACAAAGGAGAAACACAGGGGTCTCTGCCCAAAGGTTGTGACTCTCTTTGTCTTAAGGGACAAGGGGTTTTAAAGGAGTTTCAATTGTTAACCTGGGAGATACTCAGTTCTTATGTCCCCAGCAGGCATTGCCCTGTGCAGTGTGTGTGCTCCAGGCAGCCAGCTAGTGGCTTCTCTCATTCTTCTTAACAAAGGGGGGTAAAGTTCATCACAGTTCTTTAAAACACAGTCCAAAGGGATGTCAGTCTTACTTGCTTTATTACCCATTTTCACGTCCAATATCCTTAAGTTTTTTCCACAGAAATCACACAACAAAACACACAAAAACAAACAAACAAAAAACATATAGAACACAGAAGAAAACACACAAAAAAACAGAAACTCGGTGCAGAAACAAAAAACAGAGGAGCAATGGAACATCTTGCTAATGCTCCGGGATAGGAGCTCCTACGTGCCCGTTGGCACCTCTCTACCCTTTCAGAGGAATTCCCTACAGAACAGAACAGAGGACAGAATGATTCTTGGTACTGTCCCAGACAGGAGTATATATGTGCCTCCCCAGGCCACCTCTCTGTCATCAGAAGAGATCTCCCTTAACCGGATATCAGATGTTATATAGGCACCACTTACCGATGGAGGCCTCCTCCACCATAGTTTTAATAGTTTTAGTGCGGTGGTTCACTGCAGTGCTCCCTGGATCAAAAGCTCACTCCAAGGCCTTGGAACTTGCCTCTCCTGGCTGGAGCCCTGGAGGGAAGGCCAGCTTCAGAATTTCCAGCAGTGTGGTCTTGTGATCTGTTGGGGCAGGTTCATCTCACTGCGGAACTACAAAATGTTAGACCAGGATGCAAGAAAAGACCACTGACTCCAATTAAAGTCAAATTAAGACAAGCTTATTATTTGCAATGGCCAGGCTGCATCTTCCTCTCAAAACAGTGGAAACATGACAGCAAACCCACCTTTCCTACACCCCAGCTTTATAGCCCAGAATGTTACACAAAAGGGGCGTTACAAAAAACAGAATTTTGATAAGCATCACACTAATTTTCGTTTACATTTTTTTTTGCTGTCCCCAGCATCAGAAATTATGAGGACCATTAGAGCTTCAGAGAGGGTCATTGTATGGTCAGGGAAGGCCAATATTTATGAGGTGTCACTAAAGTTTCAGAGAAGGCTGCGATCTGGTCAGAGAGCCAGGCATGGGTGAGTTCAAGGCACGGGAAGGCATTCCAAGCAGGTTCAGAATTTGCAGTAATTTACACTAAAGCCAAAATTATCTTTTCATGGTTTTTTGGAAAGATGGCTCATAATTTTAATAAAAGTTTATGTTGGATGTATCAACTGTGTCCCTTACTTTTGGAAACTCCTCTACAAACTCCAAGGTTGTGAACTCCTGAGCATTTTCCAATCCAGATATGTATTCACAGATTTTCTAACTCTTCTCCTCTAATTGTATCTTACTTGGAGCCAAGGTAATGTCACGACATTATTCTGGATGAGAGTGGGAAGATTTTTGTGCAGCACATATTTGCATATACATTGGATTCATTTTCCAATTTTCCATTCGAAACACTGAATCCCTGACACTAACCCATAACTTACTAGATTCTAACTACTAATACTAATATGATGGAGAAAGGAAACCCAAACAGAATTGAAATAGAAGCATTTCAGAGGAGGCATGGTGTATACTGGAATTGTCTTTTGCAAGATAAAGGGTAGGTGTTATAAATCTAGTGAATTTTTTATTGAAATATTTCTCCATGTGTTTTAAAGTGAACAAATATGTCAATTTCTGACTCCCTTTCTCTCTAGCCTATTCCGCACATGTATTTTCATATGCACATATAGAATCCTACCTGGTATCACACGTAAATTTGTGTGAGGTGCCTGACTTGGCAGATACAAATTGTGAGTAGAGATCACTCCTCCTAAACGCTGTTGGAACTGAAAATTCAACCTATGGGTGAGCTTCCTAGTAGAACATTATACATAAATCCATTTTCAGTAAAATAAATAATATTTTCCATCTGTGGATGGTATATATTTCATGATGAATTACGTTTTTCATATATATTGCTACTATTTAATGTCTGTGTGTGTTTTGTGTGTATGTGTGTGTATATATATATACACACTCTACAGATATTTCAAAATATGAATGACATATGTCTTATATACACTGTCAAAATTCATTCTTGTTCATGTATGTGGATTAATAATCAACTTCTCACAAGATTTATCTCAGAAGTATTCATCCACTTGAAATACATATTTGTTTTCTAGAACAGAAAACTCACTACAGTGAATGGTGGTTACAAATATTAATATTTCTACAGTAACTGACAGAGTTTAACATCAATGCAAGTGGATTCCAATGGGACATGATGAGTATTTTGGCGTTCATTTTCATTCAACACTGCTACATTAATATTTCTTCAGTTTTTGCACTTCATAATATATATATATATATATATATATATATATATATATATATATATATATATATATTTCATCCTGAAGTTCACAAATTTATATGCATTTGTTTCACTTTCAATCACTTCCTGCTTCAGAACACATGCATTCCTCCAGGTTTCTTGACTGGTCTTTTCATGAGACTTCTTTCAAAACACATTGTTTTCAATTTCCATAATCACTTTTGAAGCAAAACTCACACACATCATGATAAACCATAACCCTTATATTACCATTAGATGCATAACTGGTTGGAATGAATGATTGTATATCAATAAAAGATTCCCTGTATAATTTCAGATGTGAATTCAATCCATTATTTAAAGTTGGAACCAGTTACATTACTTATTCACAGTATGGTATATTCATGCATTATCTCTATTTTCATAAACACAGAGTACACCTATTTGCACCCCCAATAATAATTTATACGTCTTCAAATATTGCTCCCAGAAATGGTGGAAGAAATACACATGTCACCTAATCTACACATACATTTTTTCACAGTAATATTCTGGACACAAAATGCTAAGTTCACACTTATGATTGTACCATATCCTAAGTGGAAAGTGAGCATGGATTCCTAAAACATCCATGTCACCATTGCCTAATGTTCTCAAATGTAAATCCTATTGGTGACTACATATTTGTTTCTTCCAAAGATTATATATTCAACCTCAAGCCTGTTGAAAATGTCTAATCCTATCACTAACTTTATACTCTTTCTGATTTCCTAAAGTCTCTATTGATATCTGCTTTTCTACCCATTTTCCGCAGTTCATCATTGTGACTGACCCTTCGTGTGTGCTGACATTGACATTCACTCTCTACCCAAAAACCTATTGCTAAAGAACTTTTGTGCAAATTCTATAATCACTCTTTTTTCTAAACCTACAGGCTATCTTCCTAATCCTACCGACTATCCCTTTTTGACTGGATGTTCTCTTCAACATTCAATTATCCAAGGTAGAAGGTCCTATCCCATTTTATATGGATTTATCTGAGACATCTGTGCAGAATGTAATTCAAAGCTAAGTATACCAATCATGGGCCCAATGCACTTCTGGGCTTCAAATCTTACCTAGATTTATATTTTCATACTTATATTTCACCTATATATTCTTGTAAATATTGCAGATTCCCAATACTATTAGTCATCCTGCAGAATGTTTCCTAACCCAAATCGAACCTGTTATTAACCCTAACCATACACTGTTCCCTCAATCTAACTTTACAGAAGAGCAGGCCCAGAGTTTGTCTTTCCATACAGGAATGTAGGGGATCTTCCACATGCTGAGAAACTCAAAGATGCATGTAGAAAAGAACTCTGGAGAAGTTGTAGGCAGCTATGAAGGACCTGAGAGAGCAAAAGTCATCTTCAATGGCAAACAACCTTGTCAGGATAAAGTGTTTTGTCTGAATCAGCCTCTCTGTTCTTAATATAGAGAAGATGGACCAAACCAGGCCTGTTTGGAGAGCTTTTCCCTGGTGCCTATGGTTGATATACCATTCTAACTTGTGAAAGTGTCACAGGAAGTAGGGGCAGCCTCCATCTCATGGGACACTTTGAAATAACTGTTAGGACCAAGTGGTTGCCAAGGCAGTGACCTCATTCACTTTCTAAAGGAAGTGACCTACATCACTTCCTGGATGATGGAACTCTCTGAACTTGGGATCCAGGAAGCCAGGCACCCAGAGCCAGTTGCAGTACCAGTTCCAGTGGACTCACTTGTTTGGATTTACCAAGGACAGAGTCAGTCTTTCTTGGTACCTGCTGATGTGAGGATGGAAAAAGCCAGGAGAGGTCTGAAGAGGGGCCTTTACTGAGAAAGCAGGTAGTGGCTAACCTCTGGCTCCAGACAACTTCACAGTGTTGGCCAAGGAGACCAGACCTGAGATAGTATGGCCCACCAGTCATTGGACACTCTGGATAGTCACAGACATACTAGGGGGAAGGTGGTGCCTTTGTGGGTGTGGGTGTGAGTTTGTGGTTTTGTCTCATGTTCTGAGAATAGGTATGAAAGGTGGTTTGTTTAGTTTGGAGTGGACAGATTCTAGTATGTCTTTTGACAAGGTGAGTGTTTCTATATCTGTGTATCCCACTGTGTCCTTGGTTGTAGACATTAGAAAAGAGAATGCATCAATGGATGTGTCCTGTCTAGTAGAAAGCTTCCCAGCATTCATCCTCCCCTATTTATGAATGGACTGCCACTTGCCTTAGGGATGGGCAACACCTACTTCCTTCCTAAGTCCCTGTTTTCATCAGGAATTCTGGCCACTCTCCAATATAGGCTCATGGTTTTGTGTGCAAGATATGTACCACCTCCAAGCTCTGTGACATGGCCATGCACTGGATAGCTGAAGGGAATGGGGAGCATCTCACAAATCTCAGATATCAGTGTGACCAGGAAAATATCAGTGGACAAACCCTACTTTGGGCCTTTTGCTTACCTATTGTTCTGTTGCCCTGAATCTCAGGAAGGTCTCTGCCTCAAGCCACCACTTTGTGAAGCCTGAAGAAAACAGTTTTTAAATGGAATTGAATAGGCATCACCTGTGGCTCTTTGCTTAATTGCTTTGGAAAGGGACTTGTCTAAATCAGGTTCTTGGCCCTGTTTGAGGCCGTGGCCTAGATTCTCAGCACCTGGTGGATCCAAAGAATGATCCCATGTGTACATCCAAAACCAAAATAGCAAAAAGTTCAGTCATTGTGAATGAAGTCTCTTGCCTTCCTCTGTTAGGTTACTGATCTCCATTAAGTGAGAATAGGCATTCTTTCTTTCAAATGAGCTCTTCAAAGCCCTGCAGAGGCTAGCCCATAGGTGCTTGGGTTTTCTCATGACTCCAAATCACATTCAGAATCTATACCTGACAGTCATTAGGCCTCAAATTGGAGAAGCAGAGCAGTATTAAAGACAAGCCTATTTGACCACTCCTTGTTCACAGGAAGGGTGTCAAGCCCACCATGACTTTAGCCAAATGAGAGGCAAGGGAGCTTATTTTGGATACTGTCTTGGGCTGCACCCCTCATGGAAAACTCCAGCCATAGGTTATGATGAGTGTCTATGTGGAAGAATATGAGGGCCATGTGGGAGTGTTTTGGTTTTAATTGTGGTCATTTGCGTGGCAGTTGAATGAGATTGACTGTGTCCTTCTGGGCTTGAATTCTGGAGTGATTCCCCATAGAAAATGAGTTCTGGTAATGAACTCAGAGAAGTATTGTCATAAATTTTGTTGGGATTTTAGCAGGCCAAGCATGAGAGTCACCCTTGGAAACTGAGATCTAGGCCCAGGGTCGCTTTCCACAGAGCAATGGGAATCTCAGCCAGGATATCACATGATTTTATTCTGAAAAAATTGGCAGAAATATTTGAGAGTCAAAACACACATGGAACTTACATTGTAGAACTCAATGTGCCTAGCTTCATGTGACCTTTAGCCACTCTTTGGGAAGCCTTGCCTGTGAGAGTCCTCCAGAGCTTTCATTGAAATGAGCTTCCTCAACACTTAATGGTCCCTGAATGAATTGAACCCACAGTACCTCCAACTTCACCCTTGAAAAACGGGGAATATATATACCTTGATATGTTTTAAATTTCCATGACCAGGTGAACCTTGAGAACCTTTATATGTCCTGTTGCTGATCTTGAGTGTTCCAGACAATGTGTTGATTGACTGTGTTTCATTTAAATGGTGTAGAACAGAGATGCCAGTAAGTTGGAGCCTGCTGAGTAGTGGGCCTATTGCAGTGGTGTGCAAGTGTGTGATAAAACATTTGTGGTGGGGCCATGTGAATGTGCTATTGGCTTCAAAATGGCTTGGGACTGACATGGTGCAGCCAGCAGACCCTTATATGTAAAGGCATCTTGTTATTTGGAGAGATTTCAGGGAAATTTTCAGAATCAGGTTGCTATGGACAAGGGGGCAAGCTATTTGGGATAGAAGCCTGGTTGGTGCTTTCTCCTGCAGATCCTGACCCACCACAAATGACAGAACTCCTTCCAGCACTGTCTCCCTGTTGAACTTGTTGTATTTCATGAAGCGAATACCAAAGTCCCAGTGCAGCAGCAATAAAAACCATGAAAAGTGGAGGAATTCCAAATAGCTTCACAGTCCACATGGGAAGAAACTTAGCCTCCAGTGGCACCAGTTTACCTACAAAGAGAGAATTCAGCAATGCTGCCTCAAGTTCAATGTAAAATAAGAAACCATGTTCTCCAGGTCACATTGATGCAGACCCAGCTTTGATGGTCTAACTAGAAAGGAAGCTAAAGCTCCTGACAATAACATATATATCAAGTTCCCAACCTCGGAGGCAGTTTCACAAGAAGTCTACAGGCCAACAGAGCTCCATGTTTGTGGAGTGTTTACCGACACAGGTAATGTCAAGTCATTGTTCTAGATGAGAGTGGAAATATTTTTGTGTAGCACATATTTGCATACACATTGGATTCCTTACCTAATTTTCCATTCGAAATACTGAGACCCTGACACTAACACATACCCTAGTAGACTCCGACTACTAATCCTAATATGAGGGAGAAAAATAACCCAAACAGAATAGGAATATAAGCAGATCAGAGGAGGCATGGTGTATATTTGGACTTTCCTTTTGCATTTTATAGGGTAGGAGTTATATATCTAGTCAATTATTTGTTGGAATAGTTCTCCATATGTTTTAAAGTTAAGAAATATGTGAATTCCTGTCTCCGTTTCTCTGTAGCTTATTCAGCACATGTATATTTATAAGCACATTTAGAATCCTTCCTGGAATATAACATACATACTTGTGAGGTGGCTGACTTTGCAGATACAAATTGTGAGAAGAGATCACTGCTCCTAAACGCTGTTGGAACTGAAAATTCAACCTATGGGTTAGCTTCCTAGTTGAATAACACTATACATAAATCCATGATCAGTAAAAAGAATATTTTTGGATCTGTGGATAATATATATTTTGTAGTGAATTTCAATTGGCATATATATTGCTCTTTTTAATATCTCTGTGTGTGTTTTTGTGTGTGTGTGTGTGTGTGTGTGTGTGTGTGTGTGTGTGTATATACAAGAATAT
Source organism: Callospermophilus lateralis (assembly GCF_048772815.1). NCBI lineage: Eukaryota > Metazoa > Chordata > Mammalia > Rodentia > Sciuridae > Callospermophilus > Callospermophilus lateralis. Next base: position 837,281 of record NW_027510156.1, read on the forward strand.
ATATATATATATATATATATATATATATACATATATAAATATATATATATATATATATTCTCCAGACTTGTCAAAACTTGAAATATATGTGTCTTATTATACACTCCCTCAATTCATTCATATTCATGTATGTGGATTTATAATCAAATTTTCACAAGATTATTCTCAGAAATATTCATCCACCTGAAATACATATTTGTTTCCTAGTACTGACAACTAACTTCAGTGAATAGTGCTTACAAATCCTAATATTTCTACAGTAACTGACCCAGTTTAACATCAATGGAAGTAGCTTCCCATGGGACATGTTGTGAATTTAGACGTTCATTTTCATTCAACACTGGAACATTACTATTTCTTCAGTTTATGCACATCAGGGGATATATATTTCATCCACAAGTTAACAGATTTATAGGCATTTGTTTCATTTTCAATCACATTCTGCTTCAGAAAACATGTATGCCTACATGTTTCTTGACTGGTCTTTTCATGAGACTTCTCTCCAAACACATTATTTTCGATTTTCATAATCACTTTTGAATCAAAACTCACACACCCTTCATGATATACCATAACCCTAAGATGTATAACTGGTTGGAATGAATGAGTGTATATCAATATAAGATTTCTTATGTATTTTCAGATAACAATTCAATCCATTGTTTAAAGTGGAAACAGTTATATTATTTATTGACAGTATGGTCTATTCATGCATTATGTCTATATTCATAGACAGATGGTAAAATTCTTTGTCCCCCCAATACTAATTTATACGTCTTCAAAATATTGATCCTATATGGTGGAGAACAAACTCATGTCACCTGATCTACATATACATTTTATCACAGTACTATACTGGACACAAAATGCAAAGGTACCACATCTGATTGTACCAAAGCCGAAATGGAAAATGAACATGGATTACTAAAAACATCCATGTCCATGTTGCCTAATGCTCTCAAAGGTCAATCCTGTTGGTGACTACATGTTTGTTTCTTCCTAAGATTATATATTCAACCTCAAGCCTGTTGAAAATGTATCATCCTATCACTCACTTTATACTTTGCCTGATTTTCTAGTGTCTCTATTGGTATCTGGTATCCTATATATTTTCCCCAGTTCATCATTGTGACTGACACTTCACATGTGCTGACATTTACATTCACTCTCTAACAGAAACCCCATTGCTAAAGAACTTTTGTTCCAAATCCTGTACTCACTCTTCTTCCTAAACAATCCGACTATCTTCCTAATCCTACCGACTATCCCTTTTTGACGGGATGTTCTCTTATACATTCAATCATGCAAGGTGCAAGGTCTTATGCCATTGTATATTGATTTATCTCAGACATCTGTCCAGAACGTAATTCAACGCTAAGTATCCCAATCAAGGGCCCAATGCCCTCCTGGGCTTCAAATCTTACCTAGATTTCTCTTTTCATACTTATATTGAAAGTTTTATAAAATACGTACTTGTCACTTACTTGTTATAAAAACACTGTTGAAATATTGAGAACTGTTTGCTAATCTTGTTCCCAGACTGTGCTGTCCCCAACTGCCAAACTGCAGAATATACTCCCTCACCAAATTGATCGCAAACCACCCACTCAAGCATTAGGCAAACTGAACATGGATGTTTTCAGTAATCCATGTTCACTTTCCATTTAGGCTTTGGTTCATTCATGAGTGTGACCTTTGCATTTTGTGTCCAGAATATTACTGTGATAAATTGTATATGTAGATCAGGTGACATGAGTAATTCTTCCACCATTTCTGGTAGCAAAATTTGAAGACATATAAATTACTATTTTGGGTAAAAAGAGGTGTAGCCTGTGTCTATGAATATAGAGATAATGCATGAATATACCATACTTTGAATAAATAATAAAACTGGTTCCAACTTTAAATAATGGATTGAATTGATATGTGAAAATATACAGGAATTCTTATATTGATATACATACATTCATTCCAACCAGTTATACATCTAATGGTAATATTAGGGCTATGGTTTATCATGAATGGTGTGGGAGTTTGCTTCAAAAGTGATTATGGAAATCGAAAATAATGTGTTTGGAAAGAAGTCTCATAAAAAACCAGTCAAGAAGCCTCGAATAATACATGTGTTCAGAAACAGGAAGTGATTGAAAGGGAAACAAATGCCTATAAACTTGTGAACTTGCAGATGAAATATATATCCAATGGTGTGAATAAACTGAGGAAATAATAATGTACCAGTGTTGAATAAAAATGAACTTCAAAATACACATCATGTCCCATAGGAATCTACTTGCATTGATGTTAAACTTGGTTAGTTACTGTAGAAATATTAGGATTTGTATGCACCATTGACTGAAGTTAGTTTTCAGTACTAGGAAACAAATATTTATTTCAGGTGGATGAATATTTCTGAGAATAATCTTGTTGAAAGTTAATTATAAATCCACATTCATGAACAAGAATGAATTAATGGAGTATATATAAGAAACATATATTTCATATTGTGAAAAATCTGTAGAGTGCATATATATATATATATATATATATATATATATATATATATATATATACAAAAAAACACTCAAACAGAAATTAAAAATAGCTATATACATGCCAATCGAAATTCATCATGAAATAAATATGATCCACAGATGCAAAATATGTATTTTACTGAACATGGAATTATGTATAATGTTGTTCAACTAGGAAGCTCACCCATAGGTTTAATTTTCAGTTCCAACAGCATTTATGAGGAGTGATCTCTTCTCACAATTTGTTTCTGCCAATTCAGCCACCTCCCAAGAGGTAGGATTCTATTTGTGCATATAAAAATACATGTGCTGAGTAGGCTACAGTGAAAGGGAGACAGAAATTCACGTATTTGTTAACTTTAAAAAATCATGGAAAACTATTTCAACAAATAATTGACTACATTGATAACTCCTACCTAGTATCATGCAAAAAGTAAGTCCAACTATACACAATGCCTCTTCTGACATGCTTGTATTTCTATTCTTTTTGGGTTATTTTTCTCCATCATATTAGGATTAGTAGTCAGAGCCTAGTAGGGTATGGGTTAGGGTCAGAGATTCAGTACTTCGAATGGAAAATTAATCCAATGTGTATGCAAATATGTACTACGCAAAAAACTTCCCACTCTCATCCAGAACAATGGCTTGACATTACCTTCAAACTAATTAAGACACAATTACAGGAGAAGAGTTAGAAAATCTGTGAATACATATCTAGAATGGAAAATGCTGAGGAGTTCACAATCTTGGAGGTGGAAGAGGAGTTCTAAAAGTAAGGGACAGGGTAAACACGCCACAAATATGGAGCTCTGCTGGCCTAAAGACTTCTTAAGAAACTGCCTCTGAGGTTGGGCACTTGAAATATATGTTGTTGTCAGGAGCTTTAGCTTCCTTTGAAGTGAGACCATCAAAGCTGGGTCTGCATCTATGTGACCTGGAGGATATGGTTTCTTATTTTCCAATGAACATGAGGCAGCAGAACTGAGTTCTCTCTTAGTAGGGAAACTGTGGCCACTGGGTCTAACTGTCTCCCCGTGTGGACTGTGAAACCATTTGGTCATCCCCCACTTTTCGTGTTGTTTCTTGCTGGTGCTCTGGGAATTTGGTGTTTGCTTCACAAAATAAAAGGCGTTAAAAGGGACACTGTTCTGGAGGGAGTTCTGTCAGGTGTGGTGGGTCAGGGTCTGCAGGAGAATGCACCAACCAGGCTTCTATCCCACATACCTTGCCCACTTGACCATAGCAACCTGATTCTGAACATTATGAATTATGAATATTACATATATATATATATATATATATATATATATAATATAATATAAATTGATTATGGAAATAAAAAATAATGTGTTTGGAAAGAAGTCTCATGAAAAGACCAGTCAAGAAACATGAAGGAATACATGTGTTTTGAAGCAGGAAGTGATTGAAAGTGAAACAAATGCGTATAAATTTCTGAACATGTGGATGAAGTATATATCCTATGATTTGCAAAAACTGAAGAAGTAGTAATGTACCAGTGTTGATTAAAAATGAATGTCAAAATACACACGTGTCCCATAGGAATCTACTGCATTGATGTTAAACTGGGTCAGTTACTGTAGAAATATTAGGATTTCTATACACAATTCAATGAAGTTAGTTGTCAGTTCTAGGAAACAAATATGTATTTAAGGTGGATGAATATTTTTGAGAATAATCTTGTGAAAAGTTGATTATAAATCCAAATACATGTATATGAATGAATTTAGGGAGTGTGTAATAAGACACATATATTTAGCCTTTTGAGAATACACACACACATACACACACACACACACACACACACACAGGAAACACACCCACAGACATTAAAAAGTAGCAATATACATAGCAAAGTAAATTTATCATGAAACATATATCATCCAAATATACAAAAATATTCATTTTACTGAACATGGATTTATTTATAATGTTGTTATATTAGGAAGCTCACACATATGTTGAATTTTCATTTCCAACATAGTTTAGGTGGTGTGACTTCTTCCCACAAATTGTATCTGAAATTTCTGCCACCTCACAAAAATGTAAGTCTGATACCAGGTAGGATTCTATATGAGCATATAAAAATACATGTGCTGAATACGCTACAGAGAAAGTGAGCAGGAATTCACATATTTGTTTACTTGAAGAACACATGGTGAACTATTTCAACTAAAAATTGACTAGATTTATAACTCTTACCATATATAATGCAAAAGGCAATTCCAACTATACACCATGCCTCCTGTGAAATGCTTGTATATCTATTCTGTTTGGGTTATTTTTTTCCATCATTTTAGGATTAGTAGTCAGAGTCTAGTAGGTTATGGTTAGTGTCAGGGAGAAAACGGTTTCTTATTTTCCAATGAACATGAGGCAGCAGTGCGGAATTCTCTCTTTGTAGGTAAACCGTGGCCACTGAGGTCTAAGTGTCTCCCTGTGTGGACTGTGAAGTCATTTGGTAATTCTCCATTTTTCATGGTGTTACTTGCTCGTGCACGGGGAATTTGGTATTTGTTTCATGAAATATAAGGAGTTCAACTGGGAAAGAGGGCTGGAGGGAGTTCTGTCACATGTGGTGGGTCATGATCTGCAGGAGAATGCACCAACCATGCTTCTATCCCACATAGCTTTCCCAGTTTACTGTAGCACCAGATTCTGAACATTGCCCTGAATCCTCTCCATATAACAAGATGCCTTTGCATATAAGGGACTCCTGGTTGCACCATGTAAGTCACAAGCCATTTAGAAGCCAATGGCAGATCCACATGGCCACACCACAGAAGTTTTATCACACAACTGCACACCATGGCTCTAGGCCCACTACTAAGTAGGCTCCAATTTACTGGCATCTCTGTTCTTCAACATTTTCATGAAACCCAGTCAATCAAGGCACTGTCTGGTATACTCATGAACAGTAACGGGACATCCAAAGTTCTCCAGTGCCATCTGGTCATGGGAATTTCAAAAATTTCATGGTATTTATCTAGCCATTTTTCACGGATGAACTTGGAGGCCCTGTGGGTTTCAATTCATTCAGGAACCATTAAATGGTGAGGAAGATCATTTCAATGAAAGCTCTGCAGAACTCTTACAAGCAAGGCTTCCCAAACAGTGGCCAAAAGTTCACATGAAGCCAGGCCCATTGAGGTCTAAATGTGAGATCCATGTTTGTTTTGACTCTCAACTATAGCTGCCAATTATTTCAGAATAAAATCATGTGATATCCTGGCTGAGATACCCAGTGCTCTATGGAAAGCCACCCTGGGCCTAGATCTCAGTTTCCAAGGGTGACTCTCATGCGTGGCCTCCTAAAATAGCAAGAAAATTCATGGCAATACTTCTCTGAGGTCAGTTCCAGAACTCAGTCTCTAAGAGGAATCACACCAGAGAACAATCCCAGGTGGACCCAGTAATCTATTCGAACCACCACACAAATGATCACAATTACAACCAAAATACTCCCACATGGCCCTCATTTTCTTCCATATAGAAACTCCTCATAACCTCTGGCTGGAGTTTTCCATGAGGGGCACAGCCCTAGACAGTGTCCAAAATGAGCTCCCTTGCCCCTCATTTGCCTAATGTCAGGGTGGAATGGACACCGTTCCTGTGTACCAGGAGTGATCAAATAGGCCTGCCGTTAATAATACTCCACTTCTCCAATTAGAGGCCTTCTGATTGTGGTGTTTAGATTTTTTATGTGAATTGGAGTGATGAGAAAAGTCAAGCACCTATGGGCTAGCCTCTGCAGGGCTTTGAACAACTCATTTCACCCAATAGATCCCTATTCTCACTTGATGGAGGTCAGGAACCTTACTGAAGAAGGCTAGAGACTTCATTCACAATGAGAGCAATTTTGGCCATTTTGGTTTTGGATGCACACATGGGATCTTTCTTTAGATCCATCAGGTGATGCGAATCTAAGCCACAGCCTAACATAGGGCCAAGAGGCTGATTCAGACACATCCTTTTCCAAAGCAATTAAGCAAGGAGCCACAGAAGATGCCCATTCATTTCAATTTGAAAACTGTTTTCTTCCGGCTTCACAAAGGGGTGGCCTGAAGCAAAGACCTTCCTGACATTCAGGGAAACAGAACTATTTGTAAGCAAATGGCCCAAAGCAGGGTTTCTCCACTGAGACTTTCTTGGTCACACTGATATCTGAGTTTTCTGACATGCTGGCCATTCCCTTCAGCTATCCAGAACATGGCCATGTCACAGAGCTTAGAGGTGGTACAAAACCATGAGACTATTCTGGAGAGTGGCCAGCATTCAGGAAGAAAACAGGAACTTAGGAAGATATTAGGTGTTGCCCATCCCTAAGGCAAGCCACAGTCCATTCATAAACTGGGCAGGATGAATGCTGGGAAGCTTTCTACTAGACAGGATACATTCATTGATGCATTCTCTTTTCTACTGTCTACATCAATGGATACAATGGGATACACAGACATAGAAAAACTCGCCTTGTCAAACGACTTACTAGATCAGTCCACTCCAAAACAAACAAACCGCCTTTCCTACCTATTCTCAGAACATAAGACAAAACCACAACCTCACACCCACACCCACAAAGGCATCTCCTTCCCCCAAGTAAGTTTGTGACTTTCCAGAATGTCCTCTGACTGGTGAGCCATACAATGTTACCCCAAATGGCCTGTCCTGTCTCAGATCTAATCTCGTTGGCCAACTCTGTGAAGTTGTCAGGAGCCAGCGGTGAGCCACTTCCTGCTTTCTCAGGAAAGGCCCCTCTTCAGAGCTCTCCTGACTTTTAGCCATCCTCATATCAGTAGGTACCAAGAAAGACTGACTCTGTCATTTGTAAATCCAAATAAGTGAGCCCACCTGGGCTGAGACTGTGACTGGCTCTCTTTGCCTGGCTTCCAGGATCCCAAGTTCAGAGAGTTCCATCACCAAGGAAGTTAGGTAGGTCACTTCCATCAGGAACTGTATTCGGTCACTGCCTTGGCAACCACTTTGCCCTAACAGTTGCTTCCAAGGTTCCCATGAGATGGAGGCTGCCCCAACTTACTGTGACACTTTCACAAGTTAGAATGTTATATCAACCATAGGCACCCAGGAACTGCTCTCCACACAGGCATGGTTTAGTCGATCTTCTCTACATTAAGAAGATAGATGTTGATTCAGACACATCCCTTCATCCTGACCAGGTCGTTTGCCTTGGAAGATGACTTTTTCTCTCTCAGGTCCTCCATAGCGGCCTACATCTTCTACAGAAATAATTTCTGCATTGACCTTTGAGGTTCTCAGTAAGTGAAATATTCCCTCCATTCCTGTATTATAAGACCAACTCTGTACCTGCTCTTCTGTAAAGTTAGATTGAGGAAACAGTGTATGGTTAGGGTTAATAACATGTACAATTTGGGTTAGGAATCATTCTGCAGGATGAATTATGGTATTCTGAACCTGTAATGTTTATAAGAATATATAAGTGAAATATAAGCAGGTAAACAGAAATCTAAGTAAGCTTTGCAGACCAGAAGTGCATTGGGCCCTTGATTGGGATACTTAGATTTGAATTATGTTCTGCAAAAATGTCTCCGATAAATCCATATACAATGGCATAGGTCCTTGTACCTTGGATGACTGAATGTAGAAGAGAACATCCAGTCAAAAAGGGATATTTGGTAGGATTAGAAAGATAGTTAATAGGTTTAGAAAGAAGAGTGAGTATAGGATTTGGACCAAAAGTTCTTTAGCAATAGGGTTTCAGGTAGAAAGTGAATGTAAATGTCAGCATATGTGAAGTATCTGTCACAATGATGAACTGGGGAAAATATGTAGGAAAGCAGATATCAATAGAGACATTAGGAAACCAGGCCAATTATAAAGTGAGTGATGGGATTAGACATTTTCAACAGCCTTGAGGTTGAATATATAATCTTAGGAAGAAACAAATATGTAGTGACCAATAGGATTGACATTTGAGAGTATTAGATGTGTTTCATAATCCATGCTCACTTTCCATTTAGGCTTTAGTACAAACATAAGTGTGATCTTTGTATTTTTGTCCAGAATATTACAGTGATAAAATGTATATGTAGATCAGGTGACATGATTATTTCTTCCACCATTTCTGGGTGCAATATTTTGAAGACATATAAATTAGTATTGGGGATACAAATAGGTGTACCATTGTCTATGAATATAGAGATAATGCATGAGAAGACCATACTGTGAATAAATAATATAACTACTTCCAACTTTAAATAATGGATTGAATTGATATCTGAAAATATACAGGAAATCTTATATTCATATACAATCATTCATTCCAACCAGTTATATATCTAATGGTAATATTAGGGTTATGGTTTATCATGAAGAGTGTGTGAGTTTTGCTTCAAAATGATTATAGAAATCAAAAATAATGTCTTTGGAAAGAAGTCTCATGAAAAGTCCAGCCAAGAAACCTGGAGAAATACATGTGTTCTGAAGCAGGAAGTGATGGATAGAGAGACAAATGCCTATAAATTTGTGAACTTGTGGATAAATATATATCTTATGATGTGCATAAACTGAAGAAATAGGAATGTACCAGTGTTGAATAAAAATGAACATCAAAATAAATATTCCATATAATAGGAATCTACTTTCATTGATGTTAAACTGGGTCAGTTACTGTAGAAATATTAGAATTTGTAGGCACTGTTCACCGAAGTTAGTATTCAGCACTAAGAAAAAAATATTTATTTCAGGTGGATGGATATTTCTGAGAATAATCTTGTAAAAAGTCCATTATAAATCCAAACACATGAACATGAATGAATTTAGGGAGTGTATAATAAGACACATATATTTCATATTTAGAAATAACTGGTGATTATATATATATATATATATATATATATACAAAAAAATACACACAGACATTAAAAAGTAGCAATATATATGCCCATTGAAATTCATCATTTAATATATATCATCCACAGACCCAAAACTATTTATTTTACTAAACATGGATTTATGTATAATTTTGTTCAACTAGGAACCTCACCTATAGATTGAATTTCCAGTTTCAACCGTGTTTAGGAGGAGTGATCTCTTCTCACAATTTGTATCTGCCAAGTCAGCTACCTCACAAGAATGTACGTGTGATAAAAGGTAGGATTCTGTATGTGCATACAGAAAAACATGTGCTCAATAGGCTACAGAGAAAGGGAGACAGGAATTCACATATTTGTTAACTTTAAAAACAAATGGAGAACTATTTCAATTAAAAATTGACTTGATTTATAACACCAACCCTTTATCATGCAAAATGCAAGTCCAACTATACACCATGCCTCCTCTGAACTGCTTGTATTTCTATTGTGTTTGGGTTATGTTTCTCCATCATATTAGAATTAGTAGTCAGAGTCTAGTAGGGCATGGGATAGTGTCAGGGTTTCAGTGTTTCGAATGGAAAATTAGATGAGGAATCCAATGTGTATGCAAATATGTGCTATACAAAAATCTTCCCAAACTCATCCAGAACGATGACTTGACATTACCTTCCCCCCAAGTAAGACACAATTATAGGAGAAGAGTTAGAAAGTCTGTGAATACATATCTGTAATTGAAAATCCTCAGGAGTTTACAACCTTGGAGGTGGTAGAGGAGTTTCCAAAAGTAAGGGAGAGGATTGATAGACCCAACCTGATCTTTTATTAAAATTGGGAGCCATCTTGCCACAAGGCCATGAAAAGCTAATTTTGGTTTTACTATAAATTACTGCAGTTTCTGAACCTGTTTGGAATGTCTGCCCGTGCCTTGAACTGACCCATTCCTATCTCTCTGACCAGATAGCAGCCCTCTCTGAAACTTTAGTGACACATCATAATTTTTGGCCTTCCCTGGCCAGACAACGACCCTCTCTGAGGTCTAATGGTCATCATAATTTCTGATGTCGGGGCCAGCAAAAATACAAAGTAAACTACATTTAGTGTGATGCTTGTCAAAATTCTGTTATCTGTAATCCCCCTTTTGTGTAACTTTCAGGGCTATATAGCTGGGCTGCAGGAAAAGTGGGGTTGCTGTCTTGTTCCTGCCGTTTTGTGAGGGAGAGGCTGGCCGGCTGGTTGAAATAATAAACTTGCCTTAATTTGATTTTAATTGGAGTCAGTGGTCTTTTCTTCCGTCCTGGTCTAATATTTTGCAGTTCCCCAGCAAGATGACCCTGCCCCAACGGATCACAAGACCAGACTGCTGGAAATTCTGAAGCTGGCCTTCCCTCCAGGGCTCCCGGCTACAGAGCCACTCTAAGGGATGCGCAACTTGAGATGTTTCAACACCTTGGAGTGAGACTTTGGTGCAGGGAGCACTGCAATAAACCACTGGACTATAACTCTTAGCAAGCACCTGGTGGAGGAGGCCTCCATAGGTAAGTGGCGCCTTTATAACATCTGATGTCTGGTTAAGGGAGATCTCTTCTGATGACAGAGAGGAGGCCTGGGGAGGCACACATATACTCCTGTCTGGGACAGTAACGAGAATCATTCTGTCCTCTGTTCTGTTATGTAGGGAATTCCTCTGGATGGGTAGAGAGGTGCGGATATGCACGCACGCGGTCCTACCCTGAAGCTTTTGCAAGACGTTGCATTGCTCCTCTGATTTTCTGTTTTGGTCCCGGGTTTCTGTATTTTTTCTGTTTTGTTCTGTGTTCTATATGTTTTTTGTTTGTTTGTTTATGTGCATTTTGCTGTGTGATTTCTGTGGTAAAAACTTAAGGATATTGGACATGAAAATGGGTAATAAAGCAAGTAAGCCTGACACCTTTTTGGACTGTGTTTAAAGAAACTGTGATGAACATTACCCCCCTTTGTTAAGCAGGATAAGAGAAGCCCCTAGCTGGCTGCCTGGAGCACACCCACTGCACAGGGCAATGTCTGCTGGGGAACTAAAAACTGAGTATCTCCCAGGTTAACAAGTGAAACTCCTTTAAAACCACTTGTACCTCCAGATCAAGAGAGTCACAACCTTTGGGCAGAGTCCCCTGTGTTTCTCCTTTGTTAGCAAAGCAATAAACTTTCTTTTTCTTTTTCTCAAAAACCCTGTCCTCTTTATTAAATTGGCATTAATTGGCTTCAAGGTCAGAAACTGAAGTTTAAGTTACAAATTTTGATAAACCACGCCCCCACGGCCCGGAACTTTTTGAGAGCTGACTACTGATATGTTAGGAGACAAAGCATGCTTGGGGTGGAACCGAAGCAGAGGAGCTAATCCTGTAAGTAAAAGGAGGGACTGAGGGACTCCCAGCAGCTGCCAAAGCCCTGTTGCTTCAGGGAATTCCCTCCTTCCTTCCCTGCACTGTAAAGATTATGCAATGTCTGTCTTCTTAAAAAAGAGAAAAAGAAAATGGGGATACTAAATTCAGTAAAGTCACCATGGAGACACTTGATTTTACATTTCAGGTTGCCCCTCTGAAAAAACATCTGGTATCCTTGTGGGGATATCTATGGTGCCACTGGTGTAGAATATTTTTCTCTTATCTGCTCTATTTTAAAGGCTTCTGTCTGTCAGCCATAGTCTGGAGCTCCTTTCTGTCTGTCTTGTGTCTTTGTTTCTGGCCCTTTAAGACATGTGCAATAATGTGTTGATATTATAAATGGTTTCTTGGGAATAGTCTTAGCTGAATGTGTGTCTAAATGATGATGTTTTATTGTAACAATCTGGTATCTGAATGGGTTTTTGAAGCATTTCACAATCTTGCAGTTAAAAGTCAGGTGTAGGTAATTGTTTAGTTAATGATTTCAGATAATTCATGCCAGAGAAATTAAATACTTAAAATGGAAAATTAAAGAACTCTACTTCCAAGTTGGCAAGTATCTTCCCAATCATTCAGTCTTTTATTTCACCAATTTTGAATTGGGTAGCCTGGGAAAATATCACTGTGTGTACCAGTGCATTAATTTAGACAAGGATAGTAAATAATTTTACGGTATCTGTTAACGAAACAAGATGTAAAGATATAAAATTTTGTGAATTGTATCTTTAACTTGTATCATAATTTTCAACATCCTAACCTGAAAATTATGGTTAAAATGCCTTAGGCCTGATGTGTCTGCTCTGAATAGCAGTTTTTTACTTCTCCTTCCAGACCTCAGCCAGGAGTTATTTTGAAATGCAAATAAAAGAAGCCTGCAAGCTCTGTAGGAGACTGATATGAGGCGTAAGGGGGAGAAAAAAGGCAAATTGTATGGTTTTTACTAATTACTGGCCAGTCAGTTTTTTAGGACTCTTATTTTTTTTTCCTTAGATACTTTATTTTCTTTTTTTAGCTCATGATTTTGATCCTACAGACCTAAGTTAATGATTTTCTTATCAGTTCTATCTTTGACCAACTGTGGAGTTTTTGAAACATTGCAATGCAGATTTCATCTGCTAAAAGCTATAAGACCTTTACTATGTTTATGTGTGCACACTTCTGTTATGTGTTGTATGTCTACATATACATATATCCGTATATCAATTATATGATACAAAAATTAACATATACAAAGAACGCTCATAAAAAAAGCTCATGAAAACAAATTTTAAAAGGTGGATCCAATGATCTTTAATTCACGTGATTTAAATGGTTCAATTTAAATTGGATAAACAGATAAAAATAAAAGTCTTTAAATTTAAGCTTACAAGTTTTTCTAGGTGTTCAAATATCTAATAAAATATTAATGTCTACAAAATATCTAATATGACTTGGTTCTAGGACTTTTCCTTCAACAAAAAAAATGGTTTAAAATGTTCAATACATTTCTCTAACATTTTGATAAATAAGTAAAGTAAATTTGATATGGGATTACTCATTCATGAGTACTTTTGTTAGATATCTGATTCATTTACTAAGGTCTGTAAAAGTTTTTACTAAAGTCTGTATAAGATTGTAAAAATCAGACATGTGTTAATGAGACAAAAATTTGTTAAAACATAAGTTTACCCATAACATTGTGTTTATTAAGTTTTATTTTTTCTAGACCTAGCAACCATAAAAATTAAACAACTGCTTAAATAAAAACTGTTATTTTAGAGAACTGTACTGCCATTACTTTAAAAGCTAAACTTGGTTAATGTAGAAACATCAATGTAATTATGATGCTATTAATGTGCTCATATCTTCCATATACAAGTCTGTAAGGTAGAATCTTAAAAGAGCATTATATCATGCTGGCATTCTGAAGTTGTATGGTAAAAATATATATTGAGAATTTATTTATCTGTTATCAAAAAGATATGTAAAGTTTTATGTTACTTTTTACATTGGGAACAATTTAAATGTATTTTTAAGGTAATGAGAGCCTAATCTATGTAAAGGTTAAAAACTTTCAGCCTTTCTTTAATTCATATATTAAATGTTATATCATATGGTGTTAGCTAATGTTCATGTGACCTCAAACAATTTATGTAAACATTGTAAAATGATATTAAAAAAAAAGATCAGCTTTAGAACTAAAACCCTTAAGATTTATAAATAGACCTTCCTTACCTGAGATAAGGCTCTGTGTCCCATCTTACTACATGTGAGAATGACTACGAAAACAATAGGTCAGACTATGTTTCATTTAAAGTTATGTTCAAAAGTTGTTTTTTTTCTGTAAAAATTACTAGGATCTCAAACAGGGGATATAATTTATAACTAAGCAAAAATTTCAGGGTAGCTATTATGCAAACTAAGTATATTTACTCTTGTTAAAAATTTTTATTTTGTAATTTTCTTGTAAGTGATCTAAAGATTCCCTGTTAGTGTTTTAGAGATGTGTTGCTTTAAGAACATAACATGGGTTAATTTAAGATAATAAGTCATCACCTACAAAACAGACAAAATAATACAGACCTCAATTAATAAAAAGATAAATAATTATAAAGTTATAGACATTAAAGCCCAGTAATCTTAATATTAGGTAGTTAAAATTTATTTGCTGGATATTTAAAATTAGGATTTAAAATTAAATTTAAATGAAAAGAGCCAAGAAAACTAATATTTGTCTCTTGCTCTCTGAGTAAGTCTGAATTCAGGGAACAGGGGACTTCTCTAAAGAGCTTTTCAAATCTGTGCCACATAACCTCCCCATCAGGAAGATTAATGAGACCACCCGAGAACAGAAAGCCAATCAGTGCATTTGCTAAGAAAAAGAGAGCCATCAGAGAAGGGAGACATCCCTGATGCTTCCGAGGGAAGCCACATGGTCAAGCAAGACCTGGACTCACCTAGCGCAAATGGCACTAGCAGAACTGAGAAGCTGCTCTCAAGTTTCCCCAGGAATGACAACCATAAAAGCTCACCTGACTGTTAACAATAGATAGAAACAAAAGTCAGTTTGACTGCTTCATCTTAAACACTTAGCAAAGACAGTTGAAAGCAAAATACAGCCATTCCTGGGCATTTTGAATAATAATAATAATAATAATAATAATAATAATAATATTTTAATGTATACACTTTATATTAGCCTCCCAAAATAAGTAAGACTGGAGGCTACAAAGAAGGATTCTCAGACAGGAATTCCTGATAACTATAAAAAGAGTGTATCAGGAGGAGCTGCCAGAGGCAGAAGTTTTTATTTCAAGCCCTCAGATATTTCTAACCTACACAGGTAGGCTTGGTGTTGGCTAGTACGTTTATCCAGCACTGAGTAACAGAATTAAAGGTTTCTCTATTAGACACAGAGGTCATACTAGTAAAATGATTTTGCAAGATCAGATGACATTAAATTATTAAACTGTATCTTATGAGAAGGGACAACTGTAACACTAAAAGTTAAATATTAAGTTGACACTCCTGATAACTGGGGATATTAAAGACGGGTGAGGGAACTTCTATACAGTGACATGTTCCAGCTGCTGCAACATTTATTCAGCACTCATGGTTTTTGTTTCTCACATAGAAGAACCCATCCCCAGATTACTTTACAACCTGTTCTTCCCCAACCAGACTTCAAACCGAAATGACTTCTAAAAGGCAACTCATGTCCATCATGCTGTTCCCTCTCACGTCACCCTCTCTCAGCTCAGAAGAAGCCAAAATGAGTGACGCCTCTCTTCTTACAACAGTGGAGCCAAAAATAAATAGACTATCAATATAAGTAATTAATTAAGTCAGGTAAAATCAGGGAGACTGGTTTTGGGTGATTTCAAAAAATAGGGAGACTGTTACCTGAGGGATTAAAATTCCCTCAGTGCTCTTCCCCTACCCTATGAAAGATTTGAAAGAGACACATTAGAAAATGGGGGAATGATAGACCCAACCTGATCTTTAATTAAAGTTTGGAGCCATCTTGCCACAAAGCCATGAAAAGATAATTTTGCTTAACTATAAATTACAGAAAATTATGAACCTGATTGGAATGCCTGCCCATGCCTTGAACTCACCCATTTCTGGCTCTCTGACCAGATAAAAGCCCTCTCTGAAACTTTTTTGACACCTCATAAATATTTACCTTCCCTGGTCAGACGACACTCTCTGCGGCTCAAATGGTCCTCATAAATTCTGATGTTGGGGCCAGCAAAAAAAAAAATATGTAAACTACCATTAGTGTGATGCTTGTCAGAGTTCTGTTATTTGTAACCCCCCTTTTGTGTAACTTTCTGGGCTATAAAGCTGGGCTGTAAGAAAGGTGGGGTTGCTCTCTTGTTCCCGCCGTTTTGGGAGAGAGAGGCACTGGGGTGGTGGAAATAATAAGCTTGTTTTAATTTGATTTTAATAGGAGTCAGAGGTGATTTCTTGCGTTCTGGTCTAAAAGGTAAACACTCCACAAACATGGAGCTCTGCTAGCCTAAAGATTTCTTGAGAAACTGCCTGTGAGGATGGGCACATGACATATATGTTGTTGTCAGGAGCTTTAGCTTCCATTCTAATGAGATCATCAAAGCTGGGTCTGCATCTATGCGACCTGGAGGACATTGTTTTTTATTTTCCAAAGAACATGAGGCAGCAGTGCTGACTTCTATCTTTGTAGGTAAACTGTGGCCACTGAAAGCTAATTGTCTCCGCATGTGGACTGTGAAGCCATTAGATCATCCTCCACTTTTCATGGTGTTTCTTGCTGCTGCACTGGGAGTTTGGTATTTGCATCACGAAATACAAAGAGTTAATCTGGGACACAGTGCTGGAGGAGTCCTGTCACGTGTGATGGGTCAAGTTCTGCAGGAGAATGCACCAACAAGGCTTCTATCTCATATAGCTTGCCCCCTTGACCATAGCAACTTGATTCTGAACATTGCCCTGAAACATCTCCATATAACAAGATGCCTTTTATGGAGAGGTTTCAAACATATAAGTGATTCCTGTCTGCACCATGTCAGCCACAAGCCATTTGGAAATCAATGGCAGATCCACATGGCCCGACCACAGATATTTTATCACACACCTGCATACCACAGCTCTGGGCCCACTACTCAGCAGGCTCCAACATACTGGAATCTCTGTTCTACACCATTTTCATGAAACCCAGTCAATCAAGGCCCTCTCTGGTATACTCATGATCACCAACAGGACATCCAAAGATTCTCCAGTGCCACCTGGTCATGGGAATTTCAAAAATGTCATGGTATTTATCAAGCCATTTTTCAAGGATGAAGTTGGAGAAACTGTGGATTTCACTTCATTCAGGAACCATTAAATTTTTAGGAAGCACATTTAAAAAAATGCTCTGGAGAACTCTCAGAGGCAAGGCTTCCCCACGAATGGCCAAAATGACACATGAAACCAGGCCCATGAGGTCTACAAAGTTAGGTCCATGTGTGTTTTGACTCTCAACTATGGCTGTCAAGTCTATAAGAATAAAATCATGTGATATCCTTGCTGAAATTTCCAGTGCTCTGTGGAAAGCCACCCTGGGCTTAGATCTCATGTTCCAAGGGTGACTCTCATGCATGGCCTCCAAAAATCCCAACAAAATTCATAGCAATACTTCTCTGAGGTCAGTTCCATAACTCAGTCTCTAAGGGGAATCACACCAGAGTTCAAGCCCAGGTGGACCCAGGCATCTCTTCCAACCACCACACAAATAACCACAATTAAAACCAAAACAGTCCCACATGGCCCTCATCTTCTTCCATATAGACACTCATAATAACCTCTGACTGGAGTTTTCCATGAGGGGTGCAGCCTAAGACACTGTCCAAAAAAGCAACCTTGCCTCTCATTTGCCTAATGTAAGAGGGGCCTGGACACCCTTCCTGTGAACCAAGAGTGATCAAATAGACCTGCTATATAACTGCTCTGCTTCTCCAAAATGGGGCCTACTGACTGTCTGGTATAGATTCTCATGTGAATTGGTGTCATGAGAAAACCTAAGCAAATATCGGCTAGCCTCTGCAGGGTTTGAAGTACTGATTTGACCCAAAGTCAAAACTGATTTGACTCCATCACTTGATGGAGGTCAGGAAGCTAACAGAGGAAGGCGAGAACCTTCATCCACAATGACTGCTCTTTTGGCCATTTTGGTTTGGATGAAGACTTGTAAACTTTCTTTAGATCCATCAGGTGCTGAGAATCTAAGCCACTGCCTCACACAGGGCCAAGAGGCTGATTCAACCACATGCCTTTCCAAAGCAATTAAGCAAGGAGCCAGAGGTGATGCCCATTCATTTCCATTTGAAAACTGTTTTCTTCAGGCTGCATAAAGGGGTGGCCTGAGGTAAAGACTTTCCTGACATTCAGGACAACAGAACAATAGGTAAGCAAAAGGCCCAAAGCAGTGTTTCTCCACTGAGAATTTATTGGTCACACTGATATCTGAGTGTTCTGAGATGTTCCCATTCCCTTCAGCTATCCAGTACATGGCCATGTCACAGAGTTTGGAGGTGGTACATATCGTGGAAACAAAACCATGAGGCTATCCTGAAGAGTTGCCAGTATTCAGGAAGAAAATAGGAACTTAGGAAGATAGTAGGTGTTGCCCATCCATAAGGCTAGCTGCTCTCTATTCTTAAATTGGGCAGGATGAATGCTGGGTAGCTTTCTACTAGACAGGACACAACCATTGATGCATTCGCTTTTCAAATGTCTGCAACCACGGATACAGTGGGGTACACAGACATAGAAACACTCGTGTTATCAAATGACTTCCTAGAAACATTCCAGTCCAAACAAACAAACCACCTTTCCTACCTATTCTCAGAACATGAGACAAAACCACAAACTCACACGGACAACCACAACGACACCTTCTTCCCCCAAGTATGTCTGTGACTATCCTGAGTGTCCTCTGATTGGTGGGCCATACTATGTTGCCCCGAAATTGCCTGTCCTGTCTCAGATCTGGTCTTCTTTGCCAACTCTTTGAAGTTGTCAGGAGTCATGGTTGAGCCACTACCTGCTTTCCCGGAAAAGGCCCCTCTTCAGAGCTCTGCTGGCATTTGGCCATCATCACATAAGTATGTACCAAGAAAGACTGACTCTGTCCTTGGTAAATCCAAACAATTGGGACCACAGGGACTGGGACTGGGACTTGCTCTGGGTGCTGGCTTCCCGGATCCCAAGTTCAGAGAGTTCCATCACCAAGAAAGTGTGGTAGGTCACTTCCTTCAGGAACTGAATGAGGTCACTACCTTGGCAATCACTTTGTCCTAACAGTTGCTTCCAAGGGTCCCATGAGATGGAGGCTGCTCCTACTTCCTGTGACACTTTCACAAGTTGGAATGGTATATCAACCAGAGTCACCCGGGAAATGCTCTCCACACAGGCCTGGTTTGGTGCATTTAATCTACATTAAGAAGAGAGAGGCTGATTCACACACATCTCTTCATTCTGACCAGGTTGTTTGATATGGAAGTTGACATGGAGTTGACTGTTGCTCTCTCAGGTCCTTGATAGGTGAAAAGGTGAGTCAAATGACTGAGGAAAAGACCACCAAGAGACTGTCTCATGCCACAGCAAAGGGTTTTTTGGGGGTCCAGCATGCTGGGGCTCAGAGCTCACTTCAGAGGAGCAAAGAACAAAGAGCCCCGAGAACAACTTGAGCACAGTTTATATACATTCTTTAAAGAGGGCAGGGACTTTACATACATCATAGCCTTCTTTAGCAAATCATAATATACCATGGGAAAGTCAAATTACAACTCTAAAACATGATGAGCACAGTCATTGGTGGGCACACGTCGGGCAGGGGTGATGGATCAGCCCTGAGAATTGGTATACATTTAAACTGATTGGTTGAAGCCCTGAGATGTATATGTGCTGAGCTGCACGGTTTCTGAAAAGGGGTTGTTAAGTAACTAGGTGGTCAGGGAAGATTTCAACACACATCTAATGAGCAGTTCCGGGAATTGTCTAAACTGCCACAGGAATTTCAGGTTCTGAGTGTAGCTTGGAAACTTTACAAAACCTGGTTCTTTACCTGTCAATTTCAATTTCTTTTAATCTTTTATTTCCCACTGCTTTTTCTGACTACTTTTAATCTTAAAAATAATGAATCCTAATTATTGCAGGGTCTCACATTCTATATCTTCCAGTGTAGCGTATTTCTGTCTGATTACCATGAGTTTCACAGCCCAATCTGAGCCTGGGGAAAGGTAACTATGCAGTTAAGCAAACAAGTTCCCACAGTTAGGAACACCATAAGGATGATCAGGGGTCCTGCTAAGGCTGATAGGAGTGTAGTTAACCAGGGGGACTGGGTAAACCATGACTCAAACCACCCTTGTTGAATCTCCCTTTCTCTCTGGTGCTCTTCAAAGCATTTTCTCAATTTTCTCATGGATTCTTTTACAACTCCAGTATGGTCAGCATAGAAACAACATTCTTCTCTCAGTGCAGCACAGAGGCTCCCCTCTCTCAAGAAGATGAGATCTAATCCTCGCCTGTACTGTAAAAAAACTTCAGAGAGAGAGGTTAAGGATTCCTGAAAAACTGTGATGCAGGTCTCTAACGTCTTCAAGTCTTGATCTATTGCTGTTTCTAATTGGGCCATTTGTTGTGACCCAGATCATAGCAGCTGTTCCTGTATCCACTCCTGCAGCAGCTCCTATCCCCAATAGGATTTCTAAAGTAAGGGACACTGGCTCCCTGCGAAATCAGGTTGTTTGTCCCCCTAGTAGACCTTCAAATGATTCTGCATCATGATAGAGCACCCTGGGGAGTATCTGCACCATTACACAATATTTTAGAGAGCTGTCCAATACCTGGGCTGAAATGCAAGGAGTTCTGAGTGTGTGGAGTTCAGTACCATAAAAGTTTCTTTAATTAGTTCCCAGGGGGAGGAGTCAGCTGTACTGTGGACTGGAAAAGTAGGCAAAAACGGAAACTGGAAAGTATGAAGTGGTAGAGGGGATCTGGTAGATCTAGTCACTGGGTCCTCCACAGGTTTGGGCCTGTTTGCGACTTCAGAAATCAGCTGGGCACACATAAAAATCAAGACTGGCTAGGTTACACCTGAGCTGGGGGAAATGACATCCATTATTCATGGGGTAAGGTGGTCTATGTTGCCCTGGTTTGGGTAAGAGTGGTATCTGTGTGGGGTTCTCTATGTCAGGTAGATCCCAGTCAGAGAGGCCTACGGCAAGCTGACAAATGTCCAGGTAGAGAGATGGCCACCAAGTCCATAAGGGGGCTGTATGTGAAATAGACCACACTACTTGTTCAGTAGGATTTATATCTTGCCATTGTTTCTGAACAGGCAGATGGGGATTAGGACTTCTGGTGGTCAGGGGAAGAATCCATAGCCCTACCCACATGACGGACACGCAACTTGAGAGGGTTACCAGTCTGTTCCAGTTTCCAGCCAGAGTCTTGGCAGGGCGTAGGCTTGAGATGGGAGGCATGGTTCCAGGAAGTGATTCCATCCACTTTCACCACTGTAGGTGTTATAAGCAGCACATGGTATGGTCCTTTCCAGCGGCGTTTCAGGGATGACACCTGATGCCATCTCACGTAGACAAAGACTCCCACTTAATATCGATGTGGGGTTTCCTCGTCTCATGAGTGATTAGCAGTGGCCAACTGTTTCCACAGGTATCGCTGGGTGCTGGGTTTGTTCAAGGGATTTAAGTCTGTCAAGCAAGGGGGTGAGAAAGGAATCATTAAGTCTCAGAGTTGGGGTTAGGTCCCTTTCTGGAGGAAGGGCACCATAGAGAATTATATAAGAAGTGAGGTTACACAAAGAGTCAGAGGGGGTATTTCTTGCACGAAACAGAGCATAAGGTAGGAGCATAGTCCAATTTTTTATGCCGGTCTCCAAGCTTAATTTCGTTAAGTTCTCTTTGATGGTTCTATTCATCCTTTCTGCCTGTCCTGAGCTCTGGGGTCTATAAGCACAATGTAACTTCCAATGAATCCCCAGGGTCCTGGTGAATCCCTGACTTACCTGGGCTACAAATGCTGGTCCGTTATCGGACCCTATTACCTTAGGCTGGCCAAACCTTGGAAAAATGTCTTCTAGGATCTTTTTTACTACTTTTTGTTCCCCCCAGTGTGGAAAAAGTTAACAGAGTCACTCCGTTTAGGGCTGCCAATTTAGCTTCCTCATCTGCCCTTCTTTTTCCAAATGCCATGGTGTCGTTTCCCTTCTGGTGCCCTGGACAGTGCACTATAGCTAGGTCTTTAGGGCCCTGCACTGCTGAGAGAAGGTGGAGGATCTCATCTTTGTTCTTTATTTCTTTCCCAGTGAAGGTTAATAGTCACCTTTGCTGGTAAATAGCCCCGTGCACATTTGCAGTGGCAAATGCATAGCGGCTATCAGTGTATATGGTGGCCCTTTTGCCTGTTGCTAGTTCCAATGCTTTCGTAAGAGGAATCAGTTCTGCTTTTTCGGCTGATGACCCTTCTGGAAGACCAGAGGACCAGATGACATTAGTTTCGCTAACTACTGCTGCTCCAGCCCACCGCTTACTCTGTTGGAGGAAGCTGGTGCCCTCCGTAAACCATAAGACTTCAGGGCGAGGCAGTGGCTGCTCCTCCAAGTCTCATCGTATACTGGTTTCCTCTGCCAGTATGTGTTGACACTCATGAGCGACGGGTCTTGATGATTCTTCTGGCAGCAGTGTAGCCGGGTGGAGTGGAGCAGGGGTTCCCAGCGTTATTCTGTCTTTGTCAAGCAAGAGGCTCGGGTAGTGGTTTATTCTGGCGTTTGATAGCCACCTCGCTGGAGGCTGACAGATGATGCTCTCCAGGGCATGGGGGGCTATAATGGTTAGCTTCTGTCTCAAGTTCATTAATGAGCATCTTTTATTAGAAGGGCTGCCGCTGCTATAGCTCTTAAGCAATGGGGCCGCAAGCCACTGGGTCCAGTTTTTTTTTTTTAAGAATGCTTCCGGCCTTTTCCAAGGTCCAAACTTCTGAGTAAGCACTCCCCGTTTATTTCTTTTCTTTTCCTCGATGCAGAGAGTGAAGGGTTTTTCTACATCTGGGAGTCTTAAGCCCAGAACAGATAGCAGCACCTTTTTTTGACATCATCAAAAGCTTGTTGGAGCTCAGGGGTCCATTGGAAGTGACCATCCCCCTTTATCAGCGGGTATAAAGGGGCAGCCAGACATGCAAACCCAGGAATCCATAACCTGCAAAAGCCGGCAGTCCATAGAAACTCTCTGAGTTGTCTCTTATTAGATGGGGGCAGTATCTGCACAACGGTTTGTTTTCTGGGCTCAGTGAGCCATCGTTTGCCACCCCTAAGAGAATAATCCAGGACGATTACTTCTTGCTGACAAATTTGGGCCTTATGGCCGAAGCCCTATATCCAAGCCGAGCAAGCTCAGATAATAGTGCTTGGGTCCCAGACTCATAGTTCTCCTTGGTGTCAGCTGACAGTAGCAGACCATCCACATATTGGAGTAGGGTGACTTCGGGGTGTGCAGTTCTGAAGTCGTAGAGGTCCCTGTGGAGGGCTTCTTCAAAGAGAGTGGGGGAGTTTTTGAACCCCTGTGGGAGTCTAGTCGATGTTACTTGGCCAGATGTTCCAGTTTCTGGGTCTACCCACTCGAAAGCAAACAGCAACTGACTGTCCTTATATAGGGGCAAGCAGAAGTAAGCATCTTTTAAGTCCAGCACAGTGTACCATTCCCGCTCTGGATTCAGAGTGCTAAGCAAATTATATGGATTGTGTACTGTGCGGTGAATGTCCTGCACTTTGTTGTTGATCTCTCTTAGATCTTGAAAAGGACGGTAGTCCCCAGTTTCTGGCTTTCCTACTGGTAGCAGGGGTGTATTACAGGCTGATTGACAGAGCCTTAGGACACCAAGAGCCAGGTATTTCTGAATATGGGGACTTATCCCATCCTTAGCCTCTTTGCTTAGAGGATATTGTTTAACACTGATTGGAGAGACAGAGCCTTTTAATTCTACTACTATTTGAGGTTGTTTTATGGCTAGACCTAACCCAGCAGTTTCTGCCCAGGCATTAGGATAATCTTTTATCCATTTTTGTGGTAGTTTGCCTATTTGATCAGTCCTAGGTCGCGAGAAGAGTTGATGTTCATCTTCTAAGGACATTGTCAAAGCCGTGACTATGGGAGTTTTTACTGAAGGCTTTAGAAACTCCACTTGGGGACGATCAGAGTTAAAGGTTATTCTATCCCGGAGTTTGGTAAGCATATCCTTGCCCATAAATGGGGCTTAGCATTCTGGGACTACTAGGAAAGAGTGGTGGACTTTTCCTTTTCCTAGGTCCATAATCTTCTTAGTTGTCGAAGCCCAATATCTACTGCCATTAGCCCCTTGAACTAGGGACCATTCATTTGATAGGGGGCCCAGTGGGGTCTTAAGGGCTGAGAATACTGCTCCTGTATGCAATTCAAAGTTCACTGGAGTCCCCTCCACTTCAAATGTTACCCTGAGCTCGGGGAGGTGATCAGAGCCCGGACTTTCCTAGTCCTCTTCTAGAGTCAGCATGGCGGGCTGGCGTGGCTGCTTCTTTTTGGGGCACTCTTTGGCCCAGTGTCCTTTTTCTTTACAGTAGGCATATTGATCTGATTCCAGGGGCAGCCTTTGGCATGGCACCAGGTATCCCTTTCTGTCTCCCTGCTTTTTAACTTCTGGCGTATTTGCTGCTGTGAACAAAACCTTAGCCAATGCTTTAGTCTGCCTTTTGCTCCGTTCATCCTCCTTTTGTTCCCTTTCCTTCTCTCTCCTCTGTTCCCTCTCCTCCTCAGTTTCTCTTTTATAATATACTTTCTCAACTTCTCTGACTAAATCTCTTAAAGTCATATCTTGTAAACCATCTAGACGTTGTAACTTTCTCTTAATATCTGGGGCAGCCTGCTCAATAAAGGCCATTGCAACAGATGCCTTTTGGTCCTCTGCCTGAGGATCAAAATGAGTATATTTCCTATATGCTTCCATAATTCTCTCCAGAAACATAGAGGGAGACTCATTAGGCCTTTGGATAATCTCTCTTACCTTGGCAAAATTAGTCGGCCCTCTGGCGGCCGCTCGGAGACCTGCTATTAGAGCCCAGCAATAAGTGGACAGATGCTACCTACCTTCAAAGTGTTGGGTTCCCAGTTGGGTCATTTCATGGGCCCGTAAGGATGGTGATGGAGCATCACAGGAACTTCCGAGTTTTCTATTATCTGTTGCCGGAGGTTTCCTTTAGGTGGCTCAGCTTTCTCCAGGGTAGGAGGGCCTGCTGCTGCTGCAGGGAAGTCCCCTGGAGGGCTTGGGTCTCGCCCAATTGCCTCTAGTGGTGGAGAGGCTGAGTCAGCGGTCGGAGGATCATCAGGAACGTGTTGGGGGTTGGGGAGCAAGGGTAGAGGATATGGAGGGGGAGGAGTGTCCAGTCTTGTGACTCAGGGAGAATGGAGGGAAGAGGAGAAGAGTGGAAGTTTTGAATAACAGGATCGTGGGGGAAGGGTTACATGCCTGTTGATCTGGGTGGACACGTGGCCCCGGCTGAAAGACAGTATCTCTGACTTTTCGGATTAGAGGGAAGTGGAAGGATCTTTCTGGGGCCATCCGACTATGAGGATGGGCCATTCTGAAGCACAGAGAGTCTGCCAGGTATAGCGTTTTACTGAAAAAAAGAAAGATTCTGGGCCCTTGAGCGGACATAAGTCCACTGATCAAGGGTAAGGTACAGAGGCATGGAAGTACTTTGTCCCATAATGGGAGTTACTCAAACAGGGACAGTAAATACACAAACGTGATAAAGACAAAGACAAACAGTAAACGTTTAACATGAGTCCAAGACAAAGATTAGAACTGAGTAACTGGCAAAACCTGATGGGTTAAAGTATAAAGACAGACAGTAAACTCAACATGAGTTAATGACAATGAACAAAACTGAGTAGCCGGCAAAACCTGATGGGCTGTCAAACCGAATCCTGAAGCAAAATATAACCTAGTTGAGGAAACTACCATTCCTCGATTTCCCAAGTCCTCTGGAGTGTCCCCCAGGGACATGGCCGGTGGCTCTGTTACACATCTGTCAGCCACCATCAGAGAGAGCTAACGCACTTCACCGACAGCCACTTAGCCAAGCACTAACCTTAAACCCGAAACCAGAAAGAGGCACCTTACTTACCCCGAGAGGTGTCCGTTGGGGTCTTTCATCCGTCGCTGCCAGATATCTCACCTGGGGCCTCCAGATGAAAAGATGGGGCGAATGTCAGCGGAAAAGACCACCAAGAGACTTTCACATGCAACAGCAAAGGGTTTATTGGGGGTCCAGCATGCTGGGGCTCAGAGCTCACTTCAGAGGAGCATAGAACAAAGAGCCCCGAAAACAACTTGAACAGAGTTAATATACATTCTTTAGAGAGGGCAGGGACTTTACATACATCATAGCCTCCTTTAGGAAATCATCATATACCATGGGAAAATCATAATAAACCATGGGAAAGTCAAATAACAACTCTAAAACATGATTAGCACAGTCATTGGTGGGAACACGTCGGGCAGGGGTGACTGATCAGCCCTGAGAATCGGTATACATTTAAACTGATTGGTTGAAGCCCTGAGATGTATATGTGCTGAGCTGCACGGTTTCTGGGAAGGGGTTGTTAAGTAACTAGGTGGTCAGGGAAGATTTCAACACACATCTAATGGACAGGTCCGGGAATTGTCTTAACTGCCACAGGAATTTCAGATTCTGAGTGCAGCTTGTAAACTTTACAAAACCTGGTTCTTTACGTTTCAATTTCAATTTCTTTTATACTTTCAGAACCTTACAAAGGAAGGTGAGAGACTTCATCCACAATGACTGCTCTTTTGGCCATTTTGGTTTTAGGTGCATGCATGGGCTCTTTTTTTAGATACATATGGTGGTGATATTCTAAGACACAGCCTCACTCAGGGCCTAAAGGCTGATTAAGACACATCGTTTTCCAAAGCAATTACTTATCTGAGGCCAGTTAAAGAACTCAGTCTCTGAGCAGAATCACACCAGAGTTCAAGCCCAGGTGGACCCAGTCATCTCTTCCAACCACCACACAAATGACCACAATTAAAACCAAAAAACTCCCAAAAGGACCTCATCTTCTTCCATATAGACACTCATCATAACCTCTGGCTGGAGGTTTCCATGAATGGCGCAGCCCATGAGAGTGTCCAAAATAAGTTCGCTTGCCCCTCATTTGCCTAAACTCAGGGAGGCCTAGACACCCTTCTTGTGAACCAGGATTGATCACATAGGTCTGACGTTAATGCTGCTCTGCTTCTCCAGATTGAAGTCCCTGTAAGTCAGGTATAGTTTCCTTATGTGACTTGGAGTCATGAGGAAACCCAAGCACCTCTGCAGGGCTTGGAAGAACTCATTTGACTCAAAGGATTCCTACTATCACTTGATGGAGGTCCGGAACCTAACAGAGGACGGCGAGAGACTTCATCCACAATGACTGATCTTTTTGCCATTTTGGTTTTGGATGAACACAATAGATCTTTCTTTAGATCAATCAGGTGCTGATAATCTAAGCCACAGCCTCACACAGAGCCAAGAGGCTGATTCAGACACATCCCTTTCCAAAGCAATAAAGCAAAGAGCCACAGGTGATGCCCATTCATTTCCATTTGAAAACTGTTTTCTTCAGGCTTCACAAAGGGGTGGCCTGAGGCAAAGACATTCATGACATTCAGGGCAACAAAACAATAGGTTAGCAAAAGGCCCAAAGCAGGGTTTCTCCACTGAGACTTTCCTGGTCACACTGATATCTGAGTTTTCTGAGATGCTCGCCATTCCCTTCAGCTATCCAGTACATGGCCATTTCACAGAGCTCGGAGGTGGTACATATCTTGGACACAAAATCATGAGCCTATTCTGGAGAGAGGCCAAAATTCAGGAAGAAAACAGGAACTTAGGAAAAGAGTAAGTGTTGCCCATCGATAAGAAAACCTGCAGTTCATTCCTAAAATGGGCAGGGTGAATGCTGGGAAGCTTTCTACTAGACAGGACACATCCATTGATTGATTCTAATTTCTAATGTGTACAACCACGGACACAGTGGGATACAGAGACACAGAATCACTCGCCTTGTCAAAGGACTTTCTAGAAAGAGTCCACCCCAAACCGAACAAACCACCTTTCCTACCTATTCTCAGAACATGAGACAAAACCACAAACTCACACCCATTCTCAAAAAGGCACCTCCTTCCCCACGTAAGTCTGTGACTATCCAGAGTGTCCTCTGACTGGCGGGCCATACTATGTACCACCGAAATGGCCTCTCCTGTCTCAGATCTGGTCTCCTTCTCCAACTCTGTGAAGTTGTCAGGAGCCTGTGCTGACCACTACCTGCTTTCTCAGGAAAGGCCGCTCTTTAGAGCTCTACTTGCATTTGGTCATTCTCAAATCACTAGGTACCAAGAAAGACAGAATCTGTCCTTGATAAATCCAAACAAGTGAGACCACTGGGAATGGGACTGGGACTGGCTCTGTGTGTCTGGCTTCCTGGATCCCAAGTTCAGAGAGTTCCATCACCAAAGAAGTGAGGTAGGTCAATTCCTTCAGGAATGGAATGAGGTCACTGCCTTGGCAACCACTTTGTCCTAACAGTTGCTTCCAAGGGTCCTTTGAGATGGAGGCTGCCCCTACTTCCTGTGACACTTTCAGAAGTTAGAATGGTATATCAACCATAGGCACACAGGAGAAGCTCTCCACACAGTGTTGGTTTGGTCCATCTCTTTATATCAAGAGGAGAGAGGCTGATTCAGACACAACCCTTCATCCTGACCAGGTTGTTTGACATGGAAGATGACTTTTGCTCTCTCAGGTCCTTCATAGCTGCGTACATCTTCTCCAGGGATCATTTCTGCATGGACCTTTGAGGTTCTGAGCAGGTGGAAGACTCCATACATTCCTGTATTGTAAGACCAACTCTTTCCCTGCTCTTCTGTAAAGCTGGATCGAGGGAAGAGTGTATGGTTACTGTTAATAACACATTGTATTCGGGTTAGAAATCATTCTGTGGGATAAATAATGATATTGGAAACCTGCGATATTCACAAGAATATATAGGTGAAATGTAAGTATGAAACAAGAAATCTAGGTACGATTTGAAGCCCAGAAGGGCATTGGGCCCTGGATTGGGATACTTAGCTTTGAATTTTTTTTGGCACAGATGTCTCAGATAAATCGATATGCAATGGCATAGGACCTTGTACCTTGGAAGATTGAATGTCCAAGAGAAGATCCAGTCAGAAAGAAATAGTCAGTAGGATTAGGAAGATAGACAGTAGGTTTAGAAAAAATAGTGTGTATAGAATTTGGACAAAAGTTTCATTAGCAATAGGGTTTCGGGTAGAGAGTGAACGTAAATATGAGCACATATGAAGAGTCAGTCACAATGATGAACTCGGGAAAATATGTAGCAAAGCAGATATCAATAGAGACATTAGGAAATCAGGCAAAGTATAATGTGAGTGATAGGGTTAGACATTTTCAACATGATTGAGGTTGAATATATAATCTTAGGAAGAAAGAAATGTGTAGTCACCAATAGGATTGACATTTGAGAGCATTAGGCAACCTGGACATGGCTGTTTTTAGTAATCCATGCTCACTTTCCATTTTGCTTTGGTGAAAGGTTAAAAAATAGGTATTTGTCACTTCCTGTTTTTCTGTATGCTTAACAAAACACTGTTGAAATCTTGAGAACAGTTTGCTAATTTTGTTCCCAGAATGTGCTGTCCCCAACTGCCAAACTGCAGAATGTACTCCCTCACCCGGTTGCAAGCAAACCGCCCACTCGCCGAGACCCATCAATAAATTTCCCTCCCTGCCCTCGCCAAGGAAAGTATATAAGCTCTGTTAAAGCTGTTCTCAGGGCTCTATGCTTTATTCAAGTGAGCTCTGAGCCTCAGCCTGCTGGACCCCCAATAAACCCTTTGCTGTTGCTGAGTGAAAATGGTATAATGTTCTGTACTTAAAAGATGCTTTCTTTTGCTTGCCTCTGCATAAAGATAGTCAGTTGCTGTTTGCTTTCGAGTGGGTAGACCCAGAAACCAGAAAGTCTGGTCAAATAGCTTGGACTAGACTCCCACATGGGTTCAAAAACTCCGACACTCTCTTTGATGAAGTCCTCCACAGAGATCTCAACAACTTCAGAACTACGCACCCGGAAGTCACCCTGCTTTAATATGTGGATGTCCTGCTACTGGCAGCCATCACCAAGGAAAACTATGAGTCTGCGACCCAAGCACTATTATCCGACCTTGCTCAATTTGGGTATAGAGCTTCAGCCAAAAAGACCCAAATTTGCCAGCAGGAAGTAATCTTCCTGGGGTATTTTCTTAGGGGCAATAAATGATGGCTCACTGAGCCCAGAAAACCAACCGTTGTGCAGATACCACCCCCATCTAAAAGGAGACAACACAGAGTCTCTTGGGACTGCTGGGTTTTGCAGGTTATGGATACCTGGGTTTGTGTTCTTAGCTGCTCCTTTATACCCGCTGTTAAATGAGAATGCCCAATTCCAATGGACCCTTGAGCACCAGCAAGCTTTTGATAACATCTAAGGACACTGACACTGAACTCCTCAACATCACTGAGCCCAGCCTGACATTTCAGAAAGCCCTACATTACGTTAAAAATGTACATCAACTCACTCACCTTGGTTCAAAGAAACTGCAAGCATTCCTGAAGGATCAAGGACAGAGTTTTCGACTAACTCACTCACAGCGAAATGAAATAACTGAACGGGTAACAAAAGCCTGTCTGTTCTGTCAATTGGTTAAAGCTTACCCTTCCAAGATTCCTGCAGGAAAGCACCTACAAGGAACCAGACCAGGACAATTCTGGGAAGTGGACTTTACTGAAATTAAGCCAGCAAGATGTGGACTTAAATATCTCCTAGTCTTTGTAGATACATTTTCAGGATGGATTGAAGCCTTCCCCCCCCCCCCAAAAAAAAAAAAAAAAAAAAAACACGGCGCACATGGTGGTCAAGAAGTTCCTGAAAGATATTAAGATATTTTTCCAAGACACGGAATGCCTAAGGTAATGGGGTCTGATAATTGAACGGCATTCATGGGCCAGGTAAGTCAGGCATTAGCCAGGATCCTGGGGGATTAATTGGAGGTTACATTGTGCTTATAGACCCCAGAGCTCAGGACAGGTTAAAAAAATAAATAGAAACATTAAAGAGACCTTAACGAAATTAAGCTTAGAGACCGACGTAAAAGATTAGACTATGCTCTTGCCTTATGCACTGTTTCATGCAAGAAATACCCTCTCTGTTTCTTTGTGTAAACTCACCCCCTATGAAATTCTCTATGGTGCCCCTCCTCCAGTAAGGGACCTAACCCCAACTCTAAGACCTAACCATCCCTTACACACCCCCTTGCTTGACACACTTAAATCTCTTGAAAGAACTCACTGATACTTGTGAAAATAGCTGGTGACTGCTTTACACACTGGGGACGAGGGGACTCCACATCAATATCAAGTAAGAGACATCATCTACATAAGATAACATCAGGTGTCATCCCTGGAACCCCGTGGAAAGGACAATACCAGGTGCTACTTATAACACCTACAGCGGTAAAAGTAGACGGAATCACTTCCTGGATCCATGCCTCTAATCTCAAGCCTGTGCCCTGTCCAGACTCTTGCTGGAAACTTGAAAAGACTGGTAAACCTTTCAAATTGTGTATTCGCCATGTGGATAAGGCTATAGACTCTCCCCTTGGCCATGAGTAGACATATCGCTCATCAGCCTGTTCAGTAGCAATGGCTGATCACAAATCCTACTAGACAAGAAGTATGGTCTATCTCACATACAGCCCCTTTAGGGACATTGTGGCCATCTCTCCACCCAGACATTTGTCAGCTGGCTATAGGTCTTTCCTATTAGGATATCCCAGATGAAGAGGATCCCACTAAAATTCCATTAAATCTTTTCCGTACCATAGAAAATTGAAACAAATATAATGGATGTAGGGACATGCGAACCAGATGAAGGTTGGCTAGCCTAGATTAGTATGCTTGCCCGGCAGACTATTAAAGCCTCAAAGAGCCACGGCTGTGTGGGGGAAAAGCCAAAATCTTCTGTAAGTCCTGGGGATTTCAGCATACAGGGGCTGCCTGGTGGAACGCAAACTCCTCATCAAATTCAGTACAGAGCATTGGCCATATTACCAATTAGACAACAAAAATCAAACCCCCAGAGGAGTCTCTAGATCCTCAAATTCTGTGTGACCTTTTTAACTTTTACAAGTGCTCAAAAGGGTGAAAGGAAATTCCCCTATGTGGAGGTCTTTTCCCTCTTTCGCTCACATCCTAAACTATGCCATATATTTTAATTCGGCAGGACCTCTGCAAATTTCCTCCTCCATGGGTGAAGCTTTTCCTTGCCCCTGCCCCTGCTCTAACTCCTTACCCCAGGAACTCACAAACACTCTGCTCCTCCTCCTCCACCACCCTCTGTTTTCCCTGAGTCACCAGATTTGACTCTACTGGACTCTCCTCCCCCTCCTTATCCCCTGCCCTCATCCTCTAACCCCCAACACCCTCTAAGTAATTCCCCTGCTGCTGACTCAGCCCTCCTCTATTGGAGGAAGCTAAAGCATCCCAGCACCCTCCATATAATTCCCCTGCAGCACACAAAGCACCTCCTCCGATGGAGGAAGCTGGCCTTGCTAAAGGAACTCGCTGGCGGCGAATGATTGAAAACCCTGGAACTCTCGGGATGCCTCCCCTCCGACCCTACGGTCCAATGATTGACAATTGCCATGGGGAAAAAATTCAAGCCTACCAGTATTGGCCGTTCTTCTCTTCAGACCTATTAACTTAAAAAATTACAATGCCCCTTTTTCCGAGGACACCACCCGGCTCTCAGGTCTGGTTGAGTCATTGATGATTTCACACCAGCCTGCTTCGGATGACAGCCAACAACTGCTAGGGACTCTCTTCATGACAGAGAAACAAAAGGGAATCCTCAAGGAAGCTAAAAAAATATCCTCGGACCATGTGTGCATCCGACACAACTTCCCAACATAATCAAAGCCAGCTTTACCTTGAACTGACCCAACTGGGACCCCAACACCTTTGAAGGTAGGGGGCTTCTGTCCACTTATCACCGGGCTCTAATAGTGGGTCTCCGAGCAGCTGCTAGCGACCAACTAATTTGGCCAAGGTAAGAGAGATTATTCAGGGGCCTGATGAATCTCCCTCTATGTTTCTAGAGAGAATTATGGAGGCATATAGGAGATATAATCCTTTTTATCGTAAGGCAGAGAATCAAAAGGAATCTGTCATGATGGCCTTTATTGGGCAAACTGCCCTGGATATTAAAACAAAGTTACAAAGCCTAGATTGATTACAAGATATGACTTTGAGAGATTTAGTCAGAGAAGCCGAGAAGGTATACTATAAGAGAGAAACTGAGGAAGAGAAAGAAGCAAAGGGACTATAAAAGAAACAAAAGGCAGACTAAGGCGTTGACTAAGGTCCAGGTCACAACAACAAATAGGCCAGAAATTAAGAAACAGGGAGACAAGAAGGTATACGTTGGCGAACGACAGAGGCCACCCTTGGCCTCAGATCAATGTGCCTACCCAAACAAAAAGGAAACTATGCCAAAATTGACATAGAAAGCGACAGCCACGCCAGCCTGCCATTCTGACTCTGGAGGATGACTGAGAAAGTCGGGGCTCAGATCCCCTCCCCGAGCTCAGGGTAACTTTTGAAGTGGAGGGGACCCCAGTAAACTTTGAAGTGGATACAGGGGCAATATACTCAGCTCATAAGGCCACATTGGGCCCTCTATCAAATAAAAGGTCTCTATTTCAAGGGGCTGATGGCAGTAAATATCGGGCTTGGAAAACTAAGAGGACCATGGACTTGGGGAAAGGAAAAATCCATCACTCCTTCCTAGTAGTCCCAGAATGCCCAGCCCCATTGATGAGCAGAGATCTGCTCACCAAGCTCCGGGACAAAATAACTTTTAACCCTGAAGGCCCTCAAGTGGAATTTCTAAATCTTTCAGTAAAATCCAAGAGTCACGGCTCTAACTATGTTAGTAGAAAATGTACATCAACTCACTCACCTTGGTTGAAAGAAACTGCAGGCATTCCTGAAAGATCAAGAACAGAGTTTTCCACTAACTGACTCTCAGTGAAGGAAATAACTGAATGGGTAACAAAAGCCTGTCGGGTCCATTAATTGGTAAATGCTTACCCTTCCAAGCTTCCTGTAGGAAAGCACCTACGAGGAACCAAACCAGGGCAATTCTGGGAAGTGGACGTTAATGAAATTAAGCCAGCAAGGTATGGACTTAAATATCTCCTAGTCTTTGTAGATACATTTTCAGGATGGATTGAAGCCTTCCCCACAAAAAGAAGAAAAGAAGTAGCGCAAAATTTGGTCAATAATATCCTAGAAGATATTTTTCCAAGATACGGCCTGCCTAAGTTAATAGGGTCTGATAATGGACAGGCGTTCGTGGCCGAGGTAAGTCAGGGGTTAGCCAGGAACCTGGGGATTAATTGAAAGATGGAATCATTCCTGGATCTATGCCTCTCATCTCAAGCCTGTGCCCTGTCCAGACTTTTGCTGGAAACTGGAGAAGACTGTTAACCTTTTCAAATTGCAAATTTGCCGTGTGGATAAGGCTATAGACTCTCCCCTTGACCACCAGTAGTCCTAACACTCGTCAGCCCGTTCAGCAGCGATGGCTGATCACAAATCCTACTGGACAAGAAGTTTAATCAATCTTGCATACAGCCCCCTTAGGGACCTGGTGGCCATCTCATCACCCAGATATTTGTCAGCTGGCTATTGGTCTTTCCTATTCGGATATCCCTGAAGAAGAGTATCCCACTAAAATTCCATTAAATCCCTTCCGTATCATATGTAATGGAAACAAACATTATGGATGTAGGGACACAGGAGGTAGATGCAGGTCGGCTAACCTAGATTACTATGATTGCCCGGTGGATTATCAAAGCCACAAACAGCCATGGCTGTGTGTGGGAAAAGCCGACTTCTTCTGTAAGTCAAGGGGATGTGAGCATACAGGGGCTGCCTGATGGAACCCAAACTCCTCATCAAGTTCAGTACACAGATTTTGCCATATTACCAATTAGATAGCATAAATTGATGGCCCCCAGAGGGGTCTCTAGATCCTCAAATGCTGCAGAACCTTTTTAACTTCGGCAGGGGCTCAAAGGTGTGAAAAGCGATTCCCCTATGTGGAGGCCTTTTACCTCCTTTGCTCACATCCTGAACTATGCTTCTCCAATAGATCCTCACCCTCAGCCTTCTGCTCTAGTCTCTCTGCTGTCACTCCCACCTCAACAACCTGATTTCTCCCACCCCGTTACTAGATCAAAAACCCAAACATCCGCCGGTTCCCAGACCATTGCCCCCTTGCTGGGGTAGCAGGTACTTAGGTACCCCTCTACACATTTACCCCTCTCTTCTCCTGTCAGTGCCCATACGGGGTCCCACCAGGTCCTTTTCCAGCTAACCCAAAGATCAAAACAGCTGAGAAGAGCCCTCAGACCCCTATCCAAGATGTAATAAAAATGGCCTTTAAAGTTGCTTTGTCATCACTGAAAACAGGTTACTAAGAATTTAAAGTCCCTCACAGGCTTTTTTGGATACACACTCCCATCTTCCCCTCTTCTGTACCTGTTCTACTGCTCAAGTTTTTTTTTTGCTAGAAAATCCCAAACCCCTTTCCCATTATTCTTTTACATCTCTTCGTACTCATTCTCAGATCCTCGGAACTTCTCTAAGTCCCGCCATCCCTGTCTTCCCCCTCTGTCCCACGCCCACAGAAAAGTCTTAACTGATCTTCTCCAGATGTCTTCCCCATGGCTGACTTTAGGACGTTCAGCAAAAGAGTCCCTGTATAAGAGTTCAGTGTAGATAAACTTCCTGTTTTTATGTGTCCCTGTTCTACTTGGCCACTGGCTAAAACAATCAGTACTCGTAAGCTAGACACCCCATTACTAGTTTTTCACAAAATATGTGAACAAGGCCTCTGACTTTGAGCTTGGGCTTCACAGAGATGGCTGCATTTCTAAGAAAAAGAAGTTATCAACTGGGCTCCATGGTAACAGCTGGCAAGCGCCAAAAAGAAAGGGATGAAAAAGCTCTCCCCCTTCCAGGTGTCCTTGAAAAGTTAACTTGCCCAGAACAGTGGAAAAAAACAGAAACAAAAACTGCTTTTTGTGAACTTCTGCTGACTGTGAACTTCTGAGCACATTCCCTTACACGTTGGGTACAAAATTCTGAATCTACCTAAACTTGGGGTTCATGGGATTAATTGATTACAACAGAAGCAATGCCCTCTGAATCCGTTTGCAACCAAATAGGACTGTTTCCCTAGCTTTGGTGCTATCTTAGGTGCCTTGTCTTGACCGTTCCAACAACAGTATAATTCTATATACTTAAACATTTTTATGTTTTCATTAAATGGTCAACAGTGGTGATTAATTGTGTAATGGTGCAGAGGTTACCCAGAGTGCTCTATCATGATGCAGGTTCATTTGAAGATAAAACAGGGGGGCATACAACCCAGTTCCACTGGGAACATATATCCCTCACTTTAGACATCCTATTAGGAATATGATTTTTGCAGGGGAGGTCACAGGACCCACAGCCCTGGTCCATGGTACACAACAAAATACCCAATTAGAAGCAGCAATAGACCAAAACTTAAAGATATTAGAAACCTCTATCACAGCTTTGCGGGAAACTTTAACCTCTCTCTCTCTGATGTTGTTTTATACAACAATCGAGGGTTGGACCTCCTCTTCATGAGAGAAGGGGGACTTTGTGCTGCATTGAGGGAAGAATGTTGTTTTTATGCCGACCATACTGGAGTTGTAAAAAATTTATGAGTAAAATAAAAGGATGCCTTGAAGAGTGTCAATGAAAGAGAGAGGCCCCAAAAGGGTGGTTTGAGTCATGGTTCACACAGTCCCCCTGGTTAACTATGAGTTTATCAGCCTTGGAAAGTCCAATAATAATCCTCACATTATTGCTAACTATAAAACCCTGTTTGCTCAACCATGTAATTTATTTTCTCCAAGCTCAAATTAGACAAGTTTAACTTATGGTAATACCCCACTAGCAGACGTAGAATGTGACACCACCCCAATGATCACTTTTATGATTAAAAGTAGCCAGAAAAAGACGTGAGGAATGAAAGGTTAATAAAATGGTACTTGTCACTTCCACTTTTTCTGTATGCTTAACAAAACATTGTTGAAATCTTGAGAACTGTTTGTTAATCTTGTTCCCAGAATGTGCTGTCCCCAGCTGCCAAACTATAGAATGTACTCTCTCACCCGGTTGCATGCAAACTGCCCACTCGCCCTGACACATCAATAAACTTCCCTCCCTGCCCTCTCCAAGGAAAATACATAACCTCTGCTTAAGATGTTCTCAGGGCTCTCTGCTCGATTCAAGGGAGCTCTGAGCCCCAGCATGCTGGACCCCCAATAAACCCTTTGCTGTTCCATGAGACAGTCTCTTGGTGGTCTCTTCCTCTGACACTCGCCCGAACATTACTTGGATGATTGAATGTAGAAGAGAACATCCAGTCAAAAAGGGATAGTCGGTAGGATTAGGAAGATAGTCGGTATGTTTAGGAAGAAGAGTGAGTATAAGATTTGGAACAAAAGTTCTTTAGCAATAGGGTTTCGGTTAGAGAGTGAATGCAAATGTAAGCATATGTTAACCGTCACAATGATGAACTGGGTAAATATGTAGGAAAGCAGATATCAATAGAGACATTATGAAATCAGGCAAAGTATAAAGTGTGTGATAGGATTAGGCATTTTCAAGAGGTTTGAGTTTGGATATAAAATCTTAGGAAGAATCAAATATATTGTCACAAATACGATTGACTTTTGAGAGCATTAGGCAATCTGGACATGGATGTTTTTAGTAATCCACGTTCACTTTACATTTAGGCTTTGGTACAAACATAAGTGTGACCTTTTCTTTTTGTGTCCAGAATATTACTGTGATAAAATGTATATGTAGATCAGGTGACATGAATATTTCTTCCACCATTTCTGGGAGCAATAATTTGAATACGTGTAAATTAGTTATGGGTTTACAAAGAGGTGTACACTGTGTCTATGAATATAGAGATAATGCATGCATAGACCATACTGTGAATAAATAATATAACTGGTTCCACTTTAAATAATGGATTGATTTGATATCTGAAAATATATAAGAAATCTTATATTGATATACAATCATTCATTCAATCCAGTTATATATCTAATGGTAATATTAGTGTTATGGTTTATCATGAACGGTGTGTGAGTTTTGCTTCAAAAGGGAATATGGAAATCGAAAATAATGGGTTTGGTAAGAAGCCTCATGAAAAGACCAGTCAAGAAACATGGAGGAATACATGTGTTCTGAAACAGAAAATGATTGAAAGTGAAGCAAATACCCATAATTTTGCTAACTTGTGGATGAAATATATACTCTATAATGTGCATCACCTGAAGAAATAGTAACGTACCAGTGGTGAATAAGAATGAACATGAAAATACACATCATGTCCCATATGAATCTACTTGCATTGATGAGAAACTGGGTCAATTATTGTAGAAATATTAGGATATGTATGCACCATTCACTGAAGTTAGTTTTCATTACTAGGAAACAAATATGTATTTCAGGTGGATGAATATTTCCGAGAATAATCTTATGAAATGTTGACTATAAATCCACATACATGAATATGAATAAATTTAGGGAGTGTATAATAAGGCACATATATTTTATATTTTAAAAAATCTGGAGTGTGTATATATACACACACACACACAGAGACATTAAAAAGTGGCAATATATATGCCAATCGAAATTCACCATGATATATATATTTTACACAGATTGAAAAATATTCAATTTACTGAACATGGATTTATGTATAATATTGTTCAACTAAAAGGCTCACACATTGGATGAATTTTCAAATCCCATAGCGTTTAGATGGAGTGATCACTTCTCATCATTTGTATCTGTCAAGTCAGAAACCTCACAAGAACGTACGTGTGATACCAGGTAGTATTCTATATTGCATATAAAAATAGATGTGCTCAATAGGTTACATAAAATGGGAGAGAGAAATTCACATATTTGTTAACTTTAAAAACACATGGAGAACTATTTCAATTTAAATTGACTAGATTTATAGCACCTACATTTTGTCATGCAAAAGCCATGTCCAACTATACAACATGCCTCCTCTGAACTGCTTGTATTTCTATTCTGTTTGGGTTATTTTTCTCCATCTTATTAGGATTAGTAGTCAGAGTCAAGTAGGGTATGGGTTAGTGTCATGGATTCAGTATTTCAAGTGGAAAATAGGAAAATGAATCCAATGTGTATGCAAATATGTGCCACAAAAAATATTACCACTCTCATCCAGAAAAATGCCTTAAAATTATCTTCGCCACAGGTAAGACACAATTAGAAAAGAAGAGTTAGAAAATCTGTGAATAAATCTGTGGAATGGAAAATGCTCAGGAGTTCACAACCTTGGAGGTGGTAGAGGAGTTTCCAAAAGTAAGGGACAGTGTAAACACTCCACAAACATGGAGCTATGCTGGCCTAAAGACTTCTTGAGAAACTGCCTCTGAGTTTGGGCACTTGAAATATATGTTGTTGTCAGGAGCTTTAGCTTCCTTTGAAGTGAGACCATCAAACCTGGGTCGGCATCTATGTGACCTGGAGGACATGGTTTCTTATTTTCCAATGAACATGAGGCAGCAGGGCTGAAGTCACTTTTTGTAGGTAAACTGTGGCCACTTCGGGCAAAGTGACTCCCCGTGTGGACTTTGAAGCCATTTGCTCATCCTCCAATTTTCGTGGTGTTCCTTGCTGCTGCACTGGGAGTTTGGTATTTGCTTCATGACATACAAGGAGTTCAACTGGGACACAGTGCTTGAGGGAGTCTTGTAACGTGTGGTGGGTCAGGCTCTGCAGGAGAATGCACCAACTAGGCTTCTATTCCACATTGCTTGCCCCCTTGACCATAGCAACCTGATTCTGAACATTGCCCTGAAACCTCTGCATATAACAAGATGCCTTTTCATATAATGGTCTCCTGGCTGCACCAAGTCAGTCACAAGCCATTTGGAAGCCAATGGCAGATCCACATGGCCACATCACAAATGTATTATCACACACCTGCCCACGACTGCTCTAGGCCCACAACTCAGCAGCCTCCAACTTACTGGCATCTCTGTTCTACACCATTTTCAGGAAACCCAGTCAATCAAGGCCCTGTCTGTTACACTCATGATCGGCAACAGGATATCGAATGTTTCTCCAGTGCCAACTGGTCATTGGGAATTTCAAAAATTTCATGGTATTTATCTATCCATTTTTCAAGAATGAAGTTGGAGGCACTTTGGTGTTTCCATTCATCCAGGAACCATTACATGGGGAGGAAGCTCATTTCAATGAAAGATCTGAGGAACTCTCATAGGCAAGGCTTATCAAACAGTGGCCAAAAGGTCACATGAAGCCAGGCCCATTGAGGTCTACAACGTGAGGTCCATGTGACTTTTGACTCTAACTATGGCTGCCAAGTTTTTCAGAATAAAATCATGTGATATCCTTGCTGAGATTTTCAGTTCTCTGTGGAAACCATCCTGGGCCTAGATCTCAGGTTCCAAGGGCAACTCTCATGCGTGGCCTCCTACAATCTCAACACAATTCATGGCAATACTTCTCTGAGGTCAGTTCCAGAACTCAGTCTCTAAGGGGAATCACACCAGAGTTCAAGCCCATGTGGACCCAGTCATCTCTTCCAACTGCGACACAAATGACCACAATTAAAACCAAAACATTCCCACATGGCCCTCATCTTCATCCATATAGACACTCATCATAAACTCTGGCTGGAGGTTTCCATGAGGGACACAGCCAAAGACAGTGTCCAAAATATGCACCCTTGCCCCTCATTTGTCTAAATTTAGGGTGGCCTGGAAACCCTTCCTGTGAACCAAGAGTAATCAAATAGGCCTGCCATTAATACTGCTCTGCTTCTTCAATTTGAGTCCTACTTACTGTCAGGTATAGATTGCTTATGTGATTTGGCATCATGAGAGAACCCAAGCACTTATGCAGGACTTTGAAGAACTCATTTGACCCAAAGGAATTCTATTCTCACTTGATGGAGTTCAGGAAACTAACAAAGGAAGCCAAGAGACTTCATCCACAACGACTCATCTTTTTGCCATTTTGGTTTTGGTTGCACACATGGGATCTTCTTTAGATTTATCAAGAGCTGAGAATCTTAGCCACAGCCTCAATCAGGGCCTAGTGTCTGATCAAGACACATCCCTTTCCAAAGCAATTAAGCAAAGAGCCACAGGTGATGTCCATTCATTTCCATTTGAAAACTGTTTCTTCAGGCTTCAAAAAGGGGTGGCCTGAGGCAAAGACCTTCCTGACATTCAAGGCAACAGAACCATAGGTAAGCAAATGGACCAAAGCAGGGTTTCTCCACTGAGACTTTACTGGTCACACTAATATCTGAGTTTTCTGAGCTATTCCCATTTCCTTCAGCTATCAAGAACATGGCCATGTCACAGAGCATGGAGGTTGTACATATCTTGTACAATAAATCATAAGCTTATTCTGGAGAGTGGCCAGAATTCAGTTAGAAAATAGGAACTTAGGAAGTTAGTAGTTGTTTCCTATCCATAAGGCAAGCCACAGTTCATTCATCAATTGTGAACAATGAATTCTGGGAAGCTTTCTGCTAGACAGGACACCTCCATTGATGCATTCTCTTTTCTAATGTCTAAAACCACGGACACAGTGGATACACAGAAATAGAAACACTCGCCTTGTCAAAAGACTTACTAGAAACAGTCGACTACAAACCAAACCAACCACCTTTTCTACATATTCTCAGAACATGAGACAAAACCACAAACT
This sequence comes from Callospermophilus lateralis, assembly GCF_048772815.1. Lineage (NCBI taxonomy): Eukaryota > Metazoa > Chordata > Mammalia > Rodentia > Sciuridae > Callospermophilus > Callospermophilus lateralis. The sequence goes on from NW_027510156.1 coordinate 879,126, forward strand.
CACACCCACACACACAAAGGCACGTCCTTCCCAAAAGTGGTTCTGTGACTATCCAGAGTGTCCTCTGACTGGTGGGCCATACTATGTTCCTCTCGAAATGGCCTTTCCTCTTTCAGATCTTGTCTCCTTGGCCAACTCTGTGATGCTGTGAGGAGCCTGCAGTTAGCCACTACCTGCTATCTCAGGAAAGGCCCCTCTTCAGATCTCAACTGGCATTTGGCCATCCTCACATCAGTAGGTACCAAGAAGGTCTGAATCTGTACTTGGTAAATACAAACAAGTGAGCCCACTGGGACTGGGACTGGGACTGGCTCTCGGTGCCTGGCTTCTTGAAGCACAATTTCAGAGAGTTCCATCACAAAGGAAGTTAGGTAGGTCACTTCCTTCAGGAACTGAATGAGGTCACTGCCTTGGCAACAACTTTGTCCTAACAGTTTCTTCCAAGGGTCCCATGAGATGGAGGCTACGCCTACTTTGTGTGACAATTTGACTAGTTACAATGGTATATCAAAATAGGCACCTGGAAACAGCTCTCCACGCAGGCCTGGTAAGGTCCATCTTCTCTACATTAAGAAGAGAGAGGCTGATCCATACACATCCCTTCGTCCTGTTCAGGTTGTTTGCCATGGAAGATGGCTTTTGCTCTCTCAGATCCTTCATAGCTGCCTACATCTTCTCCAGAGATCTTTTCTGCATCAAACTTTGATGTTCTCAGCAGTTGGAAGGTACCCTACATTCCTGTATTGTAAGACGAACTCTGTCCCTGCTCTTTTGTAATGTTAGATTGAGGCAACAGTGTATGGTTAGGGTTAATAACAGGTTCGATTTGGTTAGGAATCATTCTGCGGGATGAATAATTGTCTTGGGAACCTGCAATATTTATAGGAATATAGAGATGAAATATAAGTATGAAAACAGAAATCTAGGTAAGATTTGAAGCTCAGAAGTGCATTGGGCAACTGATTGCGATACATAGCTTTGAATTACGTTCTGCATACATGTTTCAGAAAAGTCGATATACAATGGCATAGGACCTTGTATCTTGGATGATTGAATAAAGTAGAGAACATCCACTCAAAAAGTGATAGTCGATAGGATCAGGAAGATAGTCAGTATGTTTCGGAAGAAGAGCGAGAATAGGATTTTGAACAAAGTTCATTAGCAATAGTGTTTCGGTTAGAAAGTGAAAGTCAATGTCAGCACATGTGACGGGAAAGTCACAATGTTGAACTGGGGAAAATATGTAGGAAAGTATATATGAATAGAGAAATTAGGAAATCAGGCCAAAAGTATCAAGTGAGTGAAAAAATTAAACATTTTCAACAGTTTTGAGGTTGAATATATTATTTTAGGAAGAAACAAATATGTAGCCACCAATAGGATTGACATTTGAGAGCATTAGGCAACCTGGTCATGGATGTTTTTAGTAATCCATGTTCAGTTTCCCTTTTGGCTTTGGTACAATCATACGTGTGACTTTTGCATTTTGTGTCCAGAATATGACTGTGATAACATGCATATGTAGATCAGGTGACATGAGTATTTCTTCCACCATTTCTGGGAGCAATATTTTAAATATGTATAAATTAGTATTGGGGTTCAACGAGGTGTACCCTGTGTCTATGAATATAGAGATAATGCATGAATAGACCACACTGTGAATAAATAATATAACTGGTTCCACTTTAAATAATGTATTAAATTGATATAAGAAAATATATAAAAAATCTTTTAGAGATATATAATCATTCATTGCAACCAGTTATACATCTAATGGTGATATTATAGTTATGGTTTATCATGAAGTGTGTGTCCGTTTTGCTTCAAAAGTGATAAAGGAAATCGAAAATAATGTGTTTGGAAAGAAGTCTCAGGAAAAGACCAGTCAACAAACATGGAGTAATACATGTGTTCTGAAGCAGGAAGTGATTGAAAGTGAAAAAAATGCCTACATATTTGCTAACCTGTGGAGGAAATATATATCCTATTATGTGCATAAACTGAAGAAATTGCAATGTCCCAGTGTTGAATAAAAATGAACATCAATATACTCATCATGTCCCATAGGAATCTATTTGCTTTGATGATAAACTGTGTCAGTTACTGTAGAAATATTAGGATTTGTAAGCACCATTCACTGAAGTTAGTTCTCAGGACTAGGAAACAGATATGTATTTCAGGTGGTTGAATGTTTCTGAGAATAATCTTGTGAAAAGTAGATTATATATCCACATACATGAATATGAATGAATTTACAGAGTGTTTAATAAGACACATATATTTCATATTTTGAAAAATCTAGAGAGTATATATATATATATATATATATATATATATATATATATATATATATATATAAAACCCATGGAGAATATTACGATGAAAATTTGACAAGATTTATAACACATACCCTGATAAAGCAGAAGGCAAATCCATATATATACCATGCCTCCTATGAAAGGCCTGTATTTCTATTCTGTTAGGTTTCTTTTTATCCATCATATTAGCATTAGTAGTCAGAGTCTATTAGGGTATGTGTTAGTGTCAGGGATCAGTATTTCAAATGAAAATAGGAAAATGAATCTAATGTGTATGCAAATATGTGCTACACAAAAATTTTGCCACTCTCATCCAGAACAATTTCTCGACATTATCTTCGCTCCAAGTCAGACACAATTAGTGAAGAGGAGTTTGAAAACCCGTGATTACATATGTGGAACTGAAAATATTCAGGAGTTCACAACATTGGATGTGGTAGAGCAGTTTCCAAAAGTAAGGGAGAGGTTAAACACTCCACAAACATGGAGCTCTGCTGGCCTAAAGACTTCTTGAGAAAATGCCTCTGAGGTTGGGCACATGAAATATATGAAGTTGCAAGGAGATTTAGTTTCCTTTGTTGTGACACCATCAAATGTGGGTCTGCATCTATGTGACCTGGAGGAAATGGTTCCTTATTTTCTAATGAACATGAGGCAGCAGTTCTGAATTTTCTCTTTCTAGGTAAACTGTGGCCACTGGGATCAAGTGTCTCCCCGTGTGGTCTGTGAAGCCGTTTGGTCATTCTCCATTTTTGTGGTGTTTCTTACTGCTGCACTGGGAGTTTGGAATTGGCTTAATGAAATACAAGGAGTTCAACTGGGACACAATTCTCGAGGGAGCTCTGTCACGTGTGGTTGGTCAGGGTGTTCAGGAGAATGTTCGAAACATGGGTCTATCTCACATAGATTTCCCCCTTGACTATAGCAACCGGATTCTGAACATTGCCCTGAAAACTCTCAATATACCAAGATGCCTTTACATATAAGGGTCTGCTGCCTTCACCATGTCAGTCACAAGTATTTTGGAAGCCAATGACAGATCCACGTGGTCCCACCACGGATATTTATTCACAAATGTATAGTCCACTGCTCTAGACCCAATACTCAGCAGGCTCCAACTTACTGACATCTCGGTTCTATACCATTTTCATGACAACCAGTCAATCAAGGAACTGTCTGGTACACTCATGATCAGCAACAGGACATCCCAAGTTTCTCCAGTGCCACCTGGTCATGGGAATTTCAAAAATGTTATGGTATTTATATAGCCATTTTTCAAGGATGATGTTGGAGGCACTGTGGGTTTCAATTAATTCAGGAACCATTAAATGGTGAGTAAGCTCATTTCAATGAAAGATCTGGAGAACTCTCACTGCCAAGGCTTCCCAAAGAGTGGCCAAAAGGTCACATGAAGCCAGGCCCATTGAGGTATACAATATGAGTTACATGTGTGTTTTGAGTCTCAACTATGACTGCCAAGTCTTTCAGTAAAAAAAAATCATGTGTTATCCAGGCTGAGATTCCCAGTGTTCGGTGGAAAGCCACCCTGGGACTAGATCTCAGTTTCCAAAGGCTAATCTCATGTGTGGCCTCGTATAATCCCAACACAATTCATGGAAATACTTCTCTGAGGTCAGTTCCAGAGCTCAGTCTCTAAGGAGTATCAGAGCAGAGTTCAAGCCCTGGTGGACCAGTCATCTCTTCCAACCACCACACAAATGACCACAATTAAAACCAAAACACTCCTACATGGCCCTCATCTTCTTCCATAAAGACACTCATCATAACCTCTGGCTGGAGGTTTCCATGAGGGGCACAGGCCAAGACAGTGTCCAAAATAAGCTCCCTTGCCCCTCATTTGCCTAAAGTCAGGGTGGCATGGACACCCTTCTTGTGCACCAGGAGTGATCTGTAAGGGTAAAAGAAATTGAAATTAAAGTGTAAAAGTTAAAGTGTAAAAGACCGGGTGTTGAAAAGTTTCTAAGCAGCAAGGCTTGAGTTAAAATGTAAAGGACCAGGTATTGTTAAGTTCCTATGATACACGCAAACCCTGAAATTCTTGTAACTTGTAGGACAATTCCTGGACTGCCCAGTAAATATTCCCTATGACCGCCTGGTTGTTTAATAACCTAGGACCCTGTGCGGCCTGACACATATGCATCATAGGGCCTAAACCAATCAATTTGAATGTGTACCCTGCTTTAGAACTGACCTATCACTCCCGCCTGACGTGTTCCCGCCAATGAATAAACTAATCATGTTTAGGATTTGTTGTTTGATTTTCCTGCAGTGTATGATGATTTGTTAAAGGAGACTGTGATATATGTAAAGTCTCGCCCTCCCCAAAACGTGTACTTAAGCACTGCTCAATCCCTCCTCGGGGATCTGGGCTGCTCTTCCTTCTTGAGTGAGCACGTAGGCCCAGCATGCTGGATTGGATCCTCAATTAATGTCTTTTGCTGTTGCATGTGCCGTGGTTTCATACATGAACATGAATGAATTTAAGGAGTGTATAATTAGACACATATATTTTATATTTTGAAAAATCTATAGAGTGTAGATTTTTCACAAAACACATACAGAGATATTAAAAAGTAGCAATATATATGCCAATAGAAATTTATCATGAAATACATATCATACACAGATCCAAAAATATTTATTTTACTTAACACGGATTTATGTGTAATGTTGTTCTACTAGGAAGTTCACGCATAGGTTGAATTTTCAGTTCCTACAGCGTTTAGGAGGAGGGATCTCTTCTCACAATTTTATCTGCCAACTCAGCCACCTCACAATAATGTACGTGTGGTACCAGGTAGGATTCTATTTGTGCATATAAAAATACATGTGCTGAATAGGCAACAGAGAAAGGGAGACAGGAATTCACATATTTGATACCTTTCAAAACACATGGAGAACTATTTCAATTAAAAATTAACCAGATTTTTAACAACTACCCTTTATCAGGCAAAAGGCAATTCCAACTATACACCATTCCTCCTCTGAGCTGCTTGTATTTCTATTCTGTTTGGGTTATTTTTCTCCATCATATTAGCATTAGTAGTCAGAGTCTATTAGGGTATGCGTTAGTGTCATGGTTTCAATAATTCAAATGGAAATAAAGGAAAATGAATCCATTGTGTATGCAAATATGCACTACAAAAAATCTTTCCACTCTCATTCAGAGCAATGCCTTGACATTACCTTCACCCCAAGTAAGACACAATTAGAGGGCAAGAGTTAGAAAATCTGTGAATACATATCTGGAATGGAAAATGCTCAGGAGTTCACAAGCTTGAGGATTGTAGATAAGTTTTCAAAATTAAGGGACAGGATAAACACACCACAATCATGGAAATCTGCTGGCCTAAAGACTTCTTGAGAAACTGCCTCTGAGTTTGGGCACTTGAAATATATGTTGTTGTCAGGAGCTTTAGCTTCCTTTGTAGTGATACCATCAAAGATGGGTCTTCATTTATCTGACCTGGAGTTCATGGTTTCTTATTTTCGAAAGAACATGATTCAGCAGTGCTCCATTCTTTCTTTGAAGGTAAATTGTGGCCATAGAGGGCTAAGTGTCTCCCCGTCTTGACTGTGAAGCCAATTGGTCATCCTACAATTTTCGTGGTGTTTCTTGCTGCTGCACTGGGCTTCTGGTATTTCCTTCATGAAATACAAGGAGTTCAACTGGGACACAGTGCTGGAGCCAGTTCTGTCACGTGTGGAGGGTCAGGGTCTACAGGAGAATTCACCAACCAGGCTTCTATTCCACATAACTTGCAACATTGTCCATAGCAAACTGATTCTGAAGATTGTCCTGAAACCTTTCCATATAACAAGATGCCTTTACATATAAGGGTCTGCTAGCTGCACCATGTATGCCACAAGCCATTTGGAAGTCAATGGCAAATCCACATGGCCCCACCACATATGTTTTATCATACACCTGCACACCACAGCTCTGGGCCCACTTCTCAGCGCTCTCCAACTTACTGGCATCTCTGTTCTACACAATTTTCATGAAACACAGTCAGTCAAGGCACTGTCTGGTACACTCATGATCAGCAACAAGACATCCAAAGGTTCTCCAGTGCCACCTGGTCAGGAGAATTTCAAGGTATTTATCGAGCCATTTTTCAAGGATGAAGTTGGAGGCACTGTGGGTTTCAATTCATTCAGGAACCATTAAATGTTGAGGAACCCCATTTCAATGAAAGCTCTAGAGAACTCTCACAGGTAAGGCTACCCAAAGAGTGGCCAAAATACACATATATTTCATATTTTGAAAAATCTTGACAGTGTATACACTCACACACACACACACACACACACACACACACACACACACACTAACACACACACAGAGACATTAGAAACAAGCAATATATATGCCAATCGAAATTCATCATGAAATATATATCATCCATGTATCCAAAAATATTCATTTTACTGAACATGGATTTATGTATTATGTTGTTCACTAGGAAGCTCACCCATAGGTTGAATTTTCAGTTCCAACGGCGTTTAGGAGGAGTAAACTTTTCTCACAATTTGTATCTGCCAAGTCAGCCACCTCACAAGAATATATGTGTGATACCAGGTACAATTCTATATGTGCATATAAAAATACATGTGCTGAATAGGATACAGAGAATTGGGGGAGACAGGAATTCACATATTTGATAAGTTTAAAAATACATGGACTACTTTTTCAACAAAAAAATTGACTAGATTTATAACTCCTACCCTACATAATGGAAAAGGCAATTCCAACGGTACACCATGCCTTCTCTGATGTGTTTGTATTTCTATTCTGTTTGGGTTATTTTTCTCTATCACGCTAGGATTAGTTGTCAGAGTCTTGTAGGGTATGGGTTAGTGTCAGAGATTCAGTATTTAGAAAGTAAAATTGGAAAATGCATCCAATGTGTATGCAAATATGTGCTACACTAAAATCTTCCGACTCTCATCCAGAACAATGCCTTGACCTTAACTTCGTCCCAAGTAACACATGTAGAGGAGATGAGTAAGAAAATCTGTGAATACATATCTGGAATTGAATATGCTCAGGAGTTCACAACCTTGCAGGTAGAAGGGGAGTTTCCAAAAGTAAGGGACAATGTAAACACTCCACAAACATGGAGCTCTGCTAGCCTAAAGACTTCTGGAAAAACTGCCTCTGATGTTGGGCTCTTGAAATATATGTTGTTGTCAGGATCTTTAACTTCTTTTGTAGTGAGAACATAAAAGCTGGGTCTGCATCTATGTTACCTGGAGGAGATGGTTTCTTATTTACCAATGAACATGAGGCAGCATTGCTGAATTCTCTCTTTCTGGGTCAACTGTGGCCACTTGGGGCTAAGTGTCTCCTCATGTGGACTGTGAAGCCATTTGGTCACCCTCCAATTTTTGTGACGTTTCTTGCTGCTGCACTGGGAGTTCGGTATTTGCTTCAAGAAATACAAGGAGTTCATCTGGGACACAGTGCTGGAGGGAGTTCTGTCACGTGTGGTGGGACAGGGTCTGCAGGAGAATGCACAAACCAGGCTTCTGTCCTACATAGCTTGCCCCCTTGACCATAGCAACCTGATTCTGAACATTGCCCTGAAACTCATCCATATAACAAGAATCATTTACATATAATTGTCTTCTGGCTGCACCATGTCAGTCACAAGCCATTTGGAAGCCATTGGCAAATTCACATGGAAGCACCACTGATGTTTTATCTCACACATGCCCACCTTTGCTTTAGGCCCACTATTCAGCAGGCTCCAACTTACTGGCATCTCTGTTCTACACCATTTTCATGAAACCCAGCCAATCAAGGCACTGTCTGGTACACTCAAGATCACCAACAGGATATCCAATCATTCTCCAGTGCCACCTGGATATGGGAATTTCAAAAATTTCATGGTATTTATCGAGCCCATCTTTCAAGGTTGAAGTTGGAGGCACTGAGTGTTTCATTGAATTCAGTAACCATTAAATGATGAAGAAGCTCATTTCAATGAAAGCTCTGGAGAACTCTTACTGCCAAGGCTTCCCAAAGAGTGGCCAAAAGGTCACATGAAGTCAGGCCCATTAAGGTCTACAATGTGAAGTGCATTTGTGTTTTGACTCTCAACTATGGCTGCCAAGTGTTTCAGAATAAAATTATGTGATACCCTGACTGAGATTCCCAGTACTCTGTGGAAAGCCACCCTGGAAATAAATCTCAGTTTTCAATGGCGGCTCTCATGCATGGCCTCCTAATATTCCAACACAATTTATGGCTATACTTCTCTGAGGCCAGTTCCAGGACTCAGTCTCTATGGGGTATCACACCAGAGTTCAAGCCCTTGTGGACCCAGTCATCTCTTCCAACTGCCACACAAATGACCACAATTAAAACCAAAACACTCCCACATGGCCCTCATCTTCTTCCATATAGACACTCCTCATTACCTCTGGCTGGATGTTTGGATGAGGGGCGCAGCCCAACACTGTGTCCAAATAAGTTCGCTTGTCCGTCATTTTCCTAAAGTCAGGGTGGCCTGTACACCCTTCCTGTGAACCAGGAGGGATCAAATAAGCCTTCCGTTAATACTGCTCTGCTTCTCCAATTTGAGGCCTACTGACTGTTGGGTATAGATTCTTTATGTGATTTGGAGTGATGAGAAAACACAAGCATGTATGGGATAGCCTTTGCAGGGCTTTTAAAAACTCATTTGTTTCAAAGGATACCTATTCTCATATGATGGTGGTCAGGAACCTAACAGAGGAAGGCGAGAGACTTCATCAACAATGACTGATCTTTTTCCCATTTTGGTTTTGGATGCAGATATGGGATCATTCTTTAGATCCATCAGGTGCTCAGAAGCAAAGCCACAGCCTCACACAGGGCCAAGAGACTGATTCAGACACATCCATTTCCAAAGCAATTAACGAAGAGCCACATGTGATGCCCATTTATTTCCATTTTAAAACTTTTTTTTTTCAGGATTCACAAAGCGGTGTCCTGAGGCCAAGACCTTCCTCACCTTCAGGGGAAGAGAAGAATTGCTTAGCAAAAGGTTCAAAGCAGGGTTTCTCCACTGAGGCTTTCCTGGTCACACTGATATCTGAGTTTTTTGAGATGGTAGCCATTCCCTTTAGCTATCCATTACATGGCCTTGTCACAGAGCTTGGAGGTGGTACATATCATGGGCACAAAACCATGAGCCTATTCTGGAGAGTGGCCAGAATCAGAAAGAAAACAGGAACTTAGGAAATTAGTAGGTGTTGCCCATCCATAAGGGAAGCCACAGTCCATTCATCAATTGGGAAGGATGAATGCTGGGAAGCTTTCTACTAAACAGGACACATCCATTGATGAATTCTCTTTTCAAATGTCTACAAACACGGACACAGTGGGATACACAGACATAGAAACACTCAATTTTTGAAACGACTTACTAGGAACTGTCCACTCCAAATCAAACAAACCGCCTTTTTAACCTATTCTCAGAACATTTGACAAAACCACAAACTCACACCCACACCCACAAAGGCACCTCCTTCCCCAAAGGAGGTCTGTGACTATCCGAAGTGTTTTCTGACTTGTGGGCCTTATTATGCTCCCCGAAATGTCCTGTCCTGTCTCAGATCTGGTCTCCTTGGCCAAATATGTGAAGTGGTCAGGAGCCAGCTGTGGGCAAGTACCTGCTTTCTCAGGAAAGGCCCCTCTTCAGAGTTCTCCTGAAATTTGGCCATCCTCACATCAGGAGGTACCAAGAAAGTCTGACTATGTTCTTGGTAAATCCAAATAAGTGAGCCCAATGGGAATGGTACTGGGACTGCCTCTGGTTGCCTGGCTTCCTGGATCCCAAGTTCAGAGAGTTCTATCACCAAGGAAGTGAGGAAGGTCACCTCCTTCGTGAACTCAATGAGGTCACTACTTTGGAAACCACTTTGTCCAAAAATTTGCTTCCAAGGTTCCCATGAGATGTAGGCGGCCCCTATATCCTGTGATACTTTCACAACTGAGAATTATATATCAACCATAGGCAGCCGGGAACAGCTCTCCACACTGGCCTGGTTTGGTCCATCTTCTCTACATTAAGAAGAGTGAGGCTGATTCTGACACATCCCTTCATCCTGACCAGGTTGTTTGCCATGGAAGATGACTTTTGCTCTCTCAGGTCCTTCATAGCTGCCTACATCTTCTCCAGGGATCATTTCTGCATGGAACTTTGAGGTTCTCAGCAGGTGGAAGATCCCCTACATTCCTGTATTGGAAGACCAATTCTGTCCCTCCTTTTTTGTAAAGTTAGATTGAGGGAAAATTGTATGGTTTAGGTTAATAACAGGTTCCATTTGGGTTAGGAATTATTCTGTGGGATGAATAATGGTATTGGGATTTTGCGATATTTTCAAGAATATATAGGTGAAATATAAGTATGAAAAAAGAAATCTAGGTAATTTTTGAAGCACAGAAGGGAATTAGCCCCATGATTGGGATTCTTAGCTTTGAATTATGTTCTGCACCGATGTCTCAGATAAATTGATATACAATGGCATAGGACCTTGTCTTTTGGATGATTGAATGTCTAAGAGAACATCCAGACTAAAAGGGATATTTGGTGGATTAGGAAGATATTCAGTAGGTTTAGAATGAAGAGTGCATATAGAATTTGGCCCAAAAGATCTTTAGCAATAGGGTTTTGGGTAGAGAGTGAAAGTAAATGTCAGCTCATGTGAAGAGTCAGTCACAATGATGAACTGGAGAAAAAAATACATGAAATCAGATATCAATAGATACATTAGGAAATCAGGCAAAGTATAAAGTGAGTGATAGGATTAGACACTTTCAACAGGGTTAAGGTTCAATATGTAATTTCAGGAAGAAACAAATATGTAGTCACCTATAGGATTCACATTTGAGAGCATTAGGCAACCAGAACATGGATGTTTTTTTTAATCCATGCTCACTTTCCATTTAGGATTTGTTACAATCATAAGTGTGACCTTGCTTTTTGTTTCCACAATATTACAGTGATAAATGTATATATAGATCAGGTGACATGAGTATTTCTTCCAAAATTTCTGGGAGCAATATTTTGAAGACATATAATTTAGTGTTTTGGGTACAAATAGGTATACTCTGTGTTATATGAATATAGAGATAATGCATGAATAGACCATACTGTGAATAAATAATATAACTCGTTCCAAATTTAAATAATGGATTGAATTGATATCTGAAAATATACTGGAAATCTTATATTGATATTCATACAATCATTCCAACCAGTTATACATCTAATGGTAATATTAGTGTTATGGTTTATCATGGTGTGTGTGTTAGTTTTGCTTCTAAAATGATTATGGAAATCGAAAATAATGTGCTTGGAAAGAAGTCTCATTAAAAAGCAGTAAAGAAACCTGGGGGAATACATATATTCTGAAGCCGGAAGTAATTGAAAGTGAAAAAAAATGCCTATGAATTTGTGAATTTGTGAATGAAATATGTATTCTATTATGTGCAAAAACTGAAGAAATATTAATGTACCAGTTTTGAATAAAAATGAATGTCAAAATACATATCCTGTCCCATAGGAATCTACTTGCATTGATGTTAAACTGAGTCATATACTGTAGAAATATTAGGATTTGTATGCACCATTCACTGAAGTTAGTTTTTAGTACTAGGAGACAAATATGTATTTCAGGTGGATTAATATTTCTGAGAATATTCTTATGAAAAGTTGAATATAAATCCACATTCATGAGCATCAATTAATTTAGGAAGTATATAAGAAGACACATACATTTCATATTTTTAAAAATCTGGAGAGTTAATACATATATATATATATATATATATATATATATATATATATGCACACACACACATACACACACACGCACAGATACATTAAAAAATAGCAATCTTTATGACAATCAAAATACATCATGAAATATATATCATCCACAAATCCAAAAATCTTCATTTTTCTGAACATCAATTTATGTATAATGTTGTTCAACTAGGAAGCTCACCCATTGTTTGAATTGTAAGTTCCAACAGCATTTAGGAGGAGTGAACTCTTCTCACAATTTGTATTTGCCAAGTCAGCAACCTCACAAGTATGTACGTGTGATACCAGGTAGGATTCTATATGTGCATATAAAAATACATGTGCTGAATAGGGTCCAGAGAAATGGAGACAGGAATTAACATATTTGTTAACTCTAAAAACACATGGAAAGGGGAGGGGCAGAGCCGCCAACCGTGCCTGTAAGGTAGGCGGACTTGCGAGCCACTGGTAGGACAGGCCTAGCAGCCCGCCATCGTGAAAGACACATCGCCCTGGTTGGGGGTTGGGCAGAGCCGCTGCGCGCCTGCAAGGAACGCGGACATGCAACCCACAGGCAGAACAGGCCCAGGAACCCGCGGAGGGGCAGAGACACCCCTTGCAACTTCAAGATAGGTGAACCTGCGACCCACCGGCAGAACAGGCCCAGCAGCCTTCAGAGAGGCAGAGCCGGCCCCCGCACCTGTGAAGTAAGCGGACCTGCGAACACCGACAGACCAGGCGCTCAGGCCCGCCAGGGTACTAGACACATCACCAGGTTGGGGGAGGGGCCGAGCCGCTGCCCGTGCCTGCAAAGCAGGTGGACCTCTCACCCACCGGCAGAACAGACCCAGAGTCCTACCAGCATGGTAGACACATCGCCCCGGTTTGGGGAGGGCCAGAGCTGCCACTCGTGCCTGCAACGTAGACAGACCTGCAACCCACAGACAGAAGAGGCCCAGCAGCGCACGGAGGGGCACAGCCGATGCCTGGGCCTGCAAGGTAGGTGGACCTGTGACCCACTGGCTGAACAGGACCAGCGCCTGTAGAGGGGTAGAGCAACTGCCCGCTTCTGCAAGATAGGCAGACCAGCTACCGACTAGCAGAACAGGCCCAGGGGCCTGATGGTGTGGTAGGCACATTGCCCCAATTGGAGGAGGGGCAGAGCCACAGCCCACGCCTGTGAGGGAGACGTTTCAAGAATACAATAGCAATATAAACATTTAGGGGGGTAAAATTAAATAACACAAAAGTTTCACCAAGCAGAAAGAAACGCGAACAGTAGGGAAAGACAAGGAAAGAAAGGACCACAAGCAATGAAGGTCAACTCAACATTAGAAGAGGTAATATCTGCAGCAGATGGAATGTCAGATAAAGAATTCAGGATATACTTGCTTCAGATGATCTGGAGTCTCAAGGGAGACCTTAGACAGAAAAATCAGACAATGAAAGATCACTTCAACAATGAATTACATAAACAAATCCAAGAAGCAAAAGATCAACTATACAGGGAGATAGAGGTTATAAAAAACAAACAAACAGAAATCATAAAAATGCAGGAAGCAATAAACCAACTTAAAAACTCAATTGAGAATACTACCAGCAGAGTAGATCACTTAGAAGATAGAACATCAGACAATGAAGACAAACTATTTCAACTTGAAAAGAACATAGACAGCTCAGCAAGACTGTTAAGAAACCATGAGCAGATCATCAAAGAAATATGGGATAACATAAAGAGATCAAAATTAAGAATCATTGAGATACAGGAAATTATACAGGTCCAAACCAAAGGAATGAGCATTCTATTCAATGAAATAATATGAGAAAACTTCCCAGACTTGAAGAATGAGACAGAATCCCAAATCCTAGAAGCCTACAGGACGCCGAATGTGCAAAATCATAAGAGATAAACACCTAGACATATTATAATGAAGATGCCAAACATACAGAATAGAGAATTTTAAAAGCTACAAGAGAAAGGAAGCAGATTACATTTAGGGATAAATCAATCAGGATAACAGCTGATTTTTCAACACAGAATCTGAAAGCTAGAAGATCCTGGAATAACATTTTTCAAACACTGAAAGAAATTGGGTTCCAACCAAGAATTGTGTATCCAGCGAATTTAAGCTTCAGGATGGAAGATGAAATAAAAACCTTCCATGATAAACAAAAGTTAAAAGAATTTGCAGCTAGAAAACCATCTCTTCAAAAGATCCTTGGCAAAACATTATTGGAAGACGAAATGGAAAATAACAGTGAAAACCAACAGTGGGAGGTAGTACAGTAAAGGGGGGAAAATAATCAAAGAGGAAAAAAAAACATGTTTAGTAACATAAATAAACAAATATGGCTGGAAGATCAACACATATCTCAATAATAACCCTAAATGTTAATGGCTTAAACTCACCAATTAAGAGACACTGGCTAGTAGAATGGATCACGAAAGAAGACCCAACAATTTTCTGCCTACAGGAGATGCATTTGATAGGAAAAGACATACATAGACTGAAGGTGAAAGGTTGGGAGAAATCATATCACTCATAAGGACTTCGGAAACAAGCAGGAGTGTCCATACTCATATCAAATAAAATAGATTTCAAGCCAAAGTTAATCAAAAGGGATAAAGAGGGACACTACATACTGCTAAAGGGAACCATGCACCAACAAGACATAACTATCATAAATATATATGCCCCAAACAATGGTTCAGCTTTGTTCATCAAACAAACCCTTCTCAAGTTCAAGAGTCTGATAGACCACCTTACAATAATCATGGGAGACTTCAACATACCTCTCTCACTGCTGGACAGATATTCCAAACAAAACTTGAATAAGGAAACTATAGAACTCAGTAACACAACTAATAACCTAGACTTAATTGACATATATAGAATATCCACCCAACATCAAGCAGTTACACTTTTTTCTCAGCAGCACATGGATACCTCTCAAAAATAGATCATATATTATGTCACAGGGCAACTCTTAGACAATATAAAGGAGTATAGATAATACCAGGCATCTTATCTGATCATAATGGAATAAAACTGAAAATCAACAATAAAAGAAGGAAGGAAAATTCATGCATCACTTGGAGAATGAACAATACGTACTGAATGATCAATGGGTTATAGAAGACATCAAGGAGGAAAATAAAAAATTCTTAGAGATAAATGAAAAGACAGACAGAACATATCAGAATCTATGGGACACATTGAAAGCAGTTCAAAGAGGAAAATTCATTGCTTGAAGTTCTTTCCTTAAAAAAAGAACAAAAACAACAAATAAATAATCTCATAGTTCATTTCAAAATCCTAGAAAAATAAGAGCAAAACAACAGCAAAAGAAGTAGAAGGCAAGAAATAATTAAAATCAGAGCTGAAATTAATAAAATCGAAACAAAAGAAACAATTGAAAAAATTGACAAAACTTAAAGTTGAAAAATAAATAAAATTGACAGACCCTTAGCCATGTTAATGAAGAGAAGAAGAGAGAGAACTCAAATTACTATCATATGGGATGAAAATGGCAATATCACAACAGACTTCTGAAATACAGAAGATAATCAGAAATTATTTTGAATCCTTATACACCAATAAATTAGAAAATAGTGAAGGCATCGATGAATTTCTTAAGTCATATGATCTGCCCAGATTGAGTCAGGAGGATATAGACACCCTAAGCAGACCAATATCAATTGAGGAAATAGAAGAAACCATCCAAAGACTACCAACTAAGAAAAGCCCAGGACCGAATGGGTATACAGCAGAGTTTTACAAAACCTTTAAAGAGGAACTAATACCAATACTTTTCAAGATATTTCAGGATATAGAATAAGAGGGAGAACTTCCAAATTTATTCTAGGAGGCCAATATCACCCTGATTCCTAAACCAGACAAAGACACTTCAAAGAAACAAATCTACAGACCAATATCTCTAATGAACCTAGATGCAAAAATCCTCAATAAAATTCTGGTGAATCAGATACAAAAACATATTTAAAAAATTGTGCAACATGATCAAGTAGGATTCATCTTCGGGATACAAGGCTGGTTCAATATACAAAAATCAATAAATGTAATTCACTACATCAACTGACTTAAAAATAAGAACCATATGATCACTCCAATAGATGCAGAAAAAGCATTCAACAAAGTGCAACATCCCTTTATGTTCAAAACTCTAGAAAAACTAGGGACAACAGGAACATACCTCAGTATTGTAAAAGCAATCTATTCTAAGCCTCAGGATAGTATCATTCTGGATTGAGAAAAATTGAAGGCATTTCCTCTAAAATCTGGAACAAGACAGGGATGCCCTCTCTCACGACTTCTGTTCAACATAGTTCTCGAAACACTGGCCAGAGCAATTAGACAAATGAAAGAAACTAAAGGCATAAAAATAGGAAAAGAAGAACTTAAATTATCACTATTTGCAGGTGACATGATTCTATACCTAGCAGACCCAAAAGGGTCTACAAAGAAACTATTAGAGTTAGTAAATGAATTCAGCAAAGTGGCATGATATAAAATCAACAATAATAAATCAAAGGCATTCCTGTGTATCAGTGACAAATCCTCTGAAATGGAAATGAGGACAACCACTCCATTCAGAATATCTTCAAAAAAAAATAAAATATTGGGAATCAACATAACAAAACATGTGAAAGACTTACACAATGAAAACTACAGAACCCTAAAGAGAGAAATAGAAGAAGATCTTACAAGATGGAAAAATATACCCTGTTCTTGGATAGGCAGAATTAACATCATCAAAATGGTGATATTACCAAATGTTCTCTAAAGGTTTAATGCAATGCCAATCAAAATCCCAAGGGCATTTCTTGTAGAAATAGATAAAACAATTATGAAATTCATATGGAAAAATACAAGACCCAGTATAGCAAAGACAACTCTAAGCAGGAAGTGTGAATCAGGCGGTATAGCCATACAAGTCATCAAACTATACTACAGAGCAATAGTAACAAAAAGAGCATGGTACTGGTACCAAAACAGGCAGGTGGACCAATGGTACAGAATAGAGGACACAGAAATCAATCCACAAAATTACAGCTATCTTATATTTGATAAAGGAGCTAATAGCATGAAATGGAGGAAGCATAGCATCTTCAACAAATGGTGCTGGAAAAACTGAAATTCCATATGTAACAAAATGAAACTGAATCCCTTTCTCTCGCCATGCACAAAAGTTAACTCAAAATGGATCAAGGAGCTTGATATCAAATCAGAGACACGACATCTGATAGAAGAAAACTTTGGCTATGATCTACATACTGTGGGGTTGGGCTCTAAATTCCTCAATAGGACACCCATAGCATAAGAGTTAATAACTAGAATTTACAAACAGGACTTACTCAAACTAAATAGATTTTTCTCAGAAAAAGAAACAATAAGAGAGGTAAATAGGGAGCCTACGTCCTGGGAACAAATCTTTACTCCTCACACTTCAGATAGAGCACTAATATCCAGAGTTATACAAAGAACTCAAAGAAGTGAACAATAAGAAAATGAATTACCCAATCAACAAATGGGCCAAGGACCTGAACAGACACTTCTCAGAGGAGGACATACAATCAATCAATAAGTACATCAAAAATTTCTCACCATCTCGAGCATTCAGAGAAATGCAAAACAAACCCACCCTAAGATACCATCTGACTGCAGTAAGATTGGCAGCCATTATGAAGTCAAATGACAACAAGTGCTGGCGAGGATGTGGGGAAAAGGGTACACCTGTACATTGCTGGTGGGACTTCAAATTTGTGCAGCCAATTTGGAAAGCAGTATGGAGATTTCTTGGAAAGCTGGGAATGGAAACACCTTTGACCCAGCTATTCACCTTCTCGGTCTAATCCCTAAAGACCCCAAAAGAGCATGCTACAGGGACAATGATAAATCTATGTTCATAGCAGCACAATTCACAATTGGAAGACTGTGGAACCAACCTAGGTGCCCTTCAATAGATGAATGGATTAAAAAATGTGGCATTTATACACAATGGAGTATTACTCTGCATTAAATAATGACAAAATCATACAATTTGCAGAGAAATGGATGGCATTAGAACGTATTATGCTACGTGACAATAGCCAATCCCTAAAAAACAAATGCCAAATGTTTTCTTTGATATAAGGAGAGTAACTAAGAACAGAGTTGGGAGGAAGACCATGAGAAGATGATTAACATTAAACAGGGGTGAGAGGTGTAGGGAAAAGGAGAGAGAAGGAAAATTGCATGGAAATGGAAGGAAATCCTCATGGTTATACAAAATTAAATACAAGAGGAAGTAAGGGGAAAGGGGACAAAAACAAGGGGAAGAAATGAATTACAGAAGATGGGGTAGAGAGAGAGGATTGGAGGGGAAGGGATGGGAGATAGTAGAGGACAGGATAGGCAGCAGAATACAACAGACCCTAGTAAAGCAATATGTAAAACAGTGGATGTGTAACTGATGGGATGCTGCAATCTGTATACGGGGAAAATGGAAGTTCATAACCTACTTGAATCAAAGTGTGAAATATGACATGTCAAGAACTATGTAATGTTTTGAAGAATGAACAATAAATATTAAAGGAAAAAAAACACATGGAGAACTATTTGCATTAAAAATTGACTAGATTTATAACACCTACACTTTATCATGCAAAAGGCAAGTCCAACTTTACACCATGCCTCTTCAGAACTACTTGTATTTCTATTCTGTTTGGTTATTTTTCTCCATCATATTAGGATTAGTAGTCAGAGTCTAGAAGGGTATGCGTTAGTGTCAGGGATTAAGTCTTTGGAATGGAAAATTGGAAAATGAATCCATGTCTATGCAAATATGTGACACACAAAAATCTTCCCACTCTCATCCAGAACAAAGCCTTGACGTTACCTTCACCCCAAATAAGAAACAATTAGAGGTTAAGAGTTAGAAAATCTGTAAATACATATCTGGAATGGAAAATATTCAGGAGTTCACAAACTTGGAGGTGGTTGAGGAGTATCCCATAGTAAGGGACAGGGTAAACACTCCACAAACATGGAGGTCTGCTGGCCTAAAGACTTTTAGAGAAACTGCCTCTGAGGATGGGCACTTGAAATATATGTTGTTTTCAGTAGCTTTAGCTTCCTTTGTAGTGAGATCATCAAAGCTGGGTCTGCATCTATGTGACCTGGAGAACATTCTTTCTTGCTTTCCAATGCACATGAAGCAGCAGTGCTGAATTCTCTCTTTGTATGTAACCTGTGGCCACCGGGGGCTAAGTGTCTCCCCATGTGGACTGTGAAGCCTTTTGTTCATCCTCCACTTTTTGTGGTGTTTTCTGCTGCAGCACTGGGAGTTTGGTATTTGCCTCACGAAATACAAGTTCAACTGGGACACAGTGCTTGAGGGAGTTCTGTCACTTGTGGTTTTTCAGGGTCTACAAGAGAATGCACCAACCAGGCTTCATTCCCACAATGCTTGCCCCCTTGTCCATAGCAACCTGATTGTGCACATTGCTCTGAAAACTATCCATTTAACAAGACACCTTTACATATAAGTGTCTGATCACTGCACCGTGTCAGTGACAAGCCATTTGGAAATCAATGGCAAATCCACATGGCGCCACCACAGATGATTTATCACACACCTGCACACCACAGCTTAGGGCCCACTACTCAGGAGGGTCCAACTTAGTGGCATCTCTGTTCTACACCATTTTCATAAATCCCAGTAAATCGAGGAACTGTCTGGTACACTCATGATCAGTAAAAGGGCATCCAAATGTTCTCTCTCCAGTACCATATGGTCATGGGAATTTCAAAAATTTCTTGGTATTTATTTAGCCATATTTTAAGGATGAAGTTGGAGGAACTGTGGGTTTCAATTCATTCAGGAATCATTAAATGGTGAGGAAGCTCATTTCAATAAAATCTCTGGAGAACACTCACAGGCAAGTCTTCCCAAATAGTGGCCAATAGGTCACATGAAGCCAGGACCATTGAGGTCTACAATGTGAGTTCCATGTGTGTTTTGACTCTCAACTATGGCTTCCAAGTGTTTTAGAATAAAATCATTTTATATCCTGGTTGAGACTCCCAGTGTTCTGTGGAAAGCCACCGTAGGCCTAGATCTCAGTTTCCAAGGGTGATTCTCATGCGTGGCCTCCGAAAATCCGAAAACAATTTATAAAAATACTTCTCTGAGGTCAGCTCCAGAACTCAGTGTCTAAGGAAAATCACACCAGAGTTCAAGCCCAAGTGGACCCAGTCATCTCCTCCGACCGCCACACAAATGTACACAATCAAAACCCAAACACTCCCTCATTTCCCTCATCTTCTTCCATATAGACACTCATCATAAACTTTGGCTGGAGGTTTCCATGAGGGGTGCATCCCAAGACAGTGTCCAAATAAGCTCGCTTGCTCCTCATTTGCCTAAAGTCAGGGTGGCCTGCACACATTTCCTGAGAACAAATAGAGATAAAATAGGCCTGCTGTTAATTCTGCACTCCTTCTACAATTTGAGGCCTACTGACTCTCAGATATAGATTCTTTTTGTGATTTGGAGACATGAGAAAACCCAAGCACTAATGGGCTAGCCTCTGCAGTGCTTTTAAGAACTCATTTGACCTAAGGAATCCCTATTCTCAACTGATGGAGTTTAGGAACCTTATAGAGGAAGGTGAGAGACTTCATCCACAATGACTTCTCTTTTTGCCATTTTGGTTTTGGGTGCACACATGAGATCTATCTTTAGATCCTTCAGGTGCTGACAATCGAAGCCACAGCCTCACACAGGGTCAAGAGTCTGATTCAGACAAAACCCTTTCCAAAATAATTAAGCAAAGAGTCACAGGTGATGCACATTCATTTCCATTTGAAAACTGTTTTCTTCTGGCTTTATAAAGGGGTGGCCTGAGGAAAAGACCTTCCTGACATTATGGGCAACAGAACAATAGTTAAGCAAAAGGCCCTAAGCAAGGTTTCACCATTGAGACTTTCCTGGTCACACAAATATCTGAGTTTTCTGATATGCTCGCCATTCCTTTCAGCTAACTAGTACATGGCCATGTCACAGAGCTTGGAGGTGGTACATATCTTGGACAAAAAACCATGAGCCTTTCTGGAGAGTGGCCAGAATTCAGGAAGAAAACAGGAACTTAGAAAGATAGTAGGTGTTGCCCATGGATAAGGCAAGCCTCAGTCCATTCATTAATTGGGCAGGATGAATTCTGGGAAGCTTTCTACTAGACAGGACACACCCATTGAGCCATTTTCTTTTCTAATATCTACAACCAAGGACACAGTGGGATACACAGACATAGAAACAGTCTCCTCGTCAAATGACTTACTAGAAACAGTCCACTCCAAACCAAACACACCTCCTTTTTTACCTATTCTCAGAACATGAGAAAAATCCACAAACTGACATCCACACACACCAAGTCACCTCCTTTCCCCAAGTATGTCTGTGACTATCCGGAGTGTCCTCTGACTAGTAGGCCATAGAATGTTCCCCAGAAATGGCCAGTCCTGTCTCAGATCTGGTCTCCTTGGCCAATTCTGTGAAGTTGTCAGGAGGCAGTGGTGATCCATTTCCTGCCCTCTCAGGAAAGAACCCTCTTCAAAGCTTTCTTGGCATTAGGCCACCCTCACATCATTAGGTACCAAGAAAGACTGACTCTGTACTTGGTAAATCCAAACAAGTGAGCCCACTTGGAAAGGGACTGGGACTGGCTCTGGGTGCCTGGCTTCCTGGATCACAAAATTCAGAGAGTTCCATCACCAAGGAAGTGAGGTGAGGTCACTTCCTTCAGAAAATGAATGAGGCCACTGTCTTGGCCACCACTTTGTCCTAACAGTTGCTTCCTAGTGTCTCAGGAAAAGGAGGCTGCCTCTATTTCCTGTGACACTTTCAAAAGTTAGAATGGTATAGAAACCATAGGCACCTGGGAACAGCTCTCCACACATGCCTGGTTTCATACATCTTCCCTACATTAAGAAGAGATAGGCTGATTCAGACACATCCTTTCATCCTGATCGGGTTGTTTGCAAAGGAAGATGACTTTTTCTGTCTCAGGTCCTTCATAGCTGCCTAGTCTTCTCCAGGGATCATTTCTGCATGGATTTTGAGGTACTCAGCAGGTGGAAGATCTCCTAACTTCCTGTATTGTAATACTAACTTTGTCCCTGCTCTTCTGTAAAGTGAGATTGAGTGAACAATCTCAGTTTGCAGAATGGTTAGGGTTAATAGCATGATCGATTTGGGTTATGAATCATTTTGCTGGATGAATAATGATATTGGGAACCTGCAATATTTATAAGAATATGAAGGTGAAATATAAGTATGAAAACAGAAATCTAGGTAATATTTGAAGCCCAGAAGGACTTTGGGCCCTTGATTGGGATACTTAGCTTAAATGATGTTCTTTGTGACCTTTGCATTTTGTGTCCAGAATATTACTGTGATAATATGTATATGTAGCTAAAGTGACATGAGTATTTCTTCCACCATTTCCGTGAGCAATATTTTGAAAACTTATAAATTAGTACTGGGGATACTAATAGGTTTACCCTGTTTTGATGAATATAGAGATGATGCATTAATAGACCATACTGTGAATAAATTATATAACTGGTTCCAAATTTAAATAATGGATTGTATTGATATCCGAAAATATATAGGAAATCTTATATTGATATACATACATTCATTCCAACCAGTTATATATCTAATGGTAATGTTAGGGTTATCATTTATCATGAATAGTGTGTGCTTGCTTCAAAAATGATTATGGAATCGAAAATAATATGTTTAAAAAGAAGTCAAGTAAAAAGACCAGTGAAGAAACATGGAGGAATATATGTCTTCCGAAGGAGGAAGTGATTGAAAGTGAACCAAATGTTTATAAATTTGTGAACTTGTGAATGAAAGGATATATCTTATGATGTCCATAAACTTAAGAAATAATAACCTACCAGGTTTGAATAAAAATGAACTTTAACAAACACAATAGAGACATTAGGAATTCAGGCAAAGTGTAGTCGACAGTGAAAGGTTAATAAAATAAGTACTTGTCACTTCCTGTTTTTCTATATGCTTAAAAAAACACTGTTGAGGGCTGGGGATGTGGCTCAAGCGGTAGCACGCTAGTACGGCATGCGTGCAGCCCAGGTTCGATCCTCAGCACCACATACAGACGAAGATGTTGTGTCTGCCAAATACTAAAGAATAAATATTAAAATTCTCTCTCTCTCCTTCTCTCACTCTTTCTTAAAAAAAAAAAAAAAACACTGTTGAAATCTTGAGAACTGTTTGCTAATCTTATTCCCAGAATGTGCTGTCCCCAACTGCCAAACTGCAGAATGTACTCCCTCACCCGGTTTCATGCAAACCGCTCACTTGCCCGGACCCATCAATAAACTTTCCCCCCTGCCCTCTCCAAGGAAAATATATAAGCTCTGCTTAAGCTATTCTCAGGGATCTCTGCTCTATTCAAGTGAGCTCTGAGCCCCAGCATGCTGGACCCCCAATAAACCCTTTGCTTTTGCATGAGACAGTCTCTGGGTGATCTCTCCCCCCGATTGTAACCGGACCTTTACATATGGAGGTTCCACCGAGATCCGGCAGCAGTGGACAAGAGACCCCAACGAACTCCTCTCGGGGTAAGTAAGGCGCCTCTTTCTGGTTTCAGGGCTTGGCAAAATGGATGTCAATGAAGAGCGTGAGCTCTCTCCGACGGTGACTGACAGTCATGTCACAGAGCCACAGGCCAAGTCCCTGGGGGACGTCATAGAGGACTCGGAAAATCGAGGAAGAATAGTCTCCACGACTCAGTGATATTTTGTTTCAGATTCGGTATTGCCAGCCCATCGGGTTTTGCCAACTACTCAGTCTTGGTCTTAGTGTTGGACGTCCATATCCCATCTTTATTGTCTTGTCTTGTCTGTGTCGTGTGTTGTTGCTTTTACTGTTTGTGTATCTTTCATTATGGGACAGAGCACTTCAGCGCCTCTGTCTCTGACCCTTGATCACTGCACCAAAGTTTGCTTAAGATATCAGAATTTTTCTTTTTCAGTAAAACGCTGGACCTGGCCGACTCTCTGTGCCTCAGAATGGCTCACCTTTGGATTTGGATGGACCCTAGATGGGTCTTTCTAGTTCCCACTAATTTAAAATGTCAGAGATATTGTCTTTCAGCCAGGGCCGCATAGATACCTGTGAAGACAGATGGCCACTGCCTACCAACCTGCTGATGAGGGGAATCAACATCAATATCAAGAAAGAGACTTTGTCTACATAAGATGACATCAGGTGTCATCCCTGGAACCCCACTGAAAGGGACCATAGCAGGTGCTACTTATAACACCTACAGCAGTAAATGTAGACAAAATCACTTCCTGGATCCATACCTCTCATCTCAAGCCTGTGCCCTGTCCAGACTCTGGCTCGAAACTGTAAAAGCCTGGTAACACTTTCAAATTGTGTATTTGCCATGTGGATAAGGCTATAGACTCTCCCCTTGACCACCAGTAGTCCTAACCCTCATCAGCCCATTCAGCAGTGATGGCTGATCACAAATCCTACTGGACAAGAACTATGGTCTATCTCGCATACAGTCCACTAAGGGACATGGTGGCCATCTCTCCACAGAGACATTTGTCAGCTGGCTATAGGTCTTTTCCATTGGGATATCCCTGATGAAGTGGATCCCACTAAAATTCCATTAAATCCCTTCTATACCATAGATAATGGAAACAAATATTATGGATGTAGGGACACGCGAGCCAGATGCAGGTTGACTAGCCTAGATTACTAGGTTTCCCTGGCGAACTATCAAAGCCACAAACAGTCTTGGCTGTGTTGGGGGAAAGCCGACTTCTTCTGTAAGTCACGGGGATGTGAGCATACAGGAAGTGCCTGATGGAACCCAAACTCCTCATCAAATTCTGTACACAGCATTGGCCATATTACCAATTAGATAACCAAAATTGATGGCACCCAGAGGGGTCTCTAGATCCTCAAATTCTGCGTGACCTTTTTAACTTTTGCAAGTGCTCAAAAGTGTGAAAGGAGATTCCCCTATGTGGAGGCCTTTTCCCTACTTTGCTCACATCCTGAACTATGCTTCTCCAATAGATCCTCACCCTCAGCCTTCTGCTCCAGACTCTCTGCTCTTACTCTCACCTAAGCAACCTGATTTCTCCCCTCCAATTACTAGATCAAAAACCTAAACCTCTGCCCATTCTAAGACCATTGCCCCCTTGTTGAGGTAGCAGGTACTGAGGTACAACTCAACCCACTCACTCCTCTCTTCTCCTGTCATTGCCCGCACCGGGTCCCACCATGTCCTCTTACTAGCTAACACAAAGCTCAAACCAGCTGAAAAGAGCCCTCACACCCCTATCCAAGATGTAATGTAAATGGCCTTTAAAGTTGCTTTGTCATCACTGAAAACAGGTTACTAAGTATTTAAAGTCCCTCAAAGGCTTTTTGGGATACTAACTCTCGTCTTACCCTCTGCTCTACCTGTTGAACTGCTCAAGTTTTTGTTTCTAGAAAAATCCAAAACCCCTTTCCCATTATTCTTTTACATCTCTCCTACCTCATTCTCAGATCCACGGAGCTGCTCACAGCCATGCCTTCCCCGTCTTCCCCCTCTGTACCAGGCCCACAGAAAAGTCTTAACTGACCTTCTCCAGAAATCTTCAACATAGCTGAATTTAGGACTTTCAGCAAAGAGTCCCTATAAAAGATTTCTAAGTAGATAAACTTCCTCTTTTCATGTTGCCCTATTCTACTTGGCCACTGGCTAAAAAATCAGCAATTCTAAGCTAGACACCCCCTTACTAGTTTCACATATGTTGTGAAATGTTTCACAATGACCTTGGCCTTGAGCTGAGGCTTCACAGAGATGGCTACATTTGTAAGATAAAGAAGTTACCAACTGGGCTCCATGGTAACAGTTGGCAGGGGGAAAAAATAAAGGGAATATAAAGCTCTCCCTCACCCAGGTGTCCTTGAAAAGTTTACTTTCCCAGAGCAGAGGAAACAAACAGAAGAAAAACTGCTTTTTGTTAACTTCTGCAGACTGTGAACTTCTGAGCCCCTTACCTTATATGTTGGGTACGAAATTCTGAAACTACCTAAAATTAGGGTTCCGGGGATTTAATTGATTACAACAGAAATAATGCCCTCTGAATCTGGTTGCAAACAAATAGGACTGTTTTCCTGTCTTTGGTACCATCTTAGGTGCCTTGCCTTGTCCATCCCTAAAACAGTATAATTCTATATACTTAAAACATTGTTTATGTTTTCATGAAGTGGTCAACAGATGTGATTAATTGTGTAATTGTGCAAATGTTTTTCAGAGTGCTCTATCATGACACAGGTTCATTTGAAGAGCAAATAGGGGGGCATAAAACCTGGTTCCACTGGGAACATATATCCCTCACTTTAGCCATCCTATTAGAAATACATGTTGCTGCAGGGGTGGGCACAAGAACCACTGCCTTGGTCCATGGGACAAAACAAATGACCCAAATAGAAGCAGCAATAGACCAAAATTTAAAGATATTAGAAACCTCCATCACAGTATTGCAGGAATCTTTAACCTATCTCTCTGAAGTTGTTTTACAGAACAGTCTAGGATTGGAACTCTTCTTCATGAGAGAAGAGGGCCTTTGTTTTGCATTGATGGAAGAATGTTGTTTTTATGCCAACCATACTGGAGTTGTAAAAAAAATCTATGAGTAAATTAAAAAGATGACTTGAAGAGTGTCTACGAGAGAGAGAGGCCCAAAAAGGGTGGTTTGAATCTTGGTTCACAAAGTCCCCCTGGTTATCTACACATTTATCAACCCTGGCCAGTCCAATAATAATCCTCATATTATTGCTAACTATAAAACCCTGCTTGCTCAACCATGTAATTTATTTTCTCCAAGCTCAAATTGGACAAGTTAAACTTATGGTAATACCCCACTAGCAGACATAGAATGTGACACCCCCCAATGATCACGTTTATAATTAAAAGTAGCCAGAAAAAGAAGTGTCAAATGAAAGGTTAATAAAATATGTACTTGTCACTTCCTGTTTTTCTGTACGCTTAACAAAACACTGTTGAAATCTTTAGAAATGTTTGCCAATCTTGTTCCCAGAATGTGCTGTCCCCAACTGCCAAACTGCAGAATGTACTCCCTCACCAGGTTGCATGCAAACTACCCACTCGCCCTGACACATCAATGAACTTCCCTCCCTGCGCTCCCAAGGGAAAGTATATAAGCTCTGCTTAAGCTGTTCTCAGGGCTCTCTACTCTATTCAAGTGAGCTCTGAGCCCCAGCATGCTGGACCCCCAAAAAACCCTTTGCTGTTACATGAGCTAGACTCTTGATGGTCTCTTCTTCCGACGCTCGCCCGACCGTTACTTGGATGATTGAATGTAGAAGAGAACATCCAGTCAAAAAGGGATAGTCGGTAGGATTAGAAATATAGTCCATAGGTTTAGGAAGAAGAGTGAGTATAGGATTTGGACCAAAAGTTCTTTAGCAATAGGGTTTCGGTTAGAGAGTGAATGTAAATGTCAGCACATGTGAAGAATGAGTCACAATGATGAACTGGGGAAAATATGTAGGAAAGCAGATATCAACAGAGACATTAGGAAATCAGGCAAAGTATAAAGTGGGTGATTGGATTAGACATTATCAACAGGGTTGAGTTTCAGTATATAATCTTAGGAAGAAGCAAATATGTAGTCACCTATAGGATTCACATTTGAGAGCATTAGGCAACCTGGACATGGATGTTTTTAGTAATACAGGTTCACTTTTTGTTTAGCCTTTGGTACAATCAAAAGTGTGACTTTTGCATTTTGTGTTCAGAATATTACTGTTATAAAATGTATATGTAGATCAGGTGACAGGAGTATTTCTTTCACAATTTCTGGGAGCAATATTTTAAGACGTATAAATTAGTATTGGGGGTACAAAGAGGTGTACCCTGTGTCTATGAATATACAAGTAATGCATGAATTGACAATACTGTGAATAAATAATATAACTCATTCCACTTTAAATAATGGATTGATAGAATTGATATCTGAAAATATATAATAAATCTTATATTGATATAGAATCATTCATTCCAATGAGTTATACATCTAATGGTAATATTAGGGTTATATTTTATCATGAAATGTGTGTGAGTTCTGCTTCAAAAGTGAGTATGGAAATGGAAAATAATGTGTTTGGAAAGAAGTCTCATGAAAAGACCAGTCAAGAAACATAGAGGAATGCATGTGTTCTGAAGTAGGAAGTGATTGAAAGTGACACAAATGCAAATAATTTTGCTAAATTGTGGATGAAATAAATATCTTATGATGTTCATAAACTGAAGAAATAGTAAATTACCAGTGTTGAATGAAAATGAATGTGAAAATATACATCATGTCCCATAGTAATCTACTTAGATTGATGTTAAACTAGGTCAGTTACTGTAGGAATATTAGGATTTTATGCACCATTCACTGATGTTAGTTATCAGTACTAGTAAACAAATATGTATTTCAGGTGGATGAATAATTCTGAGAATAATCTTGTGAAAAGTAGATTATAAATCCACATACATGAATATGAATGAATTTAAGGTGTGTAAAAGAAGACAGAAATATTTCATATTTTTAAAAATCTGGAGAGTGTGTATATATATATATATATATATATATATATATATATATTCACACTGTATATATATATATATATATATATATATATATATATACACACACACACACACACACACACACACAGACACATATACACACAGAGACATTAAAAAGTAGCAATATATATGCCAATCGAAATTCATGTAGAAATACATATCGTCCACAGATCCAAAAATATTTAATTTACTGAATATGGATTTGTGTATAATGTTGTTCAACTAGGAAGCTCCCCCATAGGTTAAATTTTCAGTTCCAACAGCATTTAGGAGGAGTGATTTCTTCTCATAATTTGTATCTGCCAAGTCAGCCACCTCACAAGAATGTACGTGTGATACCAGGTAGGATTCTATATGTGCATATAAAAATGCATGTGCTGAATAGGCTACAGAGAAACGGAGACAGGAATTCACATATTTGTTAAATTTAAAAACACATGGAGAACTATGTCAACAAAAAATTCACTAGATTTATAACTCCTACACTATATAATGCAAAAGGCAATTCCAACTATACACCATGCCTCCTCTGAACTGCTTGGATTTTTATTCTGTTTGGGTTATTATTCTCCATCATATTAGGATTAGTAGTCAGAGTCTGGTAGGGTATTGGTTAGTGTCAGGGATTCAGTATTTCGAATTGAAAATTGGAAAATGAATCCAATGTGTACGCAAATATGTGCTACAAAAAAATCTTCCAACTCTCATCCACAACAATGCCTTGAAATTACCTTCACCCAAATTAAGACACAGTTAGAGGAGAAGAGTTAGAAAATCTGTGAATATATATCTGTAGTGGAATATGCTCAGGAGTTCACAACTTTGGTGGTGGTAGAGCAGTTTCCAAAAGTAAGGGACAGGGTAAACACTCCACAAACATGGAGCTCTGTTGGCCTAAAGACTTCTTGAGAAACTGCCTCTGAGGTTGGGCACTTGAAATATATGTGGTTGTCAGAAGCATTAGCTTCCTTTCTAGTGAGACCATCAAAGCTGGTTCTGCATTGATGTGACAGGAAGGACTTGGTTTCTTATTTTCCTGAGGCAGCAGTGCTGATTTCTCTCTTTGTATGTAAACTGTGGCCACTGGGGGCTACGTGTCGCCCCATGTGGACTGTGAAGCCATTTGTTCATCCTCCAATTTTCGTGGTGTTTCTTGCTGCTGAACTGGGACATTGGTATTTGCTTCAAGAAATACAATGAGTTCAACTGGGACACAGTACTGGAGGGAGTTCTGTCACGTGTTGTGGGTCATGTTCTGCAGGAGAATGTACCAACCAGGCTTCAATCCCATGTAGCTTGTCCCCTTAACCACAGCAACTTGATTCTGAACATTACCCTGAAACCTCTCCATATAACAAGGTGCCTTTACATAGAAGGGTCTGCTGGCTGCACCATGTCAGTCACAAGCCATTTGGAAGTCAATAGCAGATCCACATGGCCCCACCACAGATATTATATCACACACCTGCCCACCACTGCTCTAGGTCCACTACTCAGCAGGCTCCAACTTATTGGCTTCTCCATTCTACATAATTTTCATGAAACTCAGTCAATCAAGGCCCTGTCTAGTATACTCATGATCAGCAAAAGGACATTCAAGGGTTCTCCAGTGACACCTGTTAATGGCCTCCGCAGGGTTTTGGAGATCTCATTTGACCCAAAGAATCCCTATTCTCACTTCATGGAGGTCAGGAACCTTACAGAGGAAGGCAAGAGACTTCATCCACAATGACTGATCTTTTTGCCATTTTGGTTTTGAATGCACACATGGGATCTTTCTTTAGATCCATCAGGTGCTGAAAATCTAAGCCACAGCCTCACACAGGACCAAGAGGCTGATTCAGATGCATCCCTTTCCAAAGCAATTAAGCACAGAGCCACAGGTGATGCCCATTTATTTCCATTTGAAAACTGTTTTCTTCAGGCTTCACAAAAGGGTGGCCTGAGACAAAGACTTTCCTGACATTCAGGGCAACAGAACAATAGCAAAAGGCCCAAAGCAGGGTTTATCCACTGAGACTTTCCTGGACACACTGATATTAGAGTTTTCTGAGATGCTCGCCATTCCCTTCAGCTATCTTGTACATGGCCATGTCACTCAGATTGGAGGTGGTACATATCTTGGACACAAAACAATGAGCCTATTTTCGAGAGTGACCAGAATTGAGGAAGAAATCAGGAACTTAGGACGATTGCAGGTGTTGCCCATCCATAAAACAAGGGGCAGTCCACTCATAAATTGGGCAGGATGAATGCTGGGAAGCTTTCTACTAGACAGGACACACTGATGCATTCTCTTTTCTAATGTCTACAACCATGAACACATTGGGTTACAAAGACATGCAAAAAATCCCCTTGTCAAACGACTTTCTAAAAAGAGTCCACTCCAAACCAAACAAACCGCCTTTCCTACCTATTCTCAGAACAAGAGATTAAACCACAAAATCACACACACACCCACAAACGCACCTCCGCCATTCAAGTAGGTCTGTGACTATCCGGAGTGTCCTCTGACTGGTGGGCCATACTATGTTCCCCCAAAAGGCTTGTCCTGTCACAGATCTGGTCGCGGTGAACCACTACCTGCTTTCTCAGGAAAGGCCCCTCTTCAGAGCTCTCCTGGCATTTGAAATCCTCATATCAGTAGGTACCAAGGAATACTTAGTCTATCCTTGGTTTTTTCAAACAATGGAGCCCACTGGGACTGGAACTGTGACAGGCTATTGGTCTTCTCTGTCTTCCTGGAGCCCAAGGTCAGGGAGTTCCCTCACCAAGGAAGTGAGGTAGGTCGTTTCATTTAGGAAATGAGTGAGTTTACTGACTTTGCAACCACTTTGTCCAAACAGTTGATTCCAAGGTTCCCATGAGGTAGAGGCTGCCCTACTTCCTGAGACAGTTTCAAAAGTTAGAATGGTATATCAACCATAGGAATATGGGAACAGCTCTCCACACAGGCCTGGTTTGGTCCCTCTTCTCTACATTAAGAAAAGAGAGGCTGATTCAGACACAACGCTTCATCCTGAGTAGGTTGTTTGCCATGGAAGATGACTTTTGCTCTCTCAGGTCCTTCATAGCTGCCTATGTCTTCTCCAGGTATCATTTCTGTTTAAAACTTTGAGGATCTCAGCCGCTGGAAGATCCCCTACATTCCTGTATTGTAAAACCAACTCTGTTGCTGCTCTTCTGTAAAGATAGATTGAGGGAACAGTATTTGGTTAGGGTTAATAACAGGTTCGATTTGGATTAAGAATTATTCTGAGCGATGAATAATGGTATTGGGAATGTACGATATTTACAAGAATATTTAGGTGAAATATAAGTATGAAAACAGAAATCTAGGTAAAATTTGAAGCCCAGAAGGGCATTGGGCCCTTGATTGGGATACTTAGCTTTGACTTACGTTCAGCAGAGATGTCTTAAATAAATCCATATACAATGTCAAAGGACCTTGTACCTTGGATGATTGAATGTCACGAGAATATCCAGTCAAAAAGCTATAGTCGGTAGGATTAGGAAGAGTGTCTGTAGGTTTAGAAAGAATAGTGATTATAGGTTTTGGACGAAATGTTTTTAGCAATAGGGTTTCGGTTAGAGAGTGAATTTAAATGTCAGCACATGTGAAGAGTCAATCACAATGATAAACTGGGAAAATATTTAGGAAAGCAGATATCAATAGAGACATTAGGAAATCAGGCAAAATATAAAGTGAGTGATAGGATTACACATTTTCAACAGGCTTGACGTTGAATATATAATCTTAGGAGGAAACAAATATATAGTCACCAATATAATTGACATTTGAGAGCAGAGCGGTAGCAACCTGGACAGGAATATTTTTAGTAATCCAAGCTCACTTTCCATTTAGGCTTTGGTACAATCATAAGTGTGACCTTTGCATTTTGTTTCCAGAATATTACTGTGATAACATGTACATGTAGATCAGGTGACATGAGTATTTCTTCCACCATTTCTGGGACCAATATTGTGAAGACGTATGAGTTAGTACTGGAGGTACAAATAGGTGTACCCTGTGTCTATGAATATAGAGATAATGCATGAATAGACCATACTGTGTATAAATAGTATTACTGGTTCCTACTCTAAATAATGGATTGAATTGATATATGAAAATATAGAGGAAATCTTATATTGATATATATACATTCATTAAAACCAAAAATACATCTACTGGTAATATTAGGGTTATGGTTCATCATGAAGGTTGTGTGAGTTTTGCTTCAAAAGTGATTAGGGAAATCGAAAAAGAAACCTCATGAAAAGACCAGTCAAGAAACATGGAGTAATACATGTGTTCTGAAGCAGGAAGTGATTGAAAATGAAACAAATGCCTATAAATTTTCGAATTTGTAGATGAAATACATATCCTATGATGTGCAAAAGTTGAAGAAATCGCAATGTACCAGTGTTGAATAAAAATGAATTTCAAAATACACATCATGACCCATAGGAATCTATTTGCATTGATGTTAAACTGGGTAAGTTACTGCAGAAATACAAGGATTGGTATGCACCATTCACTGAAGATAGTTTCAGTACTAGGAAACAAATATGTTTTTCAGGTGTGTGAATATTACTGGGAATAATCTCGTGAAAAGTTGATTAAAAATCCACATACATGAATATGAATTAATTTAGGGAGTGTATAATAAGACACATATTTCATATTTTGAAAAATCTGGAGAGTATGTATACACACACACACACACACACACACAGACTTTAAAAAGTAGGAATATATATGCCAATCGAAATTCACCATGAAATATATATCATCCACAGATCAGAAATATTTATTTTACTGAACATGGATTTTTGTGTAAAGTTGTTCCACCAGGAAGCTCACCCATTGGTTGAATTTTCAGTTCCAGCAGCATTTAGGAAGAGTGAACTATTCTAACAATTTGTATCTGCCAAGTGAGCCACTTCACAAGAATGTACATGTGATTCCTGGTAGGATTCTATATGTGCATATAAAATTACATGTGCTGAATAGGCTGCAGAGAAAGGGAGTCAGGTATTCACATATTTGTTAACTTTAGAAATACATGGAGAACTATTTCAACAGAAAATTGACTAGATTTATAACTCCTACCCTATATAATGCAAAAGGCAAGTCCAAATATACAACATGTATCCTCTGAACTGCTAATTTTTCTATTCTGTTTGGGTTTTTATTCTCCATCATATTAGGATTAGTAGTCAGAGTCTAGTAATGTAGTGATTAGTGTCAGGGATTCAGTATTTCGAATGGAAATTTGGAACATGAATCCAATGTGTATGTAAATATATGCTACACAAAAATCTTCCCACTCTCATCCAGAAAAATGTCTTGACATTACCTTCGCCCCAAGTAAGACACAATTAGAGGAGAAGAATTAGAAAATCTGTGAATACATATATTTAATGGAAAATGCTCAGAATTTCACTACCTTGGAGGTGGTAGAGGAGTTTCCAAAAGTAAGGGACACGATAAACACTCCACAAACATGGAGCTCTCCTGGCCTAAAGACTTCTTGAGAAATTGCCTCTGAGTTTGGGCACTTGAAATATATGTTGTTTTCAGGAGCTATAGCTTCTTTCTAGTGAGACCCTCAAAGCTGGATCTGCATCTATGTGACCTGCAGGACATGGCATCTTATTGTTCAATGAAAATGAGGCAGCAGTGATGGTTTCTCTCTTTGCAGGTAAACTGTGGCCACTGGGGGCTAAGTGTCTCCCCGTGTGGACTGTTAAGCAATTTGGTCATGATCCACTTTTCGTGGTGTTTCTTGCTGCTGCACTGGGAGTTTGGTGTTTGCTTCATGAAATACAAGAAGTTCAACTGGGACACAGTGCTGGAGGGAGTTCTTTTATGTGTGGTGGGTCAGTGTCTGCAGGAGAATGCACCAGCCAGGCTTCTATCCACATTGTTTGCCCCCTTGACCATAGCAACCTGATTCTGAACATTGCCCTGAAACCTCTGCATATAACAAGATGGCTTTACATAGAAGGGTCTGATGGCTGCACCATGTCAGTCACAGGGGGTTTGGAATACAATGGTCGATCCTCATGGCCGTACCACCGATGTTTTATCACACACCTGCCCACCACTGCTCTAGGTCCACTACTCAGCAGACTCCAACTTATTGGCATCTGTGTTCTACACCATGTTCAGGAAACCCAGTCAATCAAGGCACTCTCTGGTATACTCATGATCAGCAACAGGACATCGAAAGGTTCTCCAGTGCCACCTGGTCATGGTAATTTTAAAAATTTTATGATATTTATGTAACCATTTTCAAGGATGAAGTTGGAGGCATTGTGGTTTTCAATTATTCAGAAACCATTAAATGGTGAGGAAGCTCATTTCAATGAAAGCTCTGGAGAACTCTCACAGGCAAGGCTTCCCAAATAGTGGCCAAAACGTCACTTGAAACCAGGCCCACTGAGGTCTATAATGTGAGGTCCATGTGTGTTTTGACTCTCAATTGTGGGTGCCAAATCTTTCAAAATAAAATCATGTGATTTTCTGGCTGAGATTCCCAGTGAACTGTGGAAAGCCACCCTGGGACTAGATCTCAGTTTCCAAGGGCGACTCTCATGCGTTGCCTCCTAAAATCTTAACACAATTCATGACAATACTTCTCTGAGGTCAGTTCAAGAAATGAGTCTCTAAGGGGTATCACACCAGAATTCAACCCAGGTGGAACCAATCATCTCTCACAATTAAAACCTAAACACTTCCACATGACCCTCATCTTCTTCCATATAGACACTCATCATAACCTCTGGCTGGAGGTTTCCATGAGGGCACAGCCCAAGACAGTGTCCAAAATAAGCTACCTTGTCTCTCATTTGCCTAAAGTCAGGTTGGCCTGGACACACTTCCTATGAACCAGGAGTGATCAAATAGGCCTGCCATTAATACTGCTCCGCTTCTCCAATTTGAGACCTACTGACTGTGGGGTTTAGATTCTTTTTGGGAATTGGACACATGAGAAAACACAAGCACTATAGGCAAGCCACTGCAGGACTTTGAAGTACCCATTTGACCCAAAGGATCCCTATTCTTCCTTGATGGAAGTAAGTACCCTAACAGAGGAAGGCAAGAGACTTCATCCACAATGACTTCTCTTTTAGCCATTTTGGTTTTGGATGCACATATGGAATCTTTCTTTAGATCCATCAGGTGCTGAGAATCTAAGCCACAGCCTCACACAGGTCCAAGAGGCTGATTCAGACACATCCCTTTCCAAAGCACTTAGGCAAAGAGCCACAGGAGATGCACATTTATTTCCATTTGAAAACTCTTTTGTTCAGGCTTCCAAAAGTGTTGGCCTGAGGCAAACACCTTCCTGACATTCAGGACAACAGAACAATATGTATGCATAAGGCCCAAAGCAGGGTTTCTCCACTGAGATATTCCTGGTCACACTGCTATCTGAGTTTTCTGAGATGCTCGCCATTCCCTTCAGCTATCCAGTACATGGCAATGTCACAGACCTTGGAGGTGGTACATATCTTGGACACAAAACCATGAGCCTATTCTTGAGAGTGACCAGAATTGAGGAAGAAATCAGGAACTAAGGAAGGTTGCAGGTGTTGCCCATCCATAAGGCAAGCCACAGTCCATTCATAAATTTGGCAGGATGAATGCTGGGAAGCTTTCTAGTATACAGGAAACATCCATTGATGCATTCTCTTTCTAATGTCTACAACCACAAACACAGTGGGATACACAGACATAGAAACACTGTCATTGTCAAAGGACTTAGAAGAGTCACTTAATTCCAAACCAAACAAACCGCCTTTCCCACCTATTCTGAGAACATGAGACAAAACCACCAACCCCACCAAAACCCACAAATTCAACTCCTTCCCCCAAGTAGGTCTGTGACTATCCGGAGTGTCCTCTGACTTGTGGGCCATACTGTGTTCTCCCGAAATGGCCTCTCCTGCCTCAGATTTGGTAGCCTTGACCAAATCTGTGAAGTTGTCAGGAGCCAGCGTTGAGCCACTGCCTGCTTTCTCAGGAAAGGCCCCTCTTCAGAGCACTCCTGGCATTTAGCCATCCTCACATCAGTAGGTACCAAGAATTACTGACTCTGTCCTTGGTAAATCAAACAAGTGAGCCCACTGGAACTGTGACTGGGACTGGCTCTGGGTGCCTGGCTTCTTGGATCACAAGTTCAGAGAGTTCCATCACTAAGGAAGTTAGGAAGGTCATTTCTTCAGGAACTGAATGAGGTCACTGCCTTGGCAACCACTTTGTCATAACAGTTGCTTCCAAGGGTCCCATGAGATGGAGGCTGCCCCTAATTCCTGAGACACTTTCACAAGTTAGAAGGGTATACCAACCATAGGTACCCGGGAACAGCTCTCCACACAGGCCCGGTTTGGTCCATCTCCTCTACTTAAGGAGACAGAGTCTGATTCAGACTCAACCCTTAATCCTGACCAGGTTGTTTGCCATGGAAGA
Organism: Callospermophilus lateralis; assembly: GCF_048772815.1. Classification (NCBI taxonomy): domain Eukaryota; kingdom Metazoa; phylum Chordata; class Mammalia; order Rodentia; family Sciuridae; genus Callospermophilus; species Callospermophilus lateralis. The sequence goes on from NW_027510156.1 coordinate 916,452, forward strand.
TGACTTTTGCTCTCTCCAGTCCTTTATAGCTGCCTACATCTTCTCCAGGGATTATTTCTGCATTGACCTTTGAGGTTTTCAGCAGGTCGAAGATCCCCTACATTCCTGTATTGTAAGAACAAATCTGTCCCTGCTCTTCTGAATACTTAAATTGATGGAACAGTGTATGGTTAGTGTTATTAACATGTTCAATTAAAACCAAACACTCCCACATGGCCCTCATATTCTTCCATATAGACACTCATCATTACCTCTGGCTGGAGGTTTCCATAAGGGGTGAAACTCAAGACCGTGTCAAAAATAAGTTCCCTTGCCCCTCATTTGCCTAAAGTCTGGGTTTCCTCGACACCCTTCCTGTGAACCAGAATTGATCAAATAGGCCTGCCATTAATAATGCTCTTTTTCTTCTTTTTGAGTCCTACTGAATGTGAGGTATAGATTCTTTATGTGATTTGGAGTCATTTGAAACCCAAGCACCTTTTCCGGTCTTTGAAGAACTCATTAGACCCAAAGGATCCCTATTCTTACTTTATGGAGGTGAGGAACCTAACAGAGGAAGCAAGAGACTTCATCCACAATGACTGATCTTATTGCCATTTTGGTTTTGGATGCACACATGGGATCTTTGTTTAGATCCATCAGGTGCTGAGAATCTAAGCCACTGCCTCACACAGAGCCAAGAGAATGATTTAGACACATTCCTTTCTAAAGCAATTAAGCTAAGAGCCACGGGAGATGCTCATTCATTTCCATTTGAAAGCAGTTTTATTCAGGCTTCACAAACAGGTGGTCTGAGGCAAAGACCTACCTGACATTCTGGTCAACAGAACAGTAGGTAAGCAAATGGCACAAAGCAGGGTTTCTCTACTGAGACTTTACTGGTCACACTGATATCTGAGTTTTCTGAGATGCTCCCCAGTCATTTCAGCTATCCAGTAAATGGCCATGTCACAGAACTCGGAGGTGGTACATATCTTGGACAAAAAAACATGAGCCTATTCTGGAGACTGGCCAAAATTCAGGAAGAAAACAGGAACTAAGGAAAATAGTTGCTGTTGCCCATCGATAAGGCAAGCCACAGTCCATTAATAAATTGGGCAGGATGTGTGCTGGGATGCTTTCTACTTGTCAGGTCACATGCATTGATGCATTCACTTTTCTAATATCTACAACCACAGACAAAGTGGGATACATAGACATAGAATCACTCACAATGTCAAATGACTTATTAAAAACAGTCCACTCCAAACCAAACAAACTGCCTTTCCTACCTATTCTCAAAACATGAGACAAAACCACAGACTCACATCCACACCCACAAAAGCACATCCTTTACCCAAGTAGGTCTGTGACTATCCGGAGTGTCCTCAGACTGATGGGCCATACTATGTTCCCCCGAAATGGCCTGTCCTGTCTCAGATCTGCTCTCATTTACCAACTCTGTAAAGTTGTCAGGAGCCATCGGTGAGTCACTACCTGCTTTCTCAGGAAAGGCCCCTCTTCAGAGCTTTCCTGGCATTTAGTCATCCACAAGAAAGACTGACCCTGTCCTTGGTAAATCCAAAAAAGTGAACTGACTGGGAAAGGGACTGGGACTGACTCTGGGTGCCTGGCTTCCTGGATCCCAAGTTCAGAGAGTTCCATCACCAAGGAAGTCAGGTAGGTCACTTGCTTCAGGAACTGAATGAGGTCACTGCCTTGGCAACCACTTTGTCCTAACATTTGCTTCCAATGGTTCCATGACATGGAGGCTTCCCCTACTTCCTGTGTCACATTCACAAGTTAGAATCGTATACCAACCATAGGCACCCGGGAACAGTCAGAGTCTAGTAGGGTATGGGTTAGTGTCAGGAATTCAGTATTTCAATTAGAAAATAGGAAAATGAATCCAATGTGTATACAAATATTTGCTAGACAAAATCTTCCTACTGTCCTCCAGAAAAATGCCTTGATATTTCCTTCACCACAAGTAAGAAACAATTAGTGGAGAAGAGTTTCAAAATCTGTGAATATATATCTAGAAAGGAAAATGAATGGAGTTCACAACCTTGGAGGTGGTAGAGGAATTTCCAAATGTGAGGGACAGGGTAAACACTCCACAAACATGGAGCTCTGGTGGCCTAATGAATTTTTGAGAAACTGCCTCTGAGTTTGGGCCATTGAAATATTTGTTGTTGTCAGAAGCTTTAGCTTCCTTTGTAGTGAGACCATCAAATCTGGGTCAGCATCTATGTGACCTGGATGACATGGTTCCTTAATTTCTATTGAAAATGAGGCAGCAGTTCTGAATTCTCTCTTTGTAGGTTAACTGAGGCCACTGGGGTCTAAGTGTCTAACCGTGTGGTCTGTGAAGCCATTTGGTCATACTCGAATTTTTGTGGTGTTATTTACTGCAGTACTCTGAGTTTGGTATTGGCTTCACGAAGTACAAGGAGATAAACTGGGACACAGTGCTAGAGGGAGTACTCTCACGTGTGGTGGGTGAGGGTCTGCAGGAGAATTTAACAACCAGGCTTCTATCCCAAAAAGCTTGCAGCCATGTCCATAGCAACCTGATTCTGAACATTGCCCTGAAACCTCTCCCTATAACAAGATCCCTTTATTTGTAAGGGTCTGCTGGCTGCACCATGTCAGTCACAAGCCATTTGGAAGCCAAGGGAAGATTCATGTGGCCCCACGACAGATGTTTTATCATACACCTGCCAACCACTGCTCTAGGCCCACTACTCAGCAGGCTCCAACTTCCTGGCATCTCTGTTCTACAACATTTTCATGAAACCCAGTCAATCAAGGCACTGTCTGGCATTCTCATGATCAGCAAAAGGACATCCAAAGGTTCTCCAGTGCCATCTGGTCATTGGAATTTCTAAAAACTCATGGTATTTATCTACCCAAATTTCAAGGATGAAGTTGGAGGCACTGTGGGTTTCAATTGATTCAGGAACCATTAAATGTTGAGGAAGCTCATTTCAATGAAAGATCTGGAGAACACTCACAGGCAAGGCTTCCCAAAGAGTGGCCAAAAGGTCACATGAAGCCAGGCCCATTATGGTCTACAATGTGAGGTCCATGTGTGTTTTGATTCTCAACTATGGCTGCCAAGTCTTTCAGAATAAAATCATGTGATATCCTGGCTGAGATTCCCAGTACTCTTGGGAAAGCCACCCTGGGCCTAGATCACATTTTCGAAGGGCGACTCTCATGCGTGGACTCCTGAAATCGCAACACAATTCATGGCAATACTTCTCTGAGGTCAGTTCCAGAACTCATTCTCTAAGGGGAATCACACCAGTGTTCAAGCCCAGTTGGACCCAGTCATCTCTTCCATCTGCCACACAAATGACCACAATTAAAACCAAAACACTCCCACATGGCCCTCATCTTCTTCCACATAGACACTCCTCATAACCTCTGGCTGGAGTTTTTCATGAGGGTCGCAGCCCAAGACAGTGCCCAAAATAAGCTCCCTTGCCCCTCATTTGCCTAAAGTCAGGGTGGCCTGGACACCCTTCCTCTGAACCAGGAGTGATTATATAGGCCTGCCATTAATACTGCTCCACTTCTCCACTTTGAAGCTTTCTTACTGTGGGGTTTAGTTTCTTCTTTTTTAAAAAAATTTAAAATTTAATTTGAAAGTTAAAAAAATTGTATTGTAGAATATTAAATTTTTTATGGAAAAGCTTTCATCTTGTTTGTGAGGGAAACCTTGATGCCTTGCCAATCTGGTTATATGGAGACACTCAAAATTTTCTGTTACATACTACATGGATGAATGGCTACAGCACATAGTTTTTTCAAACTGAAAGGTGGATAACAGCAAGCAAGATAACAAACAAAAGACAATTTTATTAAAAAATAAAGTTGTAAAATGTCTCAAATATTGGAAATTCAATTCCTTTTTTTTCGTTTTTTTTTTTTGTTCAAAACATTATAAAGCTCATGCTATATCATCTTACATACATTTGACTCAATTGGGTTATGAACTCCCAATTTTACCCCAATACAAATCGCAGAATCACATCAGTTACACACTCATGTTTTTACATAATGGCATATTAGTGATTGTTGTATTCTGCTACCTTTCCTATCCCCTACTATCCCCCTCCCCCCCATCTACCCTCTATACCTCATCTGCTGTTGTTCAATTTTCTCCCTTGTTCCCCCCCCCTTTCCCCTCACAACCTCTTATATGTAATTTTGTGTAACATTTAGTGTCTCCTACCATATTTATATGCTTTCTCTTCTCTCTCCCTTTCTCTCCCCCCACTCATTTCCGTTTAGTGTTAATATTTTCCTCATTATTTTCTTCCCTGTTCTGTTCTTATTTGCTCTCTTTGTATCAAAGAAAACATTTGACATTTGTTTTTTAAGGATTGGCTAGCATCACTTAGCATAATCTGTTCTAATGCCATCCATTTCCCTGCAAATTCTATGATTTTGTCATTTTTTAGTCCTGCATAATACTCCATTGTGTATAGATGCCCCTTTTTTTATCCATTCGTCTATTGAAGGTCATCTAGGTTGGTTCCACAGTATAGCTATTGTGAATTGTGCCGCTATGATCATTGATGTGGCAGTATCCCTATAGTGCGGTCTTTTAAGATCTTCAGGGAATAGTCCGAGAAGTGCGATAGCTTGGTCAAATGGTGGATCCATTCCCAGCTTTCCCAGGTATCTTCATACTGCTTTCCAAATTGGCCTCAACAATTTGCAGTCCCACCAGCAGTGTACAAGTGTACCCTTTTCCCCACAACCTCACCAACACTTATTGTTGTTTGATTTCATAATGGCTGCCAATCTTACTGCAGTGAGATGGTATCTTAGGGTGCTTTTGACTTAAATTTCCCTAACTGCTAGAGATGGTGGGCATTTTTTCATGTACTTGTTGATGAATTGTGTGTCCTCCTCTGTGAAGTGTCTGTTCAGGTCTTGGCCAATTGGTTGATTGGGTTATTTGTTATCTTATTGTTAAATTTTTTGAGTTCTTTGTATATTCTAGATATTAGGGCTCTATCTGAAGTGTGAGGGGTAAAAATTTGTTCCCAAGATGTAGGCTCTCTATTTACCTCTCTTATTATTTCTCTTGCTCAGAAAAAACTTTTTAGTTTAAGTAAGTCCCATTTGTTGATTCTTGTTATTAACTCTTGTGCTATGGGTGTCCTATTAAGGAATTTGGAGCCCAACCCCACAGTATGCACATCGTAGCCAAATTTTTCTTCTATCACACGCAGTGTCTCTGAGTTTATATCTTGCTCCTTGATCCATTTTGAGTTAACTTTTGTGCATGGCGAGAGAAAGGGATTCAGTTTCATTTTGCTGCATATGGATTTCCAATTATCCTTGGACCATTTGTTGAAGATGCTATTCTTCCTCCATTGCATGCTTTTAGGCCCTTTTTCAAATATAAGAAAGTTGTACTGTTGTGGATTGGTTTCTTTGTCCTCTATTCTGTACCATTGGTCTACCTGCCTTTTTTGATACCAGTACCACGCTGTTTTTGTTACTATTGCTTTGTAGTACAGTTTGAACTCTGGTATCTCTATACATCCAGATTCACACTTCATGCTTAGAATTGCTTTTGCTATTCTGTGTCTATTGTTTTTCCATATGAAACACATGATTGCTTTATCTATTTCTACAAGAAATGCCATTGGGATTTTGATTGGCATTGCATTAAACCTGTAGTGAACTTTGGAGGTTTCCATAAGGGTCACAACCAAATACAGTGTCCAAAATAAGTTCCCTTGCCTCTCATTTGCCTAAAGTCAGGGTGGCCTGGACACCCTTCCTGTGAACCAGGAGTGATCAAAAAGGCCTGCTATAATACCACTCTGTTTCTCTAGGTTGAGGCCTAATGAATGTCAGGTATAGATTTTTTATGCGATTTGTAGTCATGAGAAAACACAAGCACATCTGCAGAGCATTGAAGAATTCATTTGACCCAAAGGATCCCTATTCTCACTTGATGGAGGTCAGGAATCTAACAGAGGAAGGCAAGAGACTTCATCCACAATGACTGCCCTTTTTGCCATTTTGGTTTTGGATGCACACATGAGATCGTTCTTTAGATCCATCAGGTGCTGAGAATCTAAGTCACAGCCTCACACAGGGCCAAGAGGCAGATTCAGAAACATCCCTTTCCAAAGCAATTAAGCAAAGAGCCACAGGTGATGCCCATTTATTTACATTTGAAAACTGTTTTCTTCAGTCTTCACAAAGGGGTTGCCTGAGGCAAAGACCTTCCTGACATTCAGGGCAACAGAAGAATAGGTAAGCAAAAGGTCCAAAGCAGGGTTTCTCCACTGAGACTTTCTTGGTCACACTGATATCTGAGTTTTCTGAGATACTCGCCATTCCCTTCCGCTATCCAGTACATGGCCATGTCACAGAGCTTGGAGGTGGTACATATCTTGGACACCAAACCATGAGCGTATTTTGGGGAGTGGCCAGAATTCAGGAAGAAAACAGGAACTTAGGAAGATGGCGAGAGTTGCCCATCCATAAGGCAAGCTGCAGTTCATTCATAAATTGCACAGGATGAATGCTGGGAAGCTTTCTAGTAGACTGGACAAATCCATTGATGCATTTTCTTTTCTAATATCTACAACCACGGACACAGTGGGATATATAGACACAGAAACACTTGCCTTGTCAAATGACTTACTACAAACAGTCCACTCCAATATAAACAAACCACCTTTCATACCTATTCTGAGAACATGCAACAAAACAACAAACTACAACCACAACCACAAAGGCACCTCCTTCCCCCAGTAGATCTCTGAGTATCCGCAGTGTCCTCTGACTGGTGGGCCATAATATATTCCCCCATTTTGGGCTGTCCTGTCTCTGATCTGGTCTTTGTGGCCAACTCTGTGATGCTGTCAGAAGCCAGCATTGAGACACTAACTGCTTTCTCAGGAAAGGCCCCTCTTCAGACCTTCCTGGCATTTGGCCAACCTCACATCAGTATGTACGAAGAAAGACTGATTCTGTCCTTGGTAAATCCAAACAAGTTTGACTACTGGGACTTGGACTGGGATTGGCTTTGGGTGCCTGGCTTCCTGGATCCCATGTACAGAGAGTTCCATCACCAAGGAAGTGAGTTGAGTTCAGTTCCTTCAGGAACTGAATGAGGTCACTACCTTGGCAACCACATTTTCCTAACAGTTCCTTCCAAGGGTCCCATGAGATGAAGGCTGCACCTACTTGCTCTGACATTTTCACAAGTTAGAATGGTATATCAACCATAGGCACCCAGGATCAGCTTTCCACACAAACCTGGTTTGGTCTATCTTCTCTACATTAAGAAGAGAGAGGATGATTCAGACACATCCTTTCATCATGACCGGGTTGTTTGCCATGGAAGATGACTTTTGCTCTCTCAGTTCCTCATAGCTGCCTACATCTTCTCCAGAGATTATTTCTGCATGGACTTTTGAGGTTCTCAGCTGGTGGAAGATCCCCTACCTTCCTGTATTGTAAGACCAACTCTGTTCCTGTTCTTCTGTAAATGAGATTGAGGGAACATTGTATGGTTAGGGTTAATAGCATGTTCTATTTGGGTTTGGAATCATTCTGCTGGATGAATAATGGTATTGGGAACCTGTGATATTTATAAGAATATAGACAGTGAAATATATGTATGAGAACAGAGATCTAGGAAAGATTTGAAGCCCAGAAAGGAATTGGACCCACGATTGGTATACTTAGCTTGAATTATGTTCTGCACCGAGGTCTCAGATAAATCGATATACAATGGCATAGGACCATGTACTTCGGATGTTTGAATGTAGAAGAGAACATGCAGTCAAAAAGGGATAGTCTGTTGGATTAGGAAGATAGTCAGTAAGTTTAGGAAGAATAGTGAGTATAGGAGTTGGACCATACGTTCTTTAGCAATAGGGTTTCAGATAGACAGTGGATGTAAATGTCAGCACATTTGAAGTTACAGTCACAACGATGAACTGGGGAAAATATGTAGAAAAGCAGATATCAATAGGGACTTTAAGAATTCAGGCATAGTATAAAGTGAGTGATAGGATTAGATATTTTTAACAGGCTTGAGGTTGAATATATGATCTTAGGATAAAACACATATGTAGTAAACAATACGATTGACATTTGAGAGCATTATTCAAACTGGAAATGGATGTTTTTAATAATCCATGCTCACTTTCCATTTAGGCTTTGGTACAATCATAAGTGTGACATTTGCATTTTGTCTCCAGAATACTACTGTGGTAAATGTATATGTAGATCAGGTGACATGAGTCTTTCTTCCACCATTACGGGGAGCAATATTCTGAAAACTTATAAATTAGTACTGGGGATACAAATAGGTGTACCCTGTGTTGATGATTATTCAGATGATGCAAGAATAGACCATATTGTGAATAAAGTATATAATTGGTTCCAACTTTAAATAATGGATTGAGTTTGCATCTGAAAAAATATAGGAAAGCTTATATTGATATACATACATTCATTCCAACCAGTTATATATCTAATGGTAATATTAGAGTTACAGTTTATCATGAAGAGTGATTTTTACTTGAACAATGATAATGGAATCGAAAATAATGTGTTTAGAAAGAATTCTAGTGAAAAGACCAGTCGAGAAATATGGAGGAATACATGTGTTCTGAAATAGTAAGTAATTGAAAATGAACCAAATGCCTATAAATTTGTGAACTTGTGAATGAAAAAATATATCCTATGATGTACATAAACTGAAGAAATTTTAATGTACCAGTGCTTAATAAAAATGAACTTCAAAATACACATCTTGTCCCATAGAAATCTACTTGCATTGATGTTAAACTGGGTGAGTTACAGTAGAAATATTAGGATTTGTAAGCACCATTCACTGAACTTAGTTTTCAGTAGTAGGAAACCAATATGTATTTCAGGTGGTTGAGTATATCTTAGAATAATCTTGTGAAAAGTTGATTATAAATCCACATACATGAATACGAATGAATTTAGGAAGTGTATAATAAGACATATATATTTCATATTTTGGAAATTTTGGAGAATATATATATATATATATATATATATATATATATATATATATATATATATATATATACACACACACACACACATTAATATGTAGCAATATATATGCCAATTGAAATTCATCATGAAATATAATTCATCCACATGTCCAAAATTATTCATTTTACTGAACATGGATTTATGTATAATGTTTTTCACTAGGAAGCTCACCCATAGGTTGAATTTTCAGTTCCATCAGTATTTAGGGGAAGTCATCTCTTCTCACAATTTTTTATATTCCAAAATCAGTGAGGTCACAAGAATGTACGTGTGATACCAGGTAGGATACTATATATGCATAAAAAATACATGTGCTGAATAGGCTACAGAGAAAGGGAGACAGGAATTTACATATGTGATAACTTTAAAAACTCATGGAGAAATATTACAATGAAAAGTTGACTAGATTTAAAACACATACTCTTGATAAAGCAGAAGGCAAATACAAGTATACACCATGCTTCGTATGAAAGGACTGTATTTCTATTCAGTTAGGTTTCTTTTTCTCCATCATATTAGGATTAGTAGTCAGATTCTAGTAGGGTATGGGTTAGTGTCAGGGATTCAGTATTTTAAATGGAAAATAGGAAAATGAATCTAATGTGTATGCAAACATGTACTACAGGAAAAACTTCCCACTCTCTTTCAGAACAATGGCTTGACATAACCATCGCTAAAAGTAAGACACAATTAGAGGAGAGGAGTTAGAAAATGTGTGAATACATATGAGAAATGTAAAATGATCAGGAGTTCACAACACTGGAGGTAGAAGAACAGTTTCCAAAAGTAAGGGAGAGGGTAAACACTTCACAAACATGGAGCGCTACTGGCCTAAAGACTTCTTGAGAAACTTCCTCTGTGGTTGGGCACATGAAATATATGTAATTGTCAGGAGATTTAGCTTCGTTTGTAGTGACACCATGAAATCTGGGTCTGCATCTATGTGACCTGGAGGACAGGGTTCCTTAGTTTCTAATGAACATGAGGCAGCAGTTCTGAATTGTCTCTTTGTAGGTTAACTGTGGCCACTGGGAGCTAAGTGTCTTCCCGTGTGGTCTGTGAAGCCATTTGGTCATCCTCCACTTTTCAGGGTGTTTCTTACTGCTGAACTGCGAGTTTCGTATTAGATTTATAAAATACAAGGAGTTCAACTGGGACACAATGCTGGAGGGAGTTCTGTCACGTGTGGTTTGTCAGGGTCGACAAGAGAAGGTACGAACCAGGCTTCAATCCCACATAGTTTCCCACTTGACTATAGCAACCTGATTCTTAACATTGCCCTGAAACCTCTCCATATAAACAATGGCTTTAGATTTAAGGGTCGGCTTCCTGCACCATGTCAGTCTCAAGTTTTTTGGAAGCCAGTGGAAGGTCCAGGTGATCCTACCAAAAATATTTATTTACACACCTACAGTCCACTGCTCTATGCCCACTACTCAGCAGGCCCCAACTTACTGGCATCTGTTCTACAACATTTTCACAAAACCCAGTCAATCAAGGCACTGATTGGTACACTCATGATCAGCAACAGGACATTCAAAGTTTATCCAGTGCCACCTGGTCATGGAAATTTCAAAAATTTCATGGTATTTATATAGCCATTTTTCAAGGATGAAGTTGGAGGCACTGTGGGTTTCAATTAATTCAGGAACCATTAAATGGTGAAGAAGCTCATTTCAATGAAAGCTCTGATGAACACTCACAGGCAAGCCTTCCCAAAGAGTGGCCAAAAGGTCACATGAATTCAGGCCCATTGAGGTATACAATGTGTTGTCCATGTGTGTTTGGATTCTCAACTAAGAGTGCCAAGTCTTTAAGAATTAAATCATGTGATATCCTGGCTCAGAATCCCCGAGCTCTGTGGAAAGCCATCCTGGGCCTAGATCTCAGATTACAAGGGTGATTCTCATGCGTGACCTCCTAAAAGACCAACACTATTTCTTGCAATACTTCTCTGAGTTCAGTTCCAGAACTCAGTCTCAAAGGGGAATCACAACAGAGTTCAAGCCCAGGTGGACCCAGTCATCTCTTCCAACTAACACACAATTGACAACAATTAAAACCAAAACACTCCCACATGGCCCTCATCTTCTTCCATATAGACACTCATCATAACCTCTGGCTGGAGGTTTCCATGAGGGGCGCAGACCAAGACAGTATCCACAATTATCTACCTTGCCCCTCATTTGCCTAAAGTCAGGGTGGATTGGACATGCTTCCTGTGAACCAGGAGTGATCAAATAGGCCTGGCATTAATACTGTTCTGCTTGTCCAATTTGAGGCATACTGACTGTCAGATATAGATTCTTTATGTGAATTGGAGTCATGAGAAAACCCAAGCACCTATGTGCTAGCCTGTGCAGGTCTTGAAGAAGTCATTTGACCCAAAGGATCCCTATTCTCACTTGATGGAAGTCAGGAACCTTACAGAGGAAGGCGAGAGACTTCATCCCAATGACTGCTTTTTTGGCCATTTTGGTTTTGGATGCACACATGGGAACTTTCTTTAGATTCATCAGGTGCTGAGAATCTAAGTCACTGCCTCATACAGAGCCAAGGGACTGATTCAGAAACATCCCTTTTCAAAGAAATTAAAGAAAGAGCCACATGTATGCCCATTCATTTCCATTTGAAAACTGTTTTCTTCAGACTTCACAAAGGGGTGGCCTGATTCAAAGTCCTTCCTGATATTCAGGGAAACAGAACAATAGGTAAGCAAATGGCCCAAAGCAGGGTTTCTCCACTGAGAATTTCCTGGTCACACTGATACCTGAGTTTTCTGAGATGCTCGCCATTCCTTTCAGCTATCCAGTACGTGGCCATGTCACAGAGCTTGGAGGTGGTACATATCGTGAACACAAAACCATGGTCTTATTCTGGAGAGTGGCCAGAATTCAGAAAGAAAACAGGAACTTAGGAAGATAGCAGGTGTTGCGCATCGATAGGGCAAGCTACAGTCCATTCATAAATGGGGCAATTTGAATGCTGAGAAGCTTTCTACTAGACATGACATATCCATTGATGCATTCTCTTTTCTAATGCGTACAACCACGGACACAGTGAAATACTCAGACATAGAAACACTCGCCATGTCAAAAGACTTACTAGAAACACTCCACTTCAATCCAAACAAACCGACATTCCTACCTATTCTCAGAAAATGAGACAAAACCACAAACCCACAAAGACACCCACAAATGCACCTCCTTCATCCAAGTAGGTCTCTGACTATCCGGAGGGTCCTCTGACTTGTGGGCCATAATATGTTCCCCCAAATTGGCCTGTCCTGTCTCAGATCTGGTCTCCTTGGCCAACTCTGTGAAGTTCTCAGTAGCCAGTGGTAAGCCACTACCTGCTTTCTCAGGAAAAGCCCTGCTTCAGATCTTTCCTGTCATTTGGCCTTCCTCACATCTGTAGGTACCAACAAAGACTGACTCTGTCCTTGCTAAATCCAAACAAGTGAGACCACTGGGACTGGGACAGGGACTGGCTCTGGGTGCCTGGCTTCTTGGATCCCAATTTCAGAGTGTTCCATCACCAAGGAAGTGAAGTGAGGTCCCTTCCTTCAGGAATTGAATGAGGTCACTGTCTTGGCAACCACTTTGTCCTAACTGTTGCTTTCAAGGGTCCCATGACACGGAGGCTGCCCCTACTTCCTGTGACACTTTCACAAGTTAGAATGGTATATCAACCATAGGCACCCAGCAATAGATCTCCACACAGGCCTGGTATGGTCCACCTTCTCTACATTAAGAAGAGAAGCTGATTCATACACAACCTTTTATCCTGACCAGGTTGTTTGCCATGGAAGATGACTTTTGGTCTCTCAGGTCCTTCATAGCTGCCTACTTCTTCTCCAGGGATCATTTCTGCATGGACCTTTGAGGTTCTCAGCAGGTGGAAGATTCCCTACATTTCTGTATTGTAAGATCAACTCTTTCCCTGCTCTTCTGTAAAGTTAGATTGAGGGAACAGTGTATGGGTATGGTTAATAACATGTTCGGTTTGGGTAAGAAATCATTCTGCTGGATGAATAATGGTATTGGTAACTTGCAATGTGTATAAGAATATATAGGTGAAATATATGTATGAAAACACAAATCTAAGCATGATTTGAAGTCCAGAAAGGCATTGGGCCCTTGATTGGGATATGCAGCATTGAATTACGTTCTGCAGAGGTGACTCAATTAAATCTATATACAATGCCATAGGACCTTGTACCTTGGATGAATTAATGTAGAAGGAACATCCAGTCAAAAAGGGATAGTCGGTAGTGAAAGGTTAATAAAATAGGTACTTGTCACTTCCTGTTTTTCTGTATGCTTAGCAAAACACTGTTGAAATCTTGAGAAATGTTTGCTAATCTTGTTCCAAGAATGTACTGTTAACAACTGCCAAACTGCAGAATGTACTCCCTCACTCGGTGTCAGGCAAACTGCCCACTCGCCCTCACCCATTAGTAAACTTCCCTCCCTTCCCTCTCCAAGGAAAGTATATAAGCTCTGCTTAAGCTGTTCTCAGGGCTCTCTGCTCTATTTAAGTGACCTCTGAGCCCCAGCATGCTGAACCCCAAATAAACCCTTTGCTGTTCCATGAGACAGACTCTTGGTGGTCTCTTCCTTCAACACTCGCCTGACTTTTACATATTGAGGTTCCACCGAGTTCCGGCAGTGGTGGACGAGAGACCTCAATGGGCTCCTCTCGGAGCAAGTAAAGCGCCTCTTTCTGGTTTCAGGTTTCATGTTAGGGCTTGGCAAAATCGCTGGCGATGAAGAGCCTGAGCTCCCTCCAAAGGTGGCTGAGAGACGTGTCACAGAGACACAGGGCACCTCCCTGGGGGACACCACAGAAAACTCAGGCAATCAAGGAAAAATAGTCTCCTCGACTCAGTGATATTTTGTTTCAGATTCGGTATTGTCATCCCTTCGGGTTTTGCTGGCTACTCATTTCTGGTCTCAGTGTTTGACGTCCACTGCCTGTCTTTATGGTCTTGTCTTATCTGTGTCGTGTGTCCTTGCTTTTACTGTTTGTGTACCTCTCATTATGGGATAGAGCACTTCAATGCCTCTGTCCCTGACCCTTGATCACTGGACCAAAGTCTGCTGACAAGCTCAGAATCTTTCTTTTTTTAGTAAAATTCTGGACCTGGCAGAATCTCTGTGCCTCAGAATGGCCCACTTTTGAATTCGGATGGCCCCTAGAATGATCTTTCTACTTCCCACTAATTTAAAAAGTCAGAGATATTATCTCAGCCGGGGCCACATAGCCATCAGGATCAACAGCCATATATCTTAACTTGGTAGAATCTCTGCAAATCTCCTCCTCCATGGGTGAAGCCTTTCCTTGCCCCTGCCTCTGCTCCTACTCTTTCCCCCATGATCTCTCAAACCCTCTCCTCCTCCTCCTCTTCCACTCTCTGTTCTCCCTGATTCACAGATTTGACTCTACTGGACTCTTCTCTCCCTACATATCCCTTGCCCTCATCCCCTAACCCACAAAACCCTCAAAGTGATTCCCCTGCTGCTTACTGAGCCTCTCTACCATTGGAGGAAGCTAAGCCGGTAATAGGGTCTGATAATGGACCGGTGTTCATGGCCCAGGTAAGTCAGGGGTTAGCCAGGAACCTGGGAATTAATTGGAAGTTATATTGTGCTTATAGACACCAGAGTTCAGGACAGGTAGATAGAATGAATAGAACCATTAAAGAGACTTTAACGAAATTAAACTTAGACACCAGCATAAAAGATTGGACTATGCTCCTGCATTATGCAATGTTTCACGCAAGAAATACTCCCTCTGTTTCTTTGAGTAACCTTACCCCCTGTGAAATTCTCTATTGTGGCCCTCCTGCAGTAAGGGACCTAAGCCCGACTCTAAGACCTAAACATTCCATCCACACCCCCTTGCTTGACAGACTTAAAGCTCTAAGAAGAACTCAGTGATTCCTGTGTAAACAGCTGGCCACTGCCTACCAAACTGGAGACGAAGGGACTCCACATCGATATTAAGTAAGAGACTTCATCTACGTAAGATGACATCACGTATCATCCTTGGAACCCCGCTGGAAAGGACCATAGCCGATGCTACTTATAACACCTACAGTGGTAAAGGTAGATGCAATCAATTTCTGTATCCATGCCTCTCATCTCAAGCCTGCACCCTGTCCAGACTCTGGCTGGAAACTTGAAAAGACTGGTAACACCTTAAAACTGCGTATTTGCGATGTGGATAAATCTATGGACTCTCTCCTTGGCCACAGGTAGTCCTAAGCCACATCAGCCCAGTCAGCAGCGATGGCTGATCACAAATCCTACTGGAAAAAAAGGATAATCTATGTTGCATACAGCCCCCTGAGGGACCTGATGGCCATCTCTCCTCCCAGACATTTGTCAGCTGGCAATAGGTCTTACCTATTGGGATATCCCTGATGAAGAGGATACCACTAAAATTCCATTAAATTACTTCCGTAAAATTGATAATGGAAACAAACATTATGGATGCAGGGACATGCAAGCCAGATGCAGGTTGGCTAGCCTAGATTACTGTTTGCCGGGTAGACTCTCAAAGCAACAAACAGTAATGGCTGTGTGGGGGAAAAGCCGACTTCTTCTGTAAGTCATGGGGATGTGAGCATACAGGGGCTGCCTGATGGAACCCAAACTCCTCATCAATTTCAGTACACACCATAGGCCATATTACCAATTAGATAAACAAAACCAATGGCCCCCAGAGGGGCCTCTAGATCCTCAAATTCTGCCTGACCTTTTCCCTCCTTAACTCACATCCTGAACTATGCTTCTCCAATATATCCTCACCCTCAGCCTTCTGCTCCAGACACTCTGCTGTCACTCCCACCTGAGCAACCTGATTTCTGCCCTCCAATTACTAGATCAAAAACCCAAACTTCTGCTGGTTCTCAGACCATTGCCCCCTTGCTGAGGCAGCAGGTACTGAGGTACCCCTCCACCCACTCACTCCTCTCTTGTCCTGTCAGTGCCCGCACCGGGTCCCACCAGGTCTTCCTACCAGCTAAACCAAAGCTCAAACCAGCTGAGGAGAGCCCTGAGTCCCCTATCCAAGATGTAATAAAAATGGCCTTAAAAGTTGGTTTGTCATCACTGAAAACATTTTACTAATAATTAAACGTCCCTCATATGCGTTTTGAGATACTCACTCCCGTCATCCCCTCTGCTCTACCTGTTCTACTGCTCAAGTTTTTGTTGCTAGGAAAATCCCAAACCCCTTTCCCATTATTCTTTTACATCTCTCCTTCCTCATTCTCAGATCCACGGAGCTGCTCTCAGCCCACCTTCCCCGTCTTCCCGCTCTGCACTAGGCCCACAGAAAAGTCTTAACTGACCGTCTCCAGAAGTCTTCACCATGGCTTACTTTAGGACTTTCAGCAAAAGAATCCCTATAAAAGAGTTCAATGTAGATTAACTTCCTCTTTTCGTGTTGCCCTGTTCTACTTGGCCACTGGCGAAAAAAATCATAACTTCTCAGGTAGACACCTTCTTACTAGTTTTTCACAAAATATGTGAACAAGGCCTCTGTCCTTGAGCTGGGAATTCACAGAGATGGCTACATTTCTAAGATAAAGAAGTTACCAACTGGTCTCCATGGTAACAGCTGGCAGGGGTAAAATAAGAAAGGGAAGAAAAATCTCTCCCCCTCCCAGGTGTCCTTTAAAAGTTAACTTGCCCAGAACAGAGGAAAAAACAGAAACAAATACTGCTTTTTTGATCTTCTGCAGACTGTGAGCTTCTAAGCACCTTCCGTTAGATGTTGGGTACAAAATTCTGAAACTACCTAAACTTGAGTTTCAGGGGATTAATTGATTACAACAGAAGCCATGCCCTCTGAATCCGGTTGCAACGAAATAGGACTATTTCCCAGTCTTTGGTGCTATCTTAGGTGCCTTGCCTTGTCCATCCCTACAACAGAATGATTCTTTATACTTAAACCTTGTTTATGTTTTCATGAAATGGTCAACAGATGTGATTAATCGTGTAATGGTGCAGATGATTCCCAGTGTGCTCTATCATGACGCAGGTTCATTTGAAGATCAAATAGGGGGGCATACTACCCGGTTCCACTTGGAGCATATATCCCTCACTTTAGCCATCATATTAGGAATAGGATTTGCTGCATGGGTGGGCCCAGGAACGACTGCCCTTGTCCATGTGACAAAACAAATGACCCAATTAGAAGCAGCAATAGACCAAAACTAAGATATTAGAAACCTCCATCAGAGATTTGCATGAAACTCTAACCTCTCTCTCTGAAGTTGTTTTACAGAACAGTCGAGGTTTGGACCTCCTCTTCATTAAAGAACGGGGCCTTTTTGCTGCATTGAGGGAAGAATGTTGTTGTTATGCCGACCATACTGGAGTTGTAATAAAATATATGAGTAAATTAAAAAGACAACTTAAAGAGCATCAACAAGAGAGAGAGGCCCAAAAAGGGTGGTTTGAGTCTTGGTTTACAGAGTCCCCCTGGTTAACTACGTTTTTATCAACCCTGGCCGTTACAATAATAATCTTCATATTATTGCTAACTATAAAACACTGTTTGCTCAACCGTGTAATTTCTTTTCTTCAGGCTCAAATTGGACGAGTTTAACTTATGGTAATACCCCACTAGCAGACATAGAATGTGAAACCCTCCAATGATAATTTTTATGATTAAAAGTAGCCAGAAGAAGAAGTAGGGAATGAAAGGTTAATAAAATAAGTACTTGTCACTTCCTGTATTACTCTATGCTTAAAAAAACACTGTTGAAATCTTGAGAAATGCTTGCAAATCTTTTTCCCAAAATGTGCTTTCCCCAACTGCCAAACTGCAGAATGTACTCCCTCACCCAGTTGCATGCAAACTGCCCATTCGTCCTCAATAGAGACATTATGAAATCAGGGAAATTATAAAGTGAGTGATAGGACTAAACATTTTGAAAAGGATTCACTTTGAATATATAATCTTAGGAAGAAACAAATATGTAGTCACCCATAGGATTGATATTTGAGAGCATTAGGCAAATTTCAGGTGGGTGAATATTTCTGAGAATAATCTTGTGAATAGTTAATTATAAATCCAGATACATGAACCTGAATAAATTTAGGGGGTGTATATGAGACACATATATCTCATATTTTGAAATATCTGGAGAGTGTGTATAAATATATATATATATATATATATATATATATATATATAGACACACACACAAAACACACAGAGACAAAAAAGTAGCAATATATATGTCAATCAAAATTCATCATATAATATATATTATCCACAGATATAAAAATATTCATTTTACTGAACATGGATTTATGTATAATGTTGTTCAACTAGAAAGCTCACCCATAGTTTAAATATTCAGTTCCAACGGGGTTTAGTAGGAGTGATCTTTTCTCACAATTTGTATCTGCCAAGACAGCCACCTCACAAGAATGTACGAGTGGTACCAGGTAGGATTCTATATGTGCATATAAGAATACATGTGCTGAATAGGCTACAGAGAAAGGGAGACAGGAATTCACATATTTGTTAACTTAAAAAATACATGGAGAACTATTTTAACAAACAATTGACTAAATTTATAACTCCTACTCTGTATCATGCAAAATGCAACTCCAAGTATACACCATGCCTCCTCTAAACTGCTTTTATTTCTATTCAGTTTGGGTTATTTTTCTCCATCTTATTAGGATTAGTAGTCAGAGTCTGGTAGGGTATGGGCTAGTGTCAGGGATTCAGTATTTTGAATGAAAAATAGGAAATTGAATCCAATCTGTATGCAAATATATGCTACAGAAAAATGTTCCCATTCTCATCAAGAACAATGCCTTGACATTACCTTCGCCTCAAGTAAGACACAATTAGTGGAGAAGAGTTAGAAAATCTGTGAATACCTATCTGGAATGGAAAATGCACCAGATTTCACATATTTGGAGGTGGTAGAGGAGTTTTTAAAAGTAAGTAACAGGGTAAACACTCCAAAAACATTGAGCTCTGCTGGCCTAAAAACTTTTTGAGAATCTGCCTCTGAGGTTGGGCACTTAAAATATATGCTGTTGTCAGGAGCTTTTGCTTCATTTGTAGTGAGACCATCAAAGCTGGTTCTGCATCTATGTGACCTGGAGGACATGGTTACTTATTTACCAATGAAAATGAGGCAGCAGTGCTGAATTCTCTCTTTGTAGGTAATCTGTGGACACTGAGGTCTAAGTGTCTCCCTGTGTGCACTGTGAAGCCATTTGGTCATCCTCCAATTTTCGTGGTGTTTCTTGCTGCTGCACTGGGAGTTTGGTATTTGCTTCACGAAATACAACGTGTTCAAATGGGACACAGTGCTGAAGGGAGTTCTGTCAGGTGTGTTGGGCAGGGTCTGCAGGAGAATGCATCAACCAGTGTTCTATCCTATGTCGCTTGCCCCCTTGACAATAGCAACATGATTCTGAACATTTCCCTTAAACATCTCCATATAAAAATATGCCTTTACATATATGGGTCTGCTGGCTGCACCATGTCAGTCACAAGCCATTTGGAAGCCAATGGAAGATCCACATGGCTCCATCACAGATGTTTTACCACACACTTGCATAACACTGCTCTAGGCCCACTACTCACCAGGCTCCATCATACTGGCATTTCTGTTCTACACCATTCTCTTGAAACCGAGTCAATCAAGGCACTGTCTGGTATACTCATGATCACCAACAGGACATCCAAAGGTCCTCCAGTACCAGCTGGTCATGAGAATTTCAAAAATTTCGTGGTAGTTATCTAGCAATTTTTCACGGATGAAGTTGGAGGCACTGTGGGTTTCAATTCATTCAGGAATCATTAAATGATGAGGAAGAAAATTTCAGTGAAAAGCTCTGGAGCACTCTCACAGGCAAGGCTTCCCAAAGAGTGGCCAAAATGTCACATGAAGCCAGGACCATTGAGGTCTACAAAGCGAGATCTATGTGTGTTTTGAATCTCAATTATGGCTGCCAAGTCATTCAGAATAAAATCATGTAATATCCTGGCTGAGATTCCATGTGTTCTGTGGAAAGCCAACCTGGGCTTAGATATCAGGTTCCAAGGGCAACTCTCATGCCTGGACTCCTAAAATCCCAATAGAATTCATGGTAATACTTCTCTGAGGTCAGTTCCAGAACTCAGTCTATAAGGGGAATCACACCAGAGTTCAAGCCCAGGCGGACCAAGTCAAATCTTACAACCGCGACACTAATGAAAACAATTAAAACCAAAATAATCCCTCATGGCCCTCATCTTTTTCCATATAGACACTCTTCATAACTTCTGGCTGGAGTTTTCCATGAGGGGCACAGCCCAAGACAGTGTACAAAATAAGCTTCCTTGCACCTCATTTGTCTAACTTCAGGGTGGCCAGGACACCCTTCCTGTGAACCAGGAGTGATCAAATAGGCCTGACCTTAATACTGCTCTGCTTCTCCAATTTGAGGCTCTCTGACTGTGGGGTTTAGATTCTTTTTGTGAACTGGAATCATGAGAAAAGGCAAGCATCTCTGCAGAGATTTGAAGAACTCATTTGACCCAAAGGATCCCTATTTTAACTTGATAAATTCAAGAAACCTAACAGAGAAAGCCAATAGAATTCATTCACATCGACTAAACTTTTTGCCATCTTTGTTTTGGATGCACACATGGGATCTTTCTTTAGATCCATCAGGTGATGAGAATCTAAGCCACAGCCTCACACAGGGCCAAGAGCCTGAATCAGACACATCCCATTCCAAAGCAATTAAGCAAAAAGCCACAGTGATGCCCATTCATTTCCATTTAAAAACTGTTTTCTTCAGGCTTCATAAAGGGGTGGTCTGAGGGAAAGACCTTCCTGACATTCAGCACAACAGAATAATAGGTAAGCAAAAAGATCGAAGCCAGGTATCTCCACTAAGTCTTTCCTTTTCACACTGATATCTGAGTTTTCTGAGATGCTGGCCATTCTCTTCAGCAATCCACTACAGGGCCATGTCATAGGCCCTGGAGTTGATAAATATCTTGGACACAAAACTATGAGCCTATTCTGGAGAGTGGCCAGAATTCAGGAACAAAACAGGGACTTAGGAAGTGAGTAGGTGTTGCCCATCCATAAGGCAAGCCACACTCCGTTCATAAATTGGGCAGGATGAATGCTGAAAAGCTTTATACTAGACACGAGACATTCATTGTTGCATTCTCTTTTCTCATGTCTACAATCACGGACAAAGTGGGATACACAGACATAGAAACACTCACTTCATCAAACGACTTACTAGAAACAGTTCACTCCAAAACCAACAAACCGCCTTTCCTACCTATTCTCAGAACATGAAACAAAACCACAAACCCACACCTACTCCCACAAAGGCACCTCCTTCCCCCAAGTAGGTCTGTGACTAACCAGAGTGTCCTCTGACTGGAGGGCCATACTATGTTCCCCCGAAATGGCCGGTCCTCTCTCAGATCTGGTTTCCTTGGCCAACTCTGTGAAGTTGTCAGGAAAAAGTGGTTAGCCACTACCTGCTTTCTCAGGAAAGGTCCCTCTTCAGAGCTCTCTGGAATTTGGCCATCCTCATATAAGCAGGTACCAAGAAAGACTGACTCTCTCCTTGGTAAATTCAAACAATTGAGCCCACTGGGACTGGGACTGGGACTGCCTATGGGTGCCTGGCATCTTGGATACCAAGTTCAGAGAGTTCCATTACCAAGGAAATGAGGTATGTCACTTTCTTTGGAACTAAAGGAGGTCACAGTCTTGGCAACCACATTGTCCTAACAGTTTCTTCCAAGGGTCCCATGAGATGGAGGATGCACCTTCTTCCTGTGACACTTTCACAAGTTAGAAAGGCATATCAACCATTGGCATCTGGAAACAGCTTTCCAAACAGGCCTGGTTTGTTCCATCTTCTCTACAATAAGAAGAGAGAGGCTGATTCAGACACATCCCTTAATCCTGACCAGGTTGTTTGCATTGGAAGATGACTTTTGCTCTCTCAGGTACTTCATACCTGCCTACAACTTCTCCAGGTATCATTTCAGCATGGAACTTTGAGGTTCTCAGCAGGTGGAAAATCCCATACTTTCCTGTATTGTAAGAACAACTGTGTTCCTGCTCTTCTGTAAAACGAGATTCAGGGAACAGTGTATGTGTAGGGTTAATAACTGGTTTGATTTGGGTTAGGAATCATTCTGTGCCATAAATAGTGGTATTGGGAACCTGCGATTTGTACAGGAATATAGAGGTGAAATATAAGTATAAAAACAGAAATCTAGGTATAATTTGAAGCCCAGAAGGGCATTGGGCACTTGTTGGGATACTTAGCATTGAATTATGTTCAAAGATGTCTCAGATAATTCAATATACAATGACATAAGACCTTGTACCTTGGATGATTGAATGTAGAAGAGAACATCCAGTCAAAAAGGGATAGTCGGTAGGATTAGGAATATAGTCGGTAGGTTTAGAAGGAAGAGTGAGTATAGGATTTGGACAAAAATTTATTTAGCAATAGGGTTTTGGTTAGAGAGTGAATATAAATGTCAGCACATGTGAAGAGTCGGTCACAATGATGAACTGGGGAAAATATGTAGAAAAGCAGATATCAATAGAAACATTACGAAATCAGACAAAGTATAAAGTGTGTGATAGGATTAGATATTTTCAACAGGGTTGAGTTTGAATATATAATCTTAGGAAGAAACAGATATGTAGTCACCAAAAGGATTGACATTTGAGAGCATTTGGCAACCTGGACATGGATGTTTTTAGTAATCCATGTTCACTTTCCATTTAGGCTTTGGTACGATCATAAGTGTGACCTTTACATTTTTTGTCCAGAATATAACTGTGATAAAATCTATATGTAGATCAGGTGACATGAGTATTTCTTCCACCATTTCTGGGAACAATATATTGAAGATTTAAAATTTGTATTGGGGGTACAAAGAGGCGTACACTCTTTCTATGAATATAGAGATAAAGCATGAACAGATCATACTGTGAGTAAAAATATAACTTGTTCCAACTTTAAGTAATGAATTGAACTGACAACTGAAAAATTTCAGAAAATCTTATATTGATATGCAATCATTCATTCCAACCTGTTATACATCTAATGGTAATACTAGTGTTTTGGTTTATCATGAAGAGAATGAAAGTTTGGCTTCAAATTGATTATGGACATCGAAAATATTGTGTTTGGAAAGAAGTCTCATTAAAAGACCAGTCAAGAAACCCTAACAATACATGTCTTCTAAAGCAAGAAGTGATTAAAGTTGAAACAAATGCCAATACATTTGTGAACTTGTGGATGAAATGTATATCCTATGATGTGCAAAAACTGAAGAAATAATAATGTACCAGTGTTGAATACAAATGAACATCAAATTACATATCATGTCCCATAGGAATCTACTTGCATTGATGGTAGACTGGGTCATTTCCTGTAGAATAATTAGGATTTGTATGCACCATTCACTGAAGTTAGTTTTCAGTACTGGGAAGGAAATATGTATTTCAGGTGGTTGAATATATCTGAGAATATTCTTGTGAAAAGTTGATTATAAATCCACATACATGGACATGAATTAATTTAGAGAGTGTATATAAGACACATATATTTCATATTTTGAAGAATCTGGAGAGTATATATATATATATATATATATATATATATATATATATATATATACACACACACACACTCACAAAACACACACAGATATTAAAAAGTAGCAATATGTATGCCAATCGAAATTCATAATTAAATTTATGTCATCCACAGATGCAAAAATATTTATTTTACAGAACATGAATTTATGTATAATGTTATTCTAGTAGGAAGCTCCCCTATAGGTTGAATTTTCAGTTCCAACAGCATTTAGGAAGACTGATCTCTTCTCACAATTTGTATCTGCCAAGTGAGCCACCTCACAAAAATGTACATGTGATACCTGGTAGGATTCTATATGTGCATATAAATATACATGTGTGTATAGGCTACTGAGAAAGGGAATCAAGAATTCACATATTTGTTAACTTTAAAAACACGTGGAGAATATTTCAATTAAAATTTGACTAGACTTATAACTCCTACCTTATATAATGCAAAAGGCAAGTCCAAGTATACAACATGCCTTCTCTGAACTGCTTGTATTTCTATTCTGCTTGGGTTATTTTTCTCGATTATATTAGGATGAGTAGTCTGAGTCTAGTAGGTATGGGTTAGTGTCAGGGATTCAGTATTTCAAAATGAAAATTGGAGAATGAATCCAATGTGTATGCAAATTTGTGCTGCACAAATATCCTCCCACTCTCATCCAGAACAATGCCTTTACATTACTTTCGCCCCAAGTAAGACACTAATAGAGTAGAAGAATTAGTAAATCAGTGAATACATATCTGGAAAAAAATCCTCAGGAGTTCACAGCCTTGGAGGTGGTAGAGGAGTTTCCAAGAGTAAAGGACAGGATAAACACTCCACAATCATGGAGCTCTGCTGGACTAAAAACTTTTTGAGCAACTGCCTCTGAGTTTGGGCACTTGAAAAATATGTTGTTGTCAGGAGCTTTAGGTTTATTTCTAGTGAGACCATCAAAGCTGGGTCTGTATCTATGTGACCTGGAGGACATGGTTTTTTATTTTCCAATGAACATGAGGCAGCAGTGCTGAATCCTCTCTTTCTAAGTAAACTGTGGCCACTGGGGACTAAGTGTCTCCCCGTGTGGACTGTAAAGCCATTTGGTCCTTCACTTTTGCTGCTGCACTGGGGGTCTGGTACTTGCTTCACGAAATACAAGGAGCTCAACTGAGACACAGTGCTGGAGGGAGTTCTGTCATTTGTGGTGGGTCAGAGTCTGCAGGAGAATGCACCAACTAGGCTTCTATCTATCATAGCTAGCCCCATTGCCCCCTTGTCCATATCAACCTGATTCTTAACATTCCCCTGAAACCTCTCCATATAAAAAGATGCCTTTACATATAAGGGTCTGCTGGCTGCACCATATCAGTCACAAGCCTTTTGAAATCCAATGGTAGATCCTCATGGTTCTACCATGGATGTTTTATCAAACACCTGCCCACCACTGCTCTAGGCCCACTAATC
The DNA here is from genome assembly GCF_048772815.1 of Callospermophilus lateralis. NCBI lineage: Eukaryota > Metazoa > Chordata > Mammalia > Rodentia > Sciuridae > Callospermophilus > Callospermophilus lateralis. The sequence continues at coordinate 941,636 of NW_027510156.1, forward strand.
AGCAGGCTCCAATTTACTGGCATCTCTTTTCTACACCATTTTTATGAAACCCAATCAATCAAGGCACTGTCTGTTATACACATGATAAGCAACAGGACATCCAAATGTTCTCCAGTGCCACCTGGTCATGGGAATTTCAATAATTTCATGGTATTTATCTAGCCATTTTTCAAGGATGAAGTTGGAGGCACTGTGGGTTTCAGTTCATTCAGGGACCATAAAATGGTGAGGAAGCTCATTTCAATAAAAGCTCTGGAAAAATCTCACAGGCAAGGCTTCCTAAAGAGTGGCCAAAAGGTCACATGAAACCAGGCCCAATGAGGTCTACAATGTGAGGTCCATGTTTGTTTTGACTCTCAAATATGGCTGCCAATCTTTCAGAATAAAATCATGTGATATCCTGGCTGAGATTTCCAGTGCTCTGCGGAAAGCCAGCCTGGGCCTAGATCTCAGTTTCCAAGGGGGACACTCAGGCGTGGTCTCCTAAAATCGCAACAAAATTCAAGGCAATGCTTTTCTGAGTTCAGTTCCAAAACCCAGTTTCTATGGGGAATCACACCAGAGTTCAAGCCCAGGTGGAACCAGTCATTTCTTCCAACCACCACACAAATGACCAAAATTAAAACCAAAACACTCCCACATGGCCCTCATCTTCTTCCATATTGTCACTCATCTTAACCTCTGACTGAAGGTTTCCATGTGGGGCACAGCCCAAGACAGTGTCCAAAATAAGCTCCCTTGCCCCTCATTTGCCTAAAGTCAGGGTGGCCTCGACACACTTCCTGTGAACCAGGAGTGATCAAATAAGCCTGCCGTTAACACTGCTCTATTACTACACTTTGAGGCCTACTGACTTTCAGTTATAGATTCTTTATGTGATTTAGAGTCCTGCGAAAACCCAAGCACCTCTGCAGGGCTTTGAAGAACTCATTTGACTCAAGGAATCCCTATTCTCACTTGATGGAGGTCAGGAACCTAACAGAGGAAGGCAAGAGACTTCATCCACAATGACTGATCTTTTTGCCATTACGGTTTTGGATGCACACATGGGATCATTCTTTAAATCCATCAGGTACTGAGAATCTAAGACACAGCCACACACAGGTCCAAGAGGCTGATAAAGACACATCCCTTTCAAAAGCAATTAAGCAAAGAGCCACAGGTGATGCCCATTTATTTCCATTTGAAAACTGTTTTCTTCAGGCTTCACAAAGGGGTGGCCTGAGGCAAAGACCTTCCTGACATGCAGTGAAACAGAATAATACATAAGCAAAATGCCCTAAGCAGGGTTTCTCCACTGAGCTTTTCCTGGTCATAATGATATCTGAGTTTTCTGAGATGCTCACCATTCTCTTCAGCTATCCAGTACGTGACCATGTCACAGAGCTTGGAGGTGGTACATACCTTGGACACAAAACCATGAGATTATCCTGGAGAGTGGCCAGAATTCAGGAAGAAAAAAGCAACTTAGGAAGATAGCAGGTGTTGCCCATGGATAATACAAGCTGCAGTCCTTTCATTAATTGGGCAGGATGAATTATGGGAAGATGTATACAAGACAGGACACATCCATTAATGCATTCTCTTTTCTAATCTCTACAACAACGGACACAGTGGGATACACAGACATAGAAACACTCGCATTGTCAAACGACTTACTAGAAACAGTCAAAACAAACCGCCTTTCCTACCTATTGCCAGAACATGAGACAAAATCACAAACCCACACCCACTCCCACAATGGCACCTTCTTTCCCCAAGTAGGTCTGGAACTATCTGGAGTGTTCTCTGACTGGTGAGCAATACTATGTTCTCCCGAAATGGCCGGTCCTCTCTCAGATCTGGTTTCCTTGGCCAACGCTGTGAATTTGTCAGGAAAAAGTGATGATCCACTACCTGCTTTCTCAGGAAACGTCCCTCTTCAGAGCTCTCCTGGCATTTGGCCATCCTCACATCAGTAGGTACCAAGAAAACTGACTCTGTCCTTGGTAAATCCAAACAAGTGAGCCCACTGGGTCTGGGACTGGGACTGCCTATAGGTGCCTCGATTCTTGGATACCAAGTTCAGAGAGTTCCATCACCAAGGATATGAGGTATGTCACTTTCTTTGAATCTGAATGAGGTCACTGCCTTGGCAAACACGTTGTCCTAACCGTTCCTTCCAAGGGTCCCATGAGATGGAAGCTGCCCCTACTTTCTGTGACACTTTCACAAGTTAAAATGGTATATCAACCATAGGCACCCGGGAACAGCTCTCCACCCAGGCCTGGTTTGGTCCATCTTCTGAACGATAAGAAGAGAGAGACTAATTCAGACACATCCCTTCATCCTGACCAGGTTGTTTGCCATGGAATAAGACTTTTGCTCTCTCAGGTCCTTCATACCTGCCTACAACTTCTCCAGGGATCAATTCTGCATGATCATTTGAGGTTCTCAACAGGTGGAAGGTCCCCTACTTTCCTGTATATTAAGAACCATTCTGTCCCTGCTCTTCTGTAAAATGACATTGAGGGAACAGTGTATGTTTAGGGTAAATAACAGGTTTTATTTGGGTTAGGAATCATTCTGTGCGATGAATAATGGTATTGGGAACCTGAGGTATTTACAAGAATATAGAGGTGAAATGTAAGTATGAAACAGAAATCTAGGTATGATTTGAAGCCCAAAAGGGCATTGGGTCCTTGATTGGGATTCTTAGCTTTGAATTATGTTCTGCAAGGTGTCTCAGATAATTCGATATACAATGTCATAGGACCTTGTACCTTGGATGATTGAAAGTAGAAGAGAACATCCAGTCAAAAAGGGATAGTAGATAGGATTAGGAAGATAGTCGGTAGGTTTAGGAAGAAAAGTGAGTATAGGATTTGGACCAAATTTCTTTAGCAATAGGGTTTCGGTTAGAGAGTGAATGTGAATGTCAGCACATATGAAGAGTCAGACACTATGGTTAACTGCGGAAAATGTGTAGAAAAGCAGATATCAATAGAGACATTACGAAATCAGGCAAAGTATAAAGTGAGTGATTGGATTAGACATTTTCAACAGGATTGAGTTTCAATACATTATCTTTGGAAGAAACAAATATGTAGTCACCAATAGGATTGACATTTGAGAGCATTAGGCAACATGGACATGGATATTTTTAGTAATCCATCTTCACATTCCATTTAGGCTTTGGTACAATCATAAGTGTGACCTTTACAGTTTTGCCCAGAATATTACTGTGATAAAATGTATATGTATATCAGGTGACATGAGTATTTTACCACTATTTCTGGGAGCAATATATTGAAGATGTAAAATTAGTATTGGAGGTACAAAGAGTTGTACCCTGTGTCTATGAATATAGAGATAAAGCATGAATAGACCATACTGTGAATAAATAATAAAACTGGTTCTAACATTAAATAATGGATTGAATTGATATCCGAAAATATACAATGAATCTTATATTGATATACATTCTTTCATTCCAACCAGTTTTACGTCTAATGGTAATATTAGGGTTATGGTTTATCATAAAGAGTTTGTGAGTTTTGCTTCAAAATGATTATGGAAATCAAAAATAATGCGTTTGGAAGAAGTCTATTGAAAAGACCAGTCAAAAAAAGGAGGAATACATCTGATCTGAAGTAGGAAATGATTGAAAGTGTACCAAATTCCTCTACATTTGTGAACTGTGGATGAAATATATTTTCTATGATGTCCACAAAATAAATAAATAGTAATGTACCAGTGTTTAATAAAAATGAACATCAAAAAACACATCATGTCCCACTGGAATCTACTTGCATTGATGTTAAGCTGGGTCAGTTACTGTAGAAATATAAGGATTTGTATGCACCATTCACTGAAGTGAGTTTTCAGTACTAAAAAACAAATATGTATTTGAGGTGGATGAATATTTCTGAAAATAATCTTGTGAAAAGTTGATTATAAAACCTCATACATGAACATGAATGAATTTAAGGAGTCTATAATAAGACACATATATTTCATATTTTGAAAAATCTGGAGAGTGTAGATTTTCACAAAACACATACAGATATATTAAAAAGTAGCAATATATATGCCAATCAAAATTCATAATAAAATACATATGATTCACAGATCCAAAAATATTTATTTTACTGAACATGGATTTAAGTATAATGTTTTTCAACTAGGAAGCTCATGCATAGGTTGAATTTTCAGTTCCAACAGCGTTTATGAGGAGTGATCTCTTCTCACAATTTGTATCTGCCACCTCACAAGAATGTACGTGTGGTAACAGGTAGAATTCTATATGTGCATATAAAAATACATGTGCTGAACCGGCAACAGAGAAAGGGAGACAGGAATTCACGTATTTGATACCTTTCAAATATCATGGAGAACTATTTAAATTAAAAATTGATCGAATTTTTAATACCTACACTTTATCATGCAAAAGGCAAGTCCAACTATACACCATGCCTCCTCTGAACTGCTTGTATTTCTGTTCTGTTTGGGTTATTTTTCTCCATCATATTAGGATTAGTAGTCCGAGTCTAGTAGGGTATGGGTTAGTGTCAGGGATTAAGTAATTCAAATGGAAAATAGGAAAATGAATCCATTGTGTTTCCAAATATGTGCTACAAAAATTTTTTCCACTCTTATTCAGAACAATGCCTTGACATTACCTTCACCCCAAGTAAGACACACTTAGAGTAGAAGAGTTAGAAAATCTGTGAATACATATCTGCATTGGAAAATGCTCAGGAGTTCACAACCTTGGGGGTTGTAGAGGAGTTTTCAAAAGTAAGGGACATGATAAACACACCACAATCATGGAACTCTGCTGGCCTAAAGACTTCTTGAGAAACTGCCTCTGAGGTTGGCACTTGAAATATATGTTGTTGTTAGGAGCTTTAGCCTCCTTTGTAGTGATACCATCAATGATGGGTCTGCATTTATCTGACCTGGAGGACATGGTTTCTTATTTTCCAAAGAACTTGAGGCAGCAGTGCTGAATTCTCTCTTTGTAGGTAAACTGTGGCCACTGGGGGTAAATATCTCCCTGTCTTGACTGTGAAGCCAATTGATTTTCCTACAATTTTCATGGTGTTTCTTGCTGCTGCACTAGGATTTTGGTATTTGCTTCATGAAATACAATGAGTTCAACTGGTACACAGTGCAGCAGCGAGTTCTGACATATGTGGAGGGTCAGGGTCTGCAGGAGAATTCACCAACCAGGCTTCTATGCCACATTGCTTGCTCCCTTGTCCATAGGAAACTGATTCTGAACATTGCCCTGAAACCTCTCCATATAACAAGATGCCATTACATATAAGAGTCTCCTAGCTGCACCATGTCAGCCACAAGCCATTTGGAAGTCAATGGCAGAACCACATGGCCCCACCGTAGATGTTTTATCACACACCTGCACACCACAACTCTGGGCCCACTTTTCAGCAGGGTCCAACTTACTGGCGTCTCTGTTCTACACAATTTTCATGAATCCCAATCAGTCAAGGCACTGTCTGGTACACTCATGATCAGCAACAAGACATCCAAAGGTTCTCCAGTGCTACCTGGTCATGGGAATTTCAAAAATTTCATGGTATTTATTAAGCCATTTTTCAAGGATGAAGTTGGAGGCACTGTGTGTTTCAATTCATTCAGAAACCACTAAATGTTGAGGAAGATCATTTCAATGAAAGCTCTAGAGAACTCTCGAGGGTAAGGCTTCACAAAGAGTGACCAAAAGACACATATGTTTGATATTTTGAAGAAAATGGACAGTGTGTGTGTGTATATATATATATATATATATATATATATATATATATATACACACACACACACACACACACAGACATTAAAAACTAGCAATATATATGCCACTCGAAATTCATCGTGAAATATATATCATCAACGTATCCAAAAATATTCATTTTACTGAACATGGATTTATGTATAAAGTTGTTCAACTAGGAAGCTCACGCATAAGTTGAATTTTCACTTCCAACAGCATTTAGGAGGTGTGATCTCTTCTCACAATTTGTATCTGCCAAGTCAGACACCTCACAAGAATGTACGTGTGATACAAGGTAAGATTCTATAAGTGCATATAAAAATACAAGTGCTGAATAGGTTACAGAGAAATCGGGAGACACGAATTCACATATTTGATAAGTTTAAAAACACATGGAGAACTCTTTCAACAAAAAATTGAGTAGATTTATAACTCTTACCCTATATAATGGAAAAGGCAAGTCCAACTATACACCATGCCTCCTCTGAACTGCTTGTATTTCTATTCTGTTTGTTGTATTTTTCTCCATCATATTAAAATTAGTAGTCAGAGTCTAGTAGGGTATGGTTTAGTTTCAGGGATTTAGTATTTCGAGTGGAAAATTTGAAAATGATTCCAATGTGTATGCAAATATGTGCTACGCAAAAATCTTCCCACTCTCATTCAGAACAATGCCATGATATAACCTTTGCCCCAAGTAACACATGTAGAGGAGATGAGTTAGAAAATATGTGAATACATATCTGGAATTGAATATGCTCAGGAGTTCACAACATTGGAGGTGGTAGAGGAGTTTCCAAAAGTAAGGGACAGGGTAAACACTCCACAAACATGGAGCTCTGCTGGCCTAAAGACTTCTGGAGAAACTGCCTGTGAGTTTGGGTCCTTGAAATATATGTTGTTGTCAGGAGTTTTAGCTTCCTTTGTAGTAAGACCATCAAAGCTGGGTCTGCATTTATGTGACCTGGAGGACATGGTTTCTTATTTTCCAATGAACATGAGGCATCAGTGGTGAATTCTCTCTTTCTGCGTCAACTGCGGCCACTGGGGTCTAAGTGTTTCCCCGTGTGGACTGTGAAGCCATTTGGTCATCCTTCAATTTTCGTGATGTTTCTTGCTGCTACACTGGGAGTTCGGTATTTGCTTCACGAAATACAATGAGTTCAAATGGGACACAGTGCTGGAGGAAGTTCTGTCACGTGTGGTGGGACAGGGTCTGCAGGAGAATGCACCAACCAGGCTTCTGTCCAACATAACTTGCCCCCTTGAACATAGCAACCTGATTCTGAACATTGCCGTAAAACTTATCCATATAACAAGATGCCTTTACATATAAGGGTCTGCTGGCTGTACTCTGTCAGTCACAATGCATTTGGAAGCCAATGGCAGATCCACATGGCACCACCACATATGTTTTATCACACACCTTCAGAGCACTGCTCTAGGCCCACTAATGAGCAGGCTCCAACTTACTGGCATCACTGTTCTACACAATTTTCATGAAACAAAGTCAGTCAAGGCACTGTCTGATACATTGATGATCAGCAACAGGATATCCAAAAGTTATCCTGTGCCACCTGGTCATGGGAATATCAAACATTTCATGGTATTTATCAAGCCATTTGTCGAGGATGAAGTTGGAGGCTCTGTGGGTTTCAATTCATTCAGGAACCATTAAATGTTGAGGAAGCTCATTTCAACTAAAGCTCTAGAGAACACTCACAGGCAAGGCTTCCCAAAGTGTGGCCAAAAGGTCACATGAAGCCAGGCCCATTGAGGTCTACAATCTGAGGTCCATGTGTGTTTTGACTCTCAACTGTGGCTGCAAAATCTTTCAGAATAAAATCATGTGATATCCTGGCTGAGATTCCCAGTGCTCTGGGGAAAGCCACCCTGCGCCTAGATCTCAGTTTCCAATGCCGACTCTCATGCATGTCCTAGAAAAATCCAAACACAATTCATGACCATACTTCTCTGAGGTCAGTTCCAGAATTCAGCCTCTAAGGGGAATCACACAAGAGTTCAAGCCCAGGTGGACCCAGTCATCTCTTCCAAGTGCCACAAAATTACCACAATTCAAAACAAAATGCTCCCACATGGCCCTTATCTTCTTTCATATAGACACTCATCATAACATCTGGATGGAGGTTTCCATGAGTGGCGCAGCACAAGACAGTGTCCAAAATAACCTCCCTTGCCCCTCATTTGCCTAAAGTCAGTGTGGCCTGGAAATCCTGACTGTGAACCAGGAGTGATCAAATAGGCCTGCTGTTATTACTGCTTGGCTTCTCCAATTTGAGGCCTAGTGACTGTAGGGTTTAGATTCTTTATGTAAATTGGAGTCATGAGAAAACCCAAGCACCGATGGGCTAGCCTCTGCAGGGCTTTGAAGAACTCATTTGAAACAAAGGATCCCTATTCTCACTTGATGGATGTCAGGAAACTTAGAGAGGAAGGTGAAAGTCTTCATCCACAATGACTGCTCTTTTTGCCATTTTGGTTTTGAATGCACCCATGGGATCTTTCTTTAGATCCATCAGGTGCTGAGAATCTAAGCCACAGCCTCACACAGGGCCAAGAGGCTGATTCAGACACATCCCTTTGCAAAGCAATTAAGCAAAGAGCCACAGGTGTTGCCCATTCATTTCCATTTGAAAACTGTTTTCTTCAGGCTTCACAAAGTGGTGGCCTGAGGCAAAGAACTTCCTGACATTCAGGGCAACAGAACAAAAGGTAAGCAAAAGGCCCAAAGCAGGGTTTATCCACTGAGATTTAATGGTCATACTGATATCTGATTTTTCTGAGATGCTCGCCATTCCTTTGAGCTATCCAGTAAATGGTCATGTCACAGAGCTTGGAGGTGGTACATACCTTAGACATAAAACCATGAGCCTATTCTGGGGAGGGGCCAGAAGTCCAGAAGAATACTGGAACTTAGGAAGATTGCAGGTGTTACCCATCGATAAGGCAATCTGAAGTACATTCATAAATTGGGCAGGATGAATGCTGGGAAGCTTTCTACTAAACAGGACACATCCATTGATGCATTTTCTTTTCTAATGTCTACAACCACAGACACAGTATGATAAACAGACATAGAAACACTCGCCTTGTCAAATGACTTACTAGAAACAGTTCATTCCACACCAAAAAAAGCGCCTTGCCTACTTATGCTCCGAACATGAGACAAAACCAGAAACCCACACCCACACCCACAAAGGCACCTCCTTTCCCCAAGAAGTTCTGTGACTATCCGGAGTGTCCTCTGACTAGTGAGCCATACTATATTCCCCCAAAATGGCCTGATCTGTCTCAGATCTGGTCTCCTTGGTCAACTCTGTGCAGGTGTCAGGACCCAGAGGTGAGCAACTACCTGCTTTCTCAGGAAAGACCCCTCTTCAGAGCTTTCCTGGCATTTGGCCATCCTCACATCTGTAGGTACCAAGAAAGACTGACACTGTCCTTGGTAAATCCAAACAAGTGAGATCACTGGGACTGGGACTGTGACTGGCTCTGGGTGCCTGGCTTCATGAATCCCAAGTTCAGGAATTTCCATCACCAAGGAAGTGAGGTGAGGTCACTTCCTTCAGGAACTGAATGAGGTCACTGCCTTGAAACCACTTTGTCCTACCAGTGGCTTCCAAGTGTCACATGAGAAAGAGGCTGCCCCTACTTCCTGTGACACTTTCACAAGTTAGAATGGTATACAACCATAGGCACCCAGAAACAGCTACCCACACAGGCCTGGTTTGGTCCATCTTCTCTACATTAATATGTGAGAGGCTGATTCAGACAGAACCCTTAATCCTGACCAGGTTGTTTGCCATTGAACATGACTTTTGCTCTCTCAGGTCCTTCATAGCTGCCTACATCTTCTCCAGTGAACATTTCTGCATGGAACTTTGAGGTTCCCAGCAGGTGGAAGATCCCCTACGTCCCTGTATTGTAAGACCAATTCTGTTGCTCATCTCTGTAAATTTAGAATGAGGGAACAGTGTATGGTTAGGGTTAATAATATGTTTTATTTGTGTTAGGAATCATTCTTCTGGATGAATAATGGTATTGGGAACATGCAATATTTATAAGAATATATATTTGAAATATAAGTTTGAAAACATAAATCTAGTTAAGATTTGAAGCCAGGAAGGGCTTTGGGCCCTTGATTGGGATATTTAGCTTTGAATTACGTTCTGCATTGTGGTCTCAGATAAATCTATAAACAATGGAATAAAACCTTGCACCTCAGATGCCTGAATGTCAAAGAGAACATCCAGTCAAAAATGGATAGTCGGTAGGATTAGAAAGATAGTAGGTTTACGAAGAAGAGTGAGTCTTCGAGTTGGACCAATAGTTCTTTAGCAATAGGGTTTTGTTTAGAGAGTGAATGTAAATGTCAGCATATGTGAAGAGACAGTCACAATGATGAACTGGGAAAAATATGTAGGAAAGCAGGTATCAATAGAGACATTAGGAAATCAGGCAAAGTATAAAATGCGTGATAGGATTAGACATTTTCAACAGGGTTGATGTTGAATACATAATCATAGGAAGAAACAAATATATAGTCCCATTAATTCTGATCGGCTTCTCCAATTTGAGGCCTACTGACTGTGGGGTTTAGATTCTTTATGTGAACTGGAGTCATGAGAAAACCCAAGAGCATATGGGCTAGCCTCTGCAGGGCTTTGAAGAACTCATTTGAAACAAAGGATCCCTATTCTCAATTGATGGATGTCAGGAACACTAGAGAGGAAGGCGAGAGTTTTCATCCACAATGACTGCTCTTTTGGATATTTTAGTTTTGGATGCACACATGGGATCTTTATTTGGATCCATCAGGTGCTGAGAATCTAAGACACAGCCTCACACAGGGCCAAGAGGCTGATTCAGACACATCCCTTTCCAAAGCAATTAAGCAAAGAGCCACAGGTGATGCCCATTTATTTCCATTTGAAAACTGTTTTCTTCAGGCTTCACAAAGGGGTGGCCTGAGGCAAAGAACTTCCTGACATTCAGGGCAACAGAACAATAGGTAAGCAAAAGGCCCAAAGCAGGTTTTCTCCACTGTGATTTAGTGGTCATATTGATATCTCATTTTTTGGAGATGCTCGCCATTCCCTTGAGCTATCCAGTACATGGCCATGCCACAGAGCTTGGAGGTGGTACATACCTTAGACACAAAACCATGAGCCTATTCTGGAGAGGGGCCAGAATTTTGGAAGAAAACTGGAACTTAGGAAGATTCCAAGTGTTACCCATCGATAAGGCAATCTGAAGTCCATTTAAAATTGGGCAGGATGAATGCTGGGAAGCTTTCTACTAGACAGGACACATCCATTGATGCATTCTCTTTTCTAATGTCTACAACCAGGGACACAGTGTGATAAACAGACACAGAAACACAAGCCTTGTCAAATGACTTACTAGAAACAGTTCATTCCACACCAAAAAAAGTGCCTTGCCTACATATTATGAGGACATGAGACAAAACCACAAACCCACACCCACACCCACAAAGGCACCTCCTTCCCCCAAGAAGGTCTGTGACTATCTGGATTGTCCTCTGACATGTGTGCCCTTCTATGTTCCCCCAAAATGGCCTTACCTGTCTCAATTCTGGTCTCCTTGGCCAACTCTGTGAAGGTGTCAGGACCCAGAGGTGAGCAACTACCTGCTTTCTCAGGAAAGGCCCCTCTTCAGAGCTTTCCTGGCATTTGGCCATCCTCACATCTGTAGGTACCAAGAAAGATTGACTCTGTCCTTGGTAAATCCAAACAAGTGAGAACACTGGGACTGGGACTTGGACTGCCTCTGGGTGCCTGACTTCATGATTCTCAAGTTCAGAGCTTTCCATCACCAAGGAAGTGAGGTGAGGTGACTTCCTTCAAGAACTGAATGAGGTCACTGCCTTGGCAACCAATTTGTCGTAACAGTTGCTTCCAACGGTCCCATGAGATGGAAGCTGCCCCTAATACCTGTGACAATTTTACAAGTTAGAAAGGAATATCAACCATAGGCACCCAGGAAAATCTCTCCAGACAGGCCAGGTTAGGCTTCCAAATGTCACATGAGAAGGAGGCTTCCCCTACTTCCTGTGACAATTTCACAAGTTAGAATGTTATATCAACCACAGGCACCCAGGAACAGCTACCCACATAGGCCTGGTTTGGTCCATCTTCTCTGTATTAAGAAGAGAGAGGCTGATTCAGACAGAACCCTTCATCCTGACCAGGCTGTTTGCCATTGAACATGACTTCTGCTCTCTCAGGTCCTTCAAAGCTGCCTACATCTTCTCCAGTGATCATTTCTGCATGGAACTTTGAGGTTCTCATTAGTTGGAAGATCCCCTACATTCCTGTATTGTAAGACCAACTCTGTCTCTCCTCTCTGTAAATTTAGAATGAGGGAACAGTGTATGGTTAGGGTTAATAACATGTTTGATTTGTGTTAGGAATCATCTTGCTAGATGAATAATGGTATTGGGAACCTGCAATATTTATAAGAATATATAATTGAAATGTAAGTATGAAAACAGAAATCTAGGTAATATTTGAAGCCAGGAAGGGCATTGGGCCCTTGATTGGGATATTTAGCTTTGAAATACATTCTGCACTGTGGTATCAGATAAATCTATATACAAAGGAATAAAACCTTGTACCTCAAATGCTGAATGTCGAAGAAAACATCCAGTCAAAAAGGGATAGTCGGTAGGTTTAGGAAGAGAGTAGTTTTAGGAAGAAGAGTGAGTCTTCGAGTTGGACCAATAGTTCTTTAGCAATAAGGTTTCCTTTATAGAGTGAATGTAAATGTCAGCACATATGAAGAGTCAGTCACAATGATAAACTGGGGAAAATATGTAGGAAAGCAGATATCAATAGAGACATTAGGAAATCAGGCAAAGTGTAACTTGAGTGATAGGATTAGACATTTTCAACAGGCTTGAGGTTGAATATATAATCTTAGGAAGAAACAAATATGTAGTCACCAATAGTATTGACATTTGAGAGCATTAGGCAACCTGGACGTGGATGTTTTTAGTAATATATACTAACTTTCAATTTAGGCTTTGGTACATTCATAAGTGTGAACTTTGCATTTGCGTCCAGAATATTACTGTGATAAAATGTACATGTAGATCAGGTGACATGAGTATTTCTTCCACCATTATGGGGAGCAATATTTTTAAAACCTATAAATTAGTATTGGGGATACAAATAGGTGTACCCTGTGTCAATGAATATAGAGATGATGCACGAATAGACCATACTGTGAATAAATAATATAACTGGATCCAACTTTAGAAATTGGAATTGGAATAACATGATATCTGAAAATATACCAGAAATCTTATATTGATATTGGTATACATACATTCATTACAACCAGTTATACATCTAAAGTTAATAATAGGGTTACGGTTTATCATGAAGAGTGTGTGAGTTTTGCTTCAAAAGTGATTATGAAAAACGAAAATAATGTGTTTGGAAAGAAGTCTAATGAAAGACCAGTCAAGAAACCTGGAGGCATACATGTGTTCTGGAGCAGGAAGTGATTGAAAGAGAAACAAATGTTTTAAATTTTGAAATTTTGGATTAAATATTTTTCCAATGATGTGCATAAACTGAAGAAATACCAGTGTACCAGTGTTCAATAAATATGAACGTCAAAATACGCATCATGTCCCATAGGAATCTACTTGCATTGATGTTAAACTGGGTAAGTGATTGTAGAAATATTAGAATTTGTATGCACCTTTCGCTGAAGTTAGTTCTCAATTCTAAGAAACAAATGTATATTTCAGGTGAGAGAATATTTCTGAGAATAATCTTGTGAAAAGTTGACTATAAATCCACATATATAAATATGAATGTATTTACGGAGTGTATAATAAGACACATATATTTCATATTTTGAAAAATCTGGAGAGTATATATATATATATATATATATATATATATATATATATATATACAAAACACACACAGACATTAAAAATTAGGAATATATATGCCAATCGAAATTCATGGTGAAATATATATCGTCCACAGATCCAAAATTATTAATTTTACTGAACATGAATTTATGAATAATGTTGTTCATCTAGGAAGGTCACTCATAGGTTAAATTTTAAGACCCAACAGGGTTTAGGAGGAGTGATCTCTTCTTATAATTTGTATCTGCCAAGTCAGCCACCTCACAAGAATGTACATGTGATACCAGGTAGGATTCTACATGTGCACATAAAAATACATGTTTCGAATAGGCAACAGAGAAAGGGATACAGGAATTCACATATTTATTAACTTTAAAAACACATGGAGATCTATTTCAATTAAAAATTAACTATATTTAATAAACCTACCCTACATAATGCAAATAGCAAGTACAACTATACACCATGCCTCCTCTGAACTGCTTGTATTTCTATTCTGTTTGGGTTATTTTTCCCCATCATATTAGGATTAGTAGTCAGAGTCTAGTTGTTTATGAATTAGTGTCAGGGATTCAGTATTTCGAATGGAATATTGGAAAAGGAATCCAATGTGTATGCAAATATGTGCTACACAAATATCTTCCCACTCTTATCCACAACAATGCCTTGAAATTACCTTCACCCCAAGTAAGACACAATTAGAGGAGAAGAGTTAGAAAATCTGTGAATGCATATCTGGAAAGGAATACGCTCAGGAGTTCACAATTTTGGAGGTGGTAGAGCAGTTTTCAAAAGTAAGGGACATGGTAACCATTCCACAAACATGGAGCTCTGCTGGCCTAATGAGTTATTGAGAAACTGCCTCTGAGGTTGGGCACTTGAAATATATGTTGTTGTCAGGAGCTTTAGCTTCCTTTCTAGTGAGATCATCAAAGCTGGGTCTGCATCTATGTGACCTGGAGGACATAGATTCTTATTTTACAATGAACATGAGGCAGCTGTTCTGTATTCTCTCTTTGTAGGTAAACTGTGGCCACTGGGGGCTTAGTGTCTCCCCGTGTGCACTGTGAAGCCATTTGGTCCTCCTCCACATTTCGTGGTGGTTCTTGCTGCTGCACTGGGACTTTGGTATTTGCTTCATGAAATACAACAATTTCAACTGTGACACAGTGGTGGAGAGAGTTCTGTCACGTCTGGTGTGTCAGGGTCTGCAGGAGAATGCACCAACCATGCTTCTTTCGTGCATAGCTTGCACCCTTGACCATATCAACCTGATTCTGAATATTGCCCTGAAACCTCTCCATATATCAAGATGCCTTTACAAATAAGGGTCTGCTGGCTGCACCATGTCTTTTACAAGCCATTTGGTAGCCAATGGCCAAACCACATGGACCCACCACAGATGTTTTATCACACACCTGCTCACCACTGCTCTAGGCCCACTACTCAGCAGGCTCCTACTTACTGGCATCTTTGTTCTAAATTATTTTTATGAAACCTAGTCAATCAAGGCACTCTCTAGTATACTCATGATCAGCAACAGGACACCCAAAGATTCTCCAGTTCCACCTGGTCATGGGAATTTCAAAAATTTCATGGTATTTATCTAGACATTTTTCAAGAATAAAGTTGGAGGCACTGTGAGTTTCAAGAACCACTAAATGTTGAGGAAGCTCATTTCAATGAAACTCTGGAGAACTCTCATAGGCAAGGCTTCCCAAAGAGTGGCCAAAATATCAGATATAGCCAGGCCCATTGAGGTATACAATGTGAGTTCCATGTGTGTTTTGACTCTCAACTATGGCTACAAAGTGTTTAAGAATAAAATCATGGGATATCTTGGCTGATATTCCCAGTGCTCTGTGGAAAGCCACCCTCGGCCTTGATCTCAGTTTATAAGGGCGACTCTCATGTGTGGCCTCCTAAAATACCAACACAACTCATGCAATACTTCTCTGAGGTCAGTTCCAGAACTCAGTCTCTAAGGGGACTCACACCAGATTTCAAGCCCAGGTGGACCCAGTCATCTCTTCCAACCGTCACACAAATGACCACAATTAATACCAAAACAGTCCCACATGGCCCTCATCTTTTTCCATAAAGGCACTCATCATAACATCTGGCTGGAGGTTTCCATGATGGGCACATCCCAAGACAGTGTCCAAAATAAGCTCCCTTGCCCCTCATTTGCCTAAAGTCAGGGTGGCTTTGACACCCTTCTTGTACACCAGGAGTGATCTGTAAGGGTAAAAGAAATTGAAATTAAAGTGTAAAAGTTAAAGTGTAAAAGACCGGGTGTTGTAAAGTTTCTAAGCAGCAAGGCTTGAGTTAAAATGTAAAGGACCAGGTATTGTTAAGTTTCTATGCTACACGCAAAACCTGAAATTCCTGTAGCTTGTAGGACAATTCCCGACTGCCCAGGAAATATTCCCCCTTACCGCCTGGTTGTTTAATAACCTAGGACCCTGTGAGGCCTGGCGCATAGGCATCGCAGGGCCTAAACCAATCAGTTTGAATGTGTACCCCACTTTAGAACTGACCTATCACTCCCGCCTGACATGTTCCTGCCAATGAATGAACTAATCATGTTTAGGAATTGTTGTTTGATTTTCCCGTGGTGTAAGATGATTTCTTAAAAGAGACTGTGATATATGCAAAGTCCCGCCCTCCCCAAAAAGTGTACTTAAGCACTGCTCAACCCCTGCTCGGGGCTCTGGGCTGCTCTCCCTTCTTGAGTGAGCACGTAGCCCCAGCATGCTGGATTGGATCCTCAATAAACGCCTTTTACTGTTGCATGAGCCGCGGTCTCTTGGTGGTCTCTTCCTCCAACGTTCGCCGGATCCTTACATTTGGTGCATTGGCTGGGAATCACACAGCGCAGGACAAGGAGACCCCAACAGACCCCTCAGGGTGTAAGTAAGGCGTCTCTTTCATTCAAAAATGATTATGGAAATCGAAAATAATGTGTTTGTAAAGAATCTCATGAAAAGAACAGTCAAGAAACATGGAGGAATACATATGTTCTGAAGCAGAAAGTAATTGAAAGTGAACCAAATGCCTACAGATTTGTAAACTTGTGGATGAAAAGTTATATCCTATGATATCCATAAACTGAAGAAATAGTAATGTACCTGTGTTGAATTAAAATGAACTTCAAAATACACATCATGTCCCGTAGGATTATACTTGGATTAATGTTAATCTGGGTCAGTTACTGTGCAAACATTAGGATTTGTAAGCACCATTTACCGAAGTTTGTTTTCAGTACTGGGAAATAAATATGTATTTTATGTGGATGAATATTTCTGAAAATAATCTTGTGAAAATTTGATTATAAATCCACATATAGGAACACGAGTGAAATTAGTGAGTGTATAATAAGACACATATATTTCATATTTTGAATAATCTAGAGAAAAGATATATATATATATATATATATATATATATATATATATATATATATATATATATATTTATATATAAACACAGACATTAAAATGTAGCAATATATATGCCAATCAAAATTCATCATGAAATATATATCATCCTCATATCCAAAAATATTCTTTTTACTGAGCATGGATTTATGTATAATGTTGTTCATCTAGGAAATTCATGAATATGTTGAATTTTCAGTTCCATCAGTATTTAGGGGGAGTGATCTCTTCTCACAATTTGTATCTTCCAAAAACAGCGAGCTCACAAGAATGTACGTGTGATACCAGGTAGGATTCTAAATATGCATAATAAAATACATGAGATGAATAGGCTACAGAGAAAGGGAGACAGAAATGTACATATGTATTAACTTTAAAAACTCATGGAGAAGTACTACAATGAAAAGTTGACTAGATTTATAACACATACACTTGATAAAGCAGAAGGCAAGTCCTATTATACACCATGCCTCCTATGAATGGCCTGTATTTTTATTCTGTTAGGTTTCTTTTTCTCCATCATATTAGGATTAGTAGTCAGAGTCTAGTAGGGTATGGGTTAGGGACAGGGATTAAGTATTTCAAATGGAAAATATGAAAATGAATCTAATGTGTATGCAAATATTTGTTAGACAAAACTCTTCCCACTGTCATCCAGAAAAATGCCTTGATATTTCCTTCGCCACAAGTAATACACAATTAGTGGAGAAGAGTTTGAAAATCTGTGAATATATATCTGGAAAGGAAAATGCTCAGGAGTTCACAACCTTGGAGGTGGTAGAGGAATTTCCAAAAGTAAGGTAAAGGGTAAAAACTCCACAAACGTGGAGCTCTGGTGGCCTAATGAATTTTTGAGAAACTGCCTCTGAGTTTGGGCCCTTGAAATATTTGTTGTTGTCAGGAGCTTTAGCTTCCTTTGTAGTGAGACCATCAAAGCTGGGTCGGCATCTATGTTACCTGGATGACATGGTTCCTTATTTGCAATAGAACATGAGGCAGCAGTTCTGAATTATCTTTTTGTAGGTAAACTGAGGCCACTGGAGTCTAAGTGTCTAACCATGTGGTCTGTGAAGCCATTTGGTCATACTCCACTTTTCGTGGTGTTTCTTACTGCTGCACTGGGAGTTTGGTATTGGCTTCACGAAATACAAGTAGAAAAACTGGGACACAGTGCTAGAGAGAGTACTCTCACGTGTAGTGGGTGAGGGTGTGCAGCAGAATGCACCAACCAGGCTTCTATCCCAAAAAGCTTGCACCCATGTCCATATCAACCTGATTCTGATCATTGCCCTGAAACCTCTCCATATAACAAGGTCCCTTTACTTCTAAGGGATAATAAATAAAACCTGTGATATCCTGGCTGAGATTCCCAGTGCTCTCTGGAAAGCCTCCCTGGGCCTAGATCTCAGTTTCCAAGGGCAACTCTCATGCGTGGCCTCTTGAAATCCCAACACAATTCATGCCAATACTTTTCTGAAGTCAGTTTCAGATCTCATTCTCTAAGGGAATCACACCAGATTTCAAGCCCAGGTGGACCCAGTCATCTCTTCCAACTGCCACGCAAATGACCACAATTAAAACCAAAACACTCCCACATGGCCCTCATCTTCTTCTATATAGACACACATCATAACCTCTGGCTGGAGTTTTCCATGAGGGGCACAGCCCAACCAGTGCCCAAAATAAGCTCCCTTGCCCCTCATTTGCCTAAAGTCAGGGTGGATTGGACACGCTTCCTGTGAACCAGGAGTGATTAAATTGGCCTGCTGTTAATAATGCTCCATTCTCCACTTTGAGGCCTTCTTACTGTGGGGTGTAGATTATTCTTTTTTTAATTTTTTTTTTTTGGAAACTTAATTGGAAAGTAAAAAAAAATGTATTGCAGAATATTAAATTTCTAATGGCAAAGCCTTCATCTTGTTTGTGAAGGAAACCTTGACGCCTTGCCAATCTGGTTGTAGGGAGACACTCAAAATTTTCTGTTACATACTACATGGATGAATGGCTACAGCACATAGTTTTTTAAAATTGAAAGGCAGATACCAGCAGGTAAGATAACAAATAAAAGACAATTTTATTAAAAAATAAAGTTGTTAAATGACTCAAATATTGGAAATTCAATTCCTTTTTTTTTTCTTTTTTCTTTGGTTGTTCAAAACATTATAAAGCTCATGATATATCATCTTTCATACATTTGACTCAATTGGGTTATAAACTCCCATTTTTACCCCAAAAACAAATCGCAGAATCACATCAGTTACACACTCACTTATTTACATAATAGCATATTAGTGATTGTTGTATTCTGCTACCTTTTCTATCCCCTACTATGCCCCCTCCGCTCCCATCTTCCCTCTCTACCTCATCTGCTGTTGTTTAATTCTCTCCCTTGTTTTCCCTGTTTAGCCTCACAACCTCTTATATGTAATTTTGTGTAACATTGAGTGTCTCCTACCATTTTCATATGCTTTCCCTTCTCTCTCCCTTTCTCTCCCCCCATCATATCTGTTTAGTGTTAATATTTTTCTCATGTTCTTCCTCCCTGTTCTGTTCTTATTTGCTCTCTTTATATAAAAGGAAACATTTGGCATTTGTTTTTTAAGGATTGGATAGCTTCGCTTAGCATAATCTATTCTAATGCCATCCATTTCCCTGCAAATTCTATGATTTTGTCATTTTTCAGTGCTGTGTAATACTCCATGGTGTATAGATGCCACATTTTTTTTTTTTACCCATTCGTCTATTGAAGGGCATCTAGGTTGGTTCCACAGTCTACCTATTGTGAATTGTGTCGCTATGATCATTGATGTGGCAGTATCCCTATAGTCCTCTCTATTAAGATTCTCAGGGAATAGTCTGAGAAGGGCGATAGCTCGGTCAAATGGTTGTTCCATTCCCAGCTTTTCCAGGAATCTCCATACTGCTTTCCAAATTGGACTCACCAATTTGCAGTCCCACCAGCAGTGTACAAGTGTACCCTTTTCCCCACATCCTCGCCAACACTTACTGTTGTTTGACTTCATAATGGCTGCCAGTCTTACTGGAGTGTGATGGTATCTTAGGGTGCTATTGACTTACATTTCTCTGACTGCTAGAGATGGTGAGGATTTTTTCATTTACTTGTTGGTTGATTATATGTCCTCCTCTGTGAAGTGTCTGTTCAGTTCCTTGGCCCATTTGTTGACTGGGTTATTTGTTATCTTATTGGTTAATTTTTTGGGTTTTTTTGTATATTCTGGATATTAGGGCTCTATCTGAAGTGTGAGGGGTAAAAATTTGTCAACAGGATGTAGGCTCTCTATTTACCTCTCTTATTGTTTCTCTTGCTGAGAAAAAAAACTTTTTAGTTTAAGTAAGTCCCATTTGTTTATTCTTGTTATTAACTCTTGGGCTATGGGTGACCTGTTAAGGAATTTGGAGCCCAACCCCACGGTATGTACATCGTAGCCAAGTTTTTCTTCTATCAGACGCTCCTTGATCCATATTGAGTTAACTTTTGTGCATTGTGAGAAAAAGGGATTCAGTTTCATTTTGTTGCATATGGATTTCCAATTCTCCCTGCACCATTTGTTGAAGATGCTATCCTTCTTCCATTGCATGCTTTTAGCCCCATTTTCAAATATAAGAAAGTTGTAATTTTGTGGATTAGTCTCTGTGTCCTCTATTCTGTACCATTGGTCCACCTGCCTGTTTTGATACCAGTACAACGCTGTTTTTGTTACTATTGCTTTGTAGTACAGTTTGAACTCTGGTATCGCTGTACCTCCAGATTCACACTTCCTGCTTAGAATTGCTTTCGCTATTCTGGGACTTTTGTATTCCCATATGAAATTCATGATTACTTTATCTATTTCTACAAGAAATACCATTGGGATTTTGATTGGCATCACATTAAAACTGTAGAGAACTTTGGGTAATATTGCCATTTTGATGATGTTATTTCTGCCTATCCATGTACAGGGTATATTTTTTCATCCTCTAACATCTTCTTCTATCTCTCTCTTTAGGGTTCTGTAGTTTTCATTGTATAAATATTTCACCTCTTTGGTTAGGTTGATTCCCAAGTTTTTCATTTTCTCTGAGTATACTTTAAATGGAGTGGTTTTTCTCATTTCCATTTCAGAAGTTTTGTTTCTGTTATACAGGAATGCCTTTGATTTATGCGTGTTGATTTTAAATCCTGCCACTTTGCTGAATTCATTTATTAACTCTAGCAGTTTCTTTGTAGACTTTTTTGGGTCTTTTAAATATATTATCATGTCATCCACAAATAGCGATAATTTAAGTTCTTCTTTTTCTAATTTTATGCCTTTAATTTCCTTTGTGTAATTGCTCTGGAAAGTATTTCAAGAACTAAATTGAATAGAAGTGGTGATAGAGGGCATCCCTGTCTTGTTCCAGATTTTAGAGGGAATGCCTTCAGTTTTTCTCCATTTAGGATGATGCTAGGCTGAATTTTAGTATATAGCTTTTACCATGTTGAGGTAAGTTTCTGTTATTCCTAGTTTTTATAGTGTTTTAAACATAAAGGGATGCTGTACTTTGTAGAATGCTTTTTCTCAATCTATCGAGATGATCATATGGTGATTCTCTTTAAGTCTATTGATGTGATGGATTACATTTATTGATTTCCATATATTGAACCAGCCTTGCATCCCAGAGATGAATCCTACTTGATCATGAAGCACAATTTATTTGATATGCTTTTGTATTTGATTCGCCAGGATTTTATTGAGAATTTTTGCATTCAAGTTAATTAGAGATATTGGTCTGTAGTTTTCTTTCTTTGAAGTGTCTTTGTCTGGTTTTGGGATCAGGGTGATGTTGGCCTCATAGAATGAATTTGGAAGAACTCTTTCTTTTTCTATTTTTTGAAATAGGTTGAAAAGTATTAGTATTAATTTTTCTTTGAAGGTTTTGTGGAACTCTGCTGTATATCCATCTGGTCCAGGGCGTTTTTTGGTTGCTAGTCTTTTGATGGTTTCTTCTATTTCTTCCATTGTTAATGGTCTATTTAAATTGTGTGTGTCTTCCTGACTCAATCTGGGCAGATCATATGACATAAAAAATTTATCGATATCTTCATTATCTTCTATTTTATTGGAATATAGGGTTTCAAAATACTTTCTAATTATCTTCTGTATTTCTGTAGTGTCTGTTGTGATATTGCCATTTTTATCCCATATGTTAGTAATTTGAGTTCTCTCTCTACTTCTCTTCATTAGCATGGCTAAGGGCCTGTTGAACTTATTTATTTATTCAAAGAACCAACTTTTATTTTTTCAATTTTTTTGTTTCAATTTTGTTAATTTCTCCTCTAATTTTAATTATTTCTTGTCTTCTACTACATTTGCTGTTGTTTTGCTCTATTTTCTAGGTTCTTGAGGTCTAGTGTGAGATCATTTATGTGTTGTTTTTTTCTTTTTTTGAGGAAAGAATTCCAAGAAATGAATTTCCCTCTTAAAACTGCTTTCATTGTTTCCCATAGAATCCGGTATGTTGTGTCTGTATTGTCATTTGTCTCTAAGAAATTTTTTATCTCCTCCTTTATGTCTTCTGTAACCCATTGATCATTCAGTAATATATTGTTCATTTTCCATGTGATGTAGAATTTTTGCTTCCTTCTTTTATCATTGATTTCAAGTTTCATTCCATTATGATCAGATATAGTGCATGGTATTATCTCCATAAATTTATATTTACTATGAGTTTCCGTATGGCATAATATATGGTCTATATTTGAGTAGGACCAATGTGCTGCGGAGAAGAACATGTATCCACTTTACGATGTTTGATATATTCAACATATATATTTGATATATATGTTGTTTAAGTCTAGGTTATTGATTGTGCTATTGAGTTCTATAGTTTCTTTATTCAGCTTTTCTCTAGAGGATCTGTCTAATGGCGAGAGTTGTGTGTTGAAGTCACCCTGAATTATTGCGTTATAGCTTATTTGACTCTTGAACTTGAGGAGAGTTTGTTTTATGACTTTGCAGCAAAATTGTTTGGTGCATACAAATTGATAATTGTTATGTCTTTTTGCTGAATGGTACCTTTTAACAGTATATAGTGTCCTTCTTTATCACTTTTGATTAACTTAGGTTTGAAGTTGATTTTATTCGATATGAGTATGACCACTCCTGCTTGCTTCCGAGGGCCAACTATGGCTGCCAAATCTTTCAGAATAAAATCATGTGATTTCCTGGCTGGATTCCCATTGCTCTGTGGAAAGCCACCTTGGGCCTAGATCTCAGTTTCAAAGTGTGACTCTGATGCATGGCCTCCTAAAAACCAACACAATTCATTTCAATACTTCTATGAGGTAATTCCAGAACTCAGGCTCTAAGGGGAATCACACCAGAGTTCTACCCAGGTGGACCCAGTCATCTCTTTCAACCCCCACACAAATGACTACAATTAAAACGAAAACACTCCCACATGGCCCTCATCTTCATCCATAAAAACACTCATCAAAAGTTCTGGATGGAGGTTTCCATGAGGGTCGCAACCAAAGACAGTGTCCAGAATAAGCTCCCTTGCGTCTAATTTGCCTAAAGTCAGGGTGGCCTGGACACCCTTCCTGTGAACCAGGAGTGTTCAAAAAGGCCTGCCATTAATTCCGCTCTGTTTCTATAATTTGAGGCCTACTGAATGTCAGGTATAGTTTTTTTAATGCGATTTGGAGTCATGAGAAAACCCAAGCACATCTGCAGAGCATTCAAGAATTCATTTGACCCGAAGGATCCCTATTCTCACTTGAAGGAGGTCAGGAACCTAACAAAGGAAGGCAAGAATCTTCATGTACAATGACTCCTCTTTTTGCCATTTTGGTTTTGAATACACACATTGGATCTTTCTTTAGATCCATCACGGTCTGAGAATCTAGCCACAGCCACACACGTGGCCAAGAGGCAGATTCAGACAAATCCCTTTCCAAAGCAATTAAGCAAAGAGCCACAGGTGATGCCCATTTATTTCCATTTGAAAACTTTTTTCTTCAGACTTCACAAAGGGGTGGCCTGAGGCAAAGACCTTCCTGAAATTCAGGGAATCAGAAGAATAGGTAAGCAAAAGACCCAAAGTAGGGTTTCTCCACTGAGACTTTCTTGGTCACACTAATATCTGAGTTTTCTGATATACTCGCATTTTCCTTCAGCTATCCAGTACATGACCATGTCACAGAGCTCGGAGGTGGTACATATCTTGGACACAAAACCATGAGCGTAATCTGGAGAGTGGCCAGAATTCAGGAAGAAAACAGGAACTTAGGAAGATGGCAGGTGTTGTTCATTCATAAGGCAAGCTGAAGTCCATTCATAAATTTTGCAGCATGAACAGTGGGACGCTTTCTAGTAGACAGGACACATGCATTGATGCATTCTCTTTTCTAATGTCTACCACCACGAACATAGTGGAATATATAGACACAGAAACACTCGCTTTGTCAAATGACTTACTGGAAACAGTCCACTCAAAAACAAACAAACTACCTTTCCTAAGTATTCTGAGAACATGAGACAAAACAACAAACACACAACTGCACCCACAATGGCACCTCCTTCCCCCAGTAGGTCTGTGACTATACAGAGTGTCCTCTGACTGGTGGGCCATAATATATTCCCCCATAATGGGCTGTACTGTCTCAGATCTGGTCTCCGTGGCCAACTCTGTGATGCTATCAGGAGCCAGCGGTGAGCCACTACCTGCTTTCTCAGGAAAGGCCCCTCTTCAGACCTTCCTGGCATTTAGCCATCCTCACAACAATAGGTACCAAGAAAGACTGACTCTGTCCTTGGTAAATCCAAAAAAGTTTGACCGCTGGGACTTTGACTGGGACTGGCTTTGGGTGCCTGGCTTCTTGGATTCCAAGTTTAGAGAGTTCCATCAACAAGGAAGTGAGTTGAGGTCACTTCCTTCAGGAACTGAATGAGGTCGCTACCTTGACAAACACTTTGTCTTAACAGTTTCTTCCAAGGGTCCCATGATATGGAGGCTGCACCTACTTGCTCTGACATTTTCACAAGTTAGAATGCTATATCAACCATAGGGACCCGGGATCAGCTCTCCACACAGGCCTGATTTGGTCAATCTTCTCTACATTAAGAAGAGAGAGGCTGATTCAGACACATCCTTTCATCTTGACTGGGTTGTTTGCCATGGAAGATGACTTTTGCTCTCTCAGGTCCTTCATACCTGCCTACATCATCTCCAGGGATTATTTCTGCATGGACATTTGAGTTTCTCAGCTGGTGGAAGATCCCCTACCTTCCTGTATTTTAAGACCAACTCTGTCCCTGCTCTTTTGTAAAGTGAGATTGAGGGAACAGTGTATGGTTAGGGTTCATACCATGTTTGATTTGGGTTAGGAATCATTCTGCTGGATGAATAATGGTATTGGGAACCTGTGATATTTATAAAAATATAAACGTGAAATATATGTATGAGAACCGAGTTCTAGGAAAATTTGAAGCCCAGAAAGGCATTGGTCCCTTGATTTGTATACTTAGCTTGAATTATGTTCTGCACCAAGGTCTCAGATAAATCGATATACAATGGCATAGGACCCTGTACCTCAGATGACTGAATGTAGAAGAGAACATCCAGTCAAAAAGGGATAGTCTGTAGGATTAGGAAGATAGTCAGTAGGTTTAGGAAGAATAGTGAGTCTAGGATTTGGACCAAAAGTTCTTTAGCAATAGGGTTTCAGTTAGAGAGTGAATGTAAATGTCAGCACATGTGAAGAGACAGTCACAATGATGAACTGGGAAAAATATGTAGGAAAGCAGATATCAATAGGGACAATAGGAAATCAGGCAAAGTATAAAGTGAGTGATAGGATTAGATATTTTCAACAGGCTTGCGGTTGAATATATAATCTTAGGAAGAAACAAATATGTAGTAACAAATAGGATTGACATTTGAGAGCATTAGGCACCCTGGACATAGATGTTTTTAGTAATCTATGGTCACTTTTCATTTAGGCTTTGGTACAATCATATGGTTGACCTTTGCATCCAGAATACTACTCTGGTAAAATGTATATGTAGATCAGGTGACATGAGTATTTCTTCCACCATTACGGGGAGTAATATTCTGAAAACTTATAAATTAGTACGGAGGATACAAATAGGTGTACCTTGTGTTGATGATTATTGAGATAATGCATGAATAGACCATATTGTGAATAAAGTATATACCTGGTTCCAACTTTAAATAATGGATTGAGTTTGCATCTGAAAATATATTGGAAATCTTATATTGATATATATATATATATATATATATATATATATATATATATATATATATATATCATCATTCCAACGAGTTATATATGTAATAGTAATATTAGGGTTACAGTTTATCGTGAAGAGTGAGTTTTGCTTCAAAAATGATTGTGGAATCGAAAATAATGTGTTTAGAAAGAAGTCTAGTGAAAAGACCAGTAAGGAAACATGGAGGAATACATGTGTTCTGAAGTAGTAAATAATTGAAAGTGAAGCAAATGCCTAAAAATTTGTGAAGTTGTGGATGAAAAAATGCATCCTATGATGTCCATAAACTGAAGAAATAGTAATGTACCAGTGTTGAGTAAAAATGAACTTCAAAATACACATCATGTCCCATAGCAATCTACTTGCATTGATGTTAAACTGGGTCAGTTACTGTAGAAATATTGGGATTTGTAAGCACCATCCACTGAACTTAGTTTTCAGTAGTAGGAAACTAATATGTATTTCAGGTGTATGAATATTACTGAGAATAATCTTGTGAAAATTTGATTTTAAATCCACATAAATGAATATGAATGAATTTAGGGAGCGTATAATAAGACACATATTTTTTCATATTTTTTTAAAATCTGGAGAATATATATATACACACACACACACACACACACACACACATGCACACACAGACATTAATATTTAGCAATATATATGCCAATCGAAATTCATCATGAAATATAATTCATCCACAAATCCAAAATATTTCATTTTACTCAACATGGATTTATGTATAGTGTTTTTCACTAGGAAGCTCACCCATAGGTTGAATTTTTAGTTCCATTATTATTTAGGGAGAGTCATCTCTTCTCACAATTTTTATATTCCAAAGTCAGTGATATCACAAGAATCTATGTGTGATACCAGGTAGGATATTATATATGCATAAAAAAATACAAGTGCTGAATTGGATACAGAGAAAATGGAGACAGTAATTTACATATGTGATAACTTTAAAAAATCATGGAGTAATGTTAAAATGAAAAGTTTACTAAATTTAAAACTCATACTCTTGATAAAGCAGAAGGTAAATACAAGTATACACCATGCTTCCTATGAAAGGACTGTATTTCTATTCAGTTAGGTTTCTTTTTCTCCATGATATTAGGATTAGTAGTCAGAGTCTAGTAGGGTATGGGTTAGTGTTAGGGATTTAGTATATTAAATGGAAAATAGGAAAATGAATCTAATGTGTATGCAAACATGTGATACACAAAAATCTTCCCTCTCTCATCCAGAACAATGCCTTGACATAACCATCGCTAAAAGTAAGACACAATTAGAGGAGAAGAGTTAGAAAATCTGTGAATACATATGTGGAATGGAAAATGCTCAGGAGTTCACAACACTGGAGGTGGTAGAACAGTTTCCAAAAGTAAGGGAGAGGGTAAACACTCCAGAAACATGGAGCTGTGCTGGCCTAAAGACTTCTTGAGAAACTTCCTCTGAGGTTGGGCACAAGAAATATATGTAATTGTCAGGAGATTTAGCTTCGTTTGTAGCGACACCATGAAATCTGGGTCTGCATCTATGTGACCTGGAGGACATGCTTCCTTATTTTGTAATGAACATGAGGCAGCAGGTCTGAAATCTTCCTTTGTAGGTAAACTGTTGCCACTGGGAGCTAAGTGTCTTCCCCTGTGGTCTGTGAAGCCATTTGGTCATCCTCCACTTTTCAGGGTGTTTCTTACTGCTGCACTAGGAATTTGGTATTTGCTTCACGAAATACAAGGAGTTCAACTGGGACATAATGCTGGAGGGAGTTCTGTCATGTGTGGTTGGTCAGGGTTGGCAAGAGAATGTACGAACCAGGCTTCTATCCCACATAGCTTTCCCCTTGATTATAGCAACCTGATTCTGAACATTGCCCTGAAACCTCTCCATATAACAAGATGCCTTTACATATAAAGGTCTGCTGCCTGCACCATGTCAGTCGCAAGTCTTTGGAAGCCAATGGAAGCTCCAGGTGGTCCTACCAAAAATATTTATTTACACACCTACAGTCCACTGATCTACGCCCACTACTCAGCAGGCTCCAACTTACTGGCATCTCTGTTCTACACCATTTTCACGAAACCCAGTCAATCAAGGCACTGTTTGTTATACTCATGATCAGCAACAGAATATCCAAAGGTTATCCAGTGCCACCTGGTCATGGGGATTTCAAAAATTTCATGGTATTAATCTAGTCATTTTTCAAGGATGAAGTTGGAGGCACTGTGGGTTTCAATTAATTCAGGAACCATTAAATGGTGAGGAAGCTTATTTCAATGAAAGCTCTGGAGAACACTCACAAGCAAGCCTTCCCAAAGAGTGGCCAAAAGGTCACATGAATCCAGGCCCATTGGGGTATACAATGTGAGGTCCATGTGTTTTTGGACTCTCAACTATGGCTACCAAGTCTTTAAAAATTAAATCATGTGATATCCTGGCTCAGAATCCCCGAGCTCTGTGGAAAGCCATCCTGGGCCTAGATCTCAGTTTCCAAAAGCGATTCTCATGTGTGGCCTCCTAAAATCCCAACATTATTTTTTGCAATACTTCTCTGAGGTCAGTTCCAGAACTCAGTCTCTAAGGGGAATCACACCAGAGTTCAAGCCCAGGTGGTCCCAGTCATCTCTTCCAACTACCACACAAATTACCACAATTAAAACAAGAACACTCCCATATGGCCCTCATCTTCTTTCATATAGACACTCATCATAATCTGGCTGGACGTTTCCATGAGGGGCGCAGACCAAGACAGTGTCCAAAATAAGCTCGTTTGCCCCTCATTTTCCTAAAGTCAAGGTTGCCTGGACACCCATTCTGTGAACTAAAAGTGATCAAATAGGCCTGCCGTTAATTCCGCTCCAATTTGAGGACTACTGACTGTGGGGTTTAGATTCTTTATGTGAATTTTAGTCATGACAAAACCCAAGCACATATGGGCTAGCCTCTGCAGGTTTTGAAGAACTCATTTGACCCAAAGGATCCCTATTCTCACTTGATGGAGGTCAGGAACCTTACAGAGGAAGTCGAGAGACTTCATCCCAATGATTGCTCTTTTGGCCATTTTTCTATTGGATGCACACATGGTAACTTTCTTTAGATCCATCAGGTGCTGATAATCTATGCCACAGCCAACCACAGGGCCAAGGGGCTGATTCAGACACATCCCTTTCCAAAGCAATTAAGGAAAGTGCCACAGGTATGCCCATTCATTTCCATTTGAAAACTGTTTTCTTCAGGCTTCACAAAGTGGTGGCCTGAGGCAAAGACCTTCTTGACATTCAGGGCAACAGAACAATAGGTAAGCAAAAGGCCCAAAGCAGGGTTTCTCTTCTGAGACTTTCCTGGTCACACTGATATCTGAGTTTTCTGAGATGCTTGCCATCCCCTTCAGCTATCCAGTACATGGCCATGTCACAGAGCTTGGAGGTGGTACAAATCTTGGACGCAAAACCATGGGCCCATTCTTGAGATTGGCCAGAATTCAGGAGGAAAATAGGAACTTAGGAAGTTAGCAGGTGTTGCCCATCAATAAGTCAAGCTACAGTCCATTCATTAATGGGGCAATATGAATGCTGAGAAGCTTTCTACTAGACACGACACATCCATTGATGAATTCTCTTTTCTAATGTCTACAACGACAGAAACAGTGGGATACACAGACATAGAAACACTCACCGTGTGAAAAGACTTACTAGAAACAGTCCACTTCAAATGAAACAAACCGACTTTCCTACGTATTCTCAGAAAATGAGACAAAACCACAAACCCACAACCACACCCACAAAGGCACCTCCTTCCCCCAAGTAGGTCTGTGACTGATTTTTGGGCCATAATATGTTCCCCCGAAATGACCTGTCCTGTCTCAGATCTGGTCTCCTTGGCCAACGCTGTGAATCTGTCAGGAGCCAGCAATGAGCCACTACCTGCTTTCTCAGGAAAGGCCACTCTTCAGACCTTCCTGGCATTTGGCCATCCTCACATCTGTAGGTACTAAGAAAGACTGACACTTTCCTTGGTAAATCCAAACAAGTGAGACCACTGGGACTGGGACAGGGACTGGCTCTGGGTGCCTGGCTTCCTGGATCCCAAGTTCAGAGAGTTCCATCAACAAGGAAGTGAGGTGAGGTCACTTTCTTACTGAACTAAATGAGGTCACTGTCCTGGCAACCACTCTGTCCTAACTGTTGCTTCCAAGGGTCCCCTGAGGTTGAGGCTGCCCCTACTTCCTGTGACACTTTCACAAGTGAGAATGGTATATCAACCATAGGCACCCAGGAATAGATCTACACACAGGCCTGGTTTGGTCCATGTTCTCTACATTAAGAAGAGAATCTGATTCAGACACAACCTTTTATCCTCACCAGGTTGTTTGCCATGGAAGATGACTTTTGGTCTCTCAGGTCCTTCATAGCTGCCTACATCTTCTCCAGGGATCAGTTCTGCATGGACCTTTGAGGTTCTCAGCAGGTGGAAGTTTCCCTACATTTCTGTATTGTTAGATCAACTCTTTCCCTGCTCTTCTGTAAAGTTAGATTGAGGGAACAGTGTCTGGTTATGGTTAAAAATATTTTCGATTTGGTTTAGAAATCATTCTGCTGGATGAATAATGGTATTGGGAACTTGCTATGTGTAGAAGAATATATAGGTGAAATTTATGTATGAAAAAAGAAATCTAAGTCTGATTTGAATCCCAGAAGGGCATTGGGCCCTTGATAGGGATACGTAGCGTTGAATTACGTTCTGCAGAGATTTCTCAGATAAATCGATATACAATGGCAAAGGGCCTTGTACGTTGGATGAATTAATGTTGAAGGAATATCAAGTCAAAAAGGGATAGTCAGTAGTGAAAGGTTAATAAAATTAATAAAATAGGTACTTGTCACTTCCTGTTTTTCTGTATGCTTAACAAAACACTGTTAAAATCTTGAGAAATGTTTGCTAATCTTCTTCTAGAATGTACTGTTCCCAACTGCCAAACTGCAGAATGTATTCCCTCACTTGGTGTCATGAAAACCGCCCACTTGCCCTTACCCATCATTAAACTTCCCTCTCCAAGGAAAGTATATAAGCTCTGCTTAAGCTGTTCTCAGGGCTCTCTGCTCTATTTAAGTTACCTCTGAGCCCCAGCATGCTGAGCCACAAATAAACCCTTTGCTGTTGCATGAGACAGTCTCTTGGTAGTCTCTTCCTCCGACACTCACCTGACCTTTACATATTGAGGTTCCACCGAGTTCCAGGAGTGGCGGACAAGAGACCCCAACAGGCTCCTCTCGGAGCAAGTAAGGCGCCTCTTTCTGGTTTCAGGTTTCATGTTAGAGCTTGGCAAAATTGCTGGCGATAAAGAGCCTGGACTCTCTCCGACGGTGGCTGAGAGACGTGTCACAAAGACACAGGGCACCTTCCTGGGGCACCCTGCAGAGGACTCGGGAAATCAAGGAACAATAGTCTTCTCAACTCAGTGATATTTTGTTTTAGATTTGGTATTGCCATCCAATCGGGTTTTGTTAGCTACTTATTCCTGGTCTCATTGTTGGACGTCCATTGCCTGTCTTTATGGTCTTGTCTTATCTGTGTCGTGTGTCGTTTCTTTTACTGTTTGTGTACCTTTCATTATGGGACAGAGCAATTCAATGCCTCTGTCCCTGACCCTTGATCACTGGACCAAAGTCCACTTAATGGCTCAGAATCTCTTTTTTTAGTAAAATGCTAGACATGGCAGAATCTCTGTGCCTCAGAATGGCCCATCTTTGGAGTCGTATGGACCCTAGAAGGTTCTTTCTACTTCCCACTAATTTAAAAAGTCAGAGGTATTGTCTTTCAGCCAGGACCACATAGCCATCTGGATCAA
The DNA here is from genome assembly GCF_048772815.1 of Callospermophilus lateralis. Taxonomy (NCBI): domain Eukaryota; kingdom Metazoa; phylum Chordata; class Mammalia; order Rodentia; family Sciuridae; genus Callospermophilus; species Callospermophilus lateralis. The sequence goes on from NW_027510156.1 coordinate 973,917, forward strand.
CAGCCATATTTCTTAACTTGGCAGGACCTCTGCAAATCTCCTCCTCCATGGGTGAAGCCTTTCCTTTCCCCTACCTCTGCTCCTACTCCTTCCCCCATGATCACTCAAACCCTCACTTCCTCCACCTCCTCCACCCTCTGTTCTCCATGAGTCACAAGATTTGACTCTACTGGACTCTTCTACCCCTCCTTATCCCCTGCCCTCGTCCCCTTACACACAACACACTGTAAGTGATTCCCCTGCTGCTGACTAAGCCTCTCTACCATTGGTGGAAGCTAAGCCGGTAATAGAATCTGATAATGGACCGATGTTCATGGCCCAGGTAAGTCAGGGGTTAGCCAGGAACCTGGGGATTAATTGGAAGTTATATTGTGCTTATAGACCCCAGAGTTCAAGACAAGTAGAAAGAATGAATAGAACCATTAAAGAGACCTTAACGAAATTAAGCTTAGAGACCAGCATAAAAGATTGGACAATGCTCCTGCCTTATGCAATGTTTCATGCAAGAAAGAATCCCTTTGTTTCTTTGAGTAACCTAACCCCCTGTGAAATTCTCTATGGTGGCCCTCCTCCAGTAGGGGACCTAAGCCCAACTGTAAGACCTAAAGATCCTTTCCACACCCCCTTGCTTGACAGACTTAAAGCTCTTGAAAGAACCCAGTGATACCTGTGAAAACAGCTGGCCACTGCCTACCAAACTGGGGACCAGGGGATTCCACATCCATATCAAGTGAGAGATTTCATCTATGTAAGATGACATCAGGTGTCATCCCTGAAACCCCACTGGAAAGGACCATACCAGATGCTACTTTTAACACCTACAGTGGAAAAGGTAAACAGAATCACTTCCTGGATCCATGCCTCTCATCTCAAGCCTGCTCTCTGTCCAGAATCTTTATGGAAACTGGAAAAGACTGGTAACAGTTTGAAATTGTGTATTTGCCATGTGAATAAGGTTATATACTCTCCCCTTGGCCACAAGTAGTCCTAACCCTCATCAGCCCATTAAGCAGCGATGGCTGATCACAAATCCTACTGGAAAAGAAGTATAATCTATCTCGCATACAGCCTCCTTAGGGACCTGGTGGCCATCTCCCCACCCAGACATTTGTCAGCTGGCTATAGGTATTTCCTATTGGGATATCCCTGATGGAGAGGATCCCACTAAAATACCATTAAATCCCTTCTTTACCATAGACAATAAAAACAAATATTATGGATGTAGGGACACGTGAGCCAGATGCAGGTTGGCTAGTCTAGATTACTATGTTTGCCCAGCAGGCTATCAAAGCCACAAACAGTAAAGGCTGTGTGGGGGAAAAGCCGACTTCTGTATGTCATGGGAATGTGAGCATACAGGGGCTGCCTGATGGAACCCCAATTCTTCATCAAATTCAGTACACAGCATTGGCCACATTACCAATTACACAACCAAAAACTATGGCCCCCAGAGGGGTCTCTAGATCCTCAAATTTTGTGTGACATTTTTAACTTCTGCAAGTGCTCAAAAGAGTGAAAGGAGATTCCCTGTGTGGAAGCCTTTTCCCTCCTTCACTCACATCCTGAACTATGCTTCTCCAATAGATCCTTATCCTCAGCCTTCTGCTCCAGACCCTCTGCTGTCACTTCCACCTCAGTATCTTGATTTCTCCCCTCCAATTACTAGATCAGAAACCCAAACCTCCACCAGTTCTCAGACCATTGTCCCCTTGCTGAGGTAGCAGGTACATAGGTACCCCTCCACCGACTCATTCCTCTCTTCTCCTGTCAGTGCCCTCACCGGGTCCTACCAGGTCCTCTTACCAGCTAACCCAAAGCTCATACAAGCTGAGGAGAGCCCTCAGACCCTTATCCAAGATGTAATATAATTGGCCTTTAAAGTTGCTTTGTCATCACTGAAAACAGGTTACTAAAATTTAAAGTCTCTCACAGGATTTTGGGATCCTCACTCCCGTCTTCCACTCTGCTCTACCTGTTCTACTGGTCAAGTTTTGTTGCTAGGAAATTCCCAAAACCCTATCCCATTATTCTTTTACGTCTCTCTTTTTCCTCATTCTCAGATCCTTGGAGCTGCTCTCAGCCCCACCTTCCCCGTCATCCCCCTCTGTACAAGGTCCACAGAAAAGTCTTAAATGACCTTCTCCAGAAGTCTTCACCGTGGCTGAGTTTAGAACTTTCAGCAAAAGAGTCCCTATAAAGAGATTAATGTAGATAAACTTTCTCTTTTCGTATTGCCCTGTTCTACTTGGCCACTGGCAAAAAAAACTCAGTACTTCTAAGCTAGACAACCCCTAACTAGTTTTTCACAAAATATGTGAACAAGTCTTCTGGCCTTCAGCTGGGGCTTCACAGAAATGGCTACATTTCTAAGATAAAGAAATTACCAACTGGGCTCTGTGGTAACAGCTGGCAGGGGGAAAATAAGAAAGGGAAGAAAAAGCTCTCCCCCTCCGAGGTGTCCTTGAAAAGTTAACTTGCCCAGAACAGAAGAAAAAAACAGAAACAAATACTGCTTTTTTGAACTTCTGCAGACTGTGAACTTCTGAGCCCCATCCCTTATATGTTGGGTACAAAATTCTGAAACTACCTAAATTTGAGTTTCAGGGGATTAATTGATTACAACAGAAGCAATGCCCTCTGAATCCGGTTGTAACCAAATAGGACTTTTTCCCTCTCTTCGGTGCTATCTTAGGTGCCTTGCCTTGTTCGTCCCTACAACAGCATAATTCTATATACTTAAACATTGTTTATGTTTTCATGAAATTGTCAAGAGATGTGATTAATTGTGTAATGGTGCAGATGTTTCCCAGAGTGCTCTATCATGATGCAGGTTCATTTGAACATCAAATGGGGGGGGGCATACAACCGGTTCCACTGGGAGCATATATCCCTCACTTTAGCCATCCTATTAGGAATAGGAGTTGCTGCACGGGTGGGCACAGGAACCACTGCCATTGTCAATGGGACACAAAAAATGACCCAATTAGAAGCAGCAATAGAGCAAAAGTAAGATATTAGAAACCTCCATCAGTTTTTTGCATGAATCTTTAACCTCTCTCTCTCTGAAATTGTTTTACAGAAAATTTGATGGTTGGACCTCCTTTTCATTATAGAAGGGGGCCTTTGTGCTGCATTGAGGGAAGAATGTTGTTTTTATGCTGATCATACTGGAGTTGTAATAAAATCTATGAGTAAATTTAAAAGACACCTTGAAGAGCATCAACAGAGAGAGAGGCCCAAAAAGGGTGGCTTGAATCTTGGTTCACACATTCTCACTGGTTAACTACGTTTTTATCAACCCTAGCCGGTCCAATAATAATCCTCATATAATTGCTAACTATAAAACCCTGTTTGCTCAACCATGTAATTTCTTTTCTCCAGTCTCAAATTGGACGAGTTAAACTTATGGTAATACGCCACTAGCAGACATAGAATGTGACACCCTCCAATGATCATTTTTATGGTTAAAAATAGCCAGAAGAAGAAGTGGGGAATGAAAGATTAACAAAGTAGGTACTTGTCACTTATTTTTTTCTGTATGCTTAACAAAACACTGTTGAAATCTTGAGAAATGCTTGCAAATCTTGTTCCCAGAATGTTCTATCCCCAGCTGCCGAACTGCAGAATGTACTCCCTCACCCATTTGGATGCAAACCACCCACTCGCCCTGACCCATCAATAAAATTCCCTCTCTTCCCTCTCCAGGGAAAGTATATAAGCTCTACTTAAGCTATTCTCAGGGCTATCTGCTCTATTCAAGTGAGCTCTGAGCCCCAGCATGCTGGATACCCAATAAACCCTTTGATGTTGCATGAGATAGTCTATTGGTAGTCTCCTCCTCCGAAGTTCGCCCGACATTTACTTGGATGATTGAATGTAGAAGAAAACATCCAGTCAAAAACGGATAGTCTGTAGCATTAGGAAGATAGTCAGAAAGTTTAGGAAGAAGGGTGAGTATAGTATTTGGAACAAAAGTTCTTTAGCAATACGGTTTCGATTAGAGAGTGAATGTAAATGTCAGCACAGGTGGAGAGTCAGTCACAATGATGAACAGGGGAAAATATGTAGGAAAGCAGATATCAATAGAGACATTATGAAATCAGGCAAAGTATAAAGTGAGTGATAGGATTAGACATTTTGAACAGTGTTAAGTTTAAATATATAATCTTAGGAAGAAACAAATATGCAGTCACAAATAGGATTGACAATTGAGAGCATTAGGCAAATTTCAGATGGATGAATATTTCTGAGAATAATCTTGTGAATAGTTGATTATAAATCCACATACATGAACATGAATGAATTTAGGGAGTGTATATAAGACACATATATTTCATATTTTGAAAAATCTAGAGAGTGTATATAAATATATATATATATATATATATATATATATATACACACACACACACAAAGCACACACACAGACAAAAATGTAGCAATATATATGTCAATCAAAATTTATTATATAATATATATCATCCACAGATCTAAAAATATTCATTTTACTGAACATGGATTTATGTATAATGCTGTTCAACTAGCAAGCTCACCCATAGGTTGAATATTCAGTTCCAACAGGGTTTAGTAAGAGTGATCTCTTCTAACAATTTGTATCTGCCAAGGCAGCAACCTCACAAGAATGTTCGTGTGGTACCAGATAGGAATCTATATGTGTATATAAGACTACAGAGAAAGGGAGACAGGAATTCACATATTTGTTAACCTTAAAAATACATGGACAACTATTTCAACAAACAATTGACTAAATTTATAACTCCAACTCTGTATTATGCAAAAGGCAAGTCCAATAATACACCATGCCTACTCTGAACTGCTTGTATTTCTATTCTTTTTTGGTTATTTTTCTCCATCATATTAGGATTAGTAGTAGGAGTCTGGAAGGGTATGGGTTAGAGTGAGGGATTCAGTATTTTGAATGGAAAATAGGACACTGAATCCAATGTGTATGCAAATATATGCTACAGAAAAATCTTCCCACTCTCCTCCAGAACAATGCCTTGACATTACCTTCGCCCCAAGTAAGACACAATTAGAGGAGAAGAGTTAGAAGAGGAGAAGAGAAGAATACATATCTAGAATGGAAAATACACCATGATTTCACATCTTTGGAGGTGGTAGAGGAGTTTCCAAAAGTAAGGGACAGGGTAAACACTCCACAAACATAGAGCTCTGGTGGCCAAAAGACTTTTTTAGAATCTGCCTCTGATGTTGGGCACTTGAAATATATGTTGTTGTCAGGAGCTTTAGCTTTATTGGGAGTTTGGTATTTGCTTCATAAAATACAATGAGTTCAAATGGGACACAGTTCTGAAGGGAGTTCTGTCAGGTGTGGATGGCAGGGTCTTCAGGAGAATGCACAAACCAGGGTTCTATCCCACATAGCTTGCCCCCTTGACAATAGCAACATGATTCTGAACATTGCCCTGAAACCTCTCCATATAAAAATATGCCTTTACATATATGGATCTGATGGTTGCACCATGTCAGTCACAGCCATTTGGAAGCCAATGGAAGATCCACATGGCCCCATCACAAATGTTTTATCACACAATTGCATAACACTGTTCTAGGCCCACTACTCACCAGGCCCCAACTTCCTGGCATCTCTGTTCTACAGCATTTTTTATGAAACCCAGTCAATCATGGCCCTGTCTGGTAGACTCATGATCATCAACAGGACATCAAAGGCCCTCCAGTGCCAGCTGGTCCTAGGAATTTCAAAAATTTTATGGTAATAATCTAGCAATTTTTCATGGATGAATTTGGAGGCAATGTGGGTTTCAGTTCATTCAGGAACCATTAAATGGTGAGGAAGCTAATTTCAAGGAAATCTCTGGAGCACTCTTACAGGCAAGTCTACCCAAAAAGTGGCCAAAAAGTCAGATGAAGCCAGGCCCATTGAGGTCTACAAAGCGAGGTCCATGTGTGTTATGAATCTCAATTATGCCTGCCAAGTCTTTCAGAATAAAATCATTTAATATCCTGGCTGAGATTCCCAGTGTTCTGTGGAAAGCCACCCTGGGCCTAGATCCCAGGTTTCAACGGCAACTCTCATGCCTGGCCTCCTAAAATCCCAACACAATTCATGGGAGTACTTCTCTGAGGTCAGTTAAAGAACTCAGTCTCTAAGGGGAATCACACCAGAGTTCAAGCCCAGGTGGACCCAGACAACGCTTCCAACCGCGACACAAATGAAAACAATTAAAACCAAAATACTCCCACATGGCCCTCTTCTTCTTTCATATAGTCACTCATCATAACCTCTGGCTGGAGTTTTCCATGAGGGACGCAGACCAAGAAAGTTTCCAAAATAAGCTTCCTTGCACCTCCTTTGCCTAATTTTAGGGTGGCCTGGACACCCTTCCTGTGAACCAGGAGTGATCAAATAGGCCTGCCCTTAATACTGCTTCACTTCTCCAATTTGAGGCTCTCTGACTGTGTGGTCTAGATTCTTTATGTGAATTGGAGTCATCAGAAAAACCAAGCACCTCTGTAGAGATTTGAAGAACTCATTTCCCCCAAAGGATCCCTATTCTGACTTGATCGATTTCAGAAACCTAACAGAGGAAGGCAATCGAATTCATGCACATTGACTGAACGTTTTGCCATTTTTGTTTAGATGCACATATGGGATCTTTCTTTACATCCATCAGGTGCTGAGAATCTAAGCCACAGCCTAACACAGGGCAAAGGGCCTGAACCAGACACATCTTTTTCCAAGGCAATTAAGCAAAGAGCCAGAGGTGATGCACATTCATTTGCATTTGAAAACTGTTTTCTTCAGGCTTCACAAAGGGGTTGCATGAGACAAAGACCTTCCTGACATTCAGGGCAACAGAACAATAGGTAAGCAAAAGGACCAAAGCAGGGTGTCTCCACTGAGACTTTCCTGGTCACACTGATATCTGAGTTTTCTTAGATGCTTGCCATTCCCTTCAGGTTTCCAGTACATGGCCATGTCAAAGACCTTGGAGTTGGTACATATCTTGGACACAAAATCATGAGCCTATTCTTGAGAGTGGCCAGAATTCAGGAAGAAAACAGGGACTTAGGAAGGTATTAGGTGTTGCCCATGCATAAGGCAAGCCACACTCCATTTATAAATTGGGCAGGATGAATGCTGGGAAGCTTTATACTAGACAGGACACATCCATTGTTGCATTCTCTTTTCTCATGTCTACAACCACAGACACAGTGGGATACACAGACATGGAAACACTTACCTCGTCAGACGACTTACTAGAAACAGTTCACTCCAAAACAAAGAAACCGCCATTCCTACCTATTCTCAGAACATGAGACAAACCACAAACCCACACTCACTTCCAAAAAGGCACCTCCTTCCCTAAGTAGGTCTGTGACTAACCAGAGTGTCCTCTGACTGCTGCGCCATACTATGTTCCCCCGAAATGGCCTGTCCTCTCTCAGATCTGTTTTCCTTGGCCAACTCTGTGAAGTTGTCAGTCAGGAAAAAGTGGTGAGCCACTACCTGCTTTCTCAGGAAATGTCCCTCTTCAGAGCTCTGCAGGCATTAGGTAATCCTCACATCAGTAGGTACCAAGAATGACTGACTCTATCTTTGGTAAATCCAAACAAGTGAGCCCACTGGGACTGGGACTGGGACTGCCTCTGGGTGCCTGGCTTCTTGGATACCAAGTTCAGAGATTTCCATCACCAAGGAAATAAAGTATGTCACTTTTTTTGGAATTGAATGAGTTGATTGCCTTGCAACCACTTTGCCCTAACAGTTGCTTCTAAGGGTCCCATGAGATGGAGGATTTCCCTATTTTCTGTGACACTTTCAAAAGTTAGAATGGCATATCAACCATAGTCACCCATGAAGAGCTCTCCACACAGGCCTAGATCTCAGTTTCCAAGGGCAACTTTCATGTATGGCCTATTAAATCCCAACAAAATTCATGGCAATGCTTCTCTGAGTTCAGTTCCACAACTCAGTCTTTAAGGGGAATCACACCTGAGTTCAAGCCCAGGTGGACCCAGTCATTTTTTCCAATTCCACACAAATGACCAAAATTAAAACCAAAACACTCCCACATGTCCCTCATCTTATTCATATAGTCACTCATCTTAACCTCTGGCTGGAGGTTTCCATGAGGGGTACAGCCCAAGACAATGTCCAAAATCAGCTCGTTTGCCCCTCATTTGCCTTAAGTCAGGGTGGCCTGGGCTCCGTTTCTGTGAACCAGGAATGATCAAATAAGCCTTCCATTAATACTTCTGTGTTTGTCCATTTTGAGGCCTACTGATTTTAGATATCGATTCTTTAGGTGATTTGGAGTCATGCGAAAACACAAGCACCTCTGCAGGGCTTTGAAGAACTCATTTGACCCAAAGAATCCCTATTCTCACTTGATGGAGTTCAGGACCCTAACAGAGGAAGGCAAGAGACTTCATCCACAATGAATGATTTTTTTGCCCTTATGGTTTTGGATGCAAATATGGGATCATTCTTTAGATCCATCAGGTGCTGAGAATCTAAGTCACAGCCACACACATGGCCAAGAGGCTGATTCAGACACATCCTTTCCCAAAGCAATGAAGCAAGAAGCCACAGGTGGTGCCCATTTCCATTTGAAAACTGTTTTCTTCAGGCTTCACAAAGGGGTGGCCTGAGGCAAAGACCTTCCTGACATTCAGTACAACACAACAATAAGTAAGCAAAATGCCCAAAGCAGGGTTTCTCCACTGAGACTTTCCTGGTCACACTGATATCTGAGTTTTCTGAAATGCTCGCCATTCTCTTCAGCTATCCAGTACATGGCCATGTCACAGAGCTTGGAGGTGGTACATATTTTGGACACAAAACCAAGAGCCTATTCTGGAGAGTGGCCAGAATTCAGGAAGAAAACAACAACTTTGAAAGATAGCAGGTGTTGCACATCGATAAGACAAGCTGCCGTCCATTCATATATTGGGCAGGATGAATTATGGGAAGATTTATACTAGACAGGACACATCCATTAATGCATTCTCTTTTCTAATGTCTACAACAACAGACACAGTGGGATACGCAGACACAGAAACACTCGCCTAGTCAAACGACTTACTAGAAACTGTCCACTCCAAACCAAAAAACCGCCTTTTCTATCTATTCTCAGAACATGAGACAAAACAACAAACCCACATCCACTCCCACAAAGGCACCTCCTTCCCCCAAGTAGGTCTTTGACTATCCAGAGTGTCCTCTGACTGGTGGGTCATACTATGTTTCCCTGAAATGGCCTGTATTCTCTCAGATCTTGTTTTCTTGGCCAACTCTGTGAAGATGTCAGGAAAAAGTTGTGAGCCACTACCTGTTTTCTCAGGAAAGGTCCCTCTTCAGAGCTCTCCTGGCATTTGTCCATCCACACATCAGTAGGTACCAAGAAAACTGACTCTGTCCTTGGTAAATCCAAACAAGTGAGCCCACCTGGACTGAGACTGGGACTACCTCTGGGTGCCTGGCTTCCTGGATACCAAGTTCAGAGAGTTCCATCACCAATGAAATGAGGTATGTCACTTTCTTTGGAACTGAATGAGGTCACTGCCTTGGCAACCACTTTGTCCTAACAGTTGCTTCCAAGGGTAACATGAGATGGATGTTGCCCCTACTTCCTGTGACACTTTCACAACGTAGAATGTATAGCAACCATAGGCACCCGGGAACAGCTCTACACACAGGCCTGGTTTGATCCATCTTCTCTACAAAAAGAAGAGAGAGGCTGATTCAGACACATCCCTTCGTCCTGACCAGGTTGTTTGCCATGGAAGATACTTTTGCTCTCTCAGGTCCTTCATACCTGCCTATAACTTCTCCAGGTATCATTTCTGCATGGACATTTGAGGTTCTCAGCAGGTGGAAGGTCCCCAACTTTCCTGTATTATAAGAACCACTCTGTCCCTGCTCTTCTGTAAAATTAGATTGAGGGAACAGTGTATACTTAGAGAAAAAAACAGGTTTGATTTGGGTTACGAATCATTCTGTGTGGTGAATAATGGTATTGGAAACCTGTGATATTTACAAGAATATAGAGGTAAAATATAAGTATGAAAACAGAAATCTAGGTATCATTTGAAGCTCAGAAGGGTTTTGCCCTTGATTTGGATACTTAGCTTTGAATTATGTTCTGCAAAGATATCTCAGATAATAAGATATACAATGGCATGAGACCATGTACCTTGGATGATTGAATTTAGAAGAGAACATCCAGTCAAAAATTGATAGTCGGTTGTATTAGGAAGATAGTCGGTAGCTTTAGAAAGAAGAGTGAGTATAGGATTTGGACCAAAAGTTCTTTAGCAATAGGGTTTCGGTTATAGAGTGAATGTAAATGTCAGCACATATGAAGAGTCAGTCACTATGATGAACTGGGTAAAATATGTAGAAAAGCTGATATCAATAGAAACATTACAAAATCAGGCAAAGTATAAAGTGAGTGATAGAATTAGACATTTTCAACAGGGTTAAGTTTGAATATATAAATTAAGAAGAAACAAATATGTAGTCACCAATAGGATTGACAATTGACAGCATTAGGCAACCTGGATATGGATGTTTGTAGTAATCCATGTTCACTTTCCATTTAGGCTTTGGGACAATCATAAGTGTGACGTTCACATTTTTTGTCCAGAATATTACTGTGATAATGAGGTGACATGAGTATTTCTTTCACCATTTCTGGGAGCAATATATTGAAGATGTAAAATTAGAATCGGGGGTACAGAGAGGTGTACCCTGTGTCTATGAACATACAGATAAAGCATGAATAGACCATACTGTGAATAAATAATATAACTTTTTTTCAACTTTAAATAATGAATTGAACTGATATCTGAAAAATTACAGGAAATCCTATATTGATATACAATCATTCATTTCAACCAGTTATACATCTAATGGAAATATTAGTATTTTGGTTCATCATGAAGAGTGTGTGAGTTTTGCTTCAAAATGATTATGAAAATCAAAAATTATTTGTTTGGAACGAAATCTCATGAAAAGACCAGTCAAGAAACCGTGACAATACATGTGTTCTGAAGCAAGAAGTGATTAAAGTTGAAACAAATGCCTATAAATTTGTGAACTTGTGGATGAAATGTATATCCTATGATGTGCAAAAACTGAGGAAACAATAATTTACCAGTGTCAAATACAAATGACTGACAAATTGCATATCGTGTCCCATAGGAGTCTACTTGCATTGATGTTAGACTGGGTCAGTTACTGTAGAATAATTAGGATTTGTATGCACCATTCACTGAAATTAGTTTTCAGTACTAGGAAACAAATATGTATTTCAGGTGGATGAATATTTCTGAGAAAAATCTTGTGAAAAGTTGATTATAAATCCACATACATGAACATGAATGAATTTAGAGAGTGTATATTAGACACATATATTTCATATTATGAAAAATCTGGAGAGTATATATATACACACACACACACAAACACACACACAAAACACTCACAGACATTAAAAATTAGCAATATAAATGCCAATCGAAATTCATCAGTAAATATATATCATCCACAGATGCAAAAATATTTATTTTACTGAACATGAATTTATGTATAATGTTGTTCTACTAGGAAGCTCCCCTATAGGTTGAATTTTCAGTTCCAACAGCGTTTAGGAGGAGTGAACTCTTCTCACAGTTTGTATGTGCCAAGTCAGCCACCTCACAAAAATGTACGTGTGATACCTGGTAGGATTCTATATGTGCATATAAATATACAACTGTGAATAGGCAAAGAGAAAGGGAAACAAGAATTCTCGTATTTGTTAACTTTAAAAACTCATGGAGAACTTCTTCTATTAAAAATTGACTAGATTTATAACTTTAACCTTATATAATGCAAAAGGCAAGTTCAACTTTTCAACATGCCTCTAATGAACTGCTTGTATTTCTGTAGGTTTGGGTTATTTTTCTCTATCATATTAGGATGAGTTGTCTGAGTCTAGTAGGTATGGGATAGTGTCAGGGATTCAGTATTTCAAAAGGAAAATTGGAAAATGAATCCAATTTGTATGCAAATATATGCTGCACAAATATCCTCCCACTCTCATCCAGAACAATGCCTTGACATTACTTCACCCCAAGTAAGACACAATTAGAGGAGAAGAGTTAAAAAATCAGTGAATACATATCTGGAATGGAAAATGATCAGGAGTTCACAACCTTGGAGGTCGTAGAGGACTTTCCAAAAGTAAGGGACAGGGTAAACACTCCACAAACATGGAGCTCTGCTGGCCTAAAAACTTTTTGAGAGACTGCCTCTGAGGTTGGGCACTTGAAATATATGTTGTTGTCAGGAGATTTGGCTTCCTTTGTAGTGACACCATCAAAGCTGATTCTGCATCTATGAGACCTGGAGGACATGGTTTCTGATATTTCAATGAACCTGAGGCAGCAGCGCTGATTTTTTTCTTTTTAGGTAAACTGTGGCCTCTGGGTGCTAAGTGTCTCCCCGTTGGACTGTGAAGCCATTTAGTCCTCTTACACTTTTTGTAGGGTTTTTGCTGCTGCACTGGGAGTTTGGTATTTGCTTCATGAAATAGAAGGAGTTCAACTGGGACACAGTTCTGGAGGGAGTTCTGTCACGTGTGGTGGGTCAGGGTCTGCAGGAAAATGCACCAACCAAGCTTCTATCCCCAAAAGCTTGCCCCATTGCATCCTTGTCCATAGCAACCTGATTCTGAACATTGCCCTGAATTCTCTCCATATAACAAGATGCCTTTACTTACAAGGGTATGCTGGCTGCACCATGTAAGCCACAAGCCATTTGGAAGCCAATGGAAGATCCACATTGCCCCAACACAGATGTTTTATCACACTCTTGCCCACCACAACTCTAGCCCCACTTCTCAGCAGGCTGCAACCTACTGGCACCTCTGTTCTACACTATTTTCATAAAACCCAGTCAAGCAAGGCACTGTCTGGTACATCCATGATCAGCAGCAGGACACCGAAATGTTCCCTAGTGCCACCTAGTCATGGGTATTTCAAAAATTTCATGGTATTTATCTAGACATTTTTCAAGGATAAAGCTGGAGGCACTGTGGGTTTCAATTCATTCAGGAACCATTAAATGGTGAGGAAGATTATTTCAATGAGAGCTCTGGAGAACCCTCACAGGCAAGGCTTCCCAAAGAGTGGCCAAAAGGTCACATTAAGCCAGGCCCATTGAGGTCTACAATATGAGGTCTAAGTGTGTTTTGACTCTCAACTATGGCTGCCAAGTCTTTCGAATGAAATCATGTAATACCTTGGCTGAGATTCCCAGTGCTCTGTGCAAAGCCACTCTGGGCCTAGATCTCAGTTTCCAAGGGTGACTCTCATACATGGCCTCTTAAATCCCAACACAATACATGGCAATACTTTTCTGAGGTGAGTTTCTGAACTCAGTCTCTAAGGGGAATCACACTAGAGTTCAAGCCCAGGTAGACCCAGTTATGTCTTCCAACCGCCACAGAAATATCCACAATTAAATCCAAAACACTCCCACATGGCACTCATCTTCTTCCATATAGACACTCATCATTACCTCTGGCTGGAGGTTTCCATGAGGGATGCAGCCCAAGAAAGTGTCCAAAATAACCACCCTTGCCCATCATTTGCCTAAAATCAGGGTGGCCTGGACATCCTTCCAGTGAACAAGGAGTGATCAAATAGGCCGGCCATTAAGATGGCACTGCTTCTCCAATTTGAGGCCTACTGACTGTGGGGTTTAGATTCTTTATGTGAATTGGAGTCATGAGAAAAACCAAGCACTTATGGGCTATCCTCTGCAGGGTTTTCAGGAACACATTTGAACCAAATAATCACTATTCTCACTTGATGGATGTCAGGAACCTTACAGAGGAAGGCGAGAGACTTTATCCACAATGAATGCTTTTTTGTCCATTTTGGTTTTGGATGCACACATGGGATCTTTCTTTAGATCCATCAGGTGCTGAGAATCTAAGCCACAGCCTCACACAGGGCCAAAAAGCTGATTCAGACACATCCCTTTCCAAAGCAATTAAGCAAAGAGCCACAGGTGATGCCCTTTCATTTCTATTTGAAAACTGATTCTTTTGGATCTACAAAGGTGTGGCCTGAGGCAAAGACGTTCCTGACATTCAGGGCAACAGAACAATTGGTAAGCAAAAGGCCCAAAGCAGGGTTTCTCCATTAGAATTTCCTGGTCACACTCATATCTGTGTTTTCTGAGATGCTCCCATTCCTTTCAGCTATCCAATACATGGCCATGTCACAGAGCTTGGAGGTGGTACATATTCTGGACACAAAACAATGAGCCTATTCTGGAGAGTGGCCAGAATTCAGGAAGAAAACAGGAACTTAGAAAGATTATAGGAGTTGCTCACCCATAAGTCAAGCTGCAGTCCATTCATAATTGGGCAAGATAAATCTTGGGAAGCTTTCTACTAGTCAGGACACATCCAATGATTCATTCTCTTTTCTAATGTCTAAAACCACGGACACAGTGGGATACACAGACAAAGAGACACTGACTGACCTTGTCAAACGACTTACCAGAAACACTTCACTCCAAACCAAACAAACCGCCTTTCCTACCTATACTCAGAACATGAGACAAAACCTCAAACCCACACCCACACACACAAAGGCAGCTCCTTCCCCCAAGTAGGTCTGTGACTATCAGGAGTGTCCTCTGACTGGTGGGCCATACTATGTTCTGATGAAATCGCCTGTCCTGTGTCAGATATGGTCTCCTTTGCCAAATCTGTGAAGTTGTCACTAGCCAGCAGTGAGCCACTACCTGCTTTCTCAGGAAAGGCCTCTCTTCAGAGCTTTCCTGACATTTGTCCATCTTCACATCAGTAGATACCAAGAAAGACTGACTTTGTCCTTGTTAAATCCAAACAAGTGAGACCACTGGGACTGGGACTGGGACTGGGTCTGCGTGCCTGGATTACCGGATCCCAAGTTCAGAGAGTTCCATCACCAAGGAAGTGAGGTGAGATTACTTCCTTCAGGAATTTAATGAGGTCACTGCCTTGGCAACCACTTTGTCCTAACAGTTGCTTCCAATAGTCCTATGAAATGGAGGCTGCCCTTACTTTCTGTGACACTTTCACAAGTTAGAATGGTATATCAACCATAGGCACCCAGAAACAGCTCTCCACACATGCCTGGTTTGGTCCATCTTCCCTACATTAAGAAGAGAGAGGCTTATTCAGACACAACCCTTCATCCTGGAAAGGTTGTTTGTGATGGAAGATGACATTTGCTCTCTCAGGTCCTTCATAGCTGCCTACATCTTCTCCAGGGATCAAATCTGCATGGACCTTTGAGGTTTTCAGCAGGAGGAAGATCCCCTACATTCCTGTATTGTAAGACGAACTCTGTCCCTGCTCTTCTGTAAAGTTAGATTGAGGGAAGAGTGTATGGTTATGGTTAATAACATGTTCGATTTGGATTACGAATCATTCTGCAGGATGATTAATATTATTGGGAACCTGCGATATTTATAAGATTATAGAGGTGAAATATAAGTATGAAAACAGAAATCTCGGTAAGATTTGAGTCCAGTAGGGCATTAGGCCCTTGATTGGGATACTTAGCTTTAATTACGTTCTACACAGATGTATCAGATAAATCAATAATCAATGGCATAGGACCTTATACCTTGGATGTTTGATTTTAGAAGAGAACATCCACTCAAATTGAGATAGTCGGTGGGATTAGAAAGAGAGTCGGTAGGTTTATAAAAAAGAGTGAGTATAGGATTTGGACAAAAAGTTCTGTAGCAATAGGGTTTCAGTTATAGAGTGAATGTAAATGTCAGCACATGTGAAGAGTCAGTCACAGTGATGAACTGGGGAAAATATGTAGGAAGGAAAATATCAATAGAGACATTACGAAATGAGGCAATTATACAGTGAGTGAGAGGATTAGACATTTTCAACAGGGTTGAGATTGAATACACAATCTTAGGAAGAAACAAATATGTAGTCACAAATAGGAATGACATTTGAAAGCATTAGGCAACCTGGACATGGATGTTTTTAGTAATCCATGTTCACTTTCCATTTAGGATTTGGTACAATCATAAGTGTGACCTTTGCATTTTGTGCCCAGAAAATTATTGTGATAAAATATATATGTAGATCATATGATGTGTAATTCTTCCACCATTTCTGGGAGCAATATTTGAAGACATATAAATTAGTATTGGGGGTACAAATTGGTGTACCCTGTGTCCATGAATATAGACATAATGCATGAATAGACCATGGTGTGAATAAATAATATAACTGTTTCCACTTGAAATAATGGATTGAATTGATATCTTAAAATATATAAGAAATCATATATTGACACACAATCATTCACTCCAACCAATTATATATATAATGGTAATATTTGGGTTATTGTTTATCATGAAGTGTGTGTGAGTTTTGTTTCAAAAGTGATTATGGAAATCGAAAATAATGTGTTTGGAAAGAAGTCTCATGAAAAGATCAGTCAAGAAATATGGAGGAATCCATACGTTCTGAAGCAGGAAGTGATTGAAAGTGAAACAAATGCCTATAAATTTGCTAAGTTGTGAATGAAATATATATCCTGTGATGTGCATAAACTGATGAAATAGTATTGTACCAGTGTTGAATAAAAATGAACATCAAAATACACATCATGTCCCATAGGAATCTACTTGCATTGATGTTAAACTGGGTCAGTTACCGTAGAAATATTAGGATTGCATGCATTATTCACCGAAGTTAGTTTTATATTTCTCATTTTTATTTATGGTTGTTGAAAATATTACATAGTTCTTGTTATATCATATTTCACACTTTGATTCAAGGGGGTTATGAACTCCCATTTTTACCCCGTATACAGATTGCAGAATCATATCAGTTACACATCCATTGATTCACATATTACCATACAAGTGTCTGTTGTATTCTGCTGCCTTTCCTATCCTCTACTATCCCCCCTCCCCTCCCCGCCCCTCCCCTCTTCTCTCTCTACCCACTCTACTGTAATAAATTTCTCCCCCTTGTATTATTTTTCCCTTTCCCCACACTTCCTCTTGTATGTAATTTTGTATAACCCTGAGGGTCTCCTTCCAATTCAGAGCAATTTCCCTTCTCTCTCCCTTTCCTTTCCACCTCTCATCCCTGTTTAATGTTAATCATCTTGTCATGCTCTTCATCCCTCCTCTGTTCTTTGTTACTCTCCGTATATCAATGATGTCATTTGGCATTTGTTTTTTAGGGATTGGGTAGCTTCACTTAGCATAATCTGCTCTAATGCCACCCATTTTCCTACAAATTCTATGATTTTTTTCACTTTTCAATGCAGAGTAATACTCCATTGAGTATAAATGCCACAGATTTTTATCCATTTATTTATTGAAGGGCATCTAATTTGGTTTCACAGTCTTGCTGTTGTGAATCGTGCTGCTATGAACATCGATGTAACAGTGTCCCTGTAGCATGCTCCTTTTAGGTCTTTAATGAATAGACCGAGTAGGGGAATAGCTGGGTCAAATGGTGGTTCTATTCCAAGCTTTCCAAGAAATCTCCCTACTGCTTTCCAATTTGGCTGCAGCAATTTGCAGTCCCACCAGCAATGTACAAGTGTACCTGTTTCCCCACATCCTTGCAAGCACTTGTTGTTGTTTGACTTCATAATGGCTGCCAATCTTACTGGAGTGAGATGGTATCTTAGGGTGGTTTTGATTTGCATTTCTCTGACTGATGGAGATGTTGAGTATTTTTTCAGGTACTTGTTGATTGATTGTATGTCCTCATCTGAGAAGTGTCTGTTGAGGTCTTTGGCCCATTTGTTTATTGGGTTATTTGTTATCTTATTGTCTAATTTTTTGAGTTCTTTGTATACTCTGGATATTAGGGCTCTATCTGAAGTGTGAGGAGTAAACATTTCTTCCCAGGATGTAGGCTCCCTATTTACCTCTCTTATTGTTTCTTTTGCTGAGAAAAAAAATCTTTTTAGTTTGAGTAAGTCCCATTTGTTGATTCTAGTTATTAACTCTTGTGCTATGGGTGTCCTTTTGAGGAATTTGGAGCCCGACCCCTCAGTATGTAGATCGTAAGCAAATTTTCCTTCTATCAGACGCTGTGTCTCTGATTTGATATCAAGCTCTTTGATCCATTTTGAGTTAACTTTTGTGCATGGCGAGAGAAAGGAATTCAGTTTTATTTAGTTACATATGGATTTCCAGTTTTCCCAACACCATTTGTTGAAGATGATATCCTTCCTCCATTGCATGCTTTTAGCCCCTTTATCAAATATAAGATAGTTGTACTTTTGTAGATTGGTTTCTGTGTCCTCTATTCTTTACCATTTGTCCACCCGCCTGTTTTAGTACAGGTACCATGCTATTTTTGTTACTATTGCTCTGTAGTATAGTTTGAAGTCTGGTATCGCTATACCGCCTGATTCACACTTCCTGCTTAACATTGTTTTTGCTATTCTGGGACTTTTATTTTTTCATATGTATTTCATGATTGCTTTCTTTATTTGTACAATAAATGCCTTTGGGATTTTGATTGGCATTGCATTAAACCTATAGAGAAATTTTGGTAATATCACCATTTTGATGATGTTAGTTCTGCCTATCCATGAACATGGTATATTTTTACATCTTCTAAGATCTACTTCTATTTCTCTCTCTAGTGTTCTGTAGTTTTCATTGTTTAAGACTTTCACCTCTTTTTAGGTTGATTCCCATTTTTTTTTAGGATATTGTGAATGGAGTGGTTGTCCTCATTTCCATTTCAGAGGATTTGTCGCTGATATAGAGGAATGCCTTTGATTTATGCGTGTTGATTTTATATCCTGCACTTTGCTGAATTCATTTATTAGCTCTATTAGTTTCTTTGTAGACCCTTTTGGGTCTGCTAGGTATAGAATCATGTCATCTGCAATAGTGATAATTTAAGTTCTTCTTTTCCTATTTTTCTGCCTTTAATTCTTTCATCTTTCTAATTGCTCTGGCCAGTGTTTCGAGAACTATATTGAATAGAAGTGGTGATAGAGGGCATCCCTGTCTTGTTCCAGATTTTAGAGGGAATGACTTCAATTTTTCTCCATTCAGAATGATGCTAGCTTGAGGATTAGCATAGATTGCTTTTACAATATTGAGGTATGTTCCTGTTATTCCTAGTTTTTCTAGAGTTCTGAACATTAAGGGATGCTGTACTTTGTCGAATGGTTTTTGTGCATCTCTCGAGATGATCATATGGTTCTTATTTTTAAGTCTATTGATGTGGTGAATAACATTTATTGATTTTCGTATATTGAACAAGCCTTGCATCCCACGGATGAATCTTACTTGATCATGGTGCACAATTTTTTTAATATGTTTTTGTATCTGATTTGCCAGAATTTAATTGGGGATTTTTGCATTGAGGTTCATTAGAGATATTGGTCTGTAGTTTTCTTTCTTTGAAGTGTCAATGTCTGGTGTAGGAATCAGGGTGATATTGGCCTGGTAGAATGAATTTGGAAGATCTCCCTCTTTTTCAATTTCCTGAAATAGCGTGAAAAGTATTGGTATTAGTTCAAATTTAAAGGGTTTGTAAATCTCTGCTGTATACCCAAAAGGTCCTCTTCTTTTCTTACTTGGTAATATTTGGATGGTTTCTTCTATTTCCTCAATTGATATTGGTCTGTTTAGGTTGTCTATATCCTCCTGACTCAATCTGGTCATATCATATGACTTAAGAAATTTTTCGATGCGTTCACTATCTTCTATTATATATTGGAGTATAAGGATTCAAATTAATTTCTGATTATCTTCTGTATTTCAGAAATATCTGTTGTGATTGCTGTGGGGTAACAAATAACTTGTGTAGATTGATACAGCAGGAGTGGAAGCCATTTATTGTAGGATCTGAGAGATATTTATACATTTTACATAGCTTATCTAATTAGCATAAAATAGATACAGCAGTCAACCAATAAGGAATCTCCACACTTAATGGCTTGCTTTTGTTACTTCACAAACCACTCCCTCAGGCATTTGGCCAGGCGCCATCCAGACTTGTTTACAGACTCTAACATTTCTCTGGCAAAATACCAGGTGCCATCCTGACTTGTTTATCAACCTTAACATTTCCCCCTTTTGTTTAATTTAAATAACGAACATAATGTTTTTTGCAGAAACACCATAAATAACCTGTTAGAAACAGAAAGGGAGGATACAAAATGTTAAAATTCCAAGCTAATTGATGGCTCCATGCTAGATGCCCTTGGAAAAATTATACCAGCAATGACACCGTTAGCAAAGATACTGAGTTACAATTTGTTGTAGATTACAGTTTGTTGGCTCAGTCCAGATAAAGCAGTGTCTCAATAGATTAACTCACAGTCCAGGTAAATCACAGTCCAGGTAAATTCTGCAGGCAGCTATCTTAAGTTGTATCAGCAGAAACAGCAACAGCTCCGAAGTCTCCTCGGGTTCTCAACTGAAGTTTTCTCAGATTTTCAGCAACATTGTAAATTCTTTCACCTTTGTTTCTACCGTCACTGGGAGGAAGGCTGGAACTCCGAATGGCTAAAGAAAATCCTGTAGCATTCTACTAAGAAAACAACCTTTTGAACAATTTAGTACATTATCTCAAGGTTTTTTACATTTGAAATAAGCCTTAATAGTACTCATTACTCATCAGGCTCCAGGTGTGGGAGAACCATTGTAGTTACTGGCCTTGGAAATGATCAAACTTCAGGGAAGCCAGTAGCGTCTTCTGCCAGCTGTAGCATCCCGGGCAGCCCCAGATGGCCCTGGGGAGAGTCCCAGACTCAAACTGCTTCTGGGCACAGGGAGAAAAACCTGCAAGACTGTGCCTCCAGGTCAGGTCTAGATTTGGGCTCACAGTGTGCGATCCACTCCCCTGGGCAGGGGGGCGGGGAAGAGCCCACAACTGCTGCTTGAAAAATTTTTGTTGGGCCATGATCGGATTGGGCAGGTGACAGCTGCCTTGTCAATTCACTCACCCTCTGGTATCGAAAAGTATTCAGTAATAGCCTTTCGCTGCAACTTTTTTCCTGATAATTCTTCTTCTGATCATTCTTTTTCTTTCTGACTAGAGTTTCTGGGCTTTTATCAACACATGCCCTAACTATTCTTGGTTCCACTGGGGTGCCTTTTTCCCTTATCAATTTACTTCTCACCTCTTCCATATTTTAATCACAAAGACAATACAACATTTCAAGAAAAAACAAGACACAAACATACTGCATCAATCTTCTTCATTTTCTCGAAATGGCCATTTTTCCTATCGCCCTATTTGCCTAGGGACGAGCAGATTGCTCTCTTCCTATCTATGGATGGGCAGCTTTTATCGTCACTTACCCCCGAGTGGCCCGGGGCTCCCCGTAAAGGGCCACCATCTGCCGGGGGGTTACAAATAACTTGTGTAGATTGATACAGCAGGAGTGGAAGCCGTTTATTGTAGGATCTGAGCGACATTTATACATTTTACATAGCTTATCTAATTAGCATAAAATAGATACAGAAGTCAACCAATAAGAAATCTCCTCACTTAATGGCTTGCTTTTGTTACTTCACAAACCACTCCCTCAGGCATTTGGCCAGGCGTCATCCAGACTTGTATACAGACTCTAACATTTCTCCTGCAAAATACCAGGTGCCATCCTGACTTGTGTATAGACGTTAACATGTGATATTGTCTTTTTCATCCCGTATGCTAGTAATTTGAGTTCTCTCTCTTCTTATCTTCATTAGCATGGCTAAGTGTCTGTCGATTTTATTTTTTTTTTCAAAGAACCAACTTTTAGTTTTCTCAATTTTTTCAGTTGTTTCTTTTGTTTCGATTTTATTAATTTCAGCTTTGATTTTAATTAAATCTTACCTTCTACTTATTTTGCTGTTGTTTTCCTCTTCTTTTTCTAGGATTCTGAGAAGAAGTATGAGATCATTTATTTGTTGTTTTTTTTTTCTTTTTTTAAGGAATGAAATCCAAGCAATGAATTTTCCTCTTAGAACTGATTTCAATGTGTCCCATAGATTCCTATATGTTGTGCCTGTGTTTTTATTTATCTCTAAGAATGTTTTAATTTTCTCCTTGATGTCTTCTATAACCTTGATTATTCAGTAACCTATTCTTCATTCTACAAGTGATGCATGATTTTTCCTTCCTTCTTTTATCATTTATTTTTAGTTTCATTCCATTATGATCAGATATGATGCATGGTATTATCTCTACTCCTTTATATTGTCTAAGAGTTTCCCTGTGACATAATATATTATCTATTTTTGAGAAGGATCCATGTGCTGCTGAGGAAAAATGTAACTGCTTGATGTTGGGTGGTATATTCTATATATGTCAATTAAGTCTAGGTTATTGTGTTATTGAGTTCTATAGTTTCCTATTTCAACTTTTGTTTGGAAGACCTGTCCAGTAGTGAGAGAGGTGTGTTGAAGTCTCCCATGATTATTGTATGGTGGTCTATTAGACTCTTGAAATTGAGAAAAGTTTGTTTGATGGACATAGCTGCACCATTGTTTGGGGCATATATATTTATGATTGTTATGTCTTGTTGGTGTATGGTTCTCTTGAGCAGTATGTAGTGTCCCGCTTTATCACTTTTGATTAACTTTGGCTTGAAATCTATTTTATTTGATATGAGTATGGACACTCCTGCTTGTTTCCAAAATCCATATAAGTGATATGATTATTCCCAACCTTTCACCTTCAGTCTATGTATGTATTTTCCTATCAAATGTGTCTCCTGTAGGCAGCATATTTTTGGGTCTTGTTGTGTGATCCATTCTACTAGCCTGTGTCTCTTAATTGGTGAGTTAAAGCCATTAACATTTACTGTTATTATTGAGATAAAGGTTGTTCTTCCAGCCCTATTTGTTTATTTATGTTATTAAACATGGATTGTTTTACTCTTTGATTATTTCCCACTTTTACTGTACTACCTTCAACTGTTGGTATTCATTGTTATTTTCCATTTCCTCTTCTTGTAATATTTTGCCGAGGATGTTTTGAAGAGATGGTTTTCTAGCTACAAATTCTTTTAACGTTTTTTTTTTTTATCATGGAAGGTTATAATTTTATCTTCCATCCTGAAGCTTAATTTCGCTGGATACACAATTCTTAGTTGAAATCCATTTTCTTTCATTGTTTGAAAAATGTTATTCCAGGATCTTCTAGCTTTCAGAGTCTGTGTTGAAAGATTAGCTGTTATCCTGAATGGTTTATCCCTAAATGTAATCTGCTTCCTTTCTCTTGTAGCGTTTAAAATTTTCTCCTTATTCTGTACGTTGGGCATCTTCATAATAATGTGTCTAGGTGTGGATCTCTTATGATTTTGCACATTCGGCGTCCTGTAGGCTTCTAGGACTTGGGAGTCAGTCTCATTCTTCAAGTCTGGGAAGTTTTCTCATATTATTTCATTGAATACAATGCTCATTCCTTTGGTTTGGACCTCTATACCTTCCTGTATCGCAATGACTCTTAAGTTTCGTCTCTTTATGTTATCCCTTATTTCTTGGATGTTCTGTTCATGGTTTCTTAACAGTCTTGCTGAGCTGTCTGTGTTCTTTTCACGTTGAAATACTTTGTCTTCATTATCTGATGTTCTATCTTCTAAGTGTTCTACTGTGCTGGTAGTGTTCTCAATTGAGTTTTCAAGTTGGTTTATTGCTTCCTGCATTTCTAGGATTTCTGTTTGTTATTTTTTACAAACTCTATCTTCCTGTATAGTTGATCTTTTGCTTTTTGGATTTGTTTATGTAATTCATTGTCAAAGTGATCTTTCATTGTCTGATTTTGCTGTCTAATGTCTTCTTTGAGACTCCAGATCATCTGAAGCATGTATATCCTGAGTTCTTTATCTGACATTCCATCTGCTGCAGCTATTACCTCTTCTAAAGTAGTGTTGACCTGCATTGCTTGTGGTTCTTTTTTCCTTGTCTTTTCATACTGCTCGTGTTCCTTCCTGCTTGGTTAAAATATTGTGATTTTCAAATTTTCCCCCTATATATTTATATTGTTCTTGTATAGTTGAAATGTCTCCCTTGCAGGGGCGGGGGGGGCTGTGCTGCTCCTCCAATTGGGGTGATCTATCTACCACGCTGAAGCGCCTCTGGACCTGTTCTCATGATCGGTCGCAGGTTTGCCTACCATGCAGGCGTGGGAGGCAGCTCTGCTCAGCCCCTCCTCCAGTTGGTGTGACGTGTCTCCCACGCCCGTGGACCCTGGGGTGTTCTGCCGATCGGTTGCAGGTCTGTCTACCTTGCAGCGTGGGTAGCGGCTCTGCTCTGCCCCTACTCCAATTGGGGTGACGTGACTACCACGCCGGCGGGCCGTTGGGCCTGTTCCACCGTTCGGTCGCAGGTCTGCCTACCTTGCGGGCACGGGCGACGGATCTGCTCTGCCCCTACTCCAAATGGGGTAAAGTGTCTGCCACGCCGACAGGCCACTGGGCCTCTTCTGCCGGTCAGGTGCAGGTCTGCCTACCTTGCGGGCGCCGGTGGTGGCTCTGCTCTGCCCCTACTCCAATTGGGGTGTCGTGACTACCATGCCGGCAGCTTGCTGGGCCTGTTCCGGGCTCGGGCGAAGGCTCTGCTCTGCCCCTACTCCTATTGGGGTGACGTGTCTACCATGCCGGTGGGCCACTGGGATTGTACTAGTCATGGGAGAAGGCTCTGCTCTGCAACTACTCCAATTCGGGTGATGTGACTACCACGCCTGCGGGTTGCTGGGCCTGTTCTGGGCACGGGCAGCGGCTTTGCTCTGCCTCTTCTCCAATTGGGGTGACGTGACTACCGTGCAGGTGTGTCACTGGGCCTGTTCCGGGTGCGGGCGGCGGCTCTGCTCTGCCCCTCTGGCTTGATGACAAAGTTAGATAGACATGGGTGTTTGTGACTCACTTTCTTTACCAGGAGACCAACTGTATCTGTCACCGCTGGTATCAATGAAGTTATCTCCTCTGCTGCTTTCTGATGACATCAGATCTCTGCCATGTTGGTATCCCATGCAAAAGGCAGCATTTCGTTCCCTTTGCTGGGTTACCAAAGCAATGGGTGAGTCCTGAGCGGCCCTCACAAGCCCCGTCTGAATCCTGTTGCCACTGTCTATGAAGGCTCGGTTGATATTTACCTCCACAGTATTCAGTAAGACCCGGACCGAGAAGCAGTTTCCACTGGTTCTTTAGCCCTGGGCCAGATCAGTTCCTGGAGGTGGAATTCGGCTGCTCTGGGCTCGGTGTATGTACTAATAGGAGCAGGCTCCAAGACGCAGTTTCTGCGGGTTCTTAAGCACTGAGCCTGAGTAATTTGTCTGCAAGACAAAGGTGAATGGCATCCTGAAATTACCTGTTCTATAGCTGAATAAGCTGCGATCAGTCAAAAACAGGGATGGTGACGTCACCTCTCCAAGATGGTGGCTGCTGGCTTCCTCTGTGGTCTGACCGGTGTGGAGAACCGAATAGGACCGCATCCTTTTCTGTCTCAAACCCAGAATTCAGCACTGAGCACAGTGATTGCATACCTGGCAGGAGCCCACAGTATCTGCACCGCTGTATATTTGCATTGCTATCTCGTCGTTTCCCAGGGCGCGCCGCAGACTCTAGCCATGGAGCGATTTCATGAATAAGCAGCATTACTTTCCGTGAGGACAAATCACTCGCATTTGAGCCCCCATAGCTGATCCTCGCGAGATGGAAATGTGTACACTAGGTTTTGGAGAACCACAATTTTGCTGGAAATTCCTAACAAGATAGGTTTTAGCCATTCTAACTCGTCATTCTCCCGCACAGTGACGTGGTACATGGGGGTGATGCACTCCCTTCGCCGCCATCATATGATCCCCAAAAGTTAGTTTTCAGTAATAGGAAACAAATACATATTTCAGGTGGGTGAATATTTCTGAGAATAATCTTGTGAAAAGTTGATTATAAATCCACATACATGAACATGAATGAATTTAGGGAGTGTATAATAAGAAAAATATACTTCATATTTTGAAAAATCTGGAGAGTGAATATATATATATACATACACACAGAGATATTAAAAAGTAGCATTATGTATTCCAATCTAAATTCACCATGAAATATATATCATCCACAGATTCAAAAATATTCATTTTAATGAACATGGATTTATGTCGTTCAACTAAGAAGCTCACCCATATGTTGAATTTTCAGTTCCAACAGCATTTAGTAGGAGTGATCTCTTCTCACAATTTTTATCTACCAAGCCAGCCACCTCACAAAATGTACGAGTGATACCAGGTAGAATTCTATATGCGCATATATAAATACATGTGATGAATAGGCTACAGAGAAAGGGAGACAGTAATTTACATCTTTGTTAACTTTTAAAACACATGGAGAACTATTTCAATTAAAATTCGCTAGATTTATAACACCTACCATTTATCATATGAAAGGCAAGTCCAACTATGCACCATGCCTCCTGTGAACCTCTTGTATTTCTATTCTGTTTGGGTTATTTTTCTCCATCATATTAGGATTAGAAGTCAAAGTCTATTAGGGTATGTGTTAGTGTCAGGTATTCAGTATTTCGAATGGAAAATTGGAAAATGTATCCAATGTGTATGCAAATATGTGCTACACAAAAATCTTCCCACTCTCATTCAGAACAATGCCTTGACATTACCTTCGCCCCACATAAGACACAATTAGAGGAGAGGAGTTAGAAAATCTGTGAATACATATGTGGAATGGAAAATGCTCAAGAGTTCACAAATTTGGAGGTGGTAGATAAGTTTCCAAAAGTAAGGGACAGGGTAAACACTCCACAAACATGAAGTTTTGCCAGCCTAACATCTGGAGAAACTGCCTCTGAGGTTGGGCAATGAAATATATGCTGTTGTCAGGAGCATTAGCTTCATTTGTAGTTTGACCATTAAAGCTTTGTCTTCATCTATGTGACATGGATGACATTGTTTCTTATTTTCCAATGAATATGAGGCAGCAGTGCTGAATTTTCTATTTGTAGGTAACCTGTGACCACTGGGGTCTAAGTGTCTCCCTGTGTGGACTGTAAATCCATTAGGTCATACTCCACTATTTGTGGTGTTTCTTGCTGCTACACTGGGAGTTTGGTATTTGCTTCATGAAATACAAGGAGTTCAACTAGGACACAGTGCTGAAGAGAGTTCTGTCAAGTGTGGTGGGTCGGGTTCTGCAGGAGAATGCACCAACCAGGCTTCTATCCCACATAGCTTGCCCCATTGACCATAGCAACCTGATTATGAGTATTGCCCTGAAACCTCTCCATATAACAATATGCTTTTACATATAAGGGTCTGCTGGCTGCAAAATGTCAGTCACAATCCATTTGGAAGCCAATGGCAGATCCACATGGCCCCACCACAGATGTTTTATCACACACCTGCCCACCACTGCTCTAGGACAACTACTCAGCAGGATCCAACTTACTGGCATCTCTGTTCTACACCATTTTCATAAAACCCAGTCAATCAAGGCACTGTCTTTCATACTCATGATCAGCAACAGGACATCCAAATGTTCTACAGTGCCACCCGGTCAGGGGAATTTCAAAAATTTCATGGTATTTATCTAGCCAATTTTCAAGGAAGAAGTTGGAGGCACTGTGGGTTTCTATTCATTCAGGAACCATTAAATGGTGAGGAAGCTCATTTCAATGAAAACTCTGGAGAATTCTCACAGGCAAGGCTTCCCAAAGAGTGGCCAAAATGTCACATTAAGCCAGGCCCATTGAGGTCTACAATGTGAGGTCCATGTGTGGTTTGACTCTCAAATATGGCTGCCAAGTCTTTAAGAATAAAATCATGTGATATCCTGGCTGAGATTCCCTGTGATCTGTGGAAAGTCAACTTGGGCCTAGATGTCACTTTCCAAGGGCAATTCTCATGCATGGCCATCTAAAATTCCAGCACAATTCATGGCAATACTTCTCTGATATCAGTACCAGAACTCAGTCTCTAAGGGGAATCACACCATAGTGCAAGCCCAGGTGGACCCAGTCATCTCTTCCAACCACCATACAAATGTCCACAATTAAAACCAAAACACTCCCACATGTCCCAAATCTTCCCTATAGACACTCATCATAACCTGTGGCTGGAGGTTTCCATGAGGGGCACAGCCCACGTCATTGTCCAAAATAAGCTCCCTGCCCCTCATTTGCCTAATGTCAGAGTGGCGTAGACAACCTTTCTGTAAACCAGGAGTGATAAAATAGGCCTGCCTTTAATACTGCTTGCCTTCTCCAACTTGAGGCCTACTGACTATGAGGTTTAGATTCGTTAAGTGAATTGGAGTCATGAGAAAAAACAAGCACCTATGGCCTAGCCTCTGCAGGGTTTTGAAGAACTCATTTGACCCAAAGGATCCCTATTCTCACTTGACGGATGTCAGAAACCTACCAGAGGAAGGCAAGAGAGTTAATCAACAATATCTGATTTATTGCCATTTTGATTTTGGATGCATGCATGGGATCTATCTTTAGATCTATCAGGTGCTGAGAATCTAAGCCACAGCCTCACACAGGGCCAAGAGACTGATTCAGACATATCCCTTTCCAAAGCAATTAAGCATAGAGCCACAGGTGATACCCATTCATTTGCATTTGAAAACTGTTTTCCTCATGCTCCACAAAGTGGTGGCTTGAGGCAAAAACTTCCTGACATTCAGGGCAACAGAACAATAGGTAAGCAAAAGGACCAAAGCAGGGTTTTTCCACTGAGACTTTCCTGGTCATCTGATATCTGAGATTTCTGAGAAGCTAGACATTCCCTTCAACTATCTAGTACATGGCCATGTCACAAATCTTGGAGGTGGTACATATCTTGGACACAAAACCATGATACTATTCTGGAGAGTGGCCAGAATTGAGGGAGATAACAGGAAATTATGAAGCTAGTAGGTGTTGCCCATCCATAAGCCAAGCCTGAGTCCACTCATAAATTGTGCATGATGAATGCTGAGAAGCTTTCTACTAGACAGGACACATCCATTGATGCATTCTCTCTTCTAATGTCTACAACCATGGACACAGTTGGATACACAGACACTCGCCTTGTCAAAGGACTTACTAGAAATTGTCTACTCCAAACCAAACAAACCGTCTTTCCTACCTATTCTCAGAACATGAGACAAAACCACAAAATCACACCCACACCCACAGAGGCACCTCCTTTCCCCAAGTAGGTCTATGACTCTCCGGAGTGTCCTCTGACTGGTGGGCCATAATATGTTCCCCCGAAATGGCCTCTCCTGTCTCAGATCTGGTCTGCTTGGCCAACTCTGTGAAGTTGTCAAGAGTGAGTGGTGAGACACTACCTGCTTTCTGAGGAAAAGCCCCTCTTCAGAGGTCTCCTGGCATTTGGCCATCCTCACATCTGTAGGTACCAAGAAAGACTGACTCTGTCCTTGGTAAATCCAAACATGTGAGACCACTGGGACTAGGACAGGGACTCTCTCTGGGTGCCTGGCTTCCTGGATCACAAGTTCAGAGAGTTCCGTCACCAAGGAAGTGAGGTGAGATTACTTCCTTCAGGATCTGAATTATGTCACTGCCTTGGCAACCACTTTGTCCTAACAGTTGCATCCAAAAGTCCCATTAGGTGGAGGCTGCCCCGGTTTCCCTATGACACTTTCACAAGTTAAAATGTTATATCAACCATAAGCACCCCGCAACAGCTCTCCACACAGGACTGGTTTGGTCCATCTTCTATACATTAAGAAGAGAGAGACTGATTCAGACACAACCCTTCAACCCGACCAGGATGATTGCCATGGAAAATGACTTTTGCTTTCTGAGGTCCTTCATAGCAGCCTTCATCTTCACCAGGGATCATATCTGCATGAACATTTGAGGTTCTCAGCAGGTGAAGATCCCCTACATTCCTGTATTTTAATACCAACTCTGTCCCTGCTCTTCGGTAAAGTTAGTGTATGGTTAGGCTTAATAATATGTTCGATTTGGGTTAGGAATCATTCTGCAGGATGAATAATGGGATTGGGAAACTGCAATATTTATAAGAATATATAGGTGAAATATAGGTATGAGAACAGAAATCTAAGAAAGATTTGAGACCCAGAAGGGGATTGGGCCTTTGATTTGGATACTTAGTGTTGAATTACGTTCTGTACAATTGTCTCAGTTAAATCAATATACAATGGCATAGGACCTTGTGCCTTGGATGATTGAATGTAGAAGATAACATCCAGTCAAAAAGGAATAGTCGGTAGGATTAGGAAGATGGTAAGTAGGTTTAGGAAGAAGAGTGAGAATATGATTTGGAATAAAAAGCTTCTTTAGCACTAGGGTTTCGTTTAGAGAGTGAATGTAAATGTCAGTACATGTGAAGAGTCAGTCACAATGATGAACTGGGGAAATTATGTAGCAAAGCAGTTATCAATAGAGACATAATGAAATCAGGCAAAGTATAAAATGAGTGATAGGATTAGACATTTTCAACAGGGTTGAGTTTGAATATATAAACATAGGAAAAAACAAATATTTTGTCACCAATGGAATTGACATTTGAGAGCATTAGGCAACCTGGACATGGATGTTATTAGTTATCCATGTTCACTTTCCTTTTAGGCTTTGGTACAATCATAAGTGTGACATTTACATTTTTTTTTGTTCAGAATATTACTGTGATAAAATGTATATGTAGATCAGGTTACATGAGTATTTCTTTCACCATTTCTGGGAGAAATATTTTGAAGACGTATACATTAGTATTAGGGGTACAAAGAGGTGTACCCTGTGTTTATGAATATAGAGATAATGCATGAATAGATGATACTATGAATAAATAATGTTACTGGTTCCACTTTAAATAATGGATTGAATTGATATCTGAAAAAAAATAAGAAATCTTATATTGATGTACAATCATTCATTCCAATCAGTTATATATTTAATGGTAATATTAGGATTATGGTTTATCATGAAGGGTTTTTGAGTTTTGCTTTATAAGTGATGATGTTAAACGAAAATAATGTGTTTGGAAAGAAGTCTCATGAAAAGACCAGTCAAGAAACATGGAGGAATACATGTGTTCTGAAGCAGGAAGTGATTGATCGTGAAACAAATGCCTATAAATTTTCTAACTTGTGAATGAAATATATATCCTATGATGTGCTTAAATTGAAGACATCGTAACGTATAAGTGTTGAATAAAAATGAAAGTCAAAATACACATCATGTCCCTTATGAATATACTTGCATTGATGTTAAACTGGTTCAGTAACTGTAGAAATATTAGGATTTGTATGCACCATTCACTGAATTTAGTTTTCAGTACTAGGAAACAAATATGTTTTTCAGGTCGATGATTATTTCTGAGAATAATCTTGTGGAAAGTTGATTATAAATACACATATATGAATATGAATGAATTTAGGGAGTGTATAACAAGACACATATATTTCATATTTCGAAAAATCTGGAGAGTATATATATATATATATATATATATATATATATATATATATATACACACACTCTCATACATACATACTCACATGCACAGATATAAAAAAGTAGCAATACAGGAGATCCATCATGAAGGCAGGCATGGAAAAATCAAGTCTCTGACCTCTTCAGCTGCGCAGACATAGGGAGTCGTAAACTGTCTAAATGCTGTTTGCTCAGAATCACTAGGCAATGTTGACCTGATGTGGATCTGTGGCGAACAGTCTGGGCCCCTCAGAACACACCCAGAGCCCGGATCGGCTGAATTCAAGCTCAGATTCGTCTGCATCTTGTGACACAGCACTAACATTCCTGCTGAAATAACTGATCGGCCTTTCTGAATTTACAGAGGTAAAAGCCAACTGAGCCTTCATAGGCAGTGGCCACAGAATTGAAATGGGGCTTGGGAGAGATAGTCAGGACCCACCCGTTGCATTGGTCACCTGGCAAAGGGAACGAATGCTCACTATTTGAATGGGATACCACCATAGCAGAGAACTGACATCACAGGCTGAGGAGATAACTTCATTGAAACCAGCGCGACAAGTGTGTAATCCCCTAGCCATCTTTCTCAACACAGCGGGGAAACCTTAAGGGCCCCACCCAGCTCTGCTGTAAGGGCCTCTCCCAGCTCTCCCGTGAGCGCGATAGCCAGACCTAGGGAATCAGGATTGGCTCGGGACTCGCGGCATGGAATTCCCGGCTCCCGATCCCACAAGTACTGAAAATTGAGGTCTCTTACACCACCTACTGGGGGCATGGCTCCCAGAGGGCAAGCAAATTCGCTGGGGGTTCTCAGCCCCAAGCTCTACAAACTTAGGGTCTGAGGGAGGGAAACAGGGAGAGTGTGCCCAGGCGTTCATGAAAACAGTGCTGCCAGGAACAGGGTTCTGGCGTGTAACCAGTATTGTGGTGAGCGTCACAGGTGAGCGGGGCATGGCTTGAGGAAGCACAAGAGAAGGCCCTAGGCTCTCAGGATTGGAGATCCACCCAGTCTGGGAGGAAGAGCTGCTGCCCAGTGATTGGTTCCCACTTATTGAGAGGAGAAGCTTTGCCCAGTGCACACAGCTCCACCTACTGGAAGAGAAGTTAATTGAACTCTATGACTGCATGTATTATTATTATTTTTTTATTTATATTTTTTCTATTTCTTTCATTTTCATTTTTGTTGTTGTTGTTGTTCTTTAACTTTTTTAATGTTTTTATTTTTTTAAATTTTTTTATTTAATCATAATTATTATTATTATTATTTTAAATTTTA
Organism: Callospermophilus lateralis; assembly: GCF_048772815.1. Taxonomy (NCBI): domain Eukaryota; kingdom Metazoa; phylum Chordata; class Mammalia; order Rodentia; family Sciuridae; genus Callospermophilus; species Callospermophilus lateralis. The sequence goes on from NW_027510156.1 coordinate 1,006,685, forward strand.
ATATTCATTTTTTAATTATAATTATTATTTAATTTTTTTTCTTTCTTTATTTTCTATTTTTTTTCTTTTGTCTTTTCATTTCTTTTCAATTTTCTTATTCCCGCTTCCTTGAATTCTACCTGCCTACTCTCATTCTCTTTAGTGACTTCTTCCCTTCCCTTCTAATATCTTTCCTCCCAAGCATCAAATAAATTTATAAGAGTAAGCAGTAACTCAGCCGTCAAACAGAACAAGAAGTAACATGAGCAGCATAAAAAAGCAAGGAAGAAAAGGAGTACAAACAATGAAGGACAGCCTAAATATTCAGGAGGACCTAGAGTCATCAGAAAAATGGTCATATAAAGAACTCAAGGAATACCTTAGACAGATGGAATGGAACCTTAAAGAGGATATGAGACAGCAAAACCCAACAGTGAAAGAACACATTGAAAATGAATTACATAAACAGATAAAATAAGAAATTAAGCATTTTTATAAGGAGATAGAGATTATAAAATAAATCAAACAATAATTCTAGAAATGAAGGAAATGATAAACCAATTTAAAAACTCAATTGAGAGTATCACTAATAGAGTGGAGCAAGTAGAAGACAGAGTGTCAGATAATGAAGACAAAATATATCATCTTGAAAAAAGTCTAGCCAACAAAAAAATGCTGGTAAAAAATCATGAGAAAAACATCCAAGAGATATAGGATTACATAAAAAAAAATTATGAGTCATCTGGATCGAGAAAGTTACAGAGATTCAAACCAAGGGAATGAGTAACCTGTTGAATAAAATAATTACAGAAAACTTTTCAAAAATAAAAATGGAAACAAATAAAAAAATTTTAGATGCTTACAGGACACCGAGCCCACAAAATCACAGTAGACCAATGCCAAGACACATTGTTATGAAGATATCCAATATACAGAACAAAGAGAAAATATTAAAAGCTACAAGAGAAAGGAGGCAGATTACAATCAGGGGTAAACCAAAAATGTTAACAATGGACTTCTCATCACAGACGCTGAAAGTGAGAAGATCCAGGAACAACGTATTTCAAACACTGAAAGACAATGGATGCCAACCAAGAATTCTGTATCAGCAAAATTAAGCTTCAGGTAAGACAACGAAATAAAAATATTTCATGATAAACAAAAGCTAAAAGAATTTGCAGCTAGAAAACCAGCATTGCAAAGCATCTTGAGGAAAACACTACACGAGGAAGAAATGAATATCAACAAAGAAAACCATCAGTGGGAAGTGCCTCAGTAATGACAGAGGGCGGGGGAAAAGCTAATCCTTTAGAAACAAACTAAATTAAAAAAGAAAATAAATAATCAAACACGGGTGGCAATACAAACCATATATCAATAGTAACTCTAAATGTTAATGGCTTAAACTCTCCAATAAAGTGACATAGGCTTGTAACGTGGATTAAAAAAAAAATCCAACAATATGTTGCCTCCAGGAGACACATCTAAATGGAAAAGACATACACAGGCTGAAGGTGAAAGGTTTTGAAAATTTATACCATGCGCACGGTTATCGTAAGCAAGTAGGGTTGGCCATCCTCATATCGAATAAAATCGACTTCAAGACTAATTTAATCAAAAGGGATAAGGAAGGACATTATATACTGTTAAAAGGAACCAATCACCAACAATACATAACAATTATCAATATTCACGTAGCAAATAATGGTGCTGCGACGTTTATAAAACAAATTCTCCTCAAGTTCAAGAATCAAATAGACCACAACACAATAATTCTGGGTGACTTCAACTCACCTCTCTCACCATTGGACAGATCCTCCAAACAAAAGTTGAATAAAGAAAATATAGAACTCAATATCACAATCAATACCCTAGACTTAACTGACATATATAGAATATATCAACCATCATCAAGTGGATATACTTTTTTCTCAGCAGCACATGGATCCTTCTCAAAAATAGACCATTTATTATGCCATAGGGCAACCCTCAGTAAATATAAAGAGGTGGAGATAATACCATGAATTTTTTTCTGATCACAATGGAATGAAACTGGAAACCAATGATAAAAGAAGGAAGGAAAAACACTACATCACATGGAAAATGAACAATATGTTACTGAATGATCAATGGGTTACAGAAGACATAAAGGAAGAAATCAAAAAATTCTTAGAGATAAATGAAAATACAGAAACAACATATCAGATTCTATGGGACACAATGAAAGAATATTTAAGAGGCAAACGCATCGCCTGGAGGTCATTCCTCAAAAAAAAAAAAAAAAAAAAAAAAAACAACAACAACAACAAAAAAACAAATAAATGAGCTCTCACTTCATCTCAAAGCCCTAGAAAAGGAAGAGCTAAACAACAGCAAATGTAGCAGAAGGCAAGAAATTATTAAAATCAGAGTGGAAATCAACGAAATTGAAACAAAAGAAACTATTGAAAAATTAACTAAACTAAAAGCTGGTTATTCGAAAAAATAAATAAGATGGACAGACCCTTAGCCATTCTAACAAAGAGAAAAAGAGAGAGAACTCAAATTACTAACATACAGGATGAAAAAGGCAATATCACAACAGATGCTACATAAATACAGAAGACAATTAGAAATTATTTTGAAAACCTATATTTCAATAAAATGGAAAATAGTGAAGGCATCAATAAATTTGTTAAGTCATATGATTTGCCCAGACTGAGTCAGGAGGATACACAAAATTTAAACAGACCAATATCAATGGATGAAATAGAAGAAGAAATCAAATGACTACCAACCAAGGAAAAGCCCAGGACCGGATGGGTATACAGCGAAGTTTTACAAAAATTTAGAGAAGAATGAATACAAATTCTTTTCAAGTTATTCAGGAAATAGAAAAACAGGGAGCTCTGCTAAATTCATTCTATGAGGTCAACATCACCCTGATTCTGAAACCAGACAAAGACACCTCAAAGAAAGAAAACTACAGACCAATATCTCTGATGAACCTAGATGCAAAAATTTTCATTAAAATTCTGGCGAATTGGATACAAAGGCACATCAAAAAAATTGTGCACCATGATCAACTAGGATTCATATCTGGGATGCAAGGAGGGTTCAATATAAGGAAATCAATAAATCTTATTCATAACATCAATAGACTTAAAAGTAAGAACCATAAGATCATCTCGATACATGCAGAAAAACCATTTGAAAAAGTAGAGCATACCTTTATGTTCAAAACATTAGAAAAACTTTAGATAACAGGAACATACCTGAACATTGTAAAAGCTATCTATGTTAAGCCTCAGGCTAGCATCATTATGAATGGAGAAAAATTGAACGCATTCCCTCTAAAATCTGGAACAAGACAGGGATATCCTCTATCACCATTTCTATTCAATATAGTTCTCGAAAAACTGGCAAGAGCAATTAGACAGATGAAAGACATTAAAGGCATAAAAATCGGAAAAAAAGAACTTAAATTATCACTATTTGAAGATGACATGATTCTATACATAGAAGATCCAAAAGGGTCTACAGAAAAAACTACTAGAACTAATAAATGAATTCAGCAATGTGGCAGGATACAAAATCAACATGCATAAATAAAAGGCATTTCTGTGTATCAGCAACAAAACTTCTGAAACGAAAATGAGGAAAAACACTGCATTCACAATATCCTCAAAAAAATTAAATACTTGGGAATCAACCTAACAAAAGAGTTGAAAGATTTATACAATGCAAACTACAGAACCCTAAAAAGAAAAGTAGAATAAGATCTTAGAAGATGGAAGAATATACCCTGTTCATAGATAGGCAGAACTAACATCATCAAAATGGCAATATTACCAAAAGTTCTCTATAGGTTTAATGCAATGCCAATCAAAATACCAAAGGAATTTTTTGTAGAAATAGATAAAGCAATCATGAAATTCATATAGAAAAATAAATGACCCAGATAGCAAAAGCAATCCTAAGCAGGAAGTGTGAATCAGGCGGTATAGCAATACCAGATTTCAAACTATATTACAGAGCAATAATAAAAATAACAGCATGGTACTGGTACCAAAACAGGCCAGTGGACTAATGGTACAGAATGGAGGACACAGAGACAAATCCAAAAAGCTAAAACTATCTTATATTTGATAAAGGAGCTAAAAGCATGCAATGGAGGAAGGATAGCATCTTCAACAAATGTGTTGGGAAAACTGGAAATCCATATGCAACAAAATGAAACTGAATCCCTTTCTCTCGCCATGCACAAAAGTTAACTCAAAGTGGATCAAGGAGCTAGATTCAAATCAGAGACTCTGCATCTGATAGAAGAAAAAGTTGGTTCCTATCTACATATTGTGTGGTCAGGCTCCAAATTTCTTAATAGGACACCCATAGCACAAGAGTTAATAACAAGAATCAACAAATGGGAGTTACTTAAACTGAAATTATTTTTTCTCAGAAAGAGAAACAATAAGAGAGGTAAATATGGAGCCTACATCATGGGAACAAATTTTTACTCCTCACCCTTCAGATGGAGCTCTAATATGCAGAGTATACAAAGTATACAAAGAACTCAAAAAATTAGACAATAAGATAACAAATAACCCAATGGGCCAAGGACTTGAACAGACACTTCTCAGAGGAGGACATACAATCAATCAACAAGTACATGAAAAAATGCTCTCCATTTCTTGCAGTCAGAGAAATGCAAATCAAAACCACCCTAAAATACCATCTCAATCCAGTGAGATTGGCAGCCATTATTAAGTCAAACAACAACAAGTGCTGGCAAGGATGTGGGGAAAAGGGTACTCTTGTACATTGCTGGTGGGACTGAAACTGGTGCGGCCAATTTGGAAAGCAGTATGGAGAATCCTGGGAAAGCTGGGAATGGAAGCACCATTTGACCCAGCTATTGCCCTTCTTGGACTGTTCCCTGAAGACCTTAAAAGAGCGTACTTCAGGGATACTGCCACATCGATGTTCATAGCAGCACAATTCACAATTGCTACACTGTGGAACCAACACAGATTCCCTTCAATAGATGAATGGATAAAAAAAAATGTTTTTTTTTTCAATATACTATGGAGGATTATGCAACACTAAAAAATGACAAAATCATGGAATTTGCAGGGAAATGCATGGCACTAGAGCAGATTATGCTTAGTGAAGCTAGCCAATCCCAAAAAACAAATACCAAATGTTTTCTTTGATATAATGAGAGCAACTAACAACAGAGCAGAGAGAAAGAGCATGAAGACAAGATTAACATTAAGCAGAGACATGAGGTGGAAGGGAAAGGGAGAGAAAAGGGAAATTGCATGGTAATGGAGGGAGACCCTTATTGTTACAAAAAATTACATATAAGAGGTTGTGAGTGTAATGGGAAAATAAACAAGGAGAGAAATGAATTACAGTAGGTAGGGTAGAGAGAGAAGATGGGAAGAAAGGGGAGGGGGGATTGTAGAGTAAAGGAAAGGTAGCAGAATACAACAGTAACTAATAAGGCATTATGTAAAAATGTAGATGTGTAACTGATGTGATTCTTCAATCTGTATGTGGAGTAAAAATGGGAGTTCATAACCCACTTGAATCTAATGTGTGAATTATGATATGTCAAGAGCTTTGCAATGTTTTGAACAACCAATAAAAGAAAAAAAGTAGCAATATATATGCCAATCGAAATTCATCATGAAATATATATAATCCACAGATCGAAAAATATTCATTTTACTGTACATGGATTTATGAATAATGTTATTTAACTAGGAAGCTCACCCGTAGGTTGAATTTTCAGTTCCAACAGCATTTAAGAGGAGTGATGTCTTCTCACAATTTGCATCTGCCAATTCAGCCACCTCACATGTGTGTACGAGTGATATCAGGTAGGATTCTATATGTGCATATAAAAATACATGTGCTGAATAGGCTACAGAGAAAGGGAGACAGGGATTCACATATTTATTAATTTAGAAACACATGTAGAACTATTTCAACAAAAAAAATTGACTAGATTTATAATTCCTACATTATATAATGCAAATGGCAATTCCAACTATACACCATGCCTCCTCTGAACTGCTTGTATTTCTATTCATTTTGGGTTATTTTTCACCATCATATTAGGATTTTTAGTCAGAGACTAGTAGGGTATGGGTTAGTGTCAGGGATTCAGTATTTCAAATGGAAAATTGGAAAATGAATCCAATGTGTATGTAAATATGTGCTACACAAAAATCTTCCCACTCACATCCAGAACAATGCCTTGACATTACTTTTGCCCCAAGTAAGACACAATTTGAGAAAGAAAAGTGTAAAAAATCTATGAATACATATATGGAATGGAATATGCTCGGGAGTTCACAACCTTGGAGGTGGTAGAAAAGTTTCCCAAAGTAAAGAACAGGGTAAACACTCCACAAACAAGGAGCTCTGCTGGCCTTAGAATTCTTGGGTAATGGCCTCTGAGGTTGGGATCTTGAAATGTATGTTGCTGTCATGAGCTTTAGCTTCCTTTGTAGTGAGACCATCAAAGCTGGGTCTGCACTTATGTGACCGGAAAAAGATGGTTTCTTATATTTCAATGAACATGAGGCAGCAGTGCTCAATTCTCTCTTTGTAGGTAAACTGTGGCCACTGGAGGCTAAGTGTCTCCTGGTGGGGACTGTGAAGACATTTGGTCATCCTCCATTTTTCGTGTTTTTTTTTTTTTTTTTTTTTTTTTGCTCCTGCACTGGGAATTTGGCATTTGCTTCACAAAATATAAGGAGTTCATCTGGGATACAGTGCTGCAGGGAGTTCTGTCCCTTGTGGTGGGTCAGGGTCTGCAGGAGAATGCACCAACCAGGCTTCTATCCCACAGAGCTTGCCCCATTAACCATAGCAACCTTATTCTGAACATTGCCCTGAAAACTCTCCATATAACAAGATGCCTTTACATATAAGGGTCTCATGTCTGCACTATATCAGTCACAAGCCATTTGGGAGCCAATGGCAGAACCGCATGGCCCCTCCATGATGTTTTATCACACACCTTCCCACCACTGCTCTAGGCCCACTACTCAGCAGGCTCCAAATTACTGGCATCTCGTGTTCTACACCATTTTCATGAAACCCAGTCAAACAAGGCACTGTCTGGTATACACATTATCAGCAACAGGATATCAATTTTTTTGCAGTGCCACCAAGTCATGGGAATTTCAAAAATTTCATGCTATTTATTTAGCAATTTTTCAAGGATGAAGTTAGAGGCACTGTGGGTTTCAATTCATTCAGGAACCATTAAGTGTTGAGAAAGTTCATTTCAATGAAAGCTCTGGAGAACTCTCACAGTCAAGGCTTCTCAAAGCGTTACCAAATGGTCACATAAAGCCAGGCCAATTGACGTCTACAATGTGAGGTCCATGTGTGTTTTGACTCTCAACTATGGCTGCCAAGTCTTTCAGAATAAAATCATGTGATATCCTGGCTGAGATTCCCAGGCCTCTGTGGAAAGCCACCCTGGGCCTAGATCTCAGTTTCCAAGAGTGAGTCTTATGTGTGGCCTCCTAAAATCCCAACACAATTCATGGCAATACTTCTCTGAGGTCAGTTCCAGAATGCAGTCTCTAAGGGGAATCACACCAGAGTTCAAGCCCAGGTGGACCCAGTCATCCCTTCCAACCACCACAAAAATGACCACAATTAAAATCAAAACACTCCCACAGGGCCATCATCTTCTTCCATGTAGGCACTCATCATAACCTCTAGCTGGAGGTTTCTATGAGCCCAAGGTAGTGTCCAAAATAAACTCACTTGCCCCTTATTTGCCTAAAACCATGGTGGCCTGGACACTCTTCCTGTGAACAAGTAGTGATCAAATATTCCTGCTGTTAAAGTGTTCCACTACTCCAATTTGAGGCCTACTGGCTGTAGGGAATAGATTCTTTATGTGATTTGGAGTCATGAGAAAACCCAAGCACATATGGGCTAGCCTCTGCAGGGATTTCAAGAACTCATTTGACCCAAAAGATCCCTATTCTCACTTGATGGAGGTCAGGAACCTAAAACAAGAAGGCAAAAATATTCATCCACAATGACTGCTCTTTTGGACATTTTAGTTTTGGAAGCACATGGGATCTTTCTTTAGATCCATCAGGTGCTGAGAATCTAAGCCACAACCTCATACAAGGACAAGAGGCTGATTCAGACTCATCCCATTCCAAAGCAATTATGCAAAGAGCAACAGGTGATGTTCATTCATTTCCATATGAAAACAGTGTTCTTAAGGCTACACAAAGGGGTGGCCTGAGGCAAAGACCTTTCTGACATTCAGGGTAATAGAAATAGAAGTAAGCAAATGGCCCAAAGAAGGGTTTCTCCACTGAGACTTTACTGCTCACACTGATATCTGAGTTTTCTGAGATGCTCCCATTCCCTTCAGCTATCCAGAACATGGCCATGTCACAGAGCCTTGTGGTGTTACATATCTGGAAAACAAAACCATGAGTCTATTCTGGAGAGTGGCCAGAATTCACGAAGAAAACAAGAACTTTACAAGATAGTAGATGTTGCCCATCCATAAGGCAAGCTGCATTCCATTCATCAATTGGGCAGTATGAATTTAGGGAAGCTTTCAACTAAAGACAACACACCCATTGATGCATTCTCTTTTCTAATGTCTACAACCATAGATACAGTGGGATACACAGACATAGAAACACTCACCATGTCAAACGACTTACTATAAACAGTCCACTCCAAACCAGACAAACCACCTTTCCTACCTATTCTCAGAACATGAGAAAAAACCACAAACTCACACCTACAACGGAAAAGGCACTTTCTTCCCTCAAATAGGTCTGTGACTATCTGGAGTGTCTTCTGAGTGGTGGGCCATATTATGTTCCCCCAAAATGGCCTGTCCTGTTTCAGATCTGGTCTCCTTGTCCAACTCTGTGAAGTTGTAAGGAGCCAGCGGTTAGCCACTACCTGCTTTCTCAGGAAAGGCCCCTCTTCAGAGCTCTGCTGGCATTTGGCCATCCTCACATCAGTAGGTACCAAGAAAGACTGACTATGTCTTTGGGAAAAGCAAACAAGTTAGCCCACTGGGACTGGGAGTGGGACTGGCTCTGGGTGCCTGGCTTCCTGGATCCCAAGTTCAGAGAATTCCATCACCAAGGAAGTGAAGTGAGGTCACTTCTTTCAGGATCTGAATATGGTCACTGCCTTGGTAACCACTTTGTCCTAACAGTTGATTCCAAGGTTCCCATGAGATGGAGGCTGCCCCAACATCCTGTGACACATTCAGAAGTTAGAATGGTATATCAACAATAGGCACCCTGGAACAGCTGTCCACAGAGGCCTGGTTTGGTCCATCTTCTCTACATTAAGAAGAGAGAGGCTGATTCAGACACATCAATTCATCCTGACCAGGTTGTTTGCCATGGAAGATGACTATTGCTCTCTCAGGTCTTACATAGCTGCCTACATCTTCTCCAAGTATCATTTCTCCATGGATCTTTGAGGTTCTCAGCAGGTGTAAGATCATCTACATTCCTATATTGTAAGACCCACTCTGTCCCTGCTCTTAAGTAAGTTATATTGAGGGAACAGTGTATGGTTAGGGTTAATAACATATTCGATTTGGGTTATGAATCATTCTGCAGGATGAATAATGGTATTGGCAACCTGCGATATTTACAAGAGTATACATGTTAAATATAAGTGTGAAAGCAGAAATCTAGGTAAGATTTGAAGGCCAGAAGGGCATTGGGGACTTTAGTGGGATACTTAACTTTGAATAATGTGCTGCACAGATGTCTCAGATAAATCAATATACACTGGCATCGGATCTTGGACCTTGGATGACTGAATGTTGAAGAGAATCTTCAGTCAAAAACCGATAGTCGGTAGGATTAGGAAGGTAGTTGGTAGGTTTAGAAAGAAGAGTGAGTATAGGTTTTGGACCAAAAGTTCTTTAGCAATAGGGTTTCGGGTAGAGCGTGTATGTAAATGTCAGCACATGTGAAGAGTCAGTCACAATGATGAACTGGGGAAAACATGTAGGAAAGCAGATATCAATAGAGACATTAGGAAATCAAGGAAAGTATAAAGTGTGTGATAGGGTTAGACATTTTCAAAAGCTTTGAAGTTGAATATATAATCTTAGGAAGAAACAAATATGTTGTCACCAATAGGATTGATATTTGAGAGCATTAGGCAAACTGGACATGGATGTTTTTAGTAATGCATGCTCACTTTCCATTTAAGCTTTCGTACAATTGTAAGAGTGACCATTGCTTTTTGTGTCCGGAATATTTCTGTGATAAATTGTGTATGTAGATCAGGTGACATGAGTATTTATTCCACCATTTCTGGGAGCAATATTTTGAAGAATTATAAATTAGTATGAGGGTACAAATAGGTGTACCCTGTTTCTATGAATATAGACATAATGCATGAATAGACCATACTGTGAATAAATAATATAACTGGATCCACTTTAAATAATGGATTGAATAGATATCTGAAAATATATAAGAAATGTTTTATTGGTATACAATCATTCATTCCAACCAGTTATATATCTAATGATCATCTTATGGTTATGGTTTATCATGAAGTGTGTGTGAGTTTTGGTTCAAAATTGATTATGGAAATCGAAAATAATATACTTGGAAAAAAGTCTCATGAATAGACCAGTCAAAAACATAGAGAAATACATGTGTTCTGGAGCAGGAAGTGACTAAAAGTGAAACAAATGGCTATAAATTTGATAACTAGTGAATGAAATATATATATCCTATGATGTGCATAAACTGAAGAAATAGTAATGTACCAGTGTGGAATAAAAATTAACGTCAAAATACACATCATGTCCCATAGGAACCAACATGCATTGATGTTAAACTGGGTAATTTAATGTAGACATATTAGGATTTTTATGCACCTTTCACTGAAGTTAGTTTTCAGTACTAGGAAACAAATATGTATTTCAGGTGTATGAGTTTTTCTAAGAATAATCTTGTGAAAAGTTGATTATTAATCCACATACATGAACATGAATGAATTTAGGGAGTGTTAGAAGACACATATATTTCATATTTTTAAAAATCTAGAAAATATATGTATACACACACACACACACACACACACACACACACACACACACACAGACATTAAAAGTAGCAATATATATGCCAATCGAAATTCATCATGAAATATATATCATAAAGATGCAAAAACATTCATTTTACTAAACATGGGTTTATATATAATGTTGTTCCACTGGGAAGCTCACCCATAGGTTGAATTTTCAGTTCTAACAGTATTTAGGAGGAGTGATCACTTCTCACAATTTCTATCTGCCAAGTCATGTAACTCACAAGAATGTACGTGTGATACCATGTAGGATTCTATTTGTGCATATAAAAATATATGTGCTGAATAGGCTCCAGAAAATGGGTGACAGTAATTCACATATTTGTTAACTTTAAAAACACATGGAGAACGTTTTCAATTAAAAATTGACTAGATTCATAACACCTACCCTTTATCAAGCAAAACGCAAGTCCAACCCTGTACTGCATGTATTTATGTACTGATTGGGTTATTTTTCTCCATCATATTAGGATTAGTAGTCAGAGACTATTAGAATATGGGATGGTGTCAGGGATTCAGAATTTCGAATGGAAAAATAGAAAAATTAATCCAACGTGTATGCAAATATGTGCTACAACAAATCTTCCGACTCTCATCCAGAACAATGCCTTGTCATTACCCTCGCCCCAAGTAAGACACAATTAGAGATGAAAAGTTACAAAATGTGTGATTACATTTCTGGAATGGAAAATGCTCTGGAGTGCACAAACTTGGAGGTGGTATAGGAGTTTCCAAAAGTAAGGACAGGGTACACACTCCACAAACATGGAGCTCTGCTTGCCTAAAACTTTTTGAGAAACTGCCACTGAGGTTGGGCACTGAAATATAGGTTGTTTTCAGGAGTTAAGCTTCCTTTGTAGTGAGACCCTCCAAGCTGGGTCTGCATCTATGTGACCTGGAGGACAAAGTTTCTTATTTTCCAATGAACACGAGGCAGCAGTGCTGAATTCTCTCTTTGTAAGTAAACTGTGGCCACTGGGTGCTTATTTTCTCCCCGTGAGGACTGTGAAACCATTTGGTCATTCTCCACTTTTCGTGGTGTTTCTTGCTGCTGCACTTGGAGTTTGGTACGTGCTTCACGAAATACAAGGAGTTGAACTGGGAAACAGTGCTGGAGGGAGTTCTGTCACGTGTGGTCAGTTAGGGTCTGCAAGAAAATGCACCAACCAGGCTTCTATCTCTCAAAGATTGCCCTCTTGTCCATAGCAACCTGATTCTGAACATTGCCCTGAAACCTCGCCATATAACAAGATGCCCTTACATATGAGGGTCTGAAGTCTGCACTATGTCAGTCACAAGCAATTTGGAAGCCAATGGCAGATCCACATGGCCCCACCATGATGTTTTATCACACACCTGCCCACCACTGCTCTATGCAGACTACTCAGCAGGCTACAAATTACTGGCATCTCTGTTCTAAACAATTTTCAGGAAACCCTGTCAATCAAGGCACTGTCTTGTACATTCACGATAAGCAACAGGTTATCCAAAGATTCTGCAGTGCCACCTGGTCATGGGAATTTCAAAAATTTTATGGTATTTATCTAGCCATTTTTCAAGGATGACGTTGGATGCACTGTGAATTTCAATTATTCAGGAACCATTAAATGTTGAGAAAGCTCAATTCAAATAAAATTCTGGAGAATTCTCACAGGCAAGGCTTTCCAAAGAGTGGACAAAATGTCACTTGAAGCCAGGACCATTGAGGTCTACAATGTGAGGTCCTATGTGTTTTGACTCTCAACTATGTCTGCCAAGTCTTTCAGAATAAAATCATGTGATATCCAGGCTGAGATTCCCAGTTCTTTGTGGAAAGTCACCCTGGTCCTAGATCTCAGGTTCAAAGGGCGACTCTCATGCGTGGCCTCCTAAAATCCCGACACAATTCATGGCAATACTTCTCTGAGGTCAGATTCGGAACTCAGTCTTAAGGGGAAACACACCAGAGTTCAAGCCCAGTTGACCCAGTCATCTCTTCCAACCGCCACACAAATGACCAGAATTAAAACCAAAACACTCCCACCTCGTCCTCATCTTCTTCCATATAGACACCCATCATAACCTTGCATGGAAGTTTCCATGAGGCACACAGCCCAAGACAATGTCAAAATAAGCTCCCTTGCCCTTCATTTGTCTAAAGTCAGTGTTTCTGGACACCGTTCCTGTGAACCAGGGCTGATCAAAGAGGCCTGCCATAAATACTGTTCCACTTTTCCAATTTGAGGCATACTGACTGTCAGGTATAGTTTCTTTATGTGATTTGGAGTCATGAGAAAACCCAAGCACCTATGGGATAGCCTCTACAGGGCTTGAAGAACTCAGTTGACCCAAAGGATCACTCTTCTCACTTGATGGAGATCAGGAACCTTACAGAGGAAAGCAAGAGACTTCATCCACAATGATTGCTCTTTTGGCCATTTTGGATTTGGATGCACACATGGGATCTTTCTTTAGATCCATCAGGTGCTGAGAATCTAAGCCATAGACTCACACTGCACTAAGAGGCTGATTCAGACATATCCCTTTGCAAAGCAATTAAGCAAAGATCCACAGGTGATGCCCATTTATTTCCATTTGAAAACTGATTTTTTCAGACTTTGGAAAGGAGTGGCCTTAGGCAAAGACCTTCCTTACATTCAGGGCAACAGAACAATAGGAAAGCAAATTAACAGAGCAGAGTTTCTCCACTGAGACTTTCCTGGTCACACTGATATCTGAGTTTTCTGTGATACTCACCATTCCCTTCAGCTATCCAGTACATGGTCATGTCCCAGATTCTGGAGGAGATACATATCTTGAACACAAAACCATGAGCCTATGGGAGAGTGGCCAAAATTCAGGAAGAAATCAGGAACGTAGGAAGGTAGTAGGTGTTGCCCATCCATCAGGCAAGCTTCAGTCCTTTCATAAATTGGACAGGATTAATGCTGCGAAGATTTCTACTAGACAGGACACATCCATTAATGCATTCTCTTTTCTATTGTCTACAATCACGGACACAGTGGGATACACAGACATAGAAACACTCACCTTCTCAAAGGACTTACTAGAAACAGGCCACTCCAAACCAAACAAACCATCTTTCCTACATATTCTTAGAATATGAGACAAAATCACAAACACACACACACACCCACAAAGGCACCTTCTTTCCCCAAGTAGGTCTGTGACAATCCAGAGCATCCTCTGACAGGTGGGCCATAATAGGTTCCCCCGAAATGGGTTGTCCTATGTCAGATCTGGTCTCCTTGGCCAAAACTTTGAAGTTGTCAGGAGCCAGCAGTGAGTCACTGCCTGCTTTATCAGGAAAAGGCCCTCTTCAGAGCTTTCCTGTCATTTGTCCATCTTCAATTCAGTAGTTGCCAAGAAAGACTCACTCTGTCCTTGGTAAATCCAAACATGTGAGACCACTGGGACTGGGACTGGGACTGCCTCAGGGTTCGTGGCTTCCTGGATCATAAGTTCAGAGTGTTCCATCAACAAGAAAGTGACGTAGGTCACATCCTCTAGAACTGAATGAGGTCACTGCCTTGGCAACCACTTTGTCCTAACAGTTGCTTCAAAGGGTCCATGAGATGGAGCGTGCGCCTACTTCCTACAACACTTTCACAAGTTAGAATGGAATATCAACCATAGGCACCCAGGAACAGCTCTGCACACATGCCTGGTTTGGTCCATCTTCTCTACATTAAGAAGAGAGAGACTGCTTCAGACACACCCCTTCATCCTTACCTGGTTGTTTGTTATGGAAGATGACTTTTGCTCTCTCACGTTCTACATAGCTGCGTATATCTTCTCCTGTTATCATTTCTGCATGGACCTTTGAGGTTCTCAGCAGGTTGAAGATCTCCTACATTCCTGTATTGTAAGACCAACTCTGTCCCTCCTCTTCTGTAAAGGTTGATTGAGGGAACCGTGTATGGTTAGGGTTAATAACATGTTTGATTTGGGTTAGGTTCATTCTGCAGGATGAATAATGGTATTGGGAACCTGCGATATTTATAAGATGATAGAGGTGAAATATATGTATGAAAACAGAAATCTCGGTAAGATTTGAAGCCCAGAAGGTCATTGGGTCCTTGATTTGGATACTTAGCTTTGAATTACGTTCTGCACAGATGTCTCAGATAAATCTATAGAGAATGGCATAGGATCTTGTACCTTGGATGATTGAATGTTGAGGAAAACATTCATTCAAAAAGGGAGAGTCGGTAGGATTAGGAAGATAGTTGGTAGAATTAGAAAAAAGTGTGAGTATAGGATTTGGACAAAATGTTCTTTAGCAATAGGGTTTCAGGTAGACAAAAAATGTAAATGTCAGCACATATGAAGAGTCAGTCACAATGATGAACTGGGGAAATATGTAGGAAAGCAGATATCAATAGAGACATTAGGAAATCATGAAAAGTATGAAGTGAGTGATAGCAATAGACATTTTCAACAGGCTTGAGATTGAATATATAATCTTAGGAACAACAAATATGTAGTCTACAATAGGATTGACATTTGAGAGCATTAGGCAAACTGGACATGGGTGATTTTCATAATCCATACTCACATTCCATTTAGGCTTTGGTACAATCATAAGTGTGACTTTGCATTTTGTGGCCAGAATATTACTGTGATAAAATGTATATGTAGATCAGGTGACATGAGTATTTCTACCACCATTTCTTGGATCAATATTTTGAAGAGGTATAAATTAGTATTGGGGGTACATATAGGTGTACCATGTGTGTATGAATATAGAGATAATGCATGAATAGACCATACTGTGAATAAATAATATAACTGTTTCGAACTTTAGAAATTGGAAAAAATTGATATCTGAAAATACACAGGGAATCATATATTGATATACATACATTCATTCCAACCAGTTATACATCTAATGGTAATATTACAGTTGTGGTTTATCATAAAGAGTGTGTGAATTTTGCTTCTAAATTGATTATGGAAATCGAAAATAATGTGTTTGGAACGAAGTCTCATGAAATGACCAGTCAAAAACAAGGAGGAATACATATGTTCTGAAGCAGGAAGTGATAGAATGTGTTACAAATCTCTTTAAATTTATGAAGTTTTGTCTGAAATGTATATTCTATGATGTAAAAAAACTGAAGAAATAGTAATGTACCAGTGTTGAATAAAAATGAATGTCAAAATACACATCATGTCCCATAGGAATCTACTTGCATTGATGTTAAAGTGGGTCAGTTACTGTCAAAATATAAGGATTTGTTTGCACCATTCACTGAAGTGAATTTTCAGTACTATAAAACAAATATGTACTTCAGGTGGATGAATATTTCTGAAAATAATCTTATGAAAAGTTGAATATAAAACCACATACATGAACAAGAATGAATTTAGGGAGTGAATAATATGACACATATATTTCATATTTTGAAAAACCTAGAGAGTATATATATATATATATATATATATATATATATATATATATATACACAAAACACACACAGAGACATTAAAAAGTAGCAATACATATGCCAATTAAAATTCATCGTGAAATATATATCATCCACAGATCCAAAAATATTAATTTTACTGAACATGGATTTATGTATAATGTTTTTCAACTAAGAAGCTCACTCATATTTTGAATTTTCAGTTCCAAAAGCGTTTAGGAGGAGTGATTTCTTCTCACACTTTGTATCTGCCTAGTTAGCCACCTGTCAAGAATATAGGTGTGATACCAGGTAGGATTCTATATGTGCGTGTAAAAATACATGTGCTGAATTGGCTACAGAAAAATGGAGACAGTAATTCACATACGTGTTAACTTTAATAACACATGCAGAACTATTTCAACAAAAAATTGACAAGATTTATAACTCCTACCCTATATCATGCAAAAGGCAAGACCAACTATACACCATGCCTCCTCTGAAGTGCTAGTATTTCTATTCTGTTTGGGTTATTTTTCTCCATTATATTAGAATTAGTAGTCAGAATCTAGTAGGGTATGGGTTATTGTCAAGGATTCAGTATTCTGAACGGAAAATTGAAAAATGAATTCAATGTGTATGTAAATATGTGCTACACAAAAATCTTCCCACTCTCATCCAGAACAATGCCTTGACAATACCTTCGCCCCAAGTAAGACACAATCAGAGGAGAAGATTTAGAAAATCTGTGAACAAATATCTGGAATGGAATATGCTCAGGAGTTCACAACCTTGGAAGTGGTAGAGAAGTTTCCAAATGTAAGGGACAGGGTAAACACTTCACAAACATGGAGGTCTGCTGGCATAGAGACTTCTTGAAAAACTGCCTGTGAGGTTGGGCACTTGAAAAATATGTTGTTGTCAGGAGCTTTAGCTTCCTTTCTAGTGAGACCATAAAAGCTTGGTCTGCATCTATGAAACCTGGAGGACATGGTTTCTTATTTCCCAATGAACATGAGGCAGCAGTGCTGAATTCTCTTTTTAGGTAAACTGTGGCCACTGGGGGCTAAATGTCTCCCCATGTGCACTGTGAAGCCACATGGTCATCCTCCATTTTCGTGGTGTTTCTTCCTGCTGCACTGGGAGTTTGGTATTTGCTTCACGAAATACAAGGAATTCAATTGGGTCACAGTGCAAGAGGGAGTTCTGTCACGTGTGGTGGGTCAGGTTCTGCAGGAGGATACAAGAACCAGGATTCTATCCAACATAGCTTGCCCCCTTGACCATAGCAACCTGATTCTGAACAATGTCCTGAAACCTCTCCATATAACAAGTTGCCTTTACATGGAAGGTTCTGCTGGCTGCACCATGTCAGTCACAAGCCATTTGGAAGCCAATGGAAGATCCACATGGCCCCACCACACATGTTTTATCACATACCTGCCCACCACTGCTCTAGGCCAACTACTCAACAGAGTCCAACTTACTGGCATCTTTGTTCTACACCATTTACATGAAACCCAGTCAATCAAGGCACTGTCTGGTATATTCATGATCAGCAACAGGACATCCAAAGGTTCTCCAGTGCCTCCTGGTGATGGGAATTTCAAAAATTTCATGGTATTTTTCCAGCCATTTTTCAAGGATTAAGTTGGAGGCACTGTGAGTTTCAATTCTTTCAGGAAACATTAAATGTTTAGGAAGTTCATTTCAATGAAAGCTCTGGAGAACACTCATAGGTAAGGCTTCCCAAAGAGTGGCCAAAAGATCACATGATGTTATGCCCGTTTAGGCCTACAATGTGAGTTCCATATGAGTTTTGACTCTCAACTATGGGTGCCAAATCTTTCAGAATAAAATCATGTGGTATCCTGGCTGAGAGGCCTAGTGCTCTGTGGAAAGGCATCCTGGGCCTAGAACTTAGTTTCCAAGGGCGACACTAATGCCTGGCTTTCTAAAATCTCAACACTATTCATGGCAATACTTCTCTGAGGTCAGTTTGAGAACTCAGTCTCTAAGGGAATCACACCAGAGTTCAAGCACATGTGGACCAAATCATCTCTTCTAACCGCCACCCTAATGACCATAATTTAAAACAAAACACTCCAACGTGGCACTCATCTTCTTCCATATAGACACTCATAATGACCTCTGGCAGAAGTTTTCCATGAAGGGCACAGCCCAAGACCGTGTCCAAAATAAGCTCTCTTGCACCTAATTTGCCTAAAGTCAAGGTGGCCTGGACACCCTTCTTGTGAACCAGGAGAGATCAAATAGGCCTCCCGTTAATACTGCTCTGCTTCTTCAATTTGAGGCCAACTGACTGTGGGGTTTGGATTCCTTATGTGAATTGGAGTCTTGAGAAAACCCAAGCAACTATGGGCTAGCCTCTGCAGGGCTTTGAATAACTCATTTGACCCAAAGGATCCCTATTCTGACTTGATGGAGGTCAGGAAAGTTACAGAGGAAGGCGAGAGACTTCATCCACAAACACTGTTCTTTTGGCCATTTTGGTTTTTGATGTACACATGGGATCTTTCTTTAGATCCATCAGGAGCTGAGAATCTTAGCCACAGCCTCACACAGGGCAAATAGGCTGATTCAGACACATCCTTTCCAAAGCAATTAAGCAAAGAGCCACAGGTAATGCCCATTAATTTCCATTTGAAAACTGTTATCTTCAGGCTTCACAAATTGGTGGACTGAGGAAAAGACCTTCCTGACATTCAGGGCAACAGAAGAATTGGTAAACAAAAGGCCCCAAGCAGGGTTTCTCCACTGAGACTTTCCTGGTCACACTGATATCTGAGTTTTCTTAGATGCTCGCCATTCCCTTCAGCTATACAGTACATGGTCATATCACAGACCTTCGAGGTTGCACATATCTTAAACACAAAACCATGAGCCTATTCTGGAGAGTGGTGAGAATTCAGAAAGAAAACAGGAACTTAGGTAGATAGCAGGTGTTGCACATCAATAAGGCATGCTGCAGTCCATTCATAAATGGGGCTGGATGAATGCTGGGAAGCTTTCTACTAGATAGGACATATTCATTGATGCATTCTATTTTCTAGTATCTAAAACCACGGACACAGTGGGGTACACAGACATAGAAACACTCACCTTGTCAAATGACATACTAGAAACAGTTCACTCCAAACAAAACAAACCGCCTTTCATACCTATTCTCAGAACATGAGACAAAACGACAAACCCACACCCACACCACAAAGGAACCTCCTTCCTCCATGTAGGTCTGTGACTATCTGGAGTGTCCTCTGACTGGTGGGCCATACTATGTTCCCTGGAAATGGCCTGTTCTGTCTCAATCTGGTTCCTTGGCCAACTCTGTGAAGTTGTCAGGAGCCAGCAGTGAGCCACTGCCTGCTTTCTCAGGAAAGGCCCCTCTTCATAGCTTTCCTTGCATTTGGCCATCCTCACATCAGTAGGTCCCAAGAAAGACTGAGTCTTTCCTTGGTAAATCAAAATAAGTTTGACCACTGGGACTGGGACTGGGACTGGCTCTGGGTGCCTGGCTTCCTGGATTCCAAGTTCAGAGTGTTCCATCACCAAGGAAGTTAGGTGAGCTCACTTCCTTTAGGATATGAATGAGGTCACTGCCTTGGCAACAAATTTGTCCTAACAGTTGCTTCCAATGTTCCCATGAGAAGGAGGCTGCCCCTACTTCCCGTGACACTTTCACCAGTTAGAGTGGTATGTCAACCATAGGCATGCAGGAGCAGCTCTCAACACATGCCTGCTTTGGTCCATCTTCTATACATTAAGAAGAGAGTGTCTGATTCAGACACATCCCTTCATCCTGAGCAGGTTGTTTGCCATGGAAGACTTTTGCTCTCTCAGGTCCTTCACAGTTGCCTACATCGTCTCCAGGGATCATTTCTGCATGGACCTTTGAGTTTCTCAGCAGGTGGAAGATCCTCTATATTCCTGTATTTTAAGACCAACTCTGTCCCCACTGTTCTGTAAAATTAGATTGAGAGAACAGTGTATGGTTAGGGTTAATAACAGGCTCGATTTGGTTTAGAAAGGAAACTACACGGTAGAGCAAACAGGGTCCTACAGTTAGCAATAATATGAGGATTATTAATGGACCGGCCATGGCAGATAAAAGCGTAGTTAACCAGGTTGACTATGTGAACCAAGACTCAAACCTCCCTTTTGGGGCCTCTGTCTCTGTTTGACTCTCTTCAAGTCGTTTTCTTAATTTACTCATAGATACTTTTACAACTCCAGTATTGTTGGCATAAAAACAACATTCTTCCCTCAATACATGCAAAAAGGCACCTTTCTCTCATTAAGAGGAGGTCCAACACTCGCCTGCTCTGTAAAACAACTTCAGAGAGAGAGAGGTTAAAATTTCTGTAAAGCTGTAATGTCGTTTTTTAACGTCTTTAAGCTTTGGTCTATTTCTGCTTCTAATTGTGTGTTTGTTGTGTCTCATGGACTAGTGCAGTTGTTCCTGTGCCCACCCCTTCAGCAACAATTATTCCTAATAGTATGGCTAAAGTGGGGATACAGGTTCCCGGTGGAACCGGGTTGTATGCCACCCTATTTGAACTTTAAATGAACCTACGTCATGATAGAGCACTCTGAAAAACATCTGCATCATTACATAATTAATCACATCTATTGACCATTTTCTGAAAACATAAATAATGTTAAAGTCTACAGAATTATACTGTTTTAGGGACGGACAAGGAAAGGCACCAAAGAGCACCAAAGTCAGGAAAACAGTCTTATTTGGTTGCATCCGGATTTAGAGGGCATTGCTTCTGTTGTAATCAATTAATCCCCTGAATCCCAATTTTCGGTAGTTTTAGAATTTGTACCCAAAATGTAAGGGAAGGGGCTCAGAAGTTCACCGTCCGCAGAAATTCACAAAAATTAGTTTTTGTTTCTATTTTTTTTCCTCTGTTCTGGGCAAGTTAACTTTTCAAGGACACCTTGGAAGGGGAGAGCTTTTTTGTCTCTTTTTTTTTCTTCCTGCCAGCTGTCACCATGGAGCCCAGTTGGTAACTTTTTATCTTAGAAATGTAGCCATCTCTGTGAAGCCCCAGCTCATGGCCAGAGGCCTTGTTCACATATTTTGTGAAAAACTGGTAAGGCGGTGTCTAGCTTAGGGCTGGTAATTTTTCCAGCCAGTGGCCAAGTAGAACAGGGCAACATGAAAAGTGGAAGTTTATCTACATTGAACTCTTTCAGAGGTAATCTTTTGCTGAAAGACCTAAAGTAAGCCTTGGTGAAGACTTCTGGAGAAGGTCATTTAAGACATTTCTTTCTACCTGGTACAGAGGGGGAAGACGGGGAAGGCGAGGCTGACAGCAGCTCCGTGGATCTGAGAATGAGGAAGGAGAGATGTAAAAGAATAATGGAAAAGGGGGTTGAGATTTTCCTAGAACAAAACTTGAGCAGTAGAACAGGTAGAGCAGAGGGGAAGATGGGAGTGAGAATCCCAAAAAGCCTGTGAGGGACTTTAAATTCTTAGTAACCTGTCTTCAGTGTTGACAAAGCAACTTTAAAGGCCATTTTTATTACATCTTTGATAGGGGTCTGAGGGCTCTTCTCAGCTGGTTTGAGCTTTGGGTTAGCTTGCTAGAGGACTTGGTGGGACCTAGTGCAGGCACTGACAGGAAAAGAGAGGAGTGAGTGGGTGGAGGGGTACCTCGGTATCTGCTACCTCAGCAAGGGGGCAATGTTCTGAAAACCAGTGGAGGTTTGGGTTTTTGATTTAGTAATTGGAGGAGAGAAATCAGGTTGCTGAGGTGGGAGTGACAGCAGCAAGTCTAGAGCAGAAGGCTGAGGGTGAGGAATTATTGGAGAAGCATAGTACAGGATGTGAGCGAAGGAGAGAAAAGGATTCCACATAGGGAAATTTCACCCTTTTGAGAACTTGCCAAAGTTAAAAATGTCACGCAGAATTTGAGGATCTAGAGAACCCTCTGGGGGCTATAGTATTTGGTTGTCTAATTGGTAATATGGCCAATGCTGTGTACTAAATTTGATGAGGAGTTTGGGTTCCACAAGGCACCCCCTGTATGCTCACATCCCCTTGACTTACACAAGAAGTCGGCTTCTCTCCCACACAGCCGTGGCTATTTGTGGCTTTGGTAGTCTGCCGGGCAAACATAGTAATCTAGGCTAGCCAACCTGAACCTGTCTCGCATGTCCCTGCATCCATAATGTTTGTTTCAATTATCTATGGTATGGAAGGGATTTAATGGAATTTTAGTGGGATCCTCTTCATAAGGGATATCTCAATAGGAAAGACCTATACCGAGCTGAAAAATGTCTGGGTGGAGAGATGGCCACCTGGTCCCTAAGGGGGCTGTATGCGAGATAGACCATACTTCTTGTCTAGTAGGATTTGTGATCAGCCATCGCTGCTGAACCGGATGATGAGGGTTAGAACTACTGGTGGCCAAGGGGAGAGTCTACAGTCTTATCCACATAGCGAATATGCAATTTGAAATGGTTACCAGGCTTTTCCAGTTTCCAACAAGAGTCTGGACACAGCGAAGGCTTGAGATGAGAGGCATGGATCCAAAAAGTGATTCCGTCTACTTTTACCGCTGTAGGTTTTATAAGTAGCACCTGGTATGTTTCTTTCCAGTGGGGTTCCAGGGATGACACCTGATGTTCTCTTATGTAGACGAAGTCTCTTTCTTGATATTGATTTGGAGTCCCCTCCTGCCCAGGTTGGTAGGCAGTCGCCAGCTGTTTCCACAGGAATCGCTGAGTTCTTTCAATGACTTTAAGTCTGTCAAGCAAGGGGGTGTGGAAGTGATCGTTAGGCCTTAGAGTTGGGGTTAGGTCCCTTACTGGATGATGGGCATCATAGAGAATTTCATAGGGGGTGAGGTTACACAAAGAAACAGAAGGAGTATTTCTCGCATGAAACAGTGCATAAGGCAGGAGCATAATCCAATCTTTTATGCCGTACTCTTAGCTTAATTTCATTAAGGTCTATTTAAGGTTCTATTTATTTTTTCTACCTGTCCTGAGCTCTGGGGTATATAAGCATAATGTAACTTCCAATTAATCCACAGGGTCCTGGTTAACAACTGACTTACCTGGGCCATGAACACCAGTCCATTATCAGACATTATTACTTTAGGCAGACCGTATCTTGGAAAAATATCTTTCAGGATCTTCTTGAAAACCATTTGTGCAGTTTTTTTTTTATGTGTGTGTGTGTGTGCGGAAGGCTTCAATCCATCCTGAAAATGTATCTACAAAGACTAGGAGATATTTAAGTCCATACCTTCCTGGCTTAATTTCACTAATGTCCACTTCCCAGAATTGTCGTTGTCTGGTTCTTCGTAGGTGCTTTCCTCTAGGAAACTGGAAGGGTAAGCATTAACTAGTTGATTGCCTCGACAGGCTTTTGTTACCCGTTCAGTTATTTCCTTTCGCTGTGAGTCGGTTAGTGGAAAACTCTGTTCTTAATCCTACAGGAATGCCTGCAGTTTCTTTGAACCAAGGTGAGTGAGTTGATGTACATTTTTAACGTAGTGTACGACTTTCTGTAATTGCAGGCTGAGCTCAGTGAAGTTGAGGCGTTTAGTGTCAGTGTCCTTAGATGTTATCAAAAACTTCCTGGTGATCAGGGGTCCATTGGAATTGGGCATCTCCCTTTAACACCGGGTATAAAGGAGCAGCTAAGGACACAAACCCAGGTATCCATAATCTTCAAAAGCCAGCAGTCCCAAAAATCTCTCTGAGTTGTCTCTTGTTAGATGGGGGTGGTATCTACACAATGGTTTGTTTTCTGGGCTCAGTGAGCCATCATTTACTGCCCCTAAGGGAATAGCCCAGGAAGATTACTTCATGCCAGCAAATTTGGGATTTTTTGGCTGAAAATCTATGCCCGAGTTGAGCAAGCTCATATAATAGTGCTTGGGTCCCAGACTCAGTTTTCCTTGGTGTTGGCTGCCAGTAGCAGGTCATTCACGTATTGAAGCCGGGTGACTTTGGGGTGTGTAGTTCTGAAATTGCTGAGATCTCTGCGGAAGGCTTCAACAAAAAGAGTGGGGGAGTTTTTGAACCCCAGTGGGAGTCCAGTCCAAGTTAGTTGACCAGACGTTCCGGTTTCTGGGTCTACCCACCCGAAAGCAAACAGCAACTGACTATCTTTATGCAGAGGCAAGCAAAAGAAAGCATCTTTTAAGTCCAGAACAGTAAACTATTTCCACTCAGGGTTCAGAGTGCTAAGCAGATTGTACGGAATAGGTACCGTGGGGTGAATGTCCTGCACTCTGTTGTTGATCTCTCTTAGGTCTTTAACAGGGGGATAGTCCCCGGGTCCTGGCTTTTTTTTTTCTAGTAGCATGGGAGGGTTCCAGGCCGATTGACAGGGCCTTAGGACCCCTAAGGCCAGATATTTCTGAATATGGGGCCTTATCCCATCTTTAGGTTTTTTTGCTTAGAGGATATTATTTGACATTAATTGGGGAGGCTGAGGTTTTTAACTCCACTGTTATTGGAGGTTGTTTCATGGCCAGGCCTAACCCAGCAGTTTTTGCCCAGGCATCTGGGTAATCTGTTATCCAATTCTGGGGTAGCTTGCCTGTTTGATCAGTCTTGGAGGGTGTGAAGAGTGGATGTTCATCTTCTACTAATATAGTTAAAGCCGTGACGATAAGAGTTTTTTACTGAAGGATTTAGAAATTTCATTTGGGGGCCTTTAGGGTTAAAAGTTATTTTGGCCAAGAGCTTGATGAGCAGATCTCTGCCCATCAATGGGTCCGGGCATTCCTGGATTACTAGGAAGGAGTGATGGATTTTTTCCTTTCCCCAGGTCCATGGTCCTCTTAGTAGTCTAAGCCCAATATTTACTGCCATTAGCCCTTTGAACTACAGACCTTTCATATGATAGAGGGCCCAATGGGGCCTTAAGGGCTGAGTATACTGCTCCTGTATTCATTTCAAAGTTTACTGGGGTCCCCTACACTTCAAAAGTTACCCTGAGCTAGGGAAAGGGATCTGAGCCGCAACTTTCTTAGTCATCCTCCAGAGTCAGAATGGATGGCTGGCGTGGCTGTCTCTTTATAGGGCACTCTTTGGCCCATTGTCCTTTTTCTTTACAGTAGGCACATTGATCTGAGGCCAGGGGTGGCCTCTGGCATGGGCCCAGATATCCCTTCCCGTCACCTTATGTCTTAATTTCTGGCCTCTTTCTTGTTGTGACCAGGATCTTAGTCAATGCCTTAGTCTGTCTTTTGCTTCTCTCATCCTCCCTTTGCTCCTTTCTTTCTCCCTGTTTCTCTCTTATAGTATACTTTCTCGGCTTCTCTGACTAAATCTCTCTTTTAACTTTTTTTTTTAATATCCATGGCAGCTTGCCCAATTAAGGCCATCATTACAGATGCCTTTTGATCCTCTGCCTGAGGATCGAAAGGAGTATATCTCTTATATGCCTCCATAATTCTCTCTAGAAACAAAGAGGGAGATTCATCAGGCCTTTGTATAATTTCTCTTACCATGGCTAAATTAGTTGGTCACCTAGCAGCCCCTTGGAGACCCGCTATTAGAGCCAGGCAATAATTGGACAGATGCTCCCTATCTTCAAAGGTGTTGGGGTCCCAGTTGGGTCGGTTTAATGGTAAGCCGGCTTTGATTATGTTGGGAAGTTGTGTTGGTCGCCCATCAGGTCCGAGGATATTTTTTTCTAGCTTCCAGGAGGTGTTTCTCTCATTCCTCTGTTATGAAGAGAGTCCCTAGGAGTTGTTGGCAGTCATCCCAAGTAGGCAGGTGTGAAAACGTTGGCGAGTTCTCTGAGTTCTTTTAGCCGAGCCAGCTTCCTCCAGGGAAGGAGGGGCTGTGTGTGCCGTGGGACAGTCATCTGGATGGCGCTCGGCCAGCCTAGCTTCCTCGAATGGTGGAGAGGCTGAGTCAGCAGCAGGGGGATCACTTAGAGGGTGTTGGGAGTTGCGGGACGAAGGCAGAGGATAAGGAGGGGGAGGAGAGTCCAGTAGAGTCTTGAGACTCAGGGAGAACAGAGGGTTCAGGAGGAGGAGCAGAGAGTTTAAGAGATAGAATCGTGGGAGAAGGAGTAGGAGGTGGTGCAGGGACAAGGAAAGGCTTCACCCTGGGAGGAGGAGATTTGCAGAGGTCCTGACAAGTTAAGATATGTGGCTGTTGATCTGGATGTCTATGTGGCCCCTGCTGAAAGACAATATCTTGAACTTTTCACATGAGTGCGAAGTAGAAAGATTCTTCTATGGGCCATCCGACTACAAAGGTGGGTCATTCTGAGACACAGAATCTGCCAGGTCCGTCGTTTTACTGAAAATGAAAGATTCTGAGCCCTTAAGCAAACTTTGGTCCAGTGATCAAGGGTCAGGGACAGAGGCATTGAAGTGCTCTGTCCCATAATGAAATATACACAGACAGTGAAAGCAACGACACACGACACAGACAAGACAAGACAATAAAGACAGGAAATGGACGTCCAATTCTGAGACGAGGACTGAGTAGCCGGCAAAACATGATGGGCTGGCAATACCGAATCCGAAACAAAATATCACTGAATCGAGGAGACTATTGTTCCTCGATTTCTCGAGTCCATCCCCCAGGGACATGCCCTGTGGCTCTGTGACTTGTGTGTCAGCCACCATGGGAGAGAGCTCACGCTCTTTACCAATAGCCATTTTGTCAAACCCTAACCTGAATCCTGAAACCAGAAAGAGGGGCCTTATGTACCCCTAGAGGAGCCCGTTGGGGGTCTTTCATCTGCGGCTGCCGGAACTCGCTGGGGCCACCAGATGTAAAGGTCGGGCGAGGGTTGGTGGAAGAGACCACCAAGAGACTGTCTCATGCAACAGCAAAGGGTTTATTGGGAGTCCGGCATGCAAGGGCTCAGAGCTCACTTGAATACAGCAGAGAGCCCTGAGAACAGCTTAAGAAGTGCTTATATATTTTCCTTGGAGAGGGCAGGGAGGGAAGTTTATTGATGGGTAAGAGCGAGTGGGCGGTTTGCATGCAACTGGTTGACGGAGTACATTCTGCAGTTTGGCAGTTGGGGACAGCACATTCTGGGAATAAGAATAGCAAACAGTTCTCAAGATTTCAACAGTTTTTCGTTAAGCATACAGAAAATCAAGAAGTGACAAGTACCTATTTTATTAACCTTTCAATATAAGTATGAAAACAAAAATCTAGGTAAGATTTGAAGCCCAGAAGTTCATTGGGCCCTTGATTGGTATACTTAGCGTTGAATGCATTCAGTAGAGATGTCCCAGAAATATGGATATACAATGGCATAGGACCTTGTACCTTCTCGGAGGTCAATTCCAAAACACAGACTCTAAGGGGAATCACACCAAAGTTCAAGCCAAGGTTGACCCAATTATCTCTTCCAACCGCCACACAAATGACCACAATTAAAACCAAAACACTCCCACATGACACTGATCTTCTTCCATATAGACACTCATCATAACTTCTGGCAGAAGGATTCCATGAGAGGCGCAGCACAAGACAGTGTTCCAAATAAGCTCCCTTTCCCCTCATTTGCCAAAAGTCAGGGTGGCCCGGACACCCTTCCTGTGAACCAGAAGTTATCAAATAGGCCTGCCATTAATACAGCTCTGTTCTCCAATTTGAGGCCTACTGACTGTGGGGTTTAGATTCTTTATTTGAATTGTATTATTAAGAAAACCCAAGAACCTATGGGCTACCATTTGCAGGGCTGTGAAGAACTCATTTGACGCAATGGATCCCTATTCTCACTTGATGGAGTTCAGGAACCTTACAGAGGAATGCAAGGGACTTCACCCACAGTGACTGATTTTTTGGCCATTTTGATTTTGGATCCACTCATGGGATCATTCTTTAGATCCATCAGGTGCTGAGAATTTAAGCCACAGGCTCACACAAGGCCAAGAGGCTGATTCAGACACATCCCTTTACAAAGCAATTAAGCAAAGAGCCACAAGTGATGCCCACTCATTTCCGTTTGAAAACTGTTTTCTTCAGGGTTCTCAAAGGCCTGGCCTAAGGCAAAGAACTTACTGACATTCAGGGCAACAGAAAAATAGGTAATCAAAAGGCCCATTGCAGGGGTTCTCCACTGAGACTTTCCTGGTCACATCGATATCTGAGTTTTCTGAGATGCTTGCTATTCCCTTCAGCTATCCAGTACATGTCCATGTCACAGTGCTTGGAGGTGGTACATATAGTGGACTCAAAAGCATGAGCATATTTTGGAGAGTGGCTAGATTTCAGGAAGAAAACAGGAACTTAGGAAGATAGCAGGTGTTTTCCATCGATATGGCAAGCCCTAGTGCATTCATAAATTGGGCAGGATGAATGCTGGGAAACTTTCTACTAGACAAGAAACATCCATTGATGCATTCTCTTTTCTAATGTCTACAACCACGGACACAGTGGGATACACAGACATAGAAACACTCGCCTTGTCAAACAACCTACTAGAAACAGTTCACTCCATTCCAAACAAACCGACTTTCTTACCTATTCTCAGAACATGGGACAAAACCACAAACACACATCCACACCCACAAAGGCACCTCCTTCCCCCAAGTAGGTCTCTCACTATCCGGAGTGCCCTCTGACAGCTGGGCCATACTATGTTCCCCCGATATGGCCTGTCCTGTTTCAGATCTGGTCTCCTTGTCCAACTCTGTGAAGTGGTTAGGAGCCAGCTGTGAGCCACTACCTGCTTTTTCAGGAAAGGCCCCTCTTCAGAGCACTCCTGGCATTTGGCCATCCTCACATCAGTAGGTACCAAGAAAGACTGACTCTGTCCTTGCTAAATTGAAGCAAGTGAGACCACTGGGACTGGGACAGGGACTGATTCTGTGTGCCTGGCTTCCTGCATCCCAAGTTCAGAGAGTTCCATTACCAAGGAAGTGAGGTGAGGTCGCATCCTTCAGGAACTGAATGAGGTCACTGCCTTGGCAACCACTTTGTCCAAACAGTTGCATTCAAGCGTACCATGAGAAGGAGGCTTACCCTACTTTCTGTGGCACTTTCACAAATTAGAATGGTATATCAACCATAGGCACCAAGGAACAGCTCTCCACACAGGCCTGATTTGGTCCATCTTCTCTTTATTAGGAAGAGAGCCTTTAGTCCGGGGAGCACAGCAGTGAACCTCTGCACTAAAACTATTAGCAAGCACCTGGTGGAAGAGGCCTCCATAGGTAAGTGGCGCCTTTATAACATCTGATATCCAGTTAAGGGAGATCTCTTCTGATCACAGAGATGTGGCCTGGGGAGGCTCACATATACTCCTGTCCAGGAGAGTAACCAGAATCGTTCTGTCCTCTGTTCTGTTCTGTAGGGAATTCCTCTGGAACTGTAGAGAGGGGCCGATGGGCACGCACGCGCTCCTACCCTGGAGCTTTAGCAAGATGTTGCACTGTTCCACTGTTTTTCTGTTTAGGCGCCAGGTTTCTGTTTTTTTGTGTTTTGTTTTGTGTTCTATTTTTTTTATTTGTTTGTTTGTTTTTGTTCATTTTGTTGTGTGATTTCGGTGGTAAAACTTAAGGATTTCGGACGTGAAAATGGGTAATAAAGAGAGTAAGCCTGACACCCCTTTGGACTGTGTTTTAGGGAACTGCGATGAACTTTACCCCCCTTTGTTAAGCCGAATGATAGAAGCCCCTAGATGGCTGCCTGGAGCACACCCATTGCAGAGGGCAATGCCTGCTAGGGACCTAAGAACTGAGTATCTCCCAGGTTAACAAGTGAAACTCCTTTAAAACCCCTTGTCACTCCAGATCAAGAAAGTAAAAACCTTTGGCAGAGTCCCCTGTGTTTCTCCTTTGTTAGCAAAGCAATTAACCTCCCTTTTTCTTTTTCTCAAAACCCAGGCCTCATTATTAAATTGGTATTAATTGGCTTCAAGGTAAGGAATTGAACTTTAAGTTACAAATTTGGTACCCCCCCCCTTTGCCCCGGAACTTTATGAGAGCTGTCTACTGAAATATTAGGAGATGGAGCATGCTTGGTGTGGAACTGAACCAGAGGAGCTAATCCTGTAAGTAAAAGGAGAGACTCAGGGACTCCCAGCAGCTGCCAAAGCCCTGTTGATTCTGGGAATTCCCTCCTTCCTTCCCTGCACAGTAAGGATTATGCCACGTCTGTCTTGTTAAAAAAGAGAAAAAGAAAAAGGGGACACTAAATGCAGTGAAGTCACCATGGAGACACTTTATTTTACATTTCAGGTTGCCCCTCTGTTAAAACATGTGGTCCTCCCCTGTGGATATCTATGGTGCACACTGGTGTAGGAGATTTTACTCTTATCTGCTCTGGTTTAAAGGGTTCCGTCTGACACCCATAGTCTGGACCTCCTTTCTGTCTGTATTGTGTCTTTGTTTCTGGCCTTTTAAGACATGTGCAATAAAGTGTTGATACTATAAATTGTTTCTTGGGAATGATGTTAGCTGAATGTGTGTCTAAATGATGATGTTTTATTTTAACAATCTGGTATCTGAATGGGTTTTTGAAGCATTGCACATTATTGCAGTTAAAAGTCGGGTTTTGGTAATTGTTTAGTTTATGATTCCAGATAATTCATGCCAGAGAACTTAAATACTTAGGATGGAAAACTGAAGAACTCTACTTCCAAGTTGGCAAGTAACTTCCCAATCATACAGTCTTTTTTTTCACCAATTTTGAATTGGGTATCCTTGGAAAATGTCACTGTGTGTACCAGTGCATAAATTTGGACAAGGATAGTAAATCATAGAATGGTATCTGTTGACAAAACAAGATGTAAAGATATAAAATTTTGTGAATTGTATCTTAAACTTGTATCATAATTTTCAACATCCGAACCTCAAAATTATGGTTAAAATGCCTTAGGCCTGAGGTGTCTGCTCAGAATAGCAGTTTTTTCCTGCTCCTTCCAGACCTCAGCCATGACTTATTTTGAAATGCAAATGAAAGAAGCCTGCAAGCTTAATAGGAGACTGATTTGAGGCCTAAGGGAAACAAAAGGTAAATTGTGTGGTATTTACTAATTACTAGCCAGTCATTTTTTCTAGGACTTTTATTTTTTTCCTTAGATACTTTATTTTTTTTTTTGAGCACATGATTTTAGCATTCAGACCTTGGTTAATGTTTTTCTGATCAGTTCTATCTTTGACCAACTGTGGACTTTTTGAAACATTGCAATGGAGATTTCACCTGCGAAAAGCTACAAGGCCTTTACTATTATTATGTGTGCACAATTTTGTTATGTGTTGTATGTCTATATATACATATGTCCGTATATCATATATTTGATACACAAATTAACATATATAAGGAGCACTCATAAAAAAAAGTGCTCATAAAAACAAATTTAAAAAGTGGATCCAAAGATATTTAATTCACGTGATTTAAATGTTTCAAATTAATTGGATAAACAGATACAAATAAATGCCTTTAAATTTAAGCTTACAAATTTTTCAAGGAGTTCAAAAATCTAATAATATATTAATATCTACAAAATGTCTAATATGCCTTGGTTCTAGGACCTTTCCTTCAACATAAAAATGGTTTACACTGTTCAATACAATTCTCTAATAATTTGATAAATAAGTAAAGTAAATTTGATATGGGATTACTCATTCATGAGTACTTTTGTTAGATATCTGATTCATTTACTACGGTCTGTATAAGTTTTTACTAAGTCTGTATAAGATTGTAAAAATCAGTCATGTGATAATGAGACAAAAATTTCTTAAAACATAAGTTTACCCATAACGTTGTTTATTAAGTTTTATTTTTTTCTAGAACAAGCAACCATAAAAATTAAACAACTGATTAAATAAGAACTGTTATTTTAGAGCACTGTACTGCCATTTCTTTAAAAGCTAAACTTGGTTAATGTAGAAACATCAATGTAATTGTGATGCTATTAATGTTTTTATATCTTACAGGTATGCAAGTCTGTAAGGAAGAAACTTTAAAAGAGCATTATATCAAGCTGGTGCTCTAAAGTTGTATGGTAAAAAATATATTGGGGATTTATTTACCTGTTATCAAAAAGATATGTAAACGCTTATGTTACTTTTTATATTGGGGAACAATTTAAATGCATATTTAAGTCAATGAGAGCCTAATCTATGTAAAGGTTAAAAACTTCAGCCTTTCTTTAATTCATGTTTTGAATGTGATATCATATGGTGTTAGCTAACGTTCATGTGACCTCAAACAATTTATGTAAACTTTGTCAAATGATATTTAAAAATAAAGATCAGCTTCAGAACTAAAATACTTAAGATTTATAAAGAGCCCTGCCTTACCTGAGATAAGGCTCTGTGTCCCATCTTACTACATGTGAGAATGACTATGAAACCAGTAGGTCAGATAATATTTCTTTAAAGTTATGTTAAAAAGTTGTTTTTTTGAGGTCAATAATCCTAGGATCTCAAACAGGGGATATAATGTGTAACGCAGCCAGAAAATTCAGGGTAGCTATTACACGAACTAAGTATCTTTACTTTTGTTAATTTTATTTTGAAATTTTCATATAAGTGATCTAAATATTCCCTGTTAGTGTTTTACAAATGTGTTGCTTTAAGAACACAACATGGGTTTATTCAAGATAATAAGTCTTTACCTACAATACCGACAGAATAATACAGATCCCAATTAATAAAAAGATAATAATAGAGTTATAGACATTAAAGCCCAGTACTCAATATAAGGCTGTTAAAATTTATTTGCTGGATGTTTAAGATTAGGATTTAAAATTAAAGTTAAATGAAAAGGGCCAAAAAAACAATATTTGGCTCTTGCCCTCTGAGTCAGTCTGAATCCAGGGAACAGGGGAATTCTCTAAAGAGCTTTGTAACTCTGAGCCACATAACCTCCTGATCAGCGAGATTAATGAGACCACTGGAGAACAGAAAGCCAATTAGTGTATTTGTTATGAAGAGGAGAGTCATCAGAGAAAGCAGACATCCCTGATGCTTCCGAGGGAAGCCAAATGGTCAAGCAAGACCTGGACCCACCTAGCGCAAATGGCACTAGCAGAACTGAGAAGCTGCTCTCACGTTTCCCCAGGAATGACTCCCATAAAAGCTCAGCTGACTGTTATCAATAGATACAAACAAAAGTCAGTTTGACTGCTTCATCTTAAACACTTAGCAAAGACAGTTAAGATCAAAATACAGCAATTCCTGGGCATTTTAAATAATAATAATAATAATAATAATAATAAAATTTTAAGGTATGCACTTTATGTTAGCCTCCCAAAATAAGTAAGACTGGAGGCTACAAAGAAGGATTCTCAGACAGGAATGCCTGATACTTATAAAAAGAGACTATCAAGAAGAGCTGCCACAGGCAGAAGTTTTCAGTTTAAGGCCTACAGATATTCCTAACGTACACAGGTAGGCTTGGTGTTTGCTAGTACGATTATCCAGCCCCAAGTAACAGAATTAAAGGTTTCTCTATTAGACACAGAGGTCATACTAGTAAAAGGATTTTACAAGATCAGATGACATTAAATTATTAAACTGTATCTTATGGGGAGGGACAAGTGTAACACTAAAAGTTAAATATTAAGTTGACAGTCCTGATAACTGGGGATATTAAAGACTGGTGAGGGAACTTCTATACAGTGACATGTTCCAGCTGCTGCAACATTTATTCAATACTCATGGTTTTTGTTTCTGTCATAGAAGAACCCATCCCCAGATGACTTTACAACCTGTTCTTCCCCAACCAGACTTCAAACCGAACTGACTTCTAAAAGGCAACTCATGTCCCTCAACTGACTTCTAAAAGGCAACTCTTGTCCCTCACCCCATGCCCACTCACGTCACCCTGTCTCAGGTCACAAGGAGAAAAAATGAGTGACGCCACTCTTCTTACAACAATGGAGAGAAAGATAAATAGACTATCAATATAAGTAATTATTTAAGTCAGGTAAAATCAGGGAGATCGGTTTTCGTTGAGTTCTAAAAATTTGGAGACTCTTATCTGAGGGATTAAAATTTCCTCAGTGCTCTTCCCCTAATCTATCAAAGATTTTAAAGGGACACAGAGAAAAAGGGGGAATGATAGACCCAACCTGGGCAATGGGTCTGGGAGCTAGCCCAAGTCCATGCTGATGAAAATCATAGGACCATTCCTAACCACCCCACAGGCCCTCATGCTCTCCCAGAGCAGGATCCCCTATGGGATTACAACACCCCTGAAGGCTTACAGTCTCGTGACATTTTTTACATCCTGACTCTTGGCGGGCCTGAAAAAGGCCACCCGCAAGGCTGTTAACTTTCAAAAGGTGCAGGAGGTCAGTCAAAGGAAGAAGAAAACACCTTCAGAATTCCTGGATAGACTAACCAAGGCCCTTCAACAGTACACAAACCTTGACTCAGAAACCCCTGATGGCCGTCATGTCTTAATGACATATGTTCTGGCCCAAAGCTACCCTGACATTAAAGCCAAGCTTACAAAGCTTGAACAGGGCCCTGCTACTCCTCAGACCAAAATCCTCACTGTCACTTTCAAGGTTTTTCATGGTAGAGTGGATGAAAGTGAATGCCGTAGTCAGAGGGCTGAAAATGCCAAATTCCAAATGTTGGCCCAGGTCATTCAGAGAAGGACATCAGCACGCCGTCCCAATATGACACCCCCTGGAGCTTGCTTCAAATGTGGTAAGGAGGGACATTGGGCCAGGGATTGTCCTTCACCAAGGACACCCTACAACCCCTGCCCAAAATGCCATCGAAGGGGACACTGGGGGGCAGACTGCCCAACAACCCGGAAGGGAGGTTGGTCAGCCGCCCGGCAACCACAGCCTCTCTTGGGCTTGGCAGAGGAGGATTGACGGAGCCCTGGGCCTTCTTTCCAGACTATTACCATCAAGAATCAAGAGCTTAGGGTTACCTTCCTGGTGGATGGACGCTTCATTACCTTCCTCTTTAATACTGGTGACGCTTTTTCGATCTTGAGGGAGTATTGGGGTTCTACCACACCCTCAAAAACTCCTATTGTCAGGGTAGGAGGTAAACAGATTTTCCCTCAAACCCCCCCATCATTTATATGCAGAGATCCGTTTTGTCCTTCACTCACTCCTTTCTCATTATGAGCCGTTGCCCCATTCCCCTTCTGGGAAAGGACATACTCTCACTATTAAAAGTCACCATTCACATATCACCCCACACCTCTCCTACCTCTCATTTCCTCATGATGTTCCTACGGGCAGATACACCTCCTTCATGCACTCTCCCACGACTATCTAAACCAGTTAACCCTGAGGTTTGAGACACAACTACACCCTTTATAGCTAAATGTAGTCCTATTCATATTGTCTTACGGGACCCTTCAAGATATATTAGTCAACCACAATATCCACTCACAACCACAGCCCTCCTCGAATTAGAACCCATCATCCAGGATTTAATGCAAAAGGGGTATTTTAGGCCTACACACTCTCCTTTCAACACCCCCATTATGGCACTTAAAAAACCTAACGTCTCCTACAGGCTGGTTCAAGACCTTCGCCTTGTCAACTCCTCTGTGGTCCCCATCCACCCGCTAGTGCCCAACCCTTACACCCTCCTCTCTCAGATCCCTGCCACTACTACCCACTTCTCGGTCCTAGATTTAAAAGATGCATTCTTTTCTATTCCCTTGTTCTCAGAATCTCAGGATATCTTTGCTTTTACGTGGATTGACTCTCACACCCGCCATTCTCATCAGCTTACTTGGACTGTCCTCCCACAGGGATTCAGGGATAACCCCCATCTCTTTGGCCAAGTTCTTGCCCAGGACCTCACATCCTTTCACCCGACCTGACCTGACTCTATTCTCCTTCAATATGTCGATGACCTTCTTCTATGTAGTCCCTCTGGGAACACTCAATCCCACACCGCTCAGCTTCTTAATTTCCTAGCAGACAAGGGATATAGGCAGTGTCCCCACAAGGCCCAGGTTTCCCAGTCTTCTGACACCTATCTTGGTTTTTGCCTTACACCCAGGAAAAAGGAAATAACACTGGATAGGAGGCAACTCCTCTCTGATCTTCCAGTGCCCCATACGAAAGCCAAAATACTATCATTCCTAGGATTAGCAGGTTATTTTAGGGCCTGGATCCCAAATTATTCTCTTCTATCCAAACCCCTGTATGACCTCGCAAAGGGACCCCCTAGTGAATCTCTTGCCTCCTCCCCCATCTATCACTTCCGCAGGCTTCAGCAACTCCTCTTAAAGGCACCTGCACTTCACCTTCCTGATCTTTCAAGACCATTTTTTCTATATGTTCATGAAAAAGGGGGGCAAGCACTTGGGGTCTTAGGTCAAAACAATGGGCCTACATTTGCACCTGTGTCATATTTTTCCAAGCAACTAGACCCTACCATCCGTGGGTGGGCCCCTTGCTTAAGAGCTCTGGTTGCTGGACAAATTTTACACAAAGAAACCTCTAAGCTGAATTTTGGGGCACCTTGAACGATCCATACCCCACATCACTTGAAAGATCTTTCTGCTTATAAGGGCCTTCAAACCCTTCCTCCATCCAGAGTTCTGTCGCTCCTCACTTCCTTTCTGGAAAACCCTAATATTACTTTCCTCCCCTTCTCTGCACTGAACCCTGCCTCGCTGCTCCCAATGACTCCCACGTCTAACACACCAACTCATAATTGCTTGGAATCCTTAGATGATTTCCTCCCCTGTCATTCTTCCATTTCTGAGGGACCACTCACCAAGCCTGACCTTATCTGGTTTACTGACAGCAGTTCCTTTAGGCAGAAAGGCACTCATTTCCCTTTATACGATGTAGTTTCAGCCACTGAGATAATAGAGGCCAAAGCTTTGG
This sequence comes from Callospermophilus lateralis, assembly GCF_048772815.1. NCBI lineage: Eukaryota > Metazoa > Chordata > Mammalia > Rodentia > Sciuridae > Callospermophilus > Callospermophilus lateralis. The sequence continues at coordinate 1,043,996 of NW_027510156.1, forward strand.
CTTCAGGAACTACCAACCAGCAGGCTGAACTTATAGTAGCCACTCGTGCCTGCCTTCTAGCAGAAGGCAAATCCCTCACCCTCTATACTGATTCAAAATATGTCTTCCATATCTTATTATCCCATGCTTCAATATGAAAGGAGCGAGGCCTACTTACCACCAAATGTAATGCGATCACTAATCCGGCTCTTATAACCAATCTGATAGAGGCCTCCCACTTACCCACCCAGTTGGGAGTTGTCCATTGTAGGTCCCATCAGAAGGACGGCTCTCTTATCACTGAGGGCAATGCCAAAGCTGACCAGGCGGCACGAATGGCTGCTACCACTTCCAATTATGGCCCCCCTGGGGGACATACAATGGCCACTTTAGAAAGCTCATCTGAAGCCCCTACTTCTTCCAGTAAGAACAAGGATCTTTTCAAGTTCCTTCATACTCTATTCCTTTCCAATTCTCAGTCTTTGACCCTCCTTTTACAGAGCTTCTTCTCCCTCACCCCCTCTGACATAGCCATGCTACAGAATATAGCCTCTAATTGTCAGATCTGTCAGCGGACCAACCTTCATACTCCTTTAAGGCCCAAACTGTTCCCTTCCCACCAAGCCCGGGGACACATTCCCGCTGCTGACTGGCAGGTAGACTTCACCAACATGCCCACAGTATGGCGCACTAAATACCTCCTTGTCTTTGTGGACACTTTCTCTGTTTGGGTTGAGGCATTTCCCACTTCCAATAAAAAGGCTTCCACTGTAGCTTCAATCTTACTGACAGACATCATCCCCAGGTTTGGTATGCCCACTTCCCTACAATATGACAATGGCCCTGAGATTATTTCTAGGATTACACAAATGGTCTCTCAAGCCTTTTGTGTAATGGCATTTCCACTGTCCATATTACCCCCAGGCTTCAGGGAAAGTGGAAAGGGTAAATCGTACTCTGAAGGAACTCCTTACCAAATTGACAATGGAATTAAATTTAGACTGGGTCAAACTCCTTCCCTTGGCTTTGCTTCGAATCAGAGCTCTCCCTAAGAAACCATCTTTACTGTCTCCCTTTGAGATAACGTATGGAAGACCTATTATACCCACTGGGTTGGTCATTTCACAAGGACCTCTCACCCGAGATTTGTCTTTGCCTCTCTTGTTTCATCTCTGCTCGGAACTCTGGATATATCAGGATTGGCTTCTTCCGGACCAAGTCTCCTCTCCAAACACTCCTCCCTTAACACCTGGGAGTCTAGTCTATTATAATACCCCAGAGGAGAAAGGGACTCTTGCCCCAAAATTGGAAGGCCCCTATCCTGTCATTCTCTGTACCACCGCTGCCAAAACTCTCCTTACCAGACAACCGTCTCACTCCCTGGATTCACATTTCTAGGTTGAAGCCATACCACCAGGAGGCTCCACCTGCTGACGACAGGACCACCCCAGAGGAACTCCAAGAGTCACCTCCTGAACCTCCCCTTTACTTCTGCTTTCCACACCCATCTCACCCATTTAAGTTGCTGCTCAAACGGTGTTCCCTGCAGCCCAATTCCTCTTAAAGAAGGCACAATGATCTCTCCCAACACCCTAGTCTTCTCTAACTGCTTGTTTTTTGTGCTCTGCTTATTTTTTGTGTTCTGTCGGCACTGGTCTTTACCCTCCTCACCTACCATGTATTTATTCACTCTTTGGGAACAATACTCAGAACATGGCATGCAGAAGGTCCGCGCAGTGAATGCAACTACTTGCTTCATCCACAACTGCACCTCTATTTTCCTAAAATTGTCACCTTCAAGGACCTTCGTCCCTGGTAGCTGGAACTGGCCTTTCATTTGCTTCCTTTTTGATCAAACCAAAGACTATTGTCATTGGTGGCCTGAGATATATAATGGGTGTCCCTATTGGTCATGCAGGTTCCATGATGAACGTGGTAGCTGTTCTTACCACTCACTTGGTTACCCTGAAGGGTGGACTTCTAGTTACCTAAAGTGGAATAAAGGCTCTTCATTTGATAACAATGGATGGTATACTTTAGATATACCTGACCCCAAGGCCAAACGTTGGGGCTATGTTGAGTTTGCTGTCTATGGTCGTAAAACCTCAGCCAGACCCACAGGGTGGATGACTGTTGGCCGCACCCTGATTACGCCACCTACGGCAACCATCCAGGTAGTCGAACACATTAAGGAGTCAGAATCAAAACTTCGAGATCTTATCCATAGCTCATGCAAAAAGGATTCAGAGCCTTCAACCCCCTCAGGTCCCCCTCCCACATGGCTCAATTTGCTACACCAAACTCTTCGATTATTAAACTCCACCCCTCTTTCTGTGCCTACTTCTCAGTGCTTTCTCTGTTCTTCACTTAGTCGTCCACTTCTAGCAGCGGTCCCATTAGCAGCAAGAAATATTTCAGCAAAAACCTACAATTTCTCTAAGAAAGGACAACCCCTACATGTGACACGTATCCCACTGTGGGAAAGTTATTCCACCAATACTTTATTTCCTTTCATCTGTTTCCACCTTCCAATAATGAATCCTTTACCCATTTGTTCCTTGAGCTATAGCACCCCATAGAGCCCTGCGTTTATGCAACCTGGACATTTCCTCTGGTGTAATGGGTCTTTAAGTACCTCAACGATCAATGATTCTGGCACCCGTTTCTTGGTTACTGTAGTTCCTCAGCTGTCTTTGTATACTCCCACCGAATTCCAACAGTTGGCCCTACCTTCCCGCACCTGTAGGGCAGTCTTTCTGCCGGTTCTGGTAGGCCTCACTTTAACAACCTCAGTGGCGAGTCTCGGACTCTCTGTTCGAGCTATAGGTCATGCTCTATGGCATCCAATGACCTGCAACAAAAACTGCAGGAAGCACTCGATACCACTGCTGAGTCTCTGGGCTCCTTGCAGTGGCAGGTTACTTCATTGGCACAAGTGGCTTTACAGAACCGAAGGGCAATTGATCTTCTCTCTGCAGAAAAACGGAGTACATGCCTATTCCTCAGAGAGGAATGTTGCTATTATGTTAATGAATCTGAGCTAATAAAAAAAAGTTCTTAAATTGCAGGAATTATCGACCCAACTGCTCAAACCTACCTCATCCATTCCCATAACGGGGTTCTTCCAATCCTATTTTGCCATGTACTTACTACCTATCTCGGGGCCCCTTATTGGGATGCTGCTTTTGTGCTCTCTTGCCCTACATAATGAAGTTCTTTCAAACCCAGCTGCAAAAAATTCCTAATCAAACTTTCAACCAGCTTTTGCTTAGGCACTACCAGCGTCTGATGACCGACGAACCCCCAACATCTCCAAGAGATCAGTCCACTCAGTGATGAAGCTCACTACCAGGCACGATGGAATGCAATGGACATCAGACAGTGGGAGACAATGAGCTCGGAGATCCTCTTAATCTGCCACCCTGGATTCATGAGTCTTTATGACCTTCTAAGCTTTCTCATGGCCCTTGGCCTCTTCTATGTCAATCCCCCAACATGGAACTTCTGCCAAAAATTGACCTTTGCTTTAATTTTGATCTTCATTCTGTTTTTATTCACTCTGATCTTCTTCAGGTGCTGGTGACACCATGTCCAGGCAGCGCTTCCAGTATTTCCTAGAGTCTCTGTTGCAAGACCAGTGGCTGATACCAACAATTTTCTCCATCCAGCACTGGTTACATGCCATCAATAACTTGTGGCTACAGGGAACTTTCATTGACTTCACCCCTACGGAAGTAGCTGTCTATAGCCACTGGGTTTTAGTTCTGGCTGCCATGATATCCCCAGACCTGCCCCCTGAGCATTCCTCCACTTCCTTTTCTGTGCCCCACAGCACCCCCATACAGCAGGAAGCAGCCGAGTCTGACAAATGACGCCCCAATTCTTAAGAAAACAAAAAGGGAGGAATGTTGGGAAAAGTATAAATGGCAGCCATACCACCGAGAAAAACGCCAACATGACGCCATAGACTTCTTCTTCCTACCTTCTTCATTTCTGCAGTGGCGCAAAAAGTTCCTGCCCTTGTGAACTCTCCCGCCAGCACGAATTTCAAATCTCGCTGGTGGAGAACCTTAGCCCCAATGAGAACTAATTCCTGGGCTCCGAAGATGATATCTGAAAGAACTCGCCAATAAACGGGTTGCTGCCATTTATCTAAGCCCTACCATCTCCCCCTTACTTCTATATAATCACACAGCTTTTTGCAATAAAATTGAGATTCTCCCTTTGAAGTGTCTTTGTGTGGGGAAGTATTTCACTCATGATCACCAACAGGACATCCAAAGGTTCTCCAGTGCCACCTGGTCATGGGAATTTCAGAAATTTGTTGGTATTTATTTAGCCATTTTTGAAGGATGAATTTGGAGGCACTGTGGGTTTCAATTCATGCAGGAACCATGATATGGTAAGGAAGCTCATTTCAATGAAATCTCTGGAGAACACTCACAGGCAAGCCTGCCCAAAGAGTGGCCAAAAGGTCACATGAAGCCAGAATCATTGAGGTCTACAATGTGAGTTCCATGTGTGTTTAGACTCTCAACTATGGCTGCCATGTCTTTCAAAATAAAATCATGTGATATCCTGGCTGAGATTCCCAGTGCACTGTGGAAAGCCACCATGGCCCTCGATCTCAGTTTCCAAGGGTGATTCTCATGCGTGGCCTTCTAAAATCCCAACACATTTCATGGCAATACTTCTCTGAGGACAGTTCCAGAACTCAGTCTCTAAGAGGAATCACACCAGAGTTCAAGCCCAGGTGAATCCAGTCATCTCTTCCAACCGCCACACAAATGACCACAATTAAAACCAAAACACTCACACATGGCCCTCATCTTCTTCCATATAGACACTAATCATAACCTCTGGCTGGAGTTTTCCATGAGGGGTGCAGCCCAAGACAGTGTCAAAAATAAGCTCCCTTGCCCCTCATTTGCTAAATTCAGGGTGTCCTGGTCACCCATCCTGTGAACCAGGAGTGATCAAATAGGCCAGGTCTTAATACTGCACTGCATCTCCAATTTGAGGCCTACTGACTGTCAGGTATAGATTCTTTATATGATTTGGAGTCATGAGAAAACCCAAAAACCTATAGGCTAGCCTCTGCAGGGCTTTGAATAAATCATTTCACCAAAGGATCCCTATTCTCACTTGATGGGGGTCAGGAAACTTACAAATGAATGCGAGAGACTTCATTCACAATAACTGCTTTTTTGGCCATTTTGGTTTTGGATGCACACATGGCATATCTCTTTACATACATCAGGTGCTGAGAATCTAAGCCACAGCCTCACACAGGGCCACGAGGCTTATTCAGACACATCCCTTTCCAAAGCAATTAAGCAAAGAGCCACAGGTGATGCCCATTCATTTCCATTTGAAAACTGTTTTCTTCAGGCTTCACAAAGGGGTGACCTGAGGCAAAGACCTTCCTGACATCCAGGACAACAGAACAATTGATAAGCAAATGGCCGAAAGCAGGGTTTCTCCACTGAGACTTTCTTGGTCACACTGATATCTGAATTTTCTGAGATGCTCGCCATTCCCTTCAGCTATACAATACATGGCCATGTCACAGATTTTGGAGGTGGTACATATCTTTGACACAAAACCATGAGCCTATTCTGGAGAGTGGCCAGAATTCAGGAAGGAAACAGAAAATTAGGAAGATAGCAGGTGTTGCCCATGGATAAGGCAAGCCAAAGTTCATTCATAAGTTGGGCAAGATGAATGCTGGGAATCTTTCTACTATACAGGAAACATCAATTGTTGCATTTTCTTTTCTAATGTCTACAACCACGGACACAGTGGGATACACACACATAGAAACACTCGCCTTGTCAAACGACTTACTAGAAGATGTCCACTCCAAATCAAACAAACCGTCTTTCCTACCTATTCTCAGATCATGAGACAAAACCTGAATCACACCCACAAAGGCACATCCTTCCCCCATGTAACTCTGTGACTATCCGGAGTGTCCTCTGAGTGGTGGGCCATACTATGTTCTCCCAAATTGGTCTGTCCTATCTCAGATCTGGTCTCCTTTGCCAACTCTGTGAAGTTTTCAGGAGCCAGCAGTAAACAACCACCTGCTTTCTCAGGAAAGGCCCCTATTCAGAGCTCTCCTGGTATTTGGCCATCCTCACATCTGTAGGTACCAAGAAAGACTGACACTCTCCTTGGTAAATCCAAACAAGTGAGCCAATGGGTCTGGAAATGGACTGGCTCCGGGTGCCTGGCTTCCTGGATCCCAAGTTCAGAGAGTTCCATCACCAAGGAAGTGAGGTAGATCACTTCTTCAGGAACTGAATGTGGTCACATCCTTGACAACCACTTTGTCCTAACAGTTGCTTTCAAGGGTCCCATGAGATGGAGGCTGCCCCTACTTCCTGTGACATTTTCACAAGTTAGAATGGTATATAAACCATGGGCACCCGGGAACAGATCTCCATCTCGGACTGGTTTGGTCCATCTTCTTTACATTAAGAAGAGAGAGGCTGATTCATACACATCCCTTCATGCTGACAAGTTTGTTTGCCATAGAAGATGACTTTTCTCTCTCAGGTCTTTCATAGCTGCCTCCATCTTCTCAAGGGATCATTTCTGCATGAACTTTTGATGTTCTCAACAGGTGGAAGATACCCTACATTCCTGTATTGTAAGACCAACCCTGTCCCTGCTCTTCTGTAAATTTCTATTGAGAGAACAGTGTATGGTTTGGGTTAATAACATGATCAATTTTGGTAGGAATCCTTCTGCATGACGAATAATGGTATTGGGAAACAATGATATTTACAAGAATATATAGGTGAAATATATGTATAAAAAGAGAAATCTAGGGAAGATATGTAGCCCAGAAGGGCATTGGGTCCTTAATTGGTACACTTAGCTTTGAATTATCTTCTGCAAAAATGTCTCAGATAAATCTATATACAATGGCATAGGAGCCTGTACCTTGGATGATTGAATGTCGAAGAAAACATCCACTCAAAAAGGGATAGTCGGTAGGATTAGGAAGATAGTCGGTAGGTTTAGCAAGAAGAGTGAGTATAGGATTTAGACCAAAAGATCTTAAGCAATAGGGTTTCGGGTAGACAGTGAATGTAAAAGTCAGCATATGAGAAGAGTCAGTCACAATGATGAACAGGGGAAAATATGTAGGAAAACAGACATAAATAGAGACTTTACTAAATCAGGCAAAGTATAAAGTGAGTGATAGGATTAGACATTTTCAACAGGCTTGAGGTTGAATATATAATCTTAGGAAGAAACAAATATGTAGTCACCAATACGATTGACATTTGAGTGCATTAGGCAACCTGGACATGGAAGGTTTTAGTAATCCATGCTAACATTACATTTAGGGTTTGGTACAATCTTAAGAGTGACCTTTGCTTTTTTTTCAGAATATTACTGTGATAAATGTATATGTACATCAGATGACATGAGTGTTTCTTCCACCATTTCTTTGAGGAATATTTTGAAAACACATAAAATAGTATTGAGGGTAAAAAGAGGTGTACCCTGTGTCTATAAATATAGAGATAATGCTTGAATAGACCATACAGTTAATAAATAATATAACTGGTTCCAATTTAAATAATGGATTGAATGGATATCTGAAAATATATAAGAAATCATATATTGATATAGAATCATTCAGAACAACTAGTTATACATCTAATTGTAATCTTAGTGTTATGGTTTATCATGAAGAGTATGTGAGTTTTGCTTCAAAAGTAATTATGGAAATCGAAAATAATGTTTTTGGAAAGAAGTCTCATGAAAAGACCAGTCAGAAACCAGGAGAAATACATGTGTTCTGAAGCAGTAAGTGATTGAAAGTGAAATAAATGCCTAAAAATTTATGAACGTTTGGATGAAATATATATCCTATAATGTGCATAAACTCAAGAAATAGAAATGTTCCAGTGTTGAATAAAAATGAACTTCAAAATACATATCATGTCCCATAGGACATGCATTGATATTAAACTGAGTCAGTTACTGTAAAAATATTAGGATTTATATGCACTATTCACTGAAGTTAGTTTTCAATACTAGGAAATAAATATGTATTTCAGGTTAATGAATATTTCTGAGAATAATCTTGTGAAAATTTGATTATAAATCCACATATATTAACAAGAATGAATTTAGGAAGTGTATAATAAGACACATATGTTAAATATTATGAAATATCTGGAGAGTATATATATAGATAGATAGATAATAACCACACACAGAATTTAAAAAGTAGCAATATATATGCCAATCTAATTACACTGTGAAATATACATCATCCAAAGATCCTAATATATTCAATTTACTGGATACGGATTTATGTATAACTTTTTTCAACTAGGAAGCACCCCTATAGGTTGAATTTTCAGTTCCAACAGCATTTAGGAGGAGTGATATCTTCTCACACTTTGTATCTGCCAAGTCATGTAACTCAGAAGAATGTAGATGTGATACCAGGTAGGATTTTATATGTGCATATAAAAATACATGTGCTGAATAGACTACAGAGAAAGGGAGACAGGAATTCACATATTTGTTAACTTTAAAAGCACAGGGAGAACTATTTCAATTAAAAATTGACTAGATTTATAAATCCTACCCTATATAATGCAAAAGGCAAGTCCAAGTATACAGCATGCCTCCTCTGAACTGCTTGTATTTCTATTCTGTTTCGGTTATTTTTCTCCATCATATTATGATTAGTATTCAGAATCTATTAAGTTATGTGTTAGTGTCAGGGATTCAGTATTTCAAATGTAAAATAGAAAAATGAATCCAATGTGTATACAAATATGTGCTAAACAAAATCTTCCCACTCTCATCCAGAACAATTCCTTGACATTACCTTCACCCAAAGTAAGACACAATTAGAGGAGAAGAGTTAGGAAATCTGTGAATACATATATGGAATGGAATATGCTCATGGTTTCACAACCTTGGAAGTGTTAGAGGAGTTTCCAATAGTATGGGACAGGGTAAAAATTCCATAAACATGGAGCTCTACTGGCCTAAATACTTCTTTAGAAACTGCCTCTGAGGTTGGGCACTTGAAATATATGTTGTTGTCAGGAGCTTTAGATTCTTTCTAGTGAGACCATCAAAGCTGTTTCTGCATCTATGTGACCTGGAGAAAATGGTTTTTTATTTTCCATGTACATGAGGCAGCAGTGCTGAACTCTCTATTTGTAAGTAAACTGTGACCACTGGGGGCTAAGTGTCTTTTCATGTGGACTGTGAAGCCATTTGGTCATCTTCTATTTTCGTGGTGTTTCTTGCTGCTGCACTGGGACTTTGGAATTTGCTTCATGAAATAAAAGGAGTTCAACTGGGACACAGTTCTGGAGGCAATTCTGTCATGTGTGGTGAGTCAGGGTCTGCAGGAGAATGCACCAACCAGGCTTCTATCCCACATAGCTTGCCCCCATGTCCATAGCAACTTGATTCTGAACATTGCCCGGAGACATCTCCATATAACAAGATGCCTTTATATGTAAGGGTCTGCATGCTGCACCATGTCAGTCACAAGCCATTTGTAAGCCAATGGCAGATTCACATGGTCCCACAACAAATTTTTTTTCACACACCTACCCACCACTGTTCTAGGCCCATTACTCAGCAGGTTCCAACTAACTGGCATCTTTGTTCTACACCATTTTCATGAAACCCAGTCAATCAAGGCACTGTCTGGTACACTCATGATCAGCAACAGGACATCCAAAGGTTCTCTAGTGCCACCTGGTCATGGGAATTTCAAAAATTTTATGGTATTTATCTAGGCATTTTTCAAGAATGACGTTGGAGGCACTGTGGGTTTCAATTCTTTAAGGAACCATTAAATGGTGAGGAAGCTCATTTTAATGAATGCTCTGGAGAACTCTCACAGGCAAGGCTTCCCAAAGAGTGGCCAAAAGGTCACATGAAGCCAGTCCCATTGAGGTCTTCAATGTGATGTCCATGAGTGTTGTGACTCTCAACTATGGATACCAAGTCTTTCAGAATAATATCATGTGATATCCTGGCTGAGATTTACCGGGCTCTTTGGAAAGCCACCCTGGGCCTAGATCTCAGTTTCCAAGGGTGATTCTCATGGGTGGCCTCCTAAAATCACAACAAAATTCATGGCAATACTTCTCTGAAGTCAGTTCCAGAACTCAGTCTATAAGGGGAATCACACCAGAGTTCAAGCCCAGGTGGTCCCAGTCATGTCTTCCAACCGGAAACAAATGACAAAAATTAAAACCAAAACACTCCCATAAGGCCCTCATCTGCTTCCATATAGACACTAATCATAACCTCTGGCTGTAGGTTTCCATGAGTGGCGGAGTCCAAGAGATTGTACAAAATAACTCCCTTGCCCCTCGTTGGCGTAAAGTCAGGGTGGTCTGGACACCCTTCATGGGAACCAGGAGTGATCAAATATGCTAGACGTTAATACTTCTAAGCTTCTCCAATTTGTGGAAAACTGAGTGTCTGTTATATAGTATTATGCGATTTGCAGTCATGAGAAAACACAAGCACTTCTGCAGGTCTTTGAAGAACCCATTTGACCCAAAGGATCCCTATTCTCACTTGATGGAGTTCAAGAACTTTGAAAAGGAAGGCAAGAGACTTCATCAAAAATGACTACTCTTTTGGCCATTTTGGTTTTGGATGCACACATGGGATCTCTCTTTACATCCATCAGGTGCTGAGAATCTAAGCCACAACCTCACACAGGGCCAAGAGGCTGATTCAGACACATCCCTTTCCAAAGCAATTAAGCAAAGAGCCACAGGTGATGCCCATTCATTTCCATTTGAAAACTGTTTTCTTCAGGCTTCACAAAGGGATGGCATTAGGCAACGACCTTCCTGACATTCAGGGCAACAGAACAGTAGGTTAGCAATAGGCCCAAAGCAGGGTTTCTCCCCTGAGACTTTCCTGGTCACACTGATATTTGAGTTTTCTGAGATGCTCGCCATTCCCTTTAGCTATCCAGTACATGGCCATGTCACAGAGCTTGGAGGTGGTACATATCTTGGACACAAAACCATGAGCCTATTCTGGAGAGTTGCCAGAATTCAGGAAGAAATCAGGAACTTAGGAAGATAGCAGGTGTTACCCATCCATAAGGCAAGCCGCATTCTGTTCATAAATTGGGCAAGAAGAATGATGGTAAGCTTTCTACTAGACTGGACACATCCTTTGATGCATTCTCTTTTCTAATGTCTACAACCATGGACACAGTGGGATTCACAGACATAGAAACCCTCGCCTGTCAAATTGCTTATTAGAAACCGTCCCGTGAGCGACATGAGTTGCTTTTTTGAAGTCAGTTGAGGGACATGAGTTGCCTTTTAGAAGTCAGTTCGTTTTGAAGTCTGGTTTGGGAAGAGCAGGATGTAAAGTCATCTGGGGATGGGTTATTTTAAGAGAGAAACAAAAAACATGAGTACTGAATAAATGTTGCAGAAGCTAGAACATGTCACTGTATGAAGTTTCCTCACCAGTCTTTAATATCTTCAGTTATTAGGACTGTCAACTTAATATTTAACATTTAGTGTTACACTTGTCCCTCCCCATAAGATACAGTTTAATAATTTAATGTCATCTGATCTTTCAAAATCCTTTCACTAGTATGACCTCTGTGTCTAATATAGAAACATTTAATTCTGTTACTCAGGGCTGGATAATCGTACTAGCAAACACCAAGCCTACCTGTGTAGGTTAGGAATATCTGTAGGCCGTAAACTAAAAACTTCTGCCTCTGGAAGCTACTCTTGATAGTCTCTTTTTATAGTTATCAGGCATTCCTGTCTGAGAATCCTTCTTTGAAGCCAACAGTCTTACTTATTTTGGGAGGCTAACATAAAGTGTATGCCTAAAAATATTATTATTATTATTATTATTATTATATAAAATGCCCAGAAATGGCTGTATTTTGCTTTCAACTGTATTTGCTAAGTGTTTAAGATGAAGCAGTCAAACTGACTTTTGTTTCTATCTATTGTTAACAGTCAGCTGAGATTTTATGGGAGTCATTCCTCGGGAAACTTGAGAGCAGCTTCTCAGTTCTGCTAGTGCCATTTGCGCTAGGTTGGTCCAGGTCTTGCTTGACCATGTGGCTTCCCTCGGAAGCATCAGGGATGTCTCCCTTCTCTGATGACTCTCCTCTTTGTAGCAAATTCACTGATTGGCATTCTGTTCTCCAGTGGTCTCATTCATCTCCCTGATCGGGAGGTTATGTGGCCCAGAATTGCAAAGCTCTTAGAGAAGTCCCCTCTTCCCTGGATTCAGACTGGCTCAGAGGGCAAGAGCCAAATATTGGTTTTCTTGGCCCTTTCATTTAACTTTAATTTTAAATCCTAATCTGAAACAACCAGCAAATAAATTTTAACAGTCTTATTTTAAGAGTACTGGGCTTTAATGTCTATAACATTATAATAATTTATATTTTATTAATTGGGATCTTATTATTCTGTCTGTCTTGTTGATGATGACTTATTATCTTAAATTAACCCATGTTGTGTTCTTAAAGCAACACCTGTAAAATACCAACAGGGAATCTTTAGATCAGTTATAAGGAAATTACAAAATAAAATTTTTTATCAAGGGTAAAAATTCTTAGTTCATGTAATAGCTACCCTGAATTTTTTGGGTGAGTTATAAATTATATCCTCTTTTTGAGATCCTATTAATCTTGACAGAAAAAAAAATACCTTTTGAACATAACTTTAAATGAAATAAAATCTGACCTGTTTCTTTTGTAGTCATTCTCACATGTAGTAAGATGGGACACAGAGCCTTATCTCAGGTAAGGCAGGGCTCTTTATAAATCTTCATTGTATTAGTTATAAAGTTGATCTTTGTTTTTTAAATATCATTTTACAAAGTTTACATAAATTGTTTGAGGTCAAATGAACATTAGCTAACACCATATGATATCACATTTAAAACATGAATTAAAGAACGGCTGGAAGTTTTTAACTTTTACATAGATTAGGGTCTCATTAACTTAAAAATATATTTAAATTGTTCCACAATGTAAAAAAGTAACATAAAACTTTACATATCTTATTGATAACAGGTAAATAAATGCCCAATATATATTTTATTTACCATGCAACTTCAGAACACCATCTTGATATAATGCTCTTTTAAAGGTTCTACCTTATTGACTTGTATACCTGGAAGATATGAGCACACTAATAGCATCACAATTACACTGATGTTTCTACATTAACCAAGTTTAGCATTTAAAGAAACGGCAGTACAGTGCTCTCAAATAACAGTTCTTATTTAAACAGTGGTTTAATTTTTATGGTTGCTTGCTCTAGAAAAAATAAAACTTAATAAACACAATGTAATGGGTAAACTTAAACTTATGTTTTAGGAAATTTTTGTCTCTTTAACACGAGTGATTTTTAAATCTTATACAGACATTAGTACAAACTTATACAGACCTTAGAATATCAACCAGATATCAAACAAAAGTACTCATGAATGAGTAATCCCATATCAAATTCACTTTACTTATTTATCAAAATATTAGACAAATGTATTGAACAGTGTAAACCATTTTTATTGGTTGAAGGAAAAGTCCTAGATCAAAGGCATATTAGACCTTTTGTAGACATTAATATTTTATTAGATTTTTGAACACCTAGAAAAACTTGTAAGCTTAAATTTAAAGACATTTATATTTATGTGTTTATCTAATTTAAATTGAAACATTTAAATCACGTGAACTAAAGATCCATGGATCCACTTTTTAAAATTGTTTTCATGAGTGATTTTTTTTATGTAAGTGCTCATTTATATGTTAATTTGTGTATCATATATATGATTTACGGACATATGTATATATATAGTCATACAACACATAACAAATGTGTGCACACATAATAATAGTGAAGGCCTTGTAGCTTTTCACAGGTGAAATCTCCGTTGCAATGTTTCAAAAAGTCCACAGTTGGTCAAAGTTAGAACTAATCAGAAAAACATTAACCTAGGTCTGTAGGATCAAAATCATGAGTCAAAAAATAAATAAAGAATCTAAGGAAAAAATAATGAGTCCTAGACAAAATGACTGGCCAGTAATTAGTAAATACCACACAATATACCTTTTTTCTCCTTAGGCCTTAGATCAGTCTCCTACTGAGCTTGCAGGCTTCTTTCACTTGCATTTGAAAATAAGTCCTGGCTGAGGTCTGGAAGAAGCAGGAAAAAATGGCTATTCTGAGAAGACACCTCAGACCTAAGGCATTTTAACCATAATTTTGAGGTTCGGATGTTGAAAATTATGATACAAGTTTAAGATACAATTCACAAAATTTTATATCTTTACATCTTGTTTTGACAACAGATACCATACAATGATTTACTATCCTTGTCCAAATTAATGCACTGGTACACACAGTGACATTTTCCCAGGCTACCCAATTTAAAATTGGTGAAAAAAAGACTGAATGATTGGGAAGTTACTTGCCAACTTGGAAGTAGAGTTCTTTAGTTTTTCTTCCTAAGTATTTAAATTCTCTGGCATGAATTATCTGAAATCATAAACTAAACAATTACCTAAACCCGACTTTTCACTGCAAGATTGTGCAATGCTTCAAAACCCATTCAGATACCAGATTGTTACAATGAAACATCATCATTTAGACACACATTCAGCTAAGATCATTCCCAAGAAACAATTTATAATATCAACACATTATTTCACATGTCTTAAAGGGCCAGAAAAAAGGAACAAGACAAAAACAAAGGAACTCCAGACTATGTCTGACAGACAGAAGCCTTTCAACTAGAGCAGATAAGAGAAAAATCTCCTACACCAGTGGCACCACAGATGTCCCCACAAGGGTACCAGATGTTTTCACAGAGGAGCAACCTGAAATGTAAATTCAAGGGTCTCCATGGTGACTTTACTGCATTTAGTGTCCCCTTTTTCTTTTTCTCATTTTTAAGAAGACAGAGGTGGCATAATCCTTACAGTTCAGGGGACGAAGGAGGAAATTCCCTGAAGCAACAGGGCTTTGGCAGATGCTGGGAGTCTCTCAGTCCCTCCTTTTACTTACAGGAAAAGCTTTTTTGTTTTGGTTCCACCCCAAGCATGCTCCATCTCCTAACATTTCAGTAGTCAGCTCTTAAAAAGTTCTGGGACGGGGGGGGGGGTATCAAAATTTGTAACTTAAAGTTTGGTTTCTTAATTTGAAGCCAATTCAAGCCAATTTAATAATGAGGACAGGGTTTTGAGAAAAATAAAATGGGAGGTTTATTGCTTTGCTAACAAAGGAAAAACAAGGGGCTCTGCTCAAAGGTTGTGACTCTCTTGATCTGGAGGGACAAGGGGTTTTTAAAAAGTTTCACTTGTTAACCTGGGAGATCCTCAGTTCTTCGTTTCCCAGCAGGCATTGCCATCTGCAGTGGGTGTGCTCCAGGCAACCAGCTAGGAACTTCTCTCATCTTGCTTAACAATGGGTGGTAAAGTTCATCGGAGTTTCTTAAAACACAGTCCAAAGTTACTTGCTTTGTTACCCATTTTCACGTCCAATGTCCTTAAGATTTTACCACAGAAATCACACAACAAAACGCACAAAAACAAACAAACAAAAAACACGTAGAACACATAACAAAACACAAAGGAACAGAAACCAGGCAAAGAAACAGAAAAACAGAGGAGCAATGTAACATCTTGCTAAAGCTCCAGGTAGGAGCACGTGGGTGCTCCTAGGCACCACTCTACCCTTCCTTAGGAACTCCCTACAGAACAGAACAGAGGACAGAATGATTCTCATTACTGTCCTGGACAGGAGTGTATGTGAGCCTCCCCAGGCCACCTCTCTGTCATCAGAAGAGATCTCCCTTAACAAGATATCAGATGTTATAAAGGCATCACTTACCTATGGAGGCCTCCTCCACCAGGTGCTTGCTAATAGTTTTAGTGCGGTGGTTCACTGCAGTGCTCCCCAGACTGAAGGCTCACCCCAAGGCCTTGGAACATCTCAAGTTGTGCACCCCCTAGAGTGGCTCTCCAGCCCGGTGTCCTTGAGGGAAGGCCAGCTTCAGAATTTTCAGTAGTCTGGTCTTGTGATCTGGTCGGGCAGGGTCATCTCACTGGGGAACTCCAAAATGTTGGACTAGGATGCAAGAAAAGACTACTGACTCCAATTAAAATCATATTAGGTCAAGCTTATTATTAAAACCAGCTGGGCTACCTCTCCCTCCCAAAATGGTGGGAACAAGACAGCAACACTACCTTTCCTACAGCCCGGCTATATAGCCCAGAAAGTTACACAAAAGGGGCTTACAGATAACAGAACTTTGAAAACATCACACTAATGGTAGTTTACATTTTTTTTTTTTGCTGGCCCCAGCATCAGAAATTATGAGGACCATTAGAGCCTCAGAGAGGGTCATTGTCTGGCCTGGGAAGGAAAATATTTATGATGTGTAACTAATGTTTCAGAGAGTGCTGTTATCTGGTCAGAGAGCCAGGCATGGATGAGTTCAAGGCACGGGCAGGCATTTCAAGCAGGTTCAGAATTTGCAGTAATTAATAGTAAAGCCAAAATTATCTTTTCACAGCTTTCTGGCAAGATGGCTCCCCATTTTAATAAGAGATCAGGTTAGGTCTATCAAGCCTGTCCATTACTTTTGGAAACTCCTCTACAACCTGCAAGGTTGTGAACTCCTGAGCATTTTACATTCCAGATATGTATTCACAGATTTTCTAACTCTTCTCCTCCAATTGTGTCTTACTTGGGGTGACGGTAATATCAAGGCATTGTTTTGGATGAGAGTGGGAAGATTTTTGTGTATCACATATTTGCATACACATTTAGGAGATCACTCTTCCTAAACACTGTTGGAACAGAAAATTGAATCCATGGGGGAGCTTCCTAGCTGAACAACATTATACATAAATCCAAGTCCATTAAATAAATAGTTTTGGATCAGTGAATGATATTTACTTCAAGATGAATTTAAATTGGCATATATATTACTACATTTTAATGTCCGTGTGTGTTTTGTGTTTAAAATGTTTTATGATTTATGTGGATTTATAATCAAATTTTCACTCAGAAATATTCATCCACCTGAAATACATATTTTTTTCTAGTACTGAAAACTAACTTCAGTGAATGGTGCATAAATATCCTAATTATTCTTCAGCAACTGACCCAGATTAACATCAATGCAAGTAGATTTCAATGGGACATGATGTGTATTTTGATGTTTTATTCAACACTGGTACATTACTATTTCTGCAGTTTATGAACATCATACAATATATATTTCATCCAAAAGTTCGCAAATTGATCGGCATGTGTTTCACAGTCAATCAGTTCCTGCTTCAGAAAACATGTATTCCTCCAGGTTTCTTGACTATTCTTTTCATGAGACTTCTTTCCAAACACATTATTTTTGATTTGCATAATCACTTTTGAAGCAAAACTCACACATTTTTCAGGATAAACCATAACCCTAATATTACCATTAGATGTATAACTGGTTGGAATGAATGATTGTATATCAATATGAGATTTCTTTTATATTTTCAGATATCAATTCAATCCATTATTTAAAGTGGAGCCAGTTATATTATTTACACACAGTATGGTCTATTCATGCATTATCTGCATATTCTTAGACACAGGGTACACCTATTTGTACCCTCAATACTAATTTATACGTCTACGAAATATTGCTAAAGAAATGGTGGAAGAAATACGCATGTCACCTGATCTACATATACATTTTATCACAATAATATTCTGGACACAAAATGCAAAGGTCACACTTATGATTTTACCAAAGCCTAAATGGAAAGTGAGCATGGATTAATAAAAACATCCATGTCCTGGTTACCTAATGCTCTAAAAGGTCAATCCAATTTGTCACAAAATATTTGTTTCTTCCTAAGAATATAGATGCACTCAACCCTGTTGAAAATGTCTAAACAAATTACACACTTAATACATTTTCTTATTTCCTAATGTCTCTATTTATACCTTATTTCCAACATATTTTCCCCAGTTCATCATTGTGACTGACTCTTCACATGTGGTGACATTTACATTTATTCTCTACCCGAAACCAACACTCATCCTGCTCGATTTATGAAAGGACGGAGGCTTGCCTTATTGATGGGCAAGACCAGCTTTCTTCCTAAGTTCCTGTTTTCTTACTGAATTCTGGCCACTCTCCAAAATAGGCTAATGGTTTTGTGACGAAGATATGTACCCCCTCCAAGCTCTGTGACATGGCCATGTACTGGATAGCTGAAGGGAATGGCGAGAATCCCAGAAAACTCAGATATCAGTGTGACCAAGAAAGTCTCAGTGGAGAATCCCTGCTTTGGGCTTTTTGCTTACCTATTGTTCTATAGCACTGAATGTCAGGAAGGTCTTTGCCTAAGGCCACCCCTTTGTGAAGCCTGAATAAACAGTTCTCTAATGGAAATGAATGGGTATCACCTGTGGCTCTTTGCTTAATTGCTTTGGAAAGGGATGTGTCTGAATCAGCCTCTTGTCACTCTGTGAGGCCGTGGCTTAGATTCTCAGCACCTGATGGATCTAAAGAAAGATGCCATGTGTGCATCCAAAACCAAAATGGCCAAAAGAGCATTCATTATGGATGAAGTCTCTCGCCTTCCTCTGTAAGGTTCCTGAACTCCATCAAGTGAGAATAGGAATCCTTTGGGTCAAATGAGTTCTTCAAATCCCTGCAGAGTCTATCCCATTGGTGCTTGGGATTTCTCATGACCCCAATCTATATAAAGAAAGTAAACCCAGAGTCAGTAGGCCTCCAATTGGAGAAGCGGAACAGTATTAATGGTACGCCTATTTGATCACTCTGGTTCATAGGAAGGGTGGCCTGGCAACCCTGACATTAGGCAAATGACGGGTAAGGGATCTTATTTTGGACACTGTCTTGTTCAGCGCCCTTCATAGCAACCTCCAGCTAGAGGTTATGATGAGTGTCTATATGGAAGAAGATGAGGGCCATATGGGAGTGTTTTGGTTTAAATTGTTATCATTTGTGTGGCAATTGGAAGAGATAACTTGGTCCACCTGGGCTTGAACTCTGGTGTGAATGCCCTTAGAGACTGAGTTCTGGAACTGACCTCAGAGAAGTATTGCCATGAGTTGTGTTGGGATTTTAGAAGGCCACACGTGAGAGTCACCCTTATAAACTGAGGTCAAGGCCCAGGGTGGCTTTCCACAGAACACTTGGAATCTCAGCCAAGACATCCCTAGATTTTATTCTTAAAGAATTGGCAGCCATAGTTGAGAGTCAAAACACACATGGAGCTCACATTGTAGACATCAATTGGCCTGGCTTCATTTGACAATTTGTCCACTCTCTGGGAAACCTTGCTTATGAGAGTTCTCCAGAGTTTCATTGAAATGAGCTTCCTAAATATTTAATGGTTCTTGAAACCCACAGTGCCTCCAACTTTATCCTTGAATAATGGCTAGATAAACACCATGAAATTTTTGAAATTCCCATGACCAGGGGGCACTGGAGAATCTTTGGATGTCCTTTTGCTGATCATGAATATACCAGAGAGTGCCTTGATTGACTGGGTTTTATGAAAATAATGTATAACAGAGATGCCAGTAAGTTGGAGGCTGCTGAGAAGTGGGCCAAGAGCATTGTTAGGCAGGTGTGTGATAAAACATCTGTGGTGGGTCCATGTGGTTCGGCCATTGGCTTCCAAATGGCTTGTGGCTGAAATGGTGCAGCCAGTAGACCCTAATTTGTAAAGGCATCTTGTTATATGGAAAGGTTTCAGGGCAATGTTCAGAATCAGGTTGATATGCTCAAGGGTGCAAGGTATGTGGAAAAGAAGCCTGGTTGATGCATTCTCCTGCAGACCCTGTCCCACCACATGTGGCAGAACAATCTCCAGCACTGTTTCCCAGTTGAAATTGTTGTATTTCGTGAAGCAAATACCAAAGTCCCAGTGCAGCAGCAAGAACCACCACGAAATGTGGAGGAGGACCAAATGGCTTCACAGTCCACACGGGGAGACACTTAGCCCCCAGTGGCCACAGTTTACCTACAAAGAGAGAATACAGCACAGCTGCCTCATGTTCATTGTAAAATAAGAATCCATGTCCTCCAGGTCACATAGATGCAGACCCAGCTTTGATGATCTCACTAGAAAGAAAACTAAAGCTCCTGACAACAACATATATTTCAAGTGCCCAACCTCAGAGGCAGTTTCTCAATAACTCATTAGGCCAGCAGAGCTCCATGTTTTTGGAATGGTTACCATGCCCCTTACTTTTGGAAACTGCTCTACCACCTCCAAGATTGTGAACTCCTGAGCGTATTCCATTCCAGATATGCATTCACAGATTTTCTAACTCTTCTCCTCTAATTGTGTCTTGCTTGGGGTGAAGGTAATTTCAAGGCCTTGTTGTGGATAAGAGTGGGTAGATATTTGTGTAGCACATATTTGCATACACATTGGATTCCTTTTCCAATATTCCATTCGAAATACTGAATCCCTGACACTAATTCATAAACAACTAGACTCTGACTACTAATCCTAATATGATGGGGAAAAATAACCCAAACAGAATAGAAATACAAGCAGTTCAGAGAAGGCATGGTGTATAGTAGTACTTGCTATTTGCATTATGTAGGGTAGGTTTATTAAATCTAGTTAATTTTTAATTGAAATAGATCTCCATGTGTTTTTAAAGTTAATAAATATGTGAATTTCCTGTATCCCTTTCTCTGTTGCCTATTCAGAACATGTATTTTTATGTGCACATGTAGAATCCTACCTGGTATCACATGTACATTCTTGTGAGGTGGCTGACTTGGCAGATACAAATTATAAGAAGAGATCACTCCTCCCAAACCCTGTTGGGTCTTAAAATTCAACCTATGAGTGACCTTCCTAGATGAACAACATTATTCATAAAATCCATGTTCAGTAAAATTAATAATTTTGGATCTGTGGACGATATATATTTCACCATGAATTTCGATTGGCATATATATTCCTAATTTTTAATGTCTCTGTGTGTTTTGTATATATATATATATATATATATATATATATATATATATATATATCTCTCCAGATTTTTCAAAATATGAAATATATGTGTCTCATTATACACTCCGTAAATACATTCATATTTATATATGTGGATTTATAGTCAACTTTTCACAAGATTATTCTCAGAAATATTCATTCACCTGAAATACACATTTGTTTCTTAGAACTGAGAACTAACTTCAGTGAAAGGTGCATACAAATTCTAATATTTCTACATTCACTTACCCAGTTTAACATCAATGCAAGTAGATTCCTATGGGACATGATGCGTATTTTGACGTTCATATTTATTGAACACTGGTACACTGGTATTTCTTCAGTTTCTGCACATCATTGGAAAAATATTTAATCCAAAATTTCAAAATTTAAAACATTTGTTTCTCTTTCAATCACTTACTGCTCCAGAACACATGTATTCCTCCAGGTTTCTTGACTGGTCTTTCATTAGACTTCTTTCCAAACACATTGTTTTCGTTTTTCATAATCACTTTTGAAGCAAAACTCACACACTCTTCATGTTAAACCGTAACCCTATTATTAACATTAGATGTATAACTGGTTGTAATGAATGTATGTATACCAATATCAATATAAGATTTCTGGTATATTTTCAGATATCAAGTTATTCCAATTCCAATTTCTAAAGTTGGATCCAGTTATATTATTTATTCACAGTATGGTCTATTCATGCATCATCTCTATATTCATTGACACAGGGTACACCTATTTGTATCCTCAATACTAATTTATAGGTTTTAAAAATATTGCTCCCCATAATGGTGGAAGAAATACTCATGTCACCTGATCTACATGTACATTTTATCACAGTAATATTCTGGACACAAATGCAAAGTTCACACTTATGAATGTACCAAAGCCTAAATTGAAAGTGAGTATATATTACTAAAAACATCCACGTCCAGGTTGCCTAATGCTCTCAAATGTCAATACTATTGGTGACTACATATTTGTTTCTTCCTAAGATTATATATTCAACCTCAAGCCTGTTGAAAATGTCTAATCCTATCACTCAAGTTACACTTTGCCTGATTTCCTAATGTCTCTATTGATATCTGCTTTCCTACATATTTTCCCCAGTTTATCATTGTGACTGACTCTTCATATGTGCTGACATTTACATTCACTCTATAAAGGAAACCTTATTGCTAAAGAACTATTGGTCCAACTCGAAGACTCACTCTTCTTCCTAAAACTACTCTCTTCCTAAACCTACCGATTTTCCCTTTTTGACTGGATGTTCTCTTCGACATTCAGCATTTGAGGTACAAGGTTTTATTTCTTTGTATATAGATTTATCTGATACCACAGTGCAGAATGTATTTCAAAGCTAAGTATCCCAATCAAGGGCCCAATGCCCTTCCTGGCTTCAAATATTACCTAGATTTCTGTTTTCATACCTACATTTCAATTATATATTCTTATAAATATTGCAGGTTCCCAATACCATTATTCATCTAGCAAAATGATTTCTAATACAAATCAAACATGTTATTAACCCTAACCATACACTGTTCCCTCATTCTAAATTTACAGAGAGGAGAGACAGAGTTGGTCTTACAATACAGGAATGTAGGGGATCTTCCCACTAATGAGAACCTCAAAGTTCCATGCAGAAGTGATCACTGGAGAAGATGTAGGCAGCTTTGAAGGACCTGAGAGAGCAAAAGTCATGTTCAATGGCAAACATCCTGGTCAGGATGAAGGGTTCTGTCTGAATCAGCCTCTCTCTTCTTAATACAGAGAAGATGGACCAAACCAGGCCTATGTGGGTAGCTGTTCCTGGGTGCCTGTGGTTGATATACCATTCTAACTTGTGAAATTGTCACAGGAAGTAGGGGCAGCCTCCTTCTCATGTGACACTTGGAAGCCAAACCTGGCCTTTCTGGAGAGATTTTCCTGGGTGCCTATGGTTGATATTCCTTTATAACTTGTAAAATTGTCACAGGTATTAGGGGCAGCTTCCGTCTCATGGGACCGTTGGAAGCAACTGTTACGACAAATTGGTTGCCAAGGCAGTGACCTCATTCAGTTCTTGAAGGAAGTCACCTCACCTCACTTCCTTGGTGATGGAAAGCACTGAACTTGAGAATCATGAAGTCAGGCACCCAGAGGCAGTCCGAGTCCCAGTCCCAGTGTTCTCACTTGTTTGGATTTACCAAGGACAGAGTCAATCTTTCTTGGTACCTACAGATGTGAGGATGGCCAAATGCCAGGAAAGCTCTGAAGAGGGGCCTTTCCTGAGAAAGCAGGTAGTGGCTCACCTCTGGGTCCTGACACCTTCACAGAGTTGGCCAAGGAGACCAGAATTGAGACAGGTAAGGCCATTTTGGGGGAACATAGAAGGGCACACAAGTCAGAGGACAATCCAGATAGTCACAGACCTTCTTGGGGGAAGGAGGTGGCTTTGTGGGTGTGGGTGTGGGTTTGTGGTTTTGTCTCATGTTCTCAGAATAGGTAGGCAAGGCGCTTTTTTTGGTGTGGAATGAACTGTTTCTAGTAAGTCATTTGACAAGGCTTGTGTTTCTGTGTCTATTTATCACACTGTGTCCCTGGTTGTAGACATTAGAAAAGAGAATGCATCAATGGATGTGTCCTGTCTAGTAGAAAGCTTCCCAGCATTCATCCTGCCCAATTTTTAAATGGACTTCAGATTGCCTTATCAATGGGTAACACTTGGAATTTTCCTAAGTTCCAGTTTTCTTCCGGAATTCTGGCCCCTCTCCAGAATAGGCTCATGGTTTTGTGTCTAAGGTATGTACCACCTCCAAGCTCTGTGTCATGGCCATGTACTGGATAGCTCAAGGGAATGGTGAGCATCTCCGAAAAATGAGATATCAGTATGACCATTAAAACTCAGTGGAGAAAACCTGCTTTGGGCCTTTTGCTTACCTATTGTTCTGTTGCCCTGAATGTCAGGAAGTTCTTTGCCTCAGGCCACCCCTTTGTGAAGCCTGAAGAAAACAGTTTTCAAATGGAAATAAATGGGCATCACCTGTGGCTCTTTGCTTAATTGCTTTGGAAAGGGATGTGTCTGAATCAGCCTCTTGGCCCTGTGTGAGGCTGTGTCTTAGATTCTCAGCACCTGATGGATCTAAATAAAGATCCCATGTGTGCATCCAAAACTAAAATATCCAAAAGAGCAGTCATTGTGGATGAAAACTCTCGTCTTCCTCTCTAGTGTTCCTGACATCCATCAATTGAGAATAGGGATCCTTTGTTTCAAATGAGTTCTTCAAAGCCCTGCAGAGGCTAGCCTATATGCTCTTGGGTTTTCTCATGACTCCAGTTCACATAAAGAATCTAAACCCCACAGTCAGTAGGCCTTAAATTGGAGAAGCCGATCAGAATTAATGGCAGGCCTATTTGATCACTCCTGATTCACAGTCAGGATTTCCAGGCCACACAGACTTTAGGCAAATGAGGGGCAAGAAGGTTATTTTGGAAAATGTCTTGGGCTGCGCCCCTCATGGAAACCTCCATCCAGAGGTTATGATGAGTGTCTACATAGAAGAAGATAAGGGCCATGTGGGAGTGTTTTGTTTTGAATTGCGGTAATTTGTGTGACACTTGGAAGAGATGACTGGATCCACCTGGGCTTCATCACTTGTGTGATTCCCCTTAGAGACTTTCCATAATCACTTTTGAAGCAAAACTCCCACACTCTTCATGATAAACCATAATCCTAATATTACCTTTAGATGCATAAGTGGTTGGAATTAATGTATGTGTATCAATATAAGATTTCCTGTATGTTTTCAGATATAAATTGAATGCATTATTTAAATTTGGAACCAATTATATTTTATTTATTCACAGTATGGTCTATTCATGCATTATCTTTATATTCATAGTCACAGGGTACACCTATTTGTACACCCAATACTAATTTGTACATCTTCAAAATATTGCTCCCAGAAATGGTGGAAGATAGTCACCTTATCTACATATACATTTAATCACAGTAATATTCTGGACAAAAAAAGCAAAGGTCACACGTATCATTTTACCATTGTAAAGGTCATGCGAGCGTCGGAGGAAGAGATCACAAGAGACTGCCTCATGCAACATCCAATGGTTTATGGGTGTCCAGGATGCTGGGGCTCAGAGCTCCCTTGAATAGAGCAGAGAGCCCTGAGAACAGCTTATGCAGAGCTTATATAGTTTCCTTGGAGAGGGCAGGAAGGGAAGATTATTGATGGCTCAGGGTGAGTGGGCAGTTTTCATGCAAACGGGTGAGGGAGTACATTCTGCAGTTTTGCAGTTGGTACAGCACATTCAGGGAACAAGAATAGCAAACAGTTCTCAAGATATCAACAGTGTTTTGTTAAGCATACCGAAAAACTGGAAGTGACAAGTACCTATTTTATTAAACTTTCATTCCCCACTTCTTCTTTTGGTTACTTTAAATCATAAAAGTGATCATTGGGGGTGTCACATTTTATGTCTGCTAGTGTGGTATATTGTTTTCTGATTACCATAAGTTTAATTTGTCCAATTTGAGCTTGGAGAAAGGAAACTACACGGTTGAGCAAACAGGGTCCTACAGTTAGCAATAATATGAGGATTATTAATGCACCGGCCAGGCCCGATAAAAGCGTAGTTAACCAGGGGGACTCTGTGAACCAAGACTCAAACCACCCTTTTTGGGCCTCTCTCTCTCTTGTTGATGCTCTACAAGGCGTCTTCTTAATTTAATCATAGATTCTTTTACAACTCCAGTAGGTCAGCATAATAACAACATTTTTCCCTCAATGAAAGACAAAGGCCCCTTCTCTCATGAAGAGGAGGTCGAACCCTCACCTGTTCTGTAAAACAACTTCAGAGAGAGAGGTTGAAGATTTCTGTAAAGCTGTGATGGAGGTTTTTAATATCTTTAAGTTTTGGTCTATTGCTTCTTCTAATTGGGTCATTTGCTGTGTCCCATGGCCTAGGGCAGTGGTTCCTGTGCCCACCCCTGCAACAACTCCTATTCCTAATAGGATGGAGAAAGTGAAAGATACAGGTTCCCGGTGGAACCAGGATATATTCCCCCCTATTGGAACTTTATTGATCCTTCATCATGAGAGAGCACTCTGGAAAACATCTGCACCATTACATACTTAATCATATCTGTTGATCATTTTATGAAAACATAAAAAATGTTTAAGTATATAGAATTATACTGCTGTAGGGACAGACAAGGCAAGGCACCTAAGATAGCACAGAAAGCAGCAAAACAGTCCTACTTGGTTGTAACCAAATTTAGAGGGCATTGCTTCTGTTGTAATCAATTAATCCCCTGAACCCCAAGTTTAGGTAGTTTCTGAATTTTGTACCCAACATGTAACGTAATGGGCTCAGAAATTCACAGTCTGCAGAAGTTCACAAAAAGCAGTTTTGTTTCTGTTTTTTTTTCCTCTGCTCTGGGCAAGTTAACTTTTATAGGACATCTGGGAGGGGGAGAGCTTTTTTCTTCTTTTTTTTTCTCACTGCCAGCTGTTATCATGGAGCCCAGTTGGTAACTTCTTTATCTTAGAAATGTAGACATCTCTGGAAGCCCCAGCCAAGGCCAGAGGCCTTGTTCACATATTTTGGTAAAAACAAGAAAGGGGGTGTCTAGCTTAAGAGTGCTGATTTTTCCAGCCAGTGGCCAAGTAGAACACAGCAAAACAAAAAGAAGTTTATCTACACTGAACTCTTTTATAGGGACTCTGTTGCTGAACGTCCTAAAGTCATCCATGATTAAGACTTCTGGAGAAGGCCATTTAAGATTTTTCTGTGGGCCTGGTACAGAGGGGAAAACTGGGAAGGCTGGGGGTGAGAGCAGCTCCGTGGTTCTGAGAATGAGGAAATAGAGATATAAAAGAATAATGGGAAAAGGGTTGGGGATTTTCCTGGCAACAAAACTTGAGCAGTAGAACAGGTAGAGCAGAGGGGAAGATGGGAGTGAGCATCCCAAAAAGCCTGTGAGGGACTTCAAATTCTTTGTAACCTGTTTTCAGTGATGACAAAGCAACTTTAAAGGCCATTTTCATTACATCTTGGATAGGCGTCTGAGGGCACTCCTCAGCTGGTTTGAGCTTTGGGTTAGCTGGTAAGAGGACCTGGTGGGACCCGGTGTGGGCACTGACAGGAGAAGAGAGGAGTGAGTGGGTGGAAGGGTACCTTAGTACCTGCTACCTCAGCAAGGGGGCAATGGTCTGAAAACCAGCGGAGGTTTGTTTTTTGATCTAGGAATTGGAGGGGAGAAATCAGGTTGCTGATGTGGGAGTGACAGCAGAGAATCTGGAGCAGAAGGCAGGGGTGAGGATTTATTGGAGAAGCATAGTTCGGGATGTGAGCAAAGGAGGAAAAAGGCCTACACATAGGGAAATTTCCTTGGAAGGGAATTCCAAAAGGATGGATCCTTTTGAACACTTGCCGAAGTTGAAAAGGTCACACAGAATTTGAGGATCTAGAGACCCCTCTTGGGGCCATCGGTTTTGGTTGTCTAATTGGTAATATGTCCAATGATGTGTACTGAATTTGATGAGGAGTATGGTTTCCACCAGGCAGCCTCTGTATGATCACATCCCCATTATTTACAGAAGAAGTCAGCTTTTCCCCCACACAGTCGTGGCTGTTTGTGGCTTTGATAGTCGGCGGGGCAAACATAGTAATCTAGACTAGCCAACCTGCATCTGGCTCTTGTGTCCCTACATCCAAAATGTTTGTTTCCATTATCTATGGTACTGAAGGAATTTAATGAAATTTTAGTGGGATCCTCTTCATCAAAGATATCCCAATTGGAAAGACGTATAGCCAGCTGACAATTGTCTGGGTGGAGAGATGGCCACCAGGTCCCTAAGGGGGCTGTATGCGAGATAGACCATACTTCTTGTCTAGCAAGATTGTCATCAGCCATCGCTGCTGAACGGGCTGATGAGGGTTAGGACTACTGGTGGCCAATGGGAGAGTCTATAGCCTTATCCACATGGCGAATATGCAATTTGAAAGGGTTACCAGTCTTTTCTATTTTCCAGCCAGAGTCTGGACAGGGCGCAGGCTTGAGATGAGAATCATGACCCAGGATGTGATTCCGTCTACCTTTACCACTATAGGTTTTATAAGTAGCACCTGGTATGGTCCTGTCCAGGGGGGTCCAGGGATGACACCTGATGTTGTCTTATGTAGAGGGAGTCTCTTATTTGATATCTATTTGGAGTCCCCTGTTCACCAGGTTGGTAGACAGTGGCCAGCTGTTTCGACAGGCATCGCTGAGTTCTTTCAAGAGCTTTAAGTCTGTCAAACAAGGGGGTGTGGAAGAGATCATTAGGTCTTAAAGTTGGGGTTAGGTCCCTTACTGGAGGAGGGACCTTATAGAGAATTTCATAGGGGGTGAGGTTAAACAAAGAAACAGAGGGAGTATTTCTTGCATGAAACAGTGCATAAGGCAGGAGCATAGTCCAATCTTTTATGCCGCTCTCTATGCTTAATTTCGTTAAGGTCTCTTTAATGGTTCTATTTATATTTTTTAACTGTCCTGAGTTCTGGGGTCTATAAGCACAATGTAACTTCCAATTTATCCCCAGGGTCCTGGCTAACCCCTGACTTACATGGGCCATGAATGCCGGTCCAATATCATACCCTATTACCTTAGGCAGGCCTATCTTGGAAAAATATCATTCAGGATCTTCTTGACCAACATTTGTGCATTTTATTTTGTGGGGAAGGCTTCAATCCATCCTGAAAATGTATCTACAAAGACTAGGAGATATTTAAGTCCATAACTTGCTGGCTTAATATCAGTAAAGTCCACTTCCCAGAATTGTCCTGGTCTGGTTGCTCATAGGTGCTTTCCTGTAGGAAGCTTGGAAAGATAAGCATTAACCTATTGACAGACCCTACAGGCTTTTGTTACCCATTCAGTTATTTTTTTTTCGCTGTGAGTCGGTTAGTGGGAAACTCTGTTCTTGATCCTTCAGGAATGCCTGCAGTTTCTTTGAACCAAGGAGTGTGAATTGATGTACATTTTTAACGTAGTGTAGGGCTTTCTGAAATTGCAGGCTTGGCTCAGTCAAGTTGAGGAGTTCAGTGCCAGTGTCGTTAGATGTTATCAAAAGCTTGCTGGTGCTCTGGGGTCCGTGGGAATTGGGCATCTCCCTTTAACAGCGGGTATAAATGAGAAGTTAAGGATGCAAACACAGGAATCCATAACCTGCAAAACCCAGAAGTCCCAAAACGCTCTCTGTGTTGTCTGCTGCTAGATGGGGGTGGTATCTGCACAAAAGTTTGTTTTCTGGGCTCAGTGAGCCATCGTTTACCGCCCCTAAGGGAATAGCCCAGGAAGATTACTTCTGGCTGGCAAATTTGGGCCTTTTTTGCAGAAGCTCTATACCCGAGTTGAGCAAGCTCATGTAATAGTGTTTGGGTCCCAGACTCACAGTTTTCCTTGGTGTTGGCTGCCAGCAGCAGGTCATCCACATATTGAAGCAGGGTGACTTCAGGGTGCATAATTCTGAAGTTGTTGAGATCTCTGTGGAGGGCTTAAGCAAAGAGAGTGGGGGAGTTTTTGAACCCCTGTGGGAGTCTAGTACATGTTAGTTGAGCAGACGTCCCGGTTTCTGGGTCTACACACTCAAAAGCAAATAGCAACTGACTATCTTTAAGCAGAGGCAATCAAAAGGAAGCATCTTTTAAGTCCAGAACAGTATACCATTTCTGCTCAGGGTTCAGAGTGATAAGCAGATTGTACGCATTAGTTACCGTGGGGTGAATGTCCTGCACTCTGTTGTTGATCTCTCTTAGGTCTTGAACGGGGGATAGTCCCCGGTTCCTGGCATTTTTTACTGGTAGCAGGCGAGTGTTCCAGGCTGATTGACAGGGACTTAGGACCCTAAGGCCAGATATTTCTGAATATGGGGCCTTATCCCATCTTTAGCTTTTTTGCTCAGAGGATATTGTTTGACATTGATTGGGGAGGCTGAGGTTTTTAACTCCACTGTTCTTGGAGGTTGTTTCACGGCTAGGCCTAACCCAGCAGTTTTTTCCCAGGCATCTGGGTAATCTGTTATCCATTTCTGGGGTAGCTTGCATGTTTGATCAGTCTTGGGAGGTGTGAAGAGTGGATGTTCATCTTCTACTGACCTTCACAAATCAAGACAATAGGAGTTTTTACTGAAGGATTTAGAAATTTCATTTTGGGGCCTTTGGGGTTAAAAGTTGTTTTGGCCCGGAATTTACTGAGCAGATCTCTGCCCATCAATGGGGCCAGGCATTCTGGGATTACAAGGAAGGAGTGATGGATTTTTCCTTTCCCCATGTCCATGGTCCTCTTAGTTGTCTAAGTCTGATATTTACTGCCCTTAGCTCTTTGAACTAGAGACCTTTTATTTGATAGTGAGCCCAGTGGGGCCTTAAGGGCTGAGTATACTGCCCCTGTATCCACTTCAAAGTTTACTGGGGTCCTCTCCATTTCAAAAGTTACCCTAAGCTCGGGGAAAAGAACTGAGTTCCGACGTTCTTAGTCATCATCCAGAGTCAGAATGGCTGACTGGCGTGGCTGTCTCTTTCTAGGGCACTCTTTGGCCCAGTGTCCTTTTGCTTTAGAGTAGGCACATTGATCTGAGGCCAGGGGTGACCTCTGGCGTGTGCCCAGGTATCCCTTCCTGTCTCCCTGTTTCTTAATTTCTGGCCTATTTATTGTTGTGACCAGGACCTTAGTCAATGCCTTAGTCTGTATTTTGCATCTCTCATCTTGCCTTTGCTCCCTTTCTTTCTCTCTGTTTCTCTCTTATAGTACTCTTTCTCGGCTTCTCTGACTAAATCTCTCAAAGTCGTATCTTGTAATCCATCTAAGTATTGTAACTGTCTTTTAATATCCAGGGCAGCTTGCCCAATGAAGGCCATAATGACTGATGCCTTTTGATCCTCTGCCTGAGGATCAAAAGGAGTAGATCTCCTATATGCCTCCATAATTCTCTCTAGAAACATAGAGGGATATTCATCAGGCCCTGGAATAATCTCTCTTACCTTGGCCAAATTAGTTGGTTGCCTAGCGACCAGTTGGAAACCCACTATTAGGGCCCGGCAATAAGTGGACATATGCTCCCTACCTTCAAAAGTGTCGGGGTCCCAGTTGGGTCAGTTCAAGGGGAAGTCGGCTTTGATTCTGTTGGGAAGTTGTGTTGGTCACCCATGTGGTCCGAGGATATTTTTTTCTAGCTTCCAGGAGGTTTCTCTCTCATTCCTCTTTCATGAAGAGTGTCCCTAGGATTTGATGGCAGTCATCCCAAGTAGGCAGGTGTGAAAACGCCAGGGAGTTCTTTGAGTTCTTTTAGCCGGGCCAGCTTCCTCCAGGGAAGGAGGGGCTGTGTGTGACGTGGCTGAGTCATCTGGAGGGTTCTGGGCCAGCCTAATTCCTCCAATGGCGGACAGGCTGAGTCAGCAGCAGGGGAATCACTTAGGGGTTGTTGGGGGTTGGGGACGAGGCAGGGGATAAGAAGGGGGAGGAGAGTCCAGTAGAGTCTTGAGACTGAGGGAGAACAGAGGGTGGAGGAGAAGGAGCAGAGGCTTTGAGAGATAGAATCGTGGTGGAAGGAGAAGGAGCAGGGGCAGGGACAAAGAAATACTTCACCTTTGAAGGAGGAGATTTGCAGAGGTCCTGCCAAGTTAAGATATACGGCTGTTGATCTGGATGACTATGTGGCCCCGGCTGAAAGACAACATCTCTGATTTTTCAAATTAGTGGGAAGTAGAAACATCCTTCTGGCGGCCATCCAACTCCAAAGGTGTGTCATTCTGAGGAACAGAGAGTCTGCCAGGTCCAGCGTTTTACTGAAAAAGAAAGATTCTGGGCCATTAAGTGGACTTTGGTCCAGTGATCAAGGGTCAGGGAGAGAGGTGTTGAAGTGCTCTGTCCCAAAATGAGAGATACGCAAACAGTGAAAGCAACGACACACTACACAGACAAGACAAGACAATAAAGACAGGCAATTAATGTCCAATACTGAGACCAAGACTGAGTACCTGACAAAACCTGATGGGCTGGCAATACCGAATCCGAAACAAAGTATCACTGAGTTGAGGAGACTATTGTTCCTCGATTTCCTGAGTCCTCAGGGACGTCTCCCAGGGACGTGGCCTGTGGCTCTGTGACATGTCTGTCAGCCACCGTCAGAGAGAGCTCACGCTCATCATCAATAGCGACTTTGCCAAACCCTAACCTGAAACCTGAAACCAGAAAGAGTCACCTTACTTACCCTGAAAGGAGCCCCTGGGGGTCTTTCGTCAGCCACTGCTGGATATCGCTGGTGCCTCCGGATGTAAAGGTCGGGAGAGCTTCAGAGGAAGAGACCACAAAGACAATGTCTCAAGCAACAGTAAAGGGTTTTTTGGGATTCCAGCATTCTGGGGCTCAGAGCTCACTTGTTTAGAGCAGAGAGCAATGACAACAGCTTAAGCAGAGCTTATATACTTTCCTTGGAGAGGGCAGGAAGGGAAGTTTATTGATGGGTCAGGGCAAGGGGGCAGTTTGTGTGTAAACAGGTGAGGGTGTACATTCTGCAGTTTGGCAGTTGGGGACAGCACATTCTGGAAACAAGATTAGCAAACAGTCCTCAAGATTTCAACAGTGTTTTGTTAAGCATACAGAAAAACAGGTAGTTACAAGTACCTATTTTATTAACCTTTCTCCAAAGCCTAAATGCAAAGTGAGCATGGATTACTTAAAACATCCATGTCCAGGTTTCCTAATGCTCTCAAATCAATCCTATTGGTGACTACATATTTGTTTCTTCCTAAGATTTTATATTGAACCTCAACCCTGTTGAAAATGACTAATCCTATCACTCACTTTGTATTTTCCCTGATTTCCTAATGTCTCTATTGATATCTGCTTTCCTACATATATTCACGAGTTCATCATTGTGACTTACTCTTCACATGTGCTGACATTTACATTCTCTCTCTATCTGAAACCCTATTGCTAAAGAACTTTTGGTCCAAATCCTATACTCACTATTTTTTCTAAACCTACCGACTATATTCCTAATCCTACCGACTATACCTTTTTGACTGGATGATCTCTTCGACAATCAATCATCCAAGGTACAAGGTCCTATGCCATTGTATATTGATTTATTTGAGAAAACTGTGCAGAATATAATTCAAAGCTAAGTACCCAATCAACAGCCCAATGCCCTTCTTGGATTCAAATCTTATCTAGATTTCTGTTTTCATACTTATATTTCACCAATATATGCTTGTAAATTTTGCAAGTTCCCAATACCATTGTTCATTCCTAAGTATGATTCCTAACCGAAATTGAACCTGTTATTACCCTAACCTTAAACTGTTCTCTCAAACTAAGTTTACAGATGAGCTGGGACAAAGTTTTTCTTACAATACAGTAATGTAGGGGATCTTCCACCTGCTGAGAACATCAAAGGTCCATGCAGAGATGATACCCTGGAGAAGTTGCAGGCAGCTATGAAGGACCTAAGTGAGCAAAAGTCATATTCCATGGCAAACAACCTGGTCAGTATGAAGGGATGTGTCTGAATCAGCCTCTCCTTTCCTAATGTGGAGAAGACTGATCAAACCATGGATGTGTGGAGAGCTGTTCCCAGGTGCCTATGGTTGATATACCATTCTAACTTGTGAAAGTGTCAAAGGAAGTAGGAGTAGCCTCCATCTCATGGGACCCTTGGAAGCAACTGTTAGGACAAAGTGGTGGCCAAGGCAGTGACCTCATTCAGTTCCTGAAGGAAGTGACCTCACCTCACTTCCTTGGTGATGGAAATCTCTGAACTTGTGATCCAGGAAGATAGGCACCCAGTGCCAGTACCAGTGGTCTCACTTGTTTGGATTTACAAAGGACAGAGTCAGCCTTTCTTGGTACCTACTGATATGAGGATGGTCAAATGCCAGAAGATCTCTGAAGAGGAACGTTTGTTGAGAAAGCAGGTATTGGTTCACCGCTGGCCCTGACAACTTCACATAGTTGGCCAAGGAGACCAGATATGAGACAGGACAGGCCATTTCACGGGAACATAGTATGGCCCACCAGTTAGAGGACACTCTGGATAGTCACAGACCTACTTGGGTTAAGGAGGTGCCTTTTTCAGTGTGGTGTGAGTTTGTTGTTTTCTCTCAAGTTCTGAGAATAGGTAGGAAAGGCTCTTTGTTTAGATTGGAGTGGACTGTTTCTAGTAAGTCGTTTGACAAGGCTAGTGTTTCTATGTCTGTGTATCCCACTGTGTCCGTGGTTGTAGACATTATAAAAGAGAATACATCAATGGATGTGTCCTGTCTAGTAGAAAACTTCCCAGCATTCATCCTGCCTGATTTATGCATGGACTGTGGTGTGCCTTATGGTGGGCAACACCTAGTAAATTCCTAAATTCCTATTTTCTTCCTGGATTCTGGCCACTCTCCAGAATAGGCTCATGGTTTTTTGTCCAAGATATGTACCACCTCCAAGCTCTGTGACATGTCCATATACTTGAGAGCTGTGGAGAACGGGAACATCTTAGAAAACTCAGATATCAGTGTGACAAGTAAAGTCTCTGTAGAGAAACCCTGCTTTGGTTCACTTGCTTACCTATGGTTCTGTTGCCCTGAATGTCAGGAAGGTCTTTGCCTCAGGCCACCCCTTTGTGAAGTCTGAATAAAACAGTTTTCAAATGGAAATAAATGGGCATAACCTGTGGCTCTTTGCTTAATTGCTTTGGAAAAGGATGTGTCTGAATCAGCCTCTTGGCCCTGTATGAGGTTGTGGCTTAGATTCTCAGCACATGATGGATCTAAAGATAGATTCCATGTGTGCATTCAAAAGGAAAATGGCCCAAAATCTGTTATTGTTGATGTGTCTCTTGCCTTCCTCTGTTAGGTTCCTGACCTCTATCAAGTGATAATAGGGATCCTTTGGGTCAAATGAGTTCTTCGAAGAACTGCAGAGGTGCTTGCGTTTTCTTATGACTCCAAATCACATAAAGAATCCATCCCTGAGAGTCAGTAGGCCTCAAATTGGAGAAGCAGAACAGTATTAACGGCAGGACTATTGGATCACTCCAGGTTCACAGGAAGGGTGTCCATGCCACCCTGACTTTAGGCAAATGAAGGGTAAGGGTGATTATTTTGGACACTCTTTTGGGATGTGTCCCGCATAGAAACCTCCAGCCAGAGGTTATGATGACTGTCTATATTTAAAAAGATGAGGGCCATGTGGGAGTGTTTTGGTTTTAATTGGGGTCATTCGTGTGGCAGTTGGAAGAGATGACTGGATCCACCTGGGCTTGAACTCTATTGTCCTTCCCCTTAAAGTCTGAGTTCTGTATCAGACATCAAAGAAGTATTGCCATGAATTGTGTTGGGATTTTAGGAGGCCACACATGAGATTCGCCCTTGGAATCTGAGATGTAGGCCCAGGGTGGCTTTCCACAGAGCACTGGGAATCTCAGCCAGGATATCACATAATTTTATTCTGAAAGACTTGAAAGCCATATTTGCTAGTCAAAACAAACATGGACCTCAATTGTGTACCTCAATGGTCCTGGATTTATCTGACCATTGGGCCACTCTTTGGGAGGCCTTGCCTGTGAGAGTTCTCCAAAACTTTCATCGAAATGAGCTTCCTCACCATTAAATGATTCCTTAATGAATTGAAACCCGCAGTGCCTCCAACTTCATCCTTGAAAATTGGCTAGATTAATACCATGAAATTTTGAAATTCAAATGACCAGGTGGCACTGAAGAACCTTTGGATGTCTTGTTGCTGATCATGACTGTACCAGACAGTGTCTTGATTGACTGGGTTTCATGAAAATGGTGGAGAAAAGAGATGCCATTAAGTTGGTGCCTGCTTAGTAGTGGGCCTAGAGCAGTGGTGAACAAGTGTGTGATAAAACATCTGTTGTGGGGTCATGTGGATCTGCCATTGGCTTCCAAATAGCTTGTGACTGACATGGTGCAGACCGCAGACCCTTATATGTACAGGCATCTTTTTTATGGAGAGGTTTCAGGGCAATGTTCAGAATCAGGTTGCTATGGTCAAGGGGGGAACCTATGTTGTATACAAGCCCTGTTGGTGCATTCTCCTGCAGACCCTGACCCACCACACGTGACAGAACTTCCTGCAGCATGGTGTCCCAGTTGAACTCCTTGTATTTCGTAAAGCAAGTACAAAACTCTGAGTGCAGCAGCAAGAAACACCATGAGAAGTGGAGGATGATGAAATGGCTTCACAGTCCACATGGGGAGACACTTAGCCCCCAGTGGCCACAGTTTACCTACAAAGAGAGAATTCAGCACTGCTGTCTCATGTTCATTGTAAAATAAGAATCCATGTCCTCCAGGTCACATAGATGCAGACCCAGCTTTGATGCTCTCACTACAAAAAGAATTCAGCACTGCTGCATCATGTTCATTGGAAAATTATGAACCATGTCCTCCAGATCACAGAGATGCAGACCTAGCTTTGATAGTCTCATTAGAAAGGAAGCTAAAGATCTTGACAACAACATGTATTCCAAGTGACCAACCTAGAGGCAGTTTCTCCAGACTTTTTTAGGCAGGCAAATCTCCATGTTTGTGGAGTTTTTACACTATCCCTTACTTTTGGAAACTCCTCTACCATCTCCAAGTTTGTGAACTTCTGAGAATTTTCCATTTCAGCTATGTATTCAAAGATTTTCTAACTCTTCTCCTCTAATTGTGTCTTACTTATGGTGAAGGTAATGTCAAGGCATTGTTCTGAATGAGAGTGAGAAAATTTTTTTGTAGCACACATTTGCACACACATTGATCCATTTTCCAATTTTCCATTCGAAATACTGAATCCCTGACACTAACTCATACGCTACTAGACTCTCACTACTAATCCTAAGATGATGGAGAAAAATACCCAAACAGAATGAAAATACAAGCATTTCAGAGAAGTCATGGTGTATAGTTGGACTTCCCTCTTTCATGATAAAGGGTAGGTTTTATTAATCTACGCAATTTTTAATTGAAATATTCCTCCATGTGTTTTTACAGTAAACAAATATGTGAATTCAGTCTCCCTTTCTCCATAGCCTGCTCAGCACATATATTTTTTATATGCACATATAGAATTCTACCTGGTATCACAAGTACATTTTTATGAGTTGGCTGGCTTGGCAGAAAAAAAAAATGTGACAAGAGATCACTCCTGCTAAACGCTGTTAGAACTGAAAATTCAACCTATGGGTGAGCTTCCTCGTAGAACAATATTATACATAAATCCATGTTTAGTAAAATAAATATTTTTGCATCTGTGGATGATTTATATTAGATGATGAATTATGATTTGCATATATATATTCATAAATTTTAATGTGTTTTTTGTGGCTTTTGGTATATATATATATATACACACACACACACACTCTCCACATTTTATAAAATATGAAATATATGTGTCTTATATACACTCCGAAAATTCATTCATGTTCATCTATGAGGATTTATAATCAACTTTTCACAAGATTATTCTCAGAAATACTCATCCACCTGAAATACATATTTTTTTTTTCCAGTACTGAAAACTAACTTCAATAAATGGTGCTTAAAAATCCTAATATTTCTACAGTAAATGACCCAGTTTAACATCAATGCAAGTAGATTCCTATGGGACATAATCTCTATTTTGACGTTCATTTTAATTCAACACTGGTACATTACTATTTCTTCAGTTTTTGCACATCATAAGATATATATTTCATCCACAGGTTCACAAATTTATAGGAATTTGTTTCACTTTCAATCACTTCCTGCTTCAGAACACATGTATTTCTCCATGTTACTTGACTGGTCTTTTCATGAGACATCTTTCCAAACACATTATTTTCGATTTCCATAATCAATTTCGAAGCTAAACTCACACTCTTCAAGATAAACCATAACATTAATATTACCATTAGATGTGTAACTGGTTGGAATGAATGTATGTATATCAATATAAGAATTCCTGTATATTTTCACATTTTAATTCAATCTATGATTTAAAGTTGGAACCAGTTTTTCTATTTATTCACTGTATGGTCTCTTAATGCATTATCTCTATATTCATAGACACAGTGTACACCTCTTTGTCCCCCCAATACTAATTTATACCTCTTCAAATTATTGCTCCCAGAAACGGTGGAAGAAATACTCATGTCACCATATATATAATCACAGTAATATTCTAGACACAAAAAGCAAAGGTCACACTCATGATTGTATCAAAGCCTAAATGGAAAGTGAGCATGGATTACTAAAACATCTATGTCCAAGTTGCCTAATGCTGTCAAATGCAAATCCTATTGGCGACTACATTTTGTTTCTTCCTAAGATTATATATTGAACCTCATGCCTGTGGAAAATATTTAATCCTATCACTCACTTTAAGCTTTGCCTGATTTCCTAATATCTCTATTGATATCTGCTTTCCTCCATATTTTCCCCAGTTCATCATTGTGTCTGACACAACATATGCTGACATATACATTCACTGTCTACCCTAGACCCTATTGCTAAAGAAATTTTGGCCCAAATCCTATACTCACTCTTATTTCTAAACCTACTGACTATCTTCCTAATCTTACTGACTATCGCTTTTTGACACTATGTTCTCTTTGACAATCAATCATCTAAGGTGTAAGGTCCTAAGCCATTGTATTTCAATTTATCTGAGACATAAATGCGGAACATAATTCAAACCTAAGTATCCCACTCAAGGGCCCAATGCCCTTGTGGTTTCAAATCTTACCTAGATTTCTGTTTTCATACTTGTATTTCACCTATATATTCTTGTAAATATCACAGGTTCCCAATACCATTATTCATCCGGCAGAGAGATTCCCACCCAAATCAAACATGTTATTAACCCTAAATATACACTCTTCAATCAATCTAACTTTACAGAAGAGGATGGACAGAGTGGGTCTTACAATACAGAAATGTATGGGATCTTCCACCTGCTGAGAACATCAAAGGTCCACGCAGAAATGATCCCTGGAGAAGATGTAGGCAGCTATGAAGGACCTGAGAGAGCAAAAGTCAAATTCCTTGGCAAACAATCTTGTCAAGATGAAGGGATGTGTCTGAATCAACCTCTATCTTCTAAATGTAGAGAAGATGGACCAAACAAGGCCTGTGTGAAGAGCTGTTCCCAGGTGCCTATGGTATATACCATTCTAACTTGTGAAAGTGTCACAAGAATTAGGGACAGCCTCCATATCATGGGACCCTTAGAAGTAACTGTTAGGACAAAGAGGTTGCAAAGGCAGTGACCTCATTCAGTTGCTGAAGGAAGTGACCTCACCTCACCTCCTTGGCGATGGAACTCTCAGATCTTGTGATATAGGAAGAGCGGCACACAGAGCCTGTCGCAGTCCCCGTCCCAGTGGTCTCACTTGTTTCAATTTACCAAGGACAGAGTCAGTCTTTCTTAGTATCTACTGATGTGAGGATGGCCAAATGCCAGGAAAGCTCTGAAGAGAGGCCGTTCCTGAGAAAGCAGGTAGTTGCTCACCCATGGCTCCTGACAACTTCACAGAGTTGGACAAGGAGACCAGATTTGAGACAGGAGAGGCTATTTTGGGGAAATATAATATGCCCCATCATTCAGAGGACACTCTGGATAGTCACAGACCTACTTGTGCAAAGGAGGTGCCTTTGTGGGTGTGGGTGTGTATTTGTTGTTTTGTCTCATGTTCTGAGAATAGGTAGGAAAGGCTGTTTCTTTGGATTGGCGTTGACTGTTTCAAGTAAGTGGTTTGACAAGGCGAGTGCTTCTATATTGTGTATCCCACTCTGTTAGTGATTGTAGACATTAGAAAAGAGAATGCATCAATGGATGTGTCCTGTCTAGTAGAAAGCTTCCCAGCATTCATACTGCGCAATTTATAAATGGACTGTGGCTTGCCTTATCAAAGGGCAACACCTGCTATCTTCCTAAGTTTCTGTTTTCTTCCTGAATTCTGGCCACTCTCCAGAATAGCCTCATGGTTTTGTGTCCAAGATACGTACCACCTCCAATCTCTGTGATATGGCCACGTACTGGATAGCTGATGGGAATGGCGAGTATCTCAGAAAACTCAGATACCAGTGTGACCAGGAAAGTCTCAGTGGAGAAACCCTGCTTTGTGCCATTTGTTTACCTATTGTTTGCTGCCCTGAATTTCAGGAACGTCTTTTCCTCAGGCCACTCCTTTTTGAAGCCTGAAGAAAACAGTTTCAAATGGAAATAAATGGGCATCACCTGTGGCTCTTTGCTTATTTGCTTTGGAAATGGATGTGTCTGAATTAGCCTCTTGGCCCTGTGTGAGGCTGTGGTTAGATTCTCAGCACCTGGTGGATCCCATGCTTTCATCCAAACCCAAAATGGACAAAAGAGCAGTCATTGTGGATGAAGTCTCTCGCCTTCCTCTCTAAGGTTCCTGACCTCCATCAAGTGAGAATAGGGATCCTTTGGGTCAAATGATTTCTTCAAAGGCCTGAAGAGGGAAGCCCAAAGGTGCTAGGGTTTTCTCATGTTTCCAATTCACATAAAGAGACTAAACCCCACAGTCAGTAGTCCTCAAATTGGAGAAAGAGAGCAGTATTAACGGCAGGCCTACTTGATCACTCATGGTTCACAGAAAGGTGTTCAGGCTACCCCCACTTTAGGCAAATGAGGGGTAAGAGAGCTTATTTTGGACACCTTCATGGGCTCCGCCCCTCATGGAAACCTCCAGTCAGAGGTTTTAATGAATGTCTATATGGAAGAAGAATAGGGCCATGTGGAAGTGTTTTGGTTTTAATTGTGGTTATTAGTTTGACGGTTGGAAATGATTACTGGCTCCACCAGAGCTTGAACTCTGCTGTGATTCTCCTTAGAGACTGAGTTCTGGAACTGACCTCAGAGAAGAATTGCCATGAGTTCTTTTGGGATTTTAGGAGGCCATGCATGAGAGTCATCCTTGGAATTGAGATGTGTGCCCAGGAAAGCTTTCCACAAGGCACGGAAAATCTCAGCCAGGATATCACATGTTTTTATTCTGACAGACTTGGCAGCCATAGTTGAGAGTCAAAACACACGTGGATCTCACATTGTAGACCTCAATGGTCCTGGCTTCATGTGACATTTTGGCCACTCTTTAAGAAGCCTTGCCTGTGAGTGTTCTCCAGAGCTTCCATTGAAATGAGCTTCCTCAACATTTAATGGTTCCTGAATGAATTGAAAATCATAGTGACTCCAACTTCATGCTGGAAAAATGGCTAGATAAATAACATGGAATTTTTGAAATTTTCATGACCAGGTGGCACTGGAGAACCTTTTGATGTCTGTTTGCTGATCATGAGTAAACCAGGCAATGCGTTGATTGACTGGGTTTCATGAAAATGGTGTAGAACAGAGATGCCAGTAAGTTGGTGCCTGCTTAGTAGCGGGCCTAGAGCAGTGGTGGGCAGGTGTGTGATAAAACATCTGTGTAGGGGCCATGTGGATCTGCCATTGGCTTCCAAATGGCTTGTGACTGACATGGTGCAGCCAGCAGACCCTTATATGTTAAGGCATCTTGATATATGGAGAGGTTTCAGGGCAATGCTCAGAATCAGGTTGCTATGGTCCTGGGTGCAAGCTATGTGGAATAGAAGCCTGATTGGTGCATTCTCCTGCAGTCCCTTATGCACTGCATGTGACAGAACTCCCTCCAGCACGATGTCCCAGTTGAAATCCTTGTATTTCAAGAAACAAATACCAAACTCCCAGTGCAGCAGCAAGACACACCAGGAAAACTAGAGGATGACCAAATGGCTTCACAGTCCACACGGAGAGACACTTAGACCCCAGTTGCCACAATTTACCTACAAAGTGAGAATTCAGCACTGCTGCCCCATGTTCAGTGAAATATAAGACAACATGTCCTCCAGGTCACATAGATGCAGACCCAGTTTTGATGCTCTCACTACATAGGAAGATAAAGCTCCTGACAACAACATATATTTCAAGTGCCCAAACTCAGAGGCAGTTTCTCAAGAAGTCTTTAGGCCTGCAGAGATCCATGTTTGTGGAGTGTTTACCCTGTCCCTTACTTTTGGAAAATCCTCTACAACCTCCAAGGTTGTGAATTCCTGAGAATTTTCCATTCCATATATGTATTCACTAATTTTCTAACTCTTCTCCCCTAATTGTGTCTTACTTGGGGCATAGGTAATGGCAAGGCATTGTTCTGGATGAGAGTGGGGATATATTTGTGCAGCACATGTTTGCATACACATTGGATTCATTTTTCAATTTTCCTTTTGAAATACTGAATCACTGACACTAACCCATACCTACTAGACTCAGACAACTCATCCTAATATGATAGAGAAAAATAACCCAAACCTATAGAAATACAAGCAGTTCAGAGAGGCATGTTGTATAGCTGGACTTGCCTTTTGCATTATATAAGTCAGGAGTTATAAATCTACTCAATTTTTAATAGAAATAGTTCTCCATGTATTTTTAAAGTTAACAAATATGTGAATTCTTGTTTCTTTTTCTCTGTAGTCTATTAAAACATGTATATTTATATGAACATATAGAATCTTACCAAGTATCACACGTACATTTTTCTGAGGTAGCTGACTTGGCAGATACAAATTGTGAGAAGAGATTACTCGTCCTAAACGCTGTTGGAACTGAAAATTCAACCTATAGGGGAGCTTTCTAGTAGAACAACATTACACATAAACTCATGTTCAGTAAAATAAATATTTTTGAATCCGTGGATGATATATATTTAATGATGAATTTCGATTGACATATATTGCTACTTTTTAATGTCTGTGTGTGTTTATATATATATATATATATATATATATATATATATATATATATATATATACACACTCTCCAGATTTTTCAAAATATAAAATATATGTGTCTTATATACACTCTCTAAATTCATTCATGATCATGTTTTCATGTATGTGGATTTATAATCAACTTTGCATAAGATTTTCTCAGAAATATTCATCCACCAGAAATACATATTTGTTTCCTAGTACGGAAAACTAACTTCAGTGAATGGTTCATACAAATCCTAATTATTCTACAGTAACTGACCCACTCTAACATCAATGCAAGTAGATTCCTATGGGACATGATATGTCATTTGACGTTCATTTGTATTCAACACTGCTACATTATTATATCTTCAGGTTCTGCACATTATAGGATATACATTTCATCCACAAGTTCACAAATTTATAGGCATTTGTTTCAACTTTAATCACTTCTTGCTTCAGAAGACATGTATTGTCAAGGATTCTTGACTGGTCTTTTCATGAGACTTCTTTCCAAACACATTATTATCGATTTCTATAATCTTTTTGAAGCAAAACTCACACACTCTTTATGATAAATCAAAACACTAATATTACCATTAGATGTATAACTGGTTGGAATTAATGATTGTATATCAATATAAGATTTCCTGTAATTTTTCAGATATTAGTTCAATCCATTATTTAAAGTTGGAACAAGTTATATTATTTATTAACAGTATGGTCTATTCATGCTATATCTCTATATTCATATACACAAGGTACACCTCTTTGCACCCCCAATACTAATTTTACATCTTCAGTATATTGCTCCCAGAAATGGTGGAAGAAATACTCATGTCACCTGATCTACATATACATTTTATCACAGTAGTATTCTGGACAAAAAATGTAAAGGTCACACTTATGATTGTACCAAAACCTAAATGGAAAGTGAACATGGATAACTAAAAGCATCCATTTCCAGGTTGTCTAATGCTTTCAAATATCAATACTATTGGTGACTACATATTTGTTTCTTCCAAAAATTATTTATTCAAACTCAACCCTGTTGAAAATATCTAATCCTATCACTCACTTTATACTTTTCCTGATTTCGTAATGTCTCTATTGATACCTGCTTTCCTACATATTTTCCCCAGTTCATCATACTGACTGACTCT
Organism: Callospermophilus lateralis; assembly: GCF_048772815.1. NCBI lineage: Eukaryota > Metazoa > Chordata > Mammalia > Rodentia > Sciuridae > Callospermophilus > Callospermophilus lateralis. The sequence goes on from NW_027510156.1 coordinate 1,088,024, forward strand.
TCATATGTGGTGATATTTACATTTACTCTCCTACCGAAACCCTATTGCTAAAGAACTTTTGGTCCAAATCCTACACTCACTCTTCTTCCTAAACCTACTGACTATCTTCCTAATCCTACCGACTATCCCTTTTTGACTGGATGTTCTCTTCTACATTCAATCATCCAAGGTACAAGGTCCTATGCCATTGTATATCAAATTATCTGAGACATCTTTGCAGAACATTACTCAAAGCTAAGTTTCCCAATCAAGGGCCCAATGCACTTCTGGGCTTCAAATCATACCTAGATTTCTGTTTCATACTTATATTTCACCTCTATATTCTTGTAAATATTGCAGGTTCTCAATATGATTATTCATCCAACAGAAGGATTCGTAACCTAAATCGAACCTGCTATTAACCCTAAACATAGACTGTTCCCTCAATCTCATTTTACAGAAGAGCAAGGACAGAGTGGTTCTTAATATACAGAAAAGTAAGGGACCTTACACCTGTTGAGAACCTCAAAGGTCCATGCAGAATTAATATCTGGAGAAGTTGTAGGCAGATATGAAGGACCTGAGAGAGTAAAAGTCATATTCCATGGCAAACAACCTGGTCAGGATGAAGGGATGTGTCTGAATCAGCCTCTCTCTTCTTATTGTAGAGTAGATGGACCAAACCAGGCCTGTGTGGAGAGCTGTTCCCAGGTGCCTATGGTTGATATGCCTTTCTAACTTGTGAAAGTGTCACAGGAAGTAGGGGCAGCCTCAATCTCATGGGACCCTTGGAAACAACTGTTTGGACAAAGTGGTTGCCAAGGGAGTGACCTCATTCAATTCCAAAAAAAGTGACATACGTCATTTCCTTGGTGATGGAACTCTCTGAACTTGGTATCCAAGAAGCCAGGCACCCATAGGCAGTCCCAGTCCCAGTCCCAGTGGGCTCACTTGTTTGGATTTACCAAGGTCAGAGTTAGTTTTCTTGGTACCTATAGATGTGAAGATTTATTTTCCTATTTTCCATTCAAAATACTGAATCTCTGACACTAACCCATACCCTACTAGACTGTATGATGGAGAATAGTAAAAAAATCCTAATATGATGGAAAATAGTAACCCAAACAGAATAGAAATACAAGCAGTTCAGAGGAGACATGGTGTATAGTTGGACTTCCCTTTTGCATTATATAGGGTAGGAGTAATAAATATAGTCAATGTTTATTCAAATAGTTCACCATGTGTTTTTAAGGTTAAGAAATACGTGAATTCCTGTCTCTCTGTAGCCTATTCAGCTCATGTATTTTTATATGCACATATAGATTCCTACATGGTATCACACGTACCTTCTTCTGAGGTGGGTGACTTGGCAGATACAAATTGTGAGAAGAGATCACTCCTCCTAAACACTGTTGGAACTGAAAATTCAACCTATAGGTGAGCTTCCTAGTTGAACAACATTATACATAAATCCATTTTTAGTAAAATGTATTTTTTTTGGATATGTGGATGATATATATTTCATGATGAATTTCGTTTGGCATATATATTGGTAATTTTTAATGTCTGTGCGTGTGTGTGTTTGTGCGTATATATATATATATATATATATATATATATATATATATATATACACTCTCCAGATTTTTCATAATATGAAATGTATGTGTCTTATTATATACTCCCTAAATTCATTCATATTCATGTATATGGATTTATAATCAACTATTCACAAGATTATTCTGAGAAATATTCATCCACCGGAAATTCATATTTGTTTCCTAATACTGAAAACTAACTTCAGTAAATGGTGCATACAAATCATAATATTTCATCATTGCAAGATGGCCGCAAATAGAGTGCATCACACCGAGTGTACCGCACCACTGCACAGGTGAATTACCAGTTAGAACAACAAAAAACTATCTTGTTCGGAAATTACAGCAAAATGGGGGTGCACCAAAACCTAGAAGAAGGATTTCTAGCACCATGGTCCGGTAATAGAGTCTCAAACATGAGCCAACTGTGCGACCCAAGATCGTTCTGACTGATCAGTGCGGCCCGCCCAGTGGCTACAGACGGTGCGGCACCACCGAGAGGCGACCAATAAGCAGGGAGAAACGTTGATGCAGATTCTGTGGAATCTTGCCGGTAGAACCCCCATTGAGCCCTGATCTGAGTTCAGGATTTCAGATGGGGAAGGAAGCAGTACAGTTCTAATTCCCACAACGGAAACTCCTCCAAGGAAACCAAAAAAAAAAAAAAAAAAAATGAAAAAATCAAAACAATAGAGCGCCGGGCTTCAGAGATGAAAGATGGATGGGATTACCAAATCCTGGAAGCCTAAAGGACCCCAAACATTCAAAACCATAATAGACCAATTCCAAGAAATATAATTATGAAGATTGCTAACATACAGAACAAGGAGAGAATATTAAACACTATAAGAGAAAGGAGGCTGATTACATTCAGGAGTAAACCAATTAGGTTAATGACTGATTTTTCATCACAGACTTTGAAAGCGAGAAGATCCTAGAACAATGTATTTCAAATGCTGAAAAATAATGGATTCCAACCAAGAATACTGTATCCAGCAAAATTAAGCTTCAGATTTGAAAATGGAATAAAAATTTTTAATGAGAAACAAAAGCTAAAAGAATTCGTAGCCAGAAAACCAGCACTGCAAAGCATTTTGAGCAAAATACTACAAGAAGAAGAATTGAAAAATAGTGCCCAAAACTAACAGCGGGAGGTATCTCAGTAAAGGGGGAGGAAAATAACCAAAAATGTAATAACTGGCCAAACTAAAATATAATAAATAAATAAACATGACTGGAAGTACAAATCATATTTCAATTATAACCTTAAATGTTAATGGCCTAAATCACAAATCAAGAGACATGGGCTAGAAACGTGGATCAAAAAAACAAATTCAACAATATGTTGCCTTCAGGAGACTCATATGATAGGAAAAGACATACACAGGCTTAAGGTAAAAGATTGGGAAAAAATCATACCACTCACATGGCCCTCAGAAGCAAGAAGCAGTGGCCATACTCATATGGAATAAAATCAAATTCACATCTAAGTTAATCAAAAGGGACAAAGAAGGACACTATATTCTCTTAAAAGGAACCATCCACCAACAAGTCATAACAATTATCAATTTGTATGCACCAAGCAATGGAGCTGCAATGTTCATAAAACAAACTCTCCTCAAGTTCAAGAGTCAAATAGACTACAACACAATAATTATGGGTGACATCAACACACCACACTCGGCATTAGACAGATCCTCTAGACAGAAACTGAATAAAGAAACAATAGAACTCAACAGCACAATCAATAACCTAGACTTAACCGACATACATAGAGTATATCAACCATCATCAAGTGGATACACGTTCTTCTCAGTAGCAGCACATGGATCCTACTCAAAGATATATTATGACATAGGGCAATTCTTAGGAAATATAAAGGCATGGAAATAGTACCATGCACCATTTCTGTTCATAATGGAATGAAACTGGAAATGAATGATAAAAGAAGGAAGGAAAAATCCTACATCACATGGAAAATGAACGGATGCTACTGAATGATCAATGGGTTACAGAACACATAAAGGAGGAGATAAAAAAAAAATTCTTAGAGACAAATGTCAATACAGACACAATGTACCAGAATCTATGGGACACAGTGAAAGCAGTTTTAAGAGGGAAATTCATTTCTTGGAGTTCTTTCCTCAAAAAAAGAAAAAAACAACAAATAAATGAACTCACACTACACCTCAAAAACCAGAAAAGAAGAGCAAAACAAAAGCAAATGTAGTAGAAGACAAGAAATAATTAAATTTAGAGCACAAATCAACAAAATTGAAACAAAAAAATTGAAAAATTTGATGACACTAAAAGTTGGTTCTTTGAAAAAATAAATAAGATTGACAGGCCCATAGCCATGCTAATGAAGAGAAGAAGAGAGAGAACTCAAATTACTAACATACTGGATGAAACAGGCAATATCACAACAGACACTACAGAAATACAGAAAATAATTAGATAGTATTTTGAAACACTGATATCTTCATTATCTTCTATTTTATTGGAATTAATAAGTCATACGATCTGCCCAGATTGAGTCAGGAAGACACACACAATTTAAACAGACCAATAACAAAGAAAGAAATAGAAGAAGCCATCAAAGGACTACCAACCAAAAAAAGCCCTGAACTTGATGCGTATACAGCAGAGTTCTACAAAACCTTCAAAGAAGAATTAATACCAATATTTTTCAAGATATTTCAAGAAATACAAAAAGAAGGAGCTCTTCCAAATTCATTCTATGAGGCTAACATCACCCTTATCCCGAAACCAGACAAAGACACTTTAAAGAAAGAAAACTACAGACCAATATCTCTAATGAACTAGGATGCAAAAATTCTCAATAAAATTTTGGCAAATCGAATACAAAAGCATATCAAAAAAATTGTGCACCATGATCAAGTAGGATTCATCCCTGGGATGCAAGGATAGTTCAGTATATGGAAATCAATAAATGCCATTCACTACATCAATAGATTTAAAGACAGGAACCATATGATCATCTCGATAGATGCAGAAAAAGCATGTGACAAAGTTCAGCATTCCTTTATGCTCAAAAAACTAGAAAAACTAGGGATAACCGGAACTTACCTCAACATTGTAAAAGCTATATATGCTAAAACTCAGGCTAGCATTATGCTAAATCGAGAAAAAATGAAGGCATTCCCTCTAAAATCTGGAACAAGACAGGGATGTCCTCTATCACCACTTCTATTCAATTTAGTTTTTGAAATACTAGCCAGAGCAATTAGACAGACAAAAGAAATTAAAGGCATAAAAATAGAAAAAAAAGAATTTAAATTATCACTATTTGCAGAGGACATGATAATATATTTAACAGACCCAAAAGGGTCTACAAAGAAACGGCTAGAGTTAATAAATGAATTCCGTAAAGTGGCAGGATATAAAATCAACACGCATAAATCAAAGGCATTCTTGTATATCAGCAACAAAACTTGTGAAATGGAAATGAGGGACCACTCCATTCACAATATACTCAAATAAAATAAGACACTTGGAATCAACCTAACAAAAGAGGTGAAAGATTTATATAATGAAAACTACAGAACTCTAAAGAGAGAGATAAAAGAAGATCTTAAAAGATAGAAAAATGAACCCTGTTCATGGATAGGCAGAACTAACATCATCAAAATGGCGATATTACCCAAAGCTCTCTACAGGTTTAAAGCGATGCCAATCAAAATCCCAACAGGATTTGTTGTAGAAAAAGATAAAGCAATAATGAAATTCTTATGGAAAAACAAATGACCAAGACTAGCAAAAGCAACTCCAAGCAAGAAGTGTGAATCTGGAGTTATAGCGATACCAGGGTTCAAACTGTACTACAAAGCAATAGTAATAAAAAGAGCGTGGTACTGGTACCAAAACAGGCAGGTGGACCAACGGTACAGAATAGAGGACACAGAAACCAATCCACAAAATTACCACTTTCTTATATTTGATAAAGGGGCTAAAAGCATGCAATGGAGGAAAGATAGCATCTTCAACAAATGGTGCAGGGAAAATTGGAAATCCATATGCAACAAAATGAAACTGAATCCCTTTCTCTCGCCATGCACAAAAGTTAACTCAAAATGGATCAAGGAGCTACATATAAAATCAGAGACACTGCGTCTGATAGAAGAGAAAGTTGGCTACGATGTACATACTGTGGGTTTGGGCTCCAAATTCCTTAATAGGACACCCATAGCACAAGAGTTAATAACAAGAATCAACAAATGGGACTTACTTAAACTAAAAAGTTTTTTCTCAGCAAGAAAAACAATTAGAAAGGTAAATAGAGAGCCTACATCCTGGGAAAAAATTTTTACCCCTCACACTTCAGATAGAGCCCTAATATCTAGAATATTCAAAGAACTCAAAAAATTAAACAATAAGATAACAAGTAACCCAATTCACAAATGGGCCAAGGACCTGAACAGACACTTCACAGAGGAGGACATACAATCCATCAACAAGTACATGAAAAAATGCCCACCATCTCTAGCAGTCAGGGAAAACCAAGTCAAAACCACCCTAAGATACCATCTCACTCCAGTAAGATTGTCAGCCATTATGAAATCAAACAACAATAATTGTTGGCGAGGATGTGGGGGAAAGGGTACACTTGTACACTGCTGGTGGGACTGTAAATTGTTGAGTCCAATTTGGAAAGCAGTATGGAAATTCCTGGGAAAACTGGGAATGGATTCACCATTTGACCCAGCTATTGCCCTTCTCGGCCTATTCCCTGAGGATCCTAAAAGAGCGCACTATAGGGATACTGCCACATCAATGATCATAGCGGCACAATTCACAATAGCTACCCTGTGGAACCAACCTAGATGACCTTCAATAGACGAATGGATAAAAAAAGGGGCATCTATACACAATGGAGTATTATGCAGCACTAAAAAATGACAAAATCATAGAATTTGCAGGGAAATGGATGGCATTAGAACAGATTATGCTAAGTGAAGCTAGCCAATCCTTAAAAATCAAATGCCAAATGTTTTCTTTGATATAAAGAGAGCAAATAAGAACAGAACAGGAAAGAAGAGCATGAGGAAAATATTAACACTAAACGGAGATGAGTGGGGGGAGAGAAAGGGAGAGAGAAGGGATAGCATATGGAAATGGTAGGAGACACTAAATGTTACACAAAATTACATATAAGAGGTTGTGACGGGAAATGGGGGAAAACAAGGGAGAGAATTGAACAACAGCAGATGTGGTAGAGAGGGTAGATGGGAGGGGAGGGAATAGGGATAGTAGGAGATAGGAAAGGTAGCAGAATACAACAATCACTAATATGCCATTATGTAAAAACGTGAGTGTGTAACTGATGTGATTCTGCGATTTGTATTGGGGTAAAAATGGGAGTTCATAACCCAATTGAGTCAAATGTATGAAAGATGATATAGCATGAGCTTTATAATATTTTGAACAACCAAAAAAATTGGAAAAAAAGGAATTGAATTTCCAATATTTGAGACATTTTACAACTTTGTTTTTTAATAAAATTGTCTTTTATTTGTTATCTTACTTGCTATTATCTGCCTTTCAGTTTGAAAAAACTATGTGCTGTAGCCATTCATCCATGTAGTATGTAACAGAAAAATTTGAGTGTTTCTATATAACCAGATTGGCAAGGCATCAAGGTTTCCTTCACAAACAAGATGTAGGCTTTTTCATAAGAAATTTAAAATTCTGCAAAACAATTTTTTTTAACTTTCCAATTAAATTTCAAAAATTTTTAAAAAAGAAGAATCTTAACCCCACAGTAAAAAGGCCTCAAAGTGGAGAAGTGGAGCAGTATTAATGGCAGGTCTATTTAATCACTCCTGGTTCACAGGAAGGGTGTCAAGGCCACCGTGACGTTAGGAAAATGAGGGGCAAGGGAGCTTATTTTGGGCACTGTCTTGGGCTGCGCCCCTCATGGAAAACTCCAGTCAGAGGTTTTGAGGAGTGTCTGTGTGGAAGAAGATGAGGGCAATGTGGGAGTGTTTTGGTTTTAATTGTGGTCATTTGTGTGGCAGTTGGAAGAGATGACTGGGTCCAACTGGGCTTGAACACTAGTGTGATTCCCCTTAGAGAACATATTTCAAGTGCCCAACCTCAAAGGCAGTTTCTCAAGAAGTGTTTAGGCCAGCATAGCTCCATGTCTGTGGAGTGTTTACCATGTCACTTACTTTTGGAAACTCCTCTACCACTTCCAAGGTTGTGAACTCCTGAGCATTTTCCATTCCAGATATGTGTTCACAGATTTTCTAACTCTTCTCCTCTAATTGTGACTTACTTGGGGCAAAGGTAATGTCAAGTCATTGTTCTAGATGAGAGGGGGAAGATTTTTTTGTAGCACATATTTGCATACACATTGGATTCATTTTCCAATTTTTCATTGGAAATACTGAATCCCTGACACTAACCCATACCCTACTAGACTCTGACTGCTAATTCTAATATGATGAGAAATATAACCCAAACAGAATAGAAATACAAGCAGTTCAGAAGAGGCATGGTGTATAGTTGTGCTTGCCTTTTGCATGATATAAGGTAGGAGTTATAAATCTAGTCAATTATTTGTTGAAATAATTCTCCATGTGTTATTAAAGTTAAGAAATATGTGTCTTCCTTTCTCTGTATCCTACTAAGCACATGTATTTTTATATGCACAAATAGAATCCTACCTGGTTTCACACGTACTTTCTTGTGAGGTGGCTGACTTGGCAGATACAAATTGTGAGAAGAGATCACTCCTCCTAAACGGTGTTGGAACTGAAAATTCAACCCATGGGTGAGCTTCCTAGATGAACAATATTATACATACATCCATGTTCAGTAAAATGAATATTTTTGGATATGCGGATGAGTTATTTTTCATGATGAATTTCGATTGGCATATATATTGCTACATTATAATGTGTGTGTGTTTGTGTGTGTGTGTATATATATATGTATATTTTTTTTCCAGATTTCCAAAATATAAAATATATGTGTCTTACTATACACTGCCTAAATTCATTCATGTTCCTGTATGGGGATTTATAATCAATTTTTCACAACATTATTCTCAGAAATATCCAACCACCTGAAATACATATTTTTTCCTAGTACTGAAAACTAAGTTCAGTGAATGGTGCTTACATATTTGTTTCTCCTTAAGATTATATATTCAACCTCAAGCCTGTTGAAAATGTCTAATCCTATCACTCAAGTTATACTTTGCCTGATTTCCTAATGTCTCTATTGATGTCTGCTTTCCTACATATTTTCCCCAGTTCATCATTGTGCCTGACTCTTCACATGTGGTGTCATTTATATTTACTCTCTAACCGAAACCCTATTGCTAAAGAACTTTTGGTCCAAATCCTAGACTCACTCTTCCTCCTAAACCTACCGACTATTGTCCTAATCCTACAGACTATCCCTTTTTGACTGGATGTTCTCTTCTACATTCAATCATCTGAGGTACAAGGTCTTATGCCATTGTATATCGATTTAACTAAGACCTCGGTGCAGAACATAATTCAAGTTAAGTATCGCAATCAAGGGCCCAAATCCTTTTGGGATTCAAATATTACCTAGATTTCTGTTTTCATACTTATATTTCACCTCTATATTATTATAAATATCACAGGTTCCCAATATCATTATTGATCCAGCAAAATGATTCCTAACCCAAATCGAACATGCTATTAACCATAACCATACACTGTTCACTCAATCTCACTTTACAGAAGAGCAGAGACAAAGTTGGTCTTATAATACAGGAAGTTACGACATCTTCCAACTGCTGAGTACCTCAAAATCCATGCAGAAATGATCCCTGGAAAAGATGTAGGCAGCTATGAAGGACCTGAGACAGCAAAAGTCATCTTCCTTTGCAAACAACCCGATCAGGATGAAAGGATGTGTCTGAATCATCCTATCTCTTCTTAATATAGGGAAGATGTATCAAACCAGGCCTGTGTGGAGAGCTGTTCCCGGGTGTCTATGGTTTCTATACCATTCTAACTTGTGAAAGTGTCACAGGAAATAGGGGCAGCCTCCTTTTCCTGAGACCCTAGGAAGCAAATGTTAGGACAAGGTGGTGGCCAAGGCAGTGACCTCATTCATTTCCTGAAGGAAGTGACCTCACCTCACTTCCTTGGTGATGTAACTCTCTGAATTTTGTGATTCAGGAACCCAGGCACCCAGTATCAGTCCCAGTCCCAGTTCCACTGTTCTCACTTGTTTGGATTTACCAAGGACAGAGTCAGTCTTTCTTGGTACCTACTGATGTGAGGGTGGCCAAATGCCAAGAAAGCTTTGAAGATGGTCCTTTCCTGAGAGGGCAGGAAATGGTTCACCACTGCCTCCTGACAACTTCACAGAATTGGCAAAGGAGACCAGATCTGAGACAGGACCAGCCTTTTCTAGAAAACATTGTATGGCCTACTAGTCAGAGGACACTCCAGAGAGTAACAGACCTACTTGGGGGAAGGAGGTGCCTTGGTGTGTGTGGATGTCATTTTGTGGTTCTGTCTCATGTTCTGAGTATAGGCAAAAAAGGAGGTTTGTTTGGTTTGGAGTGGACTGTTTCTAGTAAGTCATTTGACAAGGAGACTGTTTCTACATCTGTGTATCCCACTGTGTCCTTGGATGTAGATATTAGAAAAGAAAATGGCTCAATTTTTATGTCCTGCCTAGTAGAAAGCTTCCCAGCATTCATCCTGCACAATTAATGAATGGACTGATGCTTGCCTTATCCATGGGCAACACCTGCTATCTTTCTAGTCTCCATTATTTCCTGAATTCTGGCCACTCTCAAGATTAGTTTCATGGTTTTTTGTACAAGATATGTGCCACCTCCAACCTCTGTGACATGGCCATGTACTGGATAGCTGAATGGAATGGCAAGCATCTCAGAAAACTCAGATATCAGAGTGACCAGGAAAGTCTCAGTGGAGAAACCCTTCTTGGGGCCTTTCGATTACCTATTGTTCTGTTGCCCTAAATGTCAGAAAGGTCTTTGCCTCAGGCCAAATCTTTGTGAAGATTGAAGAAAATAGTTTTCAAATGGAAATGAATGGGCATCTCCCGTGGCTCTTTGCTTAATTGCTTTTGAAAGGGATGTGTCTGAATCAGCCTCTTGGCCCTGTGTGAGGCTGTGGTTTAGATTTTCAGCACCTGATCGATCTAAAGGAAGATCCCATGTGTGCATCCAAAACCAAAATGGAAAAAATATCAGTCATTGTGGATGAAGCCTCTCGCCTTCCTCTGTAATATTCCTGACCTCTATCAAGTGAGAATAGGGAACCTTTGTGTCAAATGAGTTCTTCAAAGCCCTGCAGAGGCTAGCCCATAGGTGCTTGGGTATTCTCATGATTCCAATTCACGTAAAGAATCTAAACAACACAGTCAGTAGGCCTCAATTGCAGAAGCAGAGCAGTATGAATACCAGGCCTATTGATCAATCCTGGTTCACAAGAACGGTGTCCAGGCCACCCTGACTTTAGGCAAATGAGGGGCAAGGAAGCGTATTTTGGACACTCTCTTGGGCTGTGCCCCTCACGGAAAGCTGCAGGCATAGGTTATGATGAGTGTCTATGTGGAAGAAGATGAGGGCCATGTGGGAGTGTTTTGATTTTAATTGTGGTCATTTGTGTGGTGGTTGAAAGAGATGACGAGGTCCACCTGGGTTTGAACTCTTGTGTGATTCCTTTTAGAGACTGAGTTCTGGAACTGACCTCAGAGAAGTATTGACATGAATTGTGTTGAGATTTCAGGAGGCCACGCATTAGAGTCACCCTTGGAAACTGAGATCTAGGCCCAGGGTGGCTTTTCCAATAGTATTTGGAATTTCAGCCAGGATATCACATGATTTTATTCTGAAAGACTTGGCACCCATAGTTGAGAGTCAAAACACACATGGACCTCACATTGTAGACCTCAATGGGCCTGGCTTCATGTGACATTTTGGCCACTCTTTGGGAAGCCTTGCCTTTGAGAATTCTCCAGATCTTTTATTGAAATGAGCTTCCTCACCATTTAATGGTTCCTGAATGAATTGAAACCCACAGTGCCAACAACTTCATCTGTGAAAAATGGCTAGATAAATACCAGCAATGTTTAGAAATTCCCATGACCAGATGGCACTGGAGAGCCTTTGGATGTCCTTTTGCTGATAATAAGTATACCAGACAGTGCCTTGATTGACTGGATTACATGAAAATGTGTAGAAGAAAGATGCCAGTAATTTGGAGCCTGCTGAGTAGTGGGCCTAGAGCAGTAGTGGGCAGGTGAGTGATAAAACATCTGTGGTGGGGCTATGTGGATCTGCCATTGACTTTCAAATGGCTTGAGACCAACATGGTGCAGCCAGCAGACCATTCTATATAAAGGCATCTTGTTATATAAAGAAGTTTCAGGGTAAAGATTAGAACCAGGTTGCTATGGTCAAGGGGGCAAGCTATGGAGGATAGAAGCCTGGTTGGTGCATTCTACTGCAGACCCTGACCTACCACGCGTGACAGAACTCCCTCCATCACTGTGGCCCAGTTGAACTTCTTGTATTTCATGAAGCCAATACCAAACAACCAGTACAGCAGCAAGAAACACCACAAAAAGTGGAGGATGAACAAATGGCTTCACAGTCCACATGGGGAGACACTTAGCACCCAGTGGCAACAGTTTGCCTACAAAGAGAGAATTTAGCACTGCTGCCTCATGTTCATTGGAAAATCAGAAACCATATCCTCCAGGTAACATAGATGCAGACTCAGCTTTGATGGTCTCACTACAAAGGAAGCTAAATCTCCTGACAACAACATATATTTCAAGTGCCCAACCTCAGAGGCAGTTTCTCAAGAAGTATTTAGGCTGGCAGAGCTCCATGTTTGTGGAGTCTTTACCATGTCCCTTACCTTTGGAAACTCCTTTACCTCCTCCCAGGTTGTGAACTCCTTAGCATATTCCATTCCAGATATCTATTCACAGATTTTCTTACTCTTCTCTTCTAATTGTGTCTTAATAGGGACGAAGGTAATGTCAAGGCATTGTTCTGGAGGAGAGTGGGAAGATTTTTATCTAGCACATATTTGCATACACATTTGATTGATTTTCCTATTTTCCAATTGAAATACTGAATCCCTGAAACTAATCCATACACTACTAAACTCTCATTACTAATTCTAATATGATGGAGAAAAAGAAACATAACAGAATAGAAATACAGGCCGTTCATAGGAGGCATGGTGTATACTAGGACATGCCTTATGCTTTATCAAGGGTATGTGTTATAAATCTAGTCAAATTTTCATTGTAATACTTCTCCATGAGTTTTTAAAGTTAACTCATATGTAAATTCCTGTCTTTCTTTCTCTGTAGACTATTCAGCATATGTAGTTTTTTTTATGCATATAAAGAATTCTACCTGGTATCACACGTACATTCTTGTGAGCTCACTGATTTTCAAATATACAAATTGTGATAAGAGATCACTCCCTCTAAATACTGATGGAACTGAAAATTCAACCTATGGGTGAGCTTCCTAATGAAAAATATTATACGTAAATCCATGTTCAGTAAAATGAATATTTTTGGATATGTGGATGAATTATATTAAATGATGAATTTCTATTGGAATATATATTGCTACATTTTAATGTGTGTGTGTGTGTGTCTATATATATATATATATATATATATATATATATATATATATCTCCAGATTTTCCAAAATATGAAATATATATGTCTTATTATACACTCCCTAAATTCATTCATGTTTCTGTATTTGGATTTATAATCAACATTTCACAACATTATTCTCAGAAATATCCAACCACCTGAAATACATATTTGTTTCCTAGTACTGAAAAATAAGTTCAGTGAATGGTGCTTACAAATCCTAATATTTCTACAGTACCTGACCCAGTTTAACATAAATGAAAGTAGATTTCTATGGGACATGTTGTGTATTTTGAAATTCATTTTTACTCAACACTGGTACATAACTGTTTTTTCAGGTTATGGACATCATAGGATATATCATTTTATCAACAAGTTTACAAATATATATGCATTTTGTTCATTTTCAATCACTTCCTCCCTGAAGAACACATGTATTCCCCCATGTTTCTTTACTGATCTTTTCACTAGACTTCTTTCAAAACACGTTATTATCGATTCCATAATCATTTTTGAAGCAAAACTCAAACACTCTTCATGATAAACTGTAACCCTAATATTACCATTAGATATATAACTGGTTGTAATGAATGCATGTATATCAATATAAGATTTCCTTTATATTTTCAGATATCAATTTAATCCATTATTTAAATTTGAACTAGTTATATAATTTATTCACAATATGGTCTATTCATGCATCATCTCTATATTCATCAACACAGGGTAAACCTATTTATATCTCCAGTACTAATTTATAAGTTTTCAAAATATTGCTTCCCGTAATGGTGGAAGAAATACTCATGTCACCTGATATACATATACATTTTATCACAATAATAATCTGAAAACAAATTGCAAAAGTCACACTTATGGTTTTACCAAAGCCTAAATAAAACTTGAGCATGGAATACTAAAAATATCATGTCCAGATTGCCTAATGCTCTCAAATATCAATCCTAATGGTGACTACTTATTTGTTTCTTCCTAAGATTATATATTCAAACTCAACCCTGTTGAAAATGTCTAATCCTATCACTCACTGTATACTTTGCCTGATTTCATAATGTCTCTATTGATTTATGTTTTCCTATATTTACCCCAGTTCATCATTGTGACTGACACTTCACATGTGCTGACATTTACATTCATTCTCTACCCGAAACCCTATAGCTAAACAACTTTTGGTCCACCTACTAGACTCACTCTTCTTTCTAAACATACTGATTATCTTCATAATCCTACGGACTATCCATTTTTGACTGGATGTTGTCTTCTACATTCAATCATCCGAGGTTTTGGGTCCTATGCCATTGTATATCGATTTATCTGAGTCCTCGGTGCAGAATATTATTTAAGCTAAGTATCCCAATTGAGAGTGCAATAGCCTTCTGGGCTTCAAATCTTTCCTAGATTTCTGTTTTCATACTTATATTTCATGTCTATATTCTTATAAATATTGCAGGTTCCCAATACCATTATTCATCCAGCATAATGATTCCTAAGCCAAATCGAACATGCTATTAACCCTAAACATACACTGTTCCCTCAATCTCACTTTATAGAAAGCAGAGACAGAGTTGGTCTAACAATAAAGGAAGGTAGGGGATCTTCCACCTGCTGAGAACCTAAAAAGTCCTTGCAGAAATGACCTCTGAAGAAGATATAGGCAGCTATGAAAGACCTGAGAGAGCAAAAGTCATATTCCATGGCAAACAACACGGTCAGGATGAAAGGATGTGTCTGAGTCAGCCTCTCTCTTCTTAATGTAGGGAAGATGGACCAAACCAGACGTGTGTGGAGAGCTGTTCCCAGGTGACTATGGTTTCTATACCATTCTAACTTGTGAAAGAATCACAGGAAGTAGGGGCAGCCTCCATGTCAGGAGACTATAAGAAGCAACTTTTAGGACAAAGTGGTGGCCAAGGCAGTGACCTCATTCAGTTCCTGAAGGAAGTGACCTGACCTATTTCCTCTGTAATGGAACTCTCTGAATTTGGGATCCAGGAAGACAGGCACCCAGAGCCAGTCCCAGTCCAAGACCCAGTGGTCAAACTTGTTTGGATTTCCCAAGGACAGAGACAGTCCCGGAGGGCTCACTTCTTTGGATTTACAAAGGACAGAGTCAGTCTTTCTTGGTACCTACTGATGTAAGGGTGGCCAAATACCAAGAAAACTCTGAAGAGGGGTCTTTTCTGAGAGGACAGAAATTGGCTTACTACTGCCTCCTGACAACTTCACAGAGTTGACCAAGGAGACCAGATCTGAGACAGAAAAGGCCATTTCTGGGGAACACCGTATGGCCTACCAGTAAGAGGACACTCCAAATAGTCACAGACCTACTTGGGGGAAGGAAGTGCACTTTGGGGTGTGGGTGTGGGTTTGTAGGTTTTTCTCATGTTCTGAGAATAGGTAAAAAAGGTAGTTTGTTTGGTTAGGAGTGGACTGTTTCTAGTAAGTCATTTGACAAGGTGAGTGTTTCTATGTCTGTGTATCCCACTATCTCAGTGGTTGTAGACTTTAGAAATTAGAATGCCTCAATGGGTGTGTCCTGTCTAGTAGAAAGCTTCCCAGCATGCATCCTGCCCAATTTATGAATGGAATGTGGCTTGCCTTATCCATGGGCAACACCTACTATCTTCCAAAGTTCCTGTATTTTTCCTGAATTCT
Source organism: Callospermophilus lateralis (assembly GCF_048772815.1). NCBI lineage: Eukaryota > Metazoa > Chordata > Mammalia > Rodentia > Sciuridae > Callospermophilus > Callospermophilus lateralis. The sequence goes on from NW_027510156.1 coordinate 1,103,944, forward strand.
GGCTATTCTCCAGAATAGACTCATGGTCTTGTGTCCAAGATATTTACCACCTCCAAGCTCTGTGACATGGCCATGTACTGAATAGCTGAAGGGAATGGCGAACATCTCAGAACACTCAGATATCAGTGTGACCAGTAATGTCTCAGTGGAGAAACCCTGCTTTGAGCCTTTTGATTACCTCTTGTTATGTTGCCATGAATTTCAGGAAAGTCTTTGCCTCAGGCCACCCCTTTGTGAAGCCTGAAGAAAACGGTTTTCAAAGAGAAATGAATGGGCATCACCTGTGGCTCTTTGCTTAATTGTTTTGGAAAAGGATGTGTCTGAATCAGCCTCTTGGCCTTGTGTGAGGCAGTGACTTAGATTGTCAGAACCTGATGGATCTAAAGAATTATCCCATGTGTGCATCCAAAACCAAAATGGAAAATAGATCAGTCAATGTGGATGAAGTCTCTCGCCATCCTCTGTAAGATTCCTGACCTCCATTAAGTAAGAATAGGGATCATTTGTGTCAAATGAGTTTTTCAAAGCCCTGCAGAGGCTAGACAATAGGTGCTTGGGTTTTCCCATGACTCCAATTCACACAAAGAATCTATACCCTACCGTCAGTAGCCCTCAAATTTGAGAAGAGGAGCAGTGTTAGCAGCAGGCATTTTTGATAACTTCTGGTTCACAGAAAGGTTGTACAGGCCACCCTGACTTTAGGCAAATGTGGGGCAAGGGAGATTATTTTTGATACTGTCTTGGGCTGCGACCCGCATGGAAACATCCAGCTAGAGGTTATGATTAGTATCTATATAAAAGACGAAGAAGCCGTGTGGGAGTGTTTGATTTTAGTTGTCGTCATTTGTGTGGCAGTTGGAAGAGATGCCTGCGTGCGCCTGGGCTTGAACACTCTTGTGATTTTCCTTAGAGACTGAGTTGTGGAACTGACCTCAGAGAAGTATTGCCATGAATTGTGTTGGAATTTTAGGATGCCACGCATAAGATTCACCATTGGAAACTGAGATCTAGGCCCAGGGTGGCTTTCCACAGAGCACTGGGAATCTCAGCCAGGATATCACATGATTTTATTCTGAAAGATTGGCAGCCATAGTTGAGAGTCAAAACACACATGGACCTCACATTGTAGGCCTCATTGCACCTGGCTTCATGTGACCTTTTGGCCACTCTTTGGGAAGCCTTGCCTGTGAGAGTTCTCCCGAGGTTTCATTGAAATGAGATTCCTCACCATTCAATGGTTCCTGTATAAATTGAATCCCACAGTTCCTCCAACTTCATTATTGAAAAATGTCTAGATAAATACCATGAATTTTTTGAAATTCTCATGACCAGGTGGCACTGGAGAAACTTTAAATGTCCTGTTGCTGATCATGATTGTACCAGACAGTGCCTTGATTGACTGGGTTTCATGAAAATGGTGTAGAACAGAGATGCCAGAAAGTTGGAGCCTGTGGAGTAGTGGGCCTAGAGCACTGGAGTGTAGGTGTGTGAAAAAAACATCTGTGATGGGGCCACGTGGATCTACCATTGGCTTCCAAATGACTTGTGACTGACATGGTACAGCCAGCAGACCCTTCTATGTAAAAGCATCTTTTTATATGGAGAGGATTCCTGCCAATGTTCAGAATCAGGTTGCTATTGTCAAGTTGAAAAGCTATGATGGATTGAAGCCACATTGGTGCATTTTCCTACAGACCCTCACCCGCCACACATGAGAGTACTCCCTCCAGCACTGTGTCCCAGTTGAACTCCTTGTATTTCTTGAAGTCAATACCAAACTCACAGTGCAGCAGTAAGAAACACCACGAAAGTGGAGAATGACCAAATGGCTTTACAGACCACACGGTTAGATACTTAGACCCCAGTGGCCAAAGTTTACCTACAAAGAGAGAATTCAGCACTGCTGTCACATGTTCACTAGAAAATAAGGAACCATGTCATCCAGGTTACATAGGTGAAGACGCAGCATTGATCGTCTCACTACAAAGGAAGCTAAAGCTACTGACAACAACATATATTTCAAGTGCCCAACCTCACAGGGAGTTTCTCAATAATTCATTAGTCCAGCAGAGCTCCATGTTTGTGGAGTGTTTACCCTCTCCCTTACTTTTGGAAACTGTTCTACCTCTACAAAGTTGTGAACTCCTGAGCATTTTCCTTTACACATATGTATTCACAAATTTTCTAACTCTTCTCCACTAATTGTGTCTTATTTGGGGTGAAGGTAATGTCAAAGCATTGTTCTGGATGAGAGTGGGAAGATTTTTGTGTAGCACATATTTGCATACACATTGGATTCATTTTCCTATTTTCCATTTGAAATACTGAATCCCTGACACTAACCCATACCGTAATTGACTCTGACTACTAATCCTAATATGATGGAGAAAAAGAAACCTAACAGAATAGAAATACAGGCCTTTCATAGGAGGCATGGTGTATACTTGGACTTGCCTTCTGCTTTATCAAGGATATGTGTTATAAATCTAGTCAACTTTTTATTGTAATACTTTTCCATGCGTTTTTAAAATTAACACATATGTAAATTTCTGTCTCCCTTTCTCTATAGCCTATTCATCACATGTAATTTTTATGTATATTTAGAATTCTACCTGGTATCACACGTACATTCTTGTGAGCTCGTTTATTTTGGAAGATACAAATTGTGAGAAGAGTTCACTCCCTCTAAATACTGATGGAACTGGAAATTCAACCTATGGGTGAATTTCCTAGTGAACAATATTATGCATAAATGAATGTTAACTAAAATGAATATTTTGGAGATGGGGATAATATATATTTCATGATGAATTTTGACTGGCAAATATATGGCTACATTTTAATGTCTGTGTATGTGTGTATCTATGTAATTATCTATCTATCTATCTATATAGATATAGATATCTACTCTCAAGATTTTTCAAATTATGAATTATATGTGTCTTATTATACACTCCCTAAATTCACTCATGTGTGTGTATGTGGATTTATAATCAACTTTTCACAAGATTATTCTCAGAAATATTCATCCAGCTGAAATACATATTTATTTCCTAGTACTGAAAACTAAATTCAGTGAGTGGTGTTAACAAATCCTAATATTTCTACAAAAACTGACCCAGTTTAACATCAATGCAAGTAGACACCTATGGGACGTGATGTGCATTTTGAATCAGCCTCTCTCTTCTTAATATAGAGAAGATTGACCAAACCAGGCTTGTGTGGAGATCTGTTCTAGGGTGCCTAAGGTTGATATACCATTCTAACTTGTGAAACTGTCAAAGGAAGTAGGGGCAGCCTCCATCTCATGTGACCCTTGGAAGCAACTGTTAGGACAAAGTTATTGCCAATTTTGTCAATTTTGAAGGAAGTGACCTACCTCATTTCCTTGTTGATAGAACTCTCTGAACTTGGGATCCAGGAAGCCAGGCACCCAGAGTCAGTCCCAGTTCCAGTCCCAGTGCTCTCATTTGTTTGGAATCACCAAGGACAGAGTCAGTCTTCTTGGTAGCGACTGATGTGAGGATGGCCAAATGCCAGGAAAGATCTGAAGTGGGGCCTATCCTGACAAAGCAGGTAGTGGCTAACCGCTGGCTCCTGACTGCTGCACAGAGTTGGCCAAGGAGACCAGATCTGAGACAGGACAGACCATTACCGGGGAACATAGTATGGCCCACCAGTCAGAGAACACTCTGGATAGTCACAGACCTTCTTGGGAAAAGGAGGTGCCTTTGTGAGTGTGGGTGTGTGGTTTCGTCTCTGTTCTGAGAATAGGTAGGAAAGAAGCATTGTTTGGTTTGGAGTGGACTGTTTTAAGTAAGTCCTTTGACAAGGTGAGTGTTTCTATGTCTGTGTATCCCACTGTGTCCATGGTTGTAGACATTGGAAAAGAGAATGCATCAATGGATGTGTCCTCTCTAGTAGAAAGCTTCCCAGCATTCATGCTGCGCAATTTATGAATGGAGTGTGGCTTGACATATGGATGGGCAACACCTACTACATTCTTAAGTCCCTGTTTTCTTCCTGAATTCTGGCCACTCTCCAGAATAGGCTCTTGGTTTTGTGTCCAAGATATGTACCACCTCCAAGCTCTGTCACATGGCCATGTACTGGATCCATGAAGGGAATGGCCAGCATCTCAGAAAACTCAGATATTAGTGTGACCAGGAAAGTCTCTGTGGAGATACACTGCTTTGGGCCTTTTGCTTACCTATTGTTCTGTTTCTCTGAATGTCAGGATGTCTTTGCCTCAGGCCACCCCTATGGGAAGACTGAAGAAAACAGTTTCCAAATGGACATGAATGGGCATCACCTGTGGCTCTTTGTTAAATTGATTTGGAAAGGGATGTGTCTGAATCAGCCTCTTGGCCCCGTGTGAGGCAGTGGCTTAGATTCTCAGCACCTGATGAATCTAAAGAAAGATCACATGTGTGCATCCAAAACCAAAATGGCAAAAATATCAGTCATTGTGTATGAAGTCTCTTGCCTTACTCTGATAGGTTCCTGACTTCCATCAAGTGAGAACAGTGATTATTTGGATCAAATGAGTTCTTCAAATCCCTGCAGAGGCTAGCCCATATGTGCTTTGGTTTTCTCATGACTCCAAATCACATAAAGAATCTATACCTGACAGTTAGTAGGCCTCAAATTGGAGAAACAGTGCAGTATTATGGCCTAGGATTATTTGAACACTCCTGGTTCCCATGAAGGGTGTCCAGGCCACCCTGAGTTAAGGCAAATGAGGGGCAAGGGAGCTTATTTTGGACACTGTCTTGTGCTGCGCCCCTCATGGAAACCTCCAGCTAAAGGTTATGATGAGTGTCTATATGGAAGAAGGTGAGGGCCATGTGGGAGTGTTTTGGTTTTAATTGTGTTAATTTGTGTGGTGGTTGGAAGACATGACTGGGTCCACCAAGGCTTGAACTTTGGTGTGATTCCCCTTAGAGACTGAGTTCTGGAACTGACCTCAGAGAAGAATTGTCATGAATTGTGTTGGGATTTTTGGAGGCCACACATGAGAGTCTCCCTTGGAAACTGAGATCTAGGCCAAGGGTGGCTTTACATTGAGCACTGGGTATCTCAGCCAGGATATCACATGATTTCATTCTGAACGATTTGGAAGCCATAGTTGAGAGTCAAAACACACAGGGACCTCACATTGTAGACATCAATGGGATTGGCTTCATTTGACCTTTTGGCTACTCTTTGGGAAGCCTTGCCTTTGAGAGTTCTCCAGAGCATTCATTGAAATGACGTTCCTCAACTTTTAATGGTTCCTGAATAAATTGAAAGCCACAGTGCCTCCAACTTCATCCTTGAAAAGTGACTAGATAAATACCCTGAAATTTTTGAAACTCCCATGACTAGGTGGCACTGGAGAACATTTAAATCTTCTGTTGCTGATCATGAGGGTACCAGACAGTGCCTTGATTGACTGGGTTTCATGACAATGGAGCAGAACAGAGATGCCAGTAAGTTGAGACTGCTGAGTAGTGGGCCCAGAGCTGTGGTGTGCAGGTGTGTGATAAAATATCTGATGTGGGGCTCTCAAATTGACTTCCAAATGTCTTGTGGCTGACATGGTGCAGCCAGCATACCCTTATTTGTAAAGGCATCTTGTTATATGGAGAAGTTTCAAGGCAATGTTCAGAATCAGGTTGCTATGGTCAAGGGGAAAGCTATGTGGGATAGAAGCCTGGTTGGTGCAATCTCCTGCAGACCCTGACCCACCACACGTGACAGAACTCCCTCCAGCACTGTGTCCCAGTTGAACTCCTTGTATTTCGTGATGCAAATACCAACCTCCCAGTGCAGCACCAAGAAACACCACGAAAATGGAGGATCACCAAATGCTTCACAGTCCACACGGGGAGACACTTAGCGCCCAGTGGCCACAATTTACCTACAAAGAAAGAATTCAACACTGCTGCCTCATGTTCATTGGAAAATAATAAACCATGCTCTCCAGTCACATAGATGCAGACCCAGCTTTGATGGTCTCACCAGAAAAGAAGCTAAAGCTCCTGACAACAACATATATTTCAAGTACCCAACCTCAGAGACAGTTTCTCAAGAAGTTTTTAGGCCGGCAGAGCTCAATGTTTGTGGAGTGTTTATCTGTTAAACTAGGATATAAGAAAAGAACACTGACTCCAATTAAAATTAAATTGAAACAAGCTTATTATTTCCATTGGCTGGGCTGCCTCTCCCTCCCAAAATGGCATGAACAAGAGAGCAACCCCACCTTTCCTACAGCCCAACTTTATAGCCCAGAAAGTTACACAAAATGGGGGTTACAGATAACAGAACTCTGACAAGCATCACACTAATGGTAGTTTACATTTTTTTTTTTTGCTAGCCCCAACATCGAAATTTATGAGGACCATTAGAGCCTCAGAGAGGGTCATTGTCTGGCCACGGAAGGCCAATATTAATGAGGTGTGACTAAAGATTCAGAGAGGGCTGCTATCTAGTCAGAGTGCCATGCATGGGTGAGTTCAAGGTATGGGCAGGCATTCCAAGCAGGTTCAGAATTTGCAGGAATTTTTAGTAACGCCAAAATTATCTTTTCATGGCTTTGTTGGAAGATGGCTTCCAATTTTAATAAAAGATAAGGTTGAGTTTATCATTCCCCCCTTTTCTTATGTGTCCCTTTCAAATGTTTGATAGGGTAGGGGAAGAGCACTGAGGAAATTTTAATCCTTCAGGTAACAGTCTCGAAATTTTTAGAACTCACCGAAAACCGGTCTCAGTCATTCCTGTCTGAGAATCCTTCTTTGTAGCCTCCAGTCTTACTTATTTTGGGAGGATAACATAAAGTGTATAAATTAAAATTTTATTATTATTTTTAGTATTAGTATTAGTAGTAGTAGTAGTATTTAAAATGACCAGGAATGGCTGTATTTTGTTTTCAACTGTCTTTGCTAAGTGTTTAAGATGAAGCAGTCAAACTGACTTTTATTTCTATCTATTGTTACCAGTCAGCTGAGCTTTTATGGGAGTCATGCCTGGGGAAATTTGAGTGAAGCTTCTCAGTTCTGCTAGTGCCATTTGCGCTCGGTGGGTCCAGGTCTTGCTTGACCTTGTGGCTTCCCTCGGAAGCATCAGGGATGTCTCCCTTCTCTGATGACTCTCCTCTTTGTAGCAAACGCACTGATTTGCTTTCTGTTCTCCAATGATATCATTAATCTCCCTGATGGGGAGCTTATGTGGCCCTGAGTTGTAAAGCTCTTAGATAAGTCCCCTGTTCCCTGGATTCAGACTGACTCAGAGGGCAAGAGCCAAATATTGGTTTTCTTGGCCATTTTAATTTAATTTTAATTTTTAAATCCTAATCTGAAACATCCAGCAAATAAATTTTAACAGCCTTATATTAAGAGTACTGGCCTTTAATGTCTATAATTTAATAATTATTTTATCTTTTTATTAATTGGGATCTGTATTATTCTGTCTGTCTTGTAGGTGATGACTTATTATCTTAAATTAACCCATGTTTTGTTCTTAAAGCAACACTTCTGTAAAACACTAACAGGGAATCTTTAGATCACTTATAAGCAAATTAAAAAATAAAATTTTTTAACAAGTGTAAAAATACTTAGTTCATGTAATAGCTACCCTGAATATTTTGGGTGAGTTATACTGTATATCCCCTGTTTGAGATCCTAGTAAACTTGACAGAAAAAAAAAAAGAAAAAACAAAACTTTCGAACATAACTCTAAATGAAATAAAATCTGACTTACTGCTTTCATAGTCATTCTCACATATAGTAAGATGGGACACAGAGCCTTATCTCAGGTAAGGCAGGGCTCTTTATAAATCTTAAGTGTTTTAGTTCTAAAGCTTGTCTTTGTTTTTAAATATCATTTTACAAAGTTTACATAAATTGTTTGAGGTCACATGAACATTAGTTAACATCATATGATACCACATTTAAAACATGAATTAAAGAACGGCTGAAAGTTTTCAACATTTACATAGATTAGGCTCTTATTAATTTAAAAATACATTTACATTGTTCCACAATGTAAAATGTAACATAAAACTTCACATATCTTATTTATAACAGGTAAATAAATCCCCAATATATATTTTATTTACCATACAACTTCAGAACACCAGCTTGATATAATGCTCTTTTAAAGTTTCTACCTTATAGAATTGTATATCTGGAAGATATGAACAAATTAATACCATCACAATTATGTTGATGTTTCTACATTAACCAAGATTAGCTTTTAAAGAAATGGCAGTAAAGTGCTCTAAAATAACAGTTCTATTTTAAACAGTTGTTTAATTTCTATGGTTGCTTGCTCTGGAAAAAAATAAAATGTAATAAACACAATGTTATGGGTAAACTTATGTTTTAAGAAATTTTTGTCTCTTTAACACATGACTGATTTTTACAATCTTATAAAGACTTAGTACAAAGTCTGTATAAGATTGTAAAAATCTTATACAGACTTTTTACTAAAAATTGATAGACCTCAGTATGTCAATCAGATATCAAACAAAAGTACTCATGAATGAGTAAATCCATATCAAATTTACTTTACTTATTTATCACAATATTAGACAAATGTATTGAACAGTGTCAACCATTTTTTTGGTTGAAAGAAAAGTCCTAGAACAAAGGCATATAAATCTTTGGTAGACAAAAATATTTTATTAGATTTTTCAACACCTAGAAAAACTTGTAGGCATAAATTTAAAGACATTTATATTTATCTGTTTATCCAATTTAAATTGAAACATTTAAATCACATGAATTAAAGATCTTTGGTCCACTTTTTAAAATTTGTTTTTATGAGCGCTTTTTTATATGAGTGCTCCTTATATATGTTAATTTGTGTATCATATGTATGATATACGGACATATGTATTTATATAGACATACAACACATGACAAAAGTGTGCACACATAATAATAGTGAAGGCCTTGTAGCTTTTCACAGGTGAAATCACCATTGCAATGTTTTAAGAACTCCACAGTTGGTCAAAGATAGAACTGATCAGAAAAACTTTAACCTAGGTCTGCAGGATCAAAATCATGAACTCAAAAAAAAAGAATCTAAGAAAAAATAATGAGTCCTAGAAAATATGACTGGCCAGTAATTAGTAAATACGATATAATTTACCTTTTTTTCTCTTAGACCTCAGATCAGTCTCCTACCCAGCTTACAGGAGTCTTTCATTTGCATTTCAACATAAGTCCTGGCTGAGGTCTGGAAGGAGCAGGAGAAAACTGCTATTCTGAGCAGACACCTCAGGCGTAAGGCATTTTAACCATAATTTTCAGGTTAGGATGTTGAAAATTATGATACAATTTAAGATGCAATTCACAAAATTTTATATCATTACATCTTGTTTTGTCAACAGATACCATACTATGATTTACTATCTTTGTCCAAATTAATGCACTGGTACACACAGTGACATTTTCCCAGGATACCCAATTCAAAATTGGTGAAAAAAAGACTGAATGATTGGGAAGTTACTTGCCAACTTGGAAGTAGAGTTCTTTAGTTTTCCATCCTAAGTATTTAAGTTCTCTTGCATGAAATATCTGAAATCATAAACTAAACAATTACCTAAACCGACTTTTAACTGCAAGATTGTGCAATCCTTCTAAAACCCATTCAGATTCCAGATTGTTACAATAAAACATCATCATTTAGACACACATTCAGCTAAGATCATTCCCAAGAAACAATTTATAATATCAACACATTATTGCACATGTCTTAAAGGGCCAGAAACAAAGGCACAAGACAGACCGAAAGGAACTCCAGAATATGGCTGACAGACAGAAGCCTTTAAAACAGAGCAGATAAGAGAAAAATCTCCTACACCATTGGCACCACAGATGTCCCCACAAGGGGAACAGATGTTTTCACAGAGGAGCTACCTGAAATGTAAAATCAAGGGTCTCCATGGTGACTTTACTGCATTTAGTGTCCCCTTTTCCTTTTTCTGTTTTTTAAGAAGACAGAGGTGGCATAATCCTTACAGTGCAGGGAAGGAAGGAGGGAATTCCCTGAAGCAACAAGGCTTCAGCAGTTGCTGGAGTCCCTCAGTCCCTCCTTTTACTTACAGTATTAGCTCTTCTGTTTCAGTTCCACTCCAAGCATACTCCATCTCTTAACATTTCAGTAGTCACCTGTCAAAAAGTTCCAGAAAGGGGGGGGGGTATCAAAATTTGTAACTTAAAGTTCGGTTTTTGAACTTGAAGCCAATTAAAGCCAATTTAATAATGAGGACAGGGTTTTGAGAAAAAGAAAATGGAGGTTAATTGCTTTGCTAACAAAGGAAAAACAATGGAACTCTGCCCAAAGTTTGTGACTCTCATTATCTGGAGGGACAAGGGGTTTTAAAAGAGTTTCACTTGTTAACATGGGATATACTCAGTTATTTGTTCCCCAGCAGGCATTGTCCTGTGCAATGGGTGTGCTCCAGGCTGCCAGCTTGGGTCTTCTTTCATCCTGCTTAACAAAGGGGGGTAAAGTTCATCACACTTCCTTAAAACACAGTCCAAAGGTTGTCAGGGTTATTTGCGTTGTTACTTTTTTATCAAGTCCAATATCCTTAAGATTTTACCACAGAAATCAAACAACAAAACGCACAAAAACAAACAACAAAAAACATATAGAACACAGAACAAAACACAAAAAAACAGAATCCTGCTGCCGAAACAGAAAAACAGAGGAGCAATGCAACGTCTTGATAGAGCTCCAGGGTAGGAGCGTGTGCGTGCCCATCGGCACCTCTCTAACCTTCCAGAGGAATTCGCTACAGAACAGAACAGAGGACAGCATGATTCTCATTACTCTCCTGGACAGGAGTGTATGTGAGCCTCCCCAGGCCACCTCTCTGCCATCAGAAGAGATCTCCCTTAACCAGATATCAGATGTTATAAAGGCGCCACTTACCTATGGAGGCCTCCTCCACCAGGGGCTTGATAATAGTTTTAGTGCAGTGGTTCACTGCAGTGCTCCCCAGACCGAAGGCTCACTCTAAGGCCTTGGAAAATCTCAAGTTGCACACCCCGTAGCGTGGCTCTCCAGCCCGGTGCCCTGGAGGGAAGGCCAGCTTCAGAATTTTCAGCAGTCTGGTCTTGTAATCTGGTCAGGTATGGTCATCTCGCTGGGGAACTCTAAACTGTTGGACTAGGATGCAATAAAAGACCACTGACTCCAATTAAAATCAAATTAAGGCAAGCTAATTATTAAAACTGGCCAGGCTGCCTCTCCCTCCCAAAATGGTGGGAACAAGCCAGCAACCCCACCTTTCCTACAGCCCAGCTATATAGCCCAGAAAGTTACACAAAAAGGGGGGTTACAGATAACAAAACTTTTTAAGCATCACACTAATGGTAGTTAACATTTTTTTTGCTGGCCCCAACATCAGAAATTATGAGGACCATTAGAGCCTCAGAGAGGGTCGTTGTCTGGCCAGAGAATGCCAATATTTATGAGGTGTCAGTAAAGTTTCAGAAAGCACTGTTATCTGCTCAGAGAGCCAGGCATGGATGAGTTCAAGGCACGGACAGGCATTCCAAGCAGGTTCAGAATTTGCAGTAATTAATAGTAAAGCCAAAATTATCTTTTCACGGCTTTGTGGCAAGATGGCTCCCGATTTTAATAAAAGATCAAGATGGGTCTATCAAGCCTGTCTCTTACTTTTGGAAACTCCTCTACAAACTCCAATGTTGTAAACTCCTGAGCATTTTACATTCCAGATATGTATTCACAGATTTTCTACCTCTTCTCCTCCAATTGTGTCTTACTTGGAGCGAAGGTAATATCAAGTCATTGTTCTGGATGAGAGTGGAAAGATTTTTGTGTAGCACATATTTGCATTTACATTTAGGAGATCACTCCTCCTAAACACTGTTGGAACAGAAAATTCAATCTATGGGGGAGCTTCCTAGTTGAACAACATTATACATAAATCCAAGTTCATTAAATAAATAGATTTGCATCAGTGGATGATATGTATTTCAAGATAAATTTGAATTGGCATATACATTGCTACATTTTAATGTCCGTGTGTGTTTTGTGTTTATAATGTTTTGTGATTTATGTGGATTTAAAATCAACTTTTCACAAGATTATTCTCAGAAATATTCATCCACCTAAAATACATAATTTTTTCCTAGTACTGAAAACTAACTTCAGTAAATGGTGCATCAAAATTCTAATATTTCTACAGTAACTGACCCGGATTAACATCAATGCAAGTAGATTCCTAGGAGACATGATGTGTATTTTGATGTCCATTTTAAATCAACACTATTACTATTCAACACATTACTATTTCTGCAGTTTATGCACATCATACTGTATATACTTCATCCAAAATTTTGCAAATTTATATGCATGTGTTTCACGTTCAATCACTTCCTGCTTTAGAACACATGAATTCCTCCAGGTTTCTTGACTATTCTTTTCATGAGACTTCTTTCCAAACACATTATTTTTTATTTCCATAATCACTTTTGAAGTAAAACTCACACACCTTTCAGGATAAACCATAACCCTAATATTACCATTAGATGTATAAGTGGTTGGAATGAATGATTGCATATCAATATGAGATTTCTTTTATATTTTCAGATATCAATTCAATCCATTATTTAAAGTGGAACCAGTTATATTATTTACACACAGTATGGTCTATTCATGCATTATCTGCATATTCATAGACACAGGGTACACCCATTTGTACCCCCATACTAATTTATACGTCTACAAAACATTGCTCCAAAAATGGTGGAAGAAATACTCATGTCATCTGATCTACACATACATTTTATCAAAGTAATATTCTGGACACAAAATGCAAAGGTCATACTTATGATTTAAAAAAAGCCTAAATAGAAAGTGAGCATGGATTACAAAAAAACATCCAAGTCCTGGTTACCTATTGCTCTCAAATTCAATTCTATTTGTGACAACATATGTGTTTCTTCCCAAGATTATATATTCAAACTCAATCCTGTTGAAAATATCTAAACCAATTACACACTTTATACTTTTTCTGATTTCCTAATGTCTGTATTTATTTCTGCTTTCCTACATATTTTCCCCAGTTCATCATTGTGACTGACTCTTCACATGTGCCGACATTTACATTCACTCTCTACCCGAAACCCTATTGCTAAAAGACTTTTGGTCCAAATCCTATACTCACTCTTCTTTCTAAACCTACTGACTATCTTGCTAATCCTATGGACTATCCCTTTTTGACTGGATGTTCTGTTTGTTATTCAATCAACCGAGGTACAAGATCCAATTTCATTGTATATCACTTATCTGAGACATATGTGCAGAATATAATTCAAAGCTAATTATCCCACTCAAGGGCCCAAAGCCTTACTTGCCTTCAAATCTTCTCTAGATTTCTGTTTCCATAGTTATATTTCACCTATATATTCTTGTAAATCTCGCAGGTTCCCAATACCATTATTCATCCAGCAGAATGATTGTTAACCCATATTGAACATATTATTAACCCTAACCATCCACTGTTCCCTCAATCTAACTTTATAGCAGTGCAGGGACACGAATGAGAGTCACCCTTATACACTGAGATCAAGATCCAAGGTGGCTTTCCACAGAGCACTGGGAATCTCAGCCAAGATATCCCATGGTTTTATTGTTAAAGACTTGGCAGCCATACTTGAGAGTCAAAACACACATGGACCTCACATTGTAGACCTCAATGGGCCTGGGTTGATGTGACATTTTGGCCACTTTTTGGGAAGCATTGCCTATGAAAGTTCTACAGATTTTCATTGAAATGAGCTTCCTCAACATTTAATGGTTCTTGAAACCCACAGTGCCTCCCAACTACATGCTTGAAAAATGGCTAGATAAATACCATGAAATTTTTGAAATTCCCATGACCAGGTGGCACTGGAGAATCTTTAGATGTCCTGTTGCTGATCATGAGTATACCAGAGAGTGCCTTGATTGACTGGGATTTATAAAAATAATGTAGAACATAGATGCTAGTAAGTTGGAGCCTGCTGAGTAGTGGGCCTAGCGCAGTGGTGGCCACGTGTGTGATAAAACATCTGTGGTGGGTCCATGTGATTCGGCCATTGGCTTCCAAATGGCTTGTGACTGACATGGTTCAGCCAGCAGGTCCTTATTTGTAAAGGCATCTTTTTATTTGGAGAGCTTTCAGGGTAATAATCAGAATCAGGTTGATATGGTCAAGGGTGCAAGCTATGTGGGAAAGAAGCGTGGTTGGTGCATTCTCCTGCAGACCCTAACCCACCACACGTGACAGAACTCTCTCTAGCACTGTGTCCCAGTTGAACTTGTTGTATTCCGTGAAGCAAATACCAAATTCCCAGTGCAGCAGCAAGAACCACCACGAAAAGTTGAGGAGGACCAAATGGCTTCACAGTCCACGCGGGGTGACACTTAGCCTTCAGTGGCCACAGTTTACCTACAAACAGAGAATTCAGCACTGCTGCCTCAGGTTCATTGGAAAACAAGAATCCATGTCCTCCAGGTCATACAGATGCAGACCCAGGTTTGATGGTCTCACTACAACGGAAGCTAAAGCTCCTAACAACAACATATATTTCAAGTGCCCAGCTTTAGAGGCAGTTTCTCAAGAAGTCTTTAGGCCAGCAGAGCTCCATGTTTGTGAAGTGTTTACCATGACCCTTACTTTTGGAAACTGCTCTACCACCCCTAAGGTTGTGAAGTCCTGAGCGTATTCCATTCCAGATATGCATTCACAGATTTTCTAACTCTTCTCTTCTAATTGTGTCTTACCTGGGGAGAAGGTAATGTCAAGGCATTGTTGTGGATGAGAGTGGGAAGATATTTGTGTAGCACATATTTGCATACACATTGGATTCATTTTCCAATTTGCTATTCAAAATACTGGAATCCCTGACATGAAACCATACCCTACTAGACTCTGACTACTAATCCTAATATGATGGAGAAAAATAACCCAAATAGAATAGAAATACAAGCAGTTCAGAGGAGGCATGGTTTATAGTTGGACTTGCCTTTTGCATTATGTAGGGTAGGTGTTATATATCTAGTTAATTTTTAATTGAAATAGTTCTCCATGTTTTTTTAAAGTTAACAAATATGTGAATTCCTGACTCCCTTTCTCTGTAGCCTATTCAGCAAATGTATTTTTATATGCACATATTGAATCATAGCTGGTATCACATGTACATTCTTGTGAGGCAGCTGACTTGGCAGATAAAAATTATGAGAAGAGATCACTCCTTATAATGGTGTTGCATCTTAAAATTCAACCTATGTGTGATCTTCCTAGTTGAACAACATTATTCATAAATCCATGTTCAGTAAAATTAATATTTTTGAATCTGTGGACGATATATATTTTACCATGTATTTAATTTAGATTGGCATATATACTGCTACTTTTTAATGTCTGTGTGTGTTTTGTATATATATATATATATATATATATATATATATATATATATATACACTCTCCATATTTTTCAAAGTATGAAATATATGTGTCTTATTATACACTCCCTAAATACATTCATATTCATGTATGTGGATTTATAATCAACTGTTCACAAGATTATTCTCAGAAATATTCATCCCCCTGAAATATACATTTGTTTCCTAGTACTGAAAACTCTCTTCAGTGAATGGTGCATACAAATCCTAATATTAATACAGTAACTGACCCAGTTTAACATCAGTGCAAGTAGATTCCTATTGGACATGATGTGTATTTTGACGTTCATTTTTATTCAACACTGGTACAGTACTATTTCTTCAGTTTATGCACATCATAGGATATATATTTCATCCAAAATTTCAAAATTTAAAATATTTGATTCACTTTCAATCACTTCCTGCTTCAGAACACCTGTATTCCTCCAAGTTTCTTGACTGGTCTTTTATGAGACTTTTTTCCAAACACATTATTTTCGATTTCCATAATCACTTTTGTAGCAAAACTCACACACTCTTCATGATAAACCGTAACACTAATATTACCATTAGATGTACAACTGGTTGTAATGAATGTATGTATACCAATATCAATATAAGATTTCCTGTATATTTTCAGATACCAGTTTATTCCAATTCCAATTTCTAAAGTTGTATCCAGTTATATTATTTATTCACAGTATGGTCTATTCATGCATCATCTCTATATTCATCGACACATGATACACCTATTTTTATCCACAATACTAATTTACAGGTTTTAAAAATATTGCTCCCCATAATGGTGGAAGAAATACTCATGTCACCTGATCTATATATACATTTTATCACAGTAATATTCTGGACACAAATGTAAAGGTCACACTTATGATTGTACCAAAGCCTAAATTGAAAGTGAGTATATATGACTAAAAACATCCATGTCCAGGTTGCCTAATGCTCTTAAATTTCAATACTATTTGTGACTACATATTTGTTTCTTCCTAAGATTATGTATTCAACCTCAACCCTGTTGAAAATGTCTAATCCTATTACTCACTTTATACTTTGCCTGATTTCCTAATGTCTCTATTTTATATCTTCTTTCCTACATATTTTCCCCAGTTCATCATTTTGACTGACTCTTCACATGTGCTGACATTTACATTCACTCTCTAAACAAAACCCTATTGCTAAAGAACTATTGTTCAAATAGTTGAAGACTAACTCTTCAACCTAAACCTACTATCTTCCTAATCCTACCGACTATCCCTTATTGACTGGATGTTCTTTTAGACATTCAGGCATCTGAGGTACAAGGTTTTATTCCATTGTATGTAGATTTATCTGAGACCACAATGCAGAATGTAATTCAAAGCTAAATATCAAAATCAAGGGCCCAATGCCCTTCCTGGCTTCAAATCTTACCTAGGTTTCTCCTTTCATATTTATATTTCAAATAATATTCTTATAAATATTGCAGGTTCCCAATACCATTATTCATCCAGCAGAATGATTCCTAACACAAATCAAACAAGTTATTAACCCTAACCATACACTGTTCCCTCAATCTAAACTTACAGAGTGAAGGGACAGAGTTGGTCTTACAGTAAAGAAATGTAGGGGGTCTTCCACCTGCTGAGAACCTCAAAGTTCCATGTGGAAAGGATCAGTGGAGAAGATGTAGGCAGCTATGAAGGACCTGAGAGAGCAAAAGTCATGTTCAATGGCAAACAAACTGGTCAGGATGAAGAGTTCTGTCTGAGTCAGGCTCTGTCTTCCTAATGTAGAGGAGATGGACCAAACCAGGCCTGTCTGGGTAGCTGTTCCCGAGTGCCTATGGTTGATATACTATTCCAACTTGTGAAAGTGTCACAGGAAGTAGGGGCAGCCTCCTTCTCATGTGACACTTGGAAGCCACTGGTAGGACAAAGTGGTTGCCAAGGAAGTGACCTCATTCAGTTCCTGAAGGAAGTGACCTCACATCACTTTCTTGGTGAAGGAAATCTCAGAACTTGGGATTCATGAAGCCAGGCACCCAGAGCCAGTCCCAGTCCCAATCCCAGTGGTCTCACTTGTTTGCATTTACCAAGGACAGAGTAAGTCTTTCTTGGTACCTACTGATTTGAGGATGGCCAAATGCCAGGAAAGCTCTGAAGAGAGGCCTTTCCTGATAAAGCAGGTAGTGGCTTACCTCTGGGTCCTGACACCTTCACAGAGTTGGCCAAGGAGACGAGATCTGAGACATTTCAGGCCATTTCAGGGGAACATAGTATGGCCCACCAATCAGAGGACACTCTGGATAGTCACAGACCTTCTTGGGGGAAAGAGGTGCGTTTGTGGGTGATGGTTTGTGGTTTTGTCTCATGTTCTGAGAATAGGTAGGCAAGGCGCTTTAATTGGTGTTGAATGAACTGTTTATAGTAAGTCATTTGACAAGGCGAGTGTTTCTATGTCTGTTTCCCTCACTGTGTCCGTGGTTGTAGACATTAGAAAAGAGAATGCATCAATGGATGTGTCCTGTCTAGTAGAAAGCTTCCCAGCATTCATCCTGCCCAATTTATGAATGGACTTCAAATTTGCCTTATCAATGGGTAACACCTGCAATCTTCCTAAGTTCCAGTTTTCTTCTGGAATTCTGGCCCCTCTCCAGAATAGTCTCATGGTTTTGTCTCTAAGGTATGTACCCCCTCCAAGCTATGTGACATGGCCATGTACTGGATAGCTCAAGTGAATGGCGAGCATCTCAGAAAAATCAGATACAAGTGTGACCATTAAATCTCAGTGGAGAAACTCTGCTTTGGGCCTTTTGCTTACCTATTATTGTGTTGCCCGGAATGTCAGGAAATTCTTTGCTTCAGGCCACTGCTTTGTGAAGCCTGAAGAAAAAAGTTTTCAAATGGAAATGAGTGGGCATCAACTGGGGCTCTTTGCTTAATTGTTTTGGAAAGGGAAGTGTCTGAGTCAGCCTCTTGGCCCTGCGTGAGGTTGTGGCTTAGATTCTCAGTACCTGATGGATCTAAAGAAAGATCCCATGGGTGCATACAAAACCAAAATAGCCAAAAGAGCTGTCATTGTGGATGAAGACTCTTGCCTTCCTCTCTAAGGTTCTTGACATCCATCAAGTGAGAATAGGGATCTTTTGGGTCAAATGAGTTATTCAAAGCTCTGCAGAGGCTAGCCATACGTGCTTGGGTTTTCCCATGACTCCAATTCACATAAAGAATCTAAACCCCACAGTCAGTAGGCCTCAAATTGGAGAAGCCGATCAGAATTAATGGCAGGCCTATTTGATCACTCCTCGTTCACAGTCAGGATTTCCAGGCCACACTGATTTTAGGCAAATGAGGGGAAAGGGAGGTTATTTTAGACACTGTCTTGGTCTCTGCACCTCATGGAAAATTTCATCCAGAAGTTATGATGAGTGTCTACATGGAAGAAGATAAGGGCCATGGGGGAGCATTTTGTTTTGAATTGTGGTAAGTTGTGTGGCACTTGGAAGAGATGCCTGGGTCCACCTGGGCTTGAACTCTGGTGTGATTTCCCTTAGAGTCTGAGTTCCGGAACTGACCTCAGAGAAGCATTGTCATGAATTGTGTTTGGATTTTTCTAGGCCATGCATGAGAGTTGCCCTTGGAACCTGAGATCTAGGCCCAGGATGGCTTTCCACAGAGCACTGGGAATCTCAGCCAGGATATCACATAATTTTATTCTGAAAGACTTTGCAGGCACAGGTGACTTAAAACACACATGGACCTCTCATTGTAGACCTCAATGGGCCTGGCTTCATGTGACCTTTTGGCCACTCTTTGGGAAGCCTTGCCTGTGAGTGTTCTCTAGAGCTTTCATTGAAATTAGCTTTCTCAACAATTAATGGTTCCTGAATGAATTGAAACCTACAGAGCATCCAACTTCATCCTTGACAAATGGTTTGATAAATACCATGAATTTTTCGAAATTCCCATGACCAGGTGCCACTGGAGAACTTTTGGATGTCCTGTTGCTGATGATGAGTGTACCAGACATTGCCTTGATTGACTGGGTTTCATGAAATTTGTGTAGAACAGTGATGCCAGTAAGTTGGATCCTGCTCATTAGTGGGCCTAGAGCAGTGGTGTGAAGGTGTGTGATAAAACATGTGTGGTGGTGCCATGTGGATCTGCCATTGGCTTCCAAATG
Source organism: Callospermophilus lateralis (assembly GCF_048772815.1). NCBI lineage: Eukaryota > Metazoa > Chordata > Mammalia > Rodentia > Sciuridae > Callospermophilus > Callospermophilus lateralis. The sequence goes on from NW_027510156.1 coordinate 1,123,573, forward strand.
GCTTGTGACTGACATGGTACAGCCAGCAGACCCTTCAATGCCAAGGCATTTTTTATATAGAGAGGTTTCAGGGCAATGTTCAGAATCAGGATGCTATGGACAAGGGGGCAACGTATGTGGGATAGAATTCTGGTTGGTGCATTCTCATGCAGACTGTGACTCTCCACACGTGACAGAACTCTCTCCAGCACTGTGTCCCTGTTGAACTCCTTGTATTTAATGAAGCAAATACCAAACTCCCTGTGCACCAGCGAGATACACCACGAAAATTAGAGAATCACCAAATGGCTTCACAGTCCACACGGGGAGATACTTACACCACAGTGACCATAGTTTAACTACAAAGAGAGAATTCAGCACTGCTGCCTCATGTTCATTGGAAAATTAGAAACAATGTCCTCTAGGTCACATAATTGCACACCCAGATTTGATGGTCTCCCAACAAAGGAAGCTAAAGCTCCTGAAAACAACATATATTTTAAGTGCCCAACCTCAGAGGAAGTTTCTCAAGAAGTCTTTAAACCAGCAGAGCTCCATGTTGGTGGAATATTTACCCTGTCCCTTACTTTTGAAAACTCCTCTACCACCTCGGAGGTTGTGAACTCCTGAGCATTTCTCATTCCTGATATATCTTCAGAGATTTTCTAACTTTTCTCCTCTAATTGTGTCTTACATGGAACGAAGGCAAGGTCAAGGCAATATTCTGGATGAGAGTGTGAACATTTTTGTGTAGCACATATTTACATACACATTGGATTCATTTTCCTATTTTCCATTCAAAATACTGAATCCCTGATACTAACCCATACCCTACTAGACTCTGACTACTACTCCTAATATGATGGAGAAAAATAACACAAACAGAAAAGGAATACAAGCAGTTCAGAGGAATCATGGTGTATAGTTGTACTTGTCTTTTGCATGATTAATGGTAGGTGTTATAAATCTAGTCAATTTTTAATTGAAATAGTTCTCCATGTGTTTTTAAGGTTAACAAATATGTGAATTCCTGTTTCCCTTTCTCTGTAGCGTATTTAGCACATGTACTTTTAAATGCCCATATAGAATCCTATCTGGTATCACATGTACATTCTTGTGAGGTGGCTGATTTGGCAAATACAATTTGTGAGATGTGATCACTCCTCTTAAACGCTGTTGGAACTGAAAATTCAACTTATGGGTGAGCTTCCTAGTTGAACAACATTATACATAAATCCATGTTCAGTAAAAGAAATATTTTTGCATTTGTGGATGATATATATGTCATGATAAATTTCGATTGGCATATATATTACAAATTTAATGTCTGTGTGTGTGTGTGTATTTGTGTGTGTGTGTGTGTGTGTGTGTGTGTGTGTGTGTCTATATATATACACACATATGGGACATGGTGTGTATTTTGACGGTCAATTGTATTCAGCTCTGGTCCATTACTATTTCTTCAATTTATGCACATCATAGAATATATATTTCATCCACAAGTTAGCAAACTTATAGGCATTTGTTTCACTTTCAATAAACTTCCTGCTTCAGAACACATGGATTCCTCTAGGTTTCTTTACTGGGCTTTTCATGAGACTTCTTTCCAAACACATTATTTTCAATTTCCATAATCACTTATGAAGGTAAACTCACACACTCTTCATGATAAACAATAATCGTAATATTACCATTAGTTGTATAAGTGGTTGGAATGAATGTATGTATATCAATATTAGATTTCCTCTATATTTTCAGATATCAGTTGAATCCATTATTTAAATTTTGAACCCGTTATATTATTTATTCACAGTATGGTCTTTTCATGCATTACCTCTATATTCATAGTCTCAGGGTATACCTATTTGTACCCCCAATACTAATTTATACATATTCAAAATATTGCTCCCACAAATGGTGGAATGCTGGGAGCCACAGCCAATTAATATGATGCATGGCATTTTTGATTGAAAGGCGATGCCAGCTAGCCATTGAGATGATATGATTATGTTAAAAATTACATTCATATGGTTACCGGACTCCTGCTGCGGGACTCCTGGAGAGTTCCCATTGGTTGGGAAAGTACAGTAGGAGGGAATTCCGGGGGAGGCGCTTACGCTGGAGTTCCGGGGAGGAACCGGCGGTACGCCGCGTGGGTGGATAAAAAAGCTTCCCGGGCACGGACGTGTTATTGGCGGTTCTTTCAAATAAAGTTTGTTCCTGTTTGAGTGGCTCTTGATCTTGTGCCCAGCCAGAGACTGCGGCAACTGGTGGCCCTGTACGGGGAGCGCCTGAAGCTTGGAGGTGAGTAAAATTGCTCGCCCCTGAGGGAAGGCGACAGAATGGGTGACCATTTCAAAAAACAATGTGTTCTTCTTTTGATTTATTTTGTTTTTGTTTCAAGCTGCCTATCCCTAGAACTTTCTCAGGCAAACTGGGAAAAATGGTTGGCTCAAGGCTTGAAGTTGTTTGGCCCAGAGAAAGAGAAAATTGATACAACTATTCTTTGCTCCATTTTTGTTTCATTCTGTTTCGGTTTTGTTTTATGCTACCTTACTGGGTTGCGTTACCTTTATAGTAGATTAGAAACTAGTAAAAAACAAACCAAAAAACTGTTAAGTAAATTGTTAGAGGTCCAAACTGTGGTAGAAAACATGTCAGGTCAAGCAAAAGAGAAGGTCTCTCCAGCTAGTCAGACAGAAAAAAATTTGAAGAAAGAAAGCTTAGAGGAAAAACGACCATCAAGTGGGGAGTTACAACAGGAGGCTGCTACTAACTCCGTTCTATCACCAGAGGGTGTAACAGCTGAGCGGCCCTCAACTCCCGTAGTTGATGCACAAAATCCTAAGGCAAGATCCCAAAGACTAGCATGCCCTGTACTTGAGCAGGCAGGAGGGCAACGAATCCACCATGCTTTAGATTTCAAAACAGTAAAGCAATTAAAGGAGGCTGTAACAACCTATGGCCCGCAAGCACCCTTCACCATAAGCATGGTCGAATCTATTACCAACTTAGACATGACACCAGCAGATTGGGCTAACATGTGTCGATCTGTGCTAAATGGAGGACAATATTTGTTATGGAAGGTTGCCAATGAGGAATTCTGCATGGAGACAGCTAGGCGAAATACAGCAGCCGGTTACCCTCAAAGAAATCTGGAGATGTTGTTAGGAAAGGGACCTTATGAGGGTCAACGGCAACAAATTGAATATGATCCTGGTGTATACGCACAAATTGCTGCAGATGCAGTTAGGGCATGGAAAACTTTACAGGGGCATGGAGATTTACAAGGACAGTTATCTAAGGTAATACAAGGAACTAACGAACCTTACGCTGAATTTGTAGATAGGCTTATTCAGACAGCTTCTAGAATATTTGGAGATGTAGAACAGGCAATGCCATTTATAAAACAACTGGCTTATGACCAAGCAAATCGTTGCTGCAGAGAGGTCATTAGACCATGGAAACATGAAGATTTAAACACATATATTAAATTATGTAGAGACATTAATGAACAAGGACAAGTCTTAGCAGCAGTACAACAGGCTTTAGATGCCAGGCCAAAAACATGCTACAATTGTGATCAGACAGAACATTTTAAAAGGAATTGCCCCATAGGAGGAGGGTTTAACAAAGCTAGGTATCAAAGGAATAGAATACCAGGTATTTGCCCACGATGCCGTAGAGGGAGACATTGGGCTAATGAATGCCGTTCTCAAACCACCATAGAGGGCACTCCGTTATCAAAAAACGGACAAGGATCAAGTGTTTACCCATGATATCATGGAGAAAGGCATCAGGCTCCATTGCCAAAAAACGGACGGGAGGGCCCAATGCTCCGGGGCCCAAAACCACAAATATACGGGGCAATGGAGGAACCCAGCAGCACCATCAAGGTAGTGCCCAGGACACATTGTCCAATAAATCCCTCATCAGACAAACTAGAGGGAGCACAGGGCTGGACATCTGCGCCTCCGCAAGAGCAGTACTAACTCCAGAGATGGGAATTCAAATCATTCCCACAGGAGTAAAGGACCTCTTCCCCAAGGAACGGTAGGCTTAATATTGGGACGCAGTTCTTCCACACTAAAAGGACTTATGATAAGTCCCGGGGTAATTGATCCCGATTATGAAGGTGAAATAAAAATTATAGCTAGTTCTCCAAGAGGCATATCAGTTATCTCACCAGGGGATAGAATAGCACAGTTACTAATAATACCCAGCCTACATGATAAATTTTCCAGTCGTACTGTAGAAAGAGGTACCAGGGGATTGGGCTCCACAGGTGTAGATTGGGCTATGCTGTCTTTAAATTTAGATTCTCGCCCCATGCTAAAACTAAATATTCAAGGATACGACTTCAATGGGCTACTGGACACAGGTGCAGACCTTAGCATCATATCTAGTCAGGAATGGCCAAAACATTGGCCATTACAACAAGCCACTCAAACGCTTCGAGGCCTAGGAGTGGCTACTAATCCAAATAGAAGTGCAATGGTATTAGATTGGAAGGATCCTGAAGGATGTGAGGGAACTATACAGCCATCTGTATTGGATCATCTTCCTATAAATTTATGGGGACGAGATGTCCTAGATCAATTAGGTTTGACGTTAACAAATAACATCAATCCTAATGCGCCCACTACTAGGGCTAGACAAGGTTTTAAAAAAGAAAAAAGATTAGGAAAACAAGGACAAAATATAGCAGCACCAATTCAAATAGATCAAGGAACAGACAGACATGGGTTGGATTTTCAGAAAGGGCCACTGAGACAATAAAAATTACTTGGAAATCAGAAAGACCAGTGTGGGTTCCTCAGTGGCCCCTAACTAAAGAAAAGATACAAGTAGCCAATGATCTGGTCAAACTACAATTAGCGAAAGGACATATACAACCTTCCATATCTCCCCATATTACTCCCATTTTTGTCATTAAAAAAAATCTGGTAAATGGAGATTATTACAAGATTTAAGAGCCATTAATAATGAGATGGTTATTATGGGACCTGCTAAATCAGGGATTCCCCAATTGTCTGCTTTACCAAAAACCTGGTATGTTTTAGCTATAGACATTAAAGATTGTTTTTTTTCAATTCCAATTCATCCTGAGGATAGTCCACATTTTGCATTTACTATCCCTGCACTAAATCATGAAGGTCCTGATCAGAGATATGAATGGAAAGTACTCCCTCAGGGGATGGCTAATAGTCCAACTATGTGTCAAATTTATGTTAACAAAGCAATCCAACCACTTAGAAATCAAAATCCTGAACTACAAATATTTCACTATATGGATGATATGTTATTGGCACATAAAGATAAAAACACACTGCTAGAATGTTATGCCACACTTACAAATTTATTAAAAGGTTATAATCTAGAGATAGCAATAGATAAAGTACAATTAAATCTTCCAATTAATTATCTAGGAGTCCTGTTATCCTCAACCATGGTCCGTCCACCAAAAATTCAAATACGAGTAGATCAACTCAAATCACTTAATGACTTTCAAAAGTTATTGGGAGATATAAATTGGATAAGGCCTTATCTAGGCATACCAACAGGAGAGCTAGGACCTTTATTTGATATCCTAAAAGGTCCATCAGATCCAAATTCACCCCGCATGTTAACGCCTGAAGCAAGAAAGGCATTAAAAATCATTGAAACATATATGGAAAATATGCACTTGGATAGAATTGATATAAGTTTGCCTTTATTATTTATTGTACTACCAACAAAAAATATTCCTACAGGAGTATTTTGGCAAGAAGGTCCATTATTGTGGATACATTTATCTTATTCTCCTAATACTTTTCTTACTAGATATCCTGAGGCTGTAGGACAATTAATACTCAAAAGAATAAAAGCAGCAAAGGGAGTGTTTGGGATTTCTCCCAATAAAATTATTACTCCATATACTATGGATCAAATTGATGAGTTAGCCAATGAGTTAAATACTTGGGCAATAATCATGTGTAAATCTAATGTTTCATTTGATAATCACTTGCCATCTAATCCTTTGTTGTCTTTTTGGTCTAAGCATCCTGTAGTTTTTCCAAAAATGACAAGAAAGACCCCTATCATGAATGCTCCAAATATATTCACTGATGGGTCAAATAATGGTACAGCAGCAGTAGTTACCCCTGATCAAACTTTTACATTTTTAGTACCCAAACAATCAGCTCAAAAGGTAGAGCTTAATGCAGTATTACAAGCTTTTATGATGTTTAAAGATTCTGTATTTAATTTATTTTCTGATAGTCAATATGTAGTTAATGCTATAGTATCCCTTGAAGATGCAGGTAGGATTTCCCCTTCTTCTACTGTTTTCTCTTTGTTTTCTACTATACAAAGTCTAATCTGGGACAGAAAAGATTTATTCTTTATAGGACATATCAGGGCACATACAGGATTGCCTGGAGCCCTTAGTTTGGGCAATGAATTAGCAGATAAATCTACACATGACATACATATTTTCTCCACAATAGAAGAAGCTATAAATTTTCATAAAAGGTTCCATGTCAATGCTAATACTTTACAAAAACGTTTTAAAATAACTAAAGAACAAGCTAGACATATAATAAAACAATGTCAAAATTGTGTGACATTTTTACCACAAGTTAATCTTGGAGTCAATCCTAGAGGACTGATACCTAACCATATTTGGCAGATGGACGTCACACACTTGCCAGAATTTGGAAAATTAAAATATTTGCATGTTACAGTTGATACTTCTTCTGGATTTTTGATGGGCTCCCTTCATGCCGGAGAAAAAACTAAAGATGTTATAGCTCATTGCTTACAAAATTTTGCCACTGTGGGCGTTCCAAAACAGTTAAAAACAGATAACGGTCCCGGTTATGCTTCTACCTCTTTTAAACAATTCTGGTCATCATTTGGCATTACTCACATAACAGGAATTCCATACAATCCACAGGGACAAGGCATAGTTGAAAGAGCTCATCAAACTATTAAAATGTACTTATTAAAACAAAAGGAGGGAATTGGAAAGGGGTATATATCCCCCAAAGATAAACTTAAAATAACCCTCTTTACTCTAAACTTTTTAAATTTGGATTCATCAGGACTTAGTGCTGCGGAAAGGCATATGTATCCAAAAAATGTGCATAAGCCTAAAGTTCTTTGGAAAGATATTCTAACAGGACAATGGAAAGGTCCTGACCCAGTAATTGTCTGGAGTCGGGGGGGCTCTGTTTGCGTGTTTCCACAGGGAGAACAGCAGCCGATTTGGATTCCAGAAAGACTAACCAAAACGATTTCTACAGATCGAAAAGAAGATGATTTGACTCAAATCCATAACAGCTGATATCCAGAACTCCAGCTTGGCCATTCTTACATCTGCGACAGTGATTAACCAGAATGCCTTTTTCAATATATATTTTATTATTGCTTTTTCCCACATCGTAAAGTTCTATTTTATTTTTGAGCTCATATAGACCTAGGTTGATGTTTTTCTGATCAGTTTTATTTTTTGACTGTGGAGTTTTTAACATTGCAATGGAGATTTCACCTAGGTGAAACTACAAGGCCTTTACTATTGTCTTATGTGTTGTATGTTATATGTGCACACTTCTGTTTTGTGTTATGTGTCTATATGTGCGTATGTCCATAGATCATATATGAGGAGTGCTCATAAAAAAATGGATCCAAGTACTTTTTATTATTCACATAATTTTAATGGTTTAATTTAAATTTGGTAAACAGCTGTTAAAAATTATTTTAATATGTGTACAAATAAGCAGGTTAACAAATCTGTTTGTTTATTTTCATCTTTCCTTTTCATTATATTTAATAATTCTGTTCAAGATAATGTAAATTGTTCTAAAAAAAAATGTTTTCTTAGTACCTGTTAAAATGTTACATTTTTTTCTTTCTCTCTTTAACATCATTGTCAGAATTCCTATTTTTCATCCCAGTGCCGGTGAAGACAAAGATGAAACCAAACTACAACTTCTTCGATAATTATCACAACAAACTGTATAAACTGATACATCAATGATCTTGGGAGGAAATGGACATATTGATAGATTCCTCCACTTTGAACTGCTTACAAAACTTGCCTGGACTATGTATCATTTGTATGCACTGTGATCTATCTGTTGATACAACAAATTATGGTAATGCTGGCGTATCTTTGCTGATGTGTCACCAGTGATGCAATTTTCCCTAGGAGTCGTCAATTGATGTGGTGTTGTGGCATTTCTGTATCCTCCTCCCTTCTACTAGTGATGGTCTAATTTTGGGGGCCAACAGAGGTGAGGCAAAGAACCTCACCCCCCCACTGGGACCAAGGCCAAATCTAGGGGCCAACAGAGGTGAGGCAAAGAACCTCACCCCCCCACTGGTGCATAGGCCTATCCACAAGTATGGCTATATGCTGGACCGGTAGTCAGTGACGGGTATGATCCAATTGCAGTGGTATCAACCTAAGACAGGAGGCTGACGCCTAAAGGTCAGTTTTCCAATGACGGGTAAGAACAATATGTTGAATTGGACAAACCTAACAGGCACGGTCCCTAGCCACATTACTTGTTGCTTAATTAAACAGAAGGGGGGAGATGCTGGGAGCCACAGCCAATTAATATGATGCATGGCATTTTTGATTGAAAGGTGATGACAGCTAGCCATTGAGATGATATGATTATGTTAAAAATTACATTCATATGGATACCGGACTCCTGCTGTGGGACTCCTGGAGAGTTCCCATTGGTTGGGAAAGTACAGTAGGAGGGAATTCCGGGGGAGGCGCTTACGCTGGAGTTCCGGGGAGGAACCGGCGGTACGCCGCGTGGGTGGATAAAAAAGCTTCCCGGGCACGGACGTGTTATTGGCGGTTCTTTCAAATAAAGTTTGTTCCTGTTTGAGTGGCTCGTGATCTTGTGCCCAGCCAGAGACTGCGGCATTGGAAGAAATACTCACGTCATCTTATCTACATATACATTTAATCACAGTAATATTCTGGACACAAAAAGCAAAGGTCACACTTATTATTTTACCAATGTAAAGGTCAGGTGAGGGTTGGAGGAATAGACCACCAGAGACTGTCTCATGCAACAGCCAAGGGTTTATGGGGGTCCAGCATGCTGGGGCTCAGAGCTCCCTTGAATACAGCAGAGAGCCCTGAGAACAGCTTAAGCAGAGCTTATATACTTTCCTTGGAGAGGGCAGGGAGGGAAGTTTATTGATAGGTCAGGGCGAGTGGGTGGTTTGCTTGCAAACAGGTGAGGGAGTACATTCTGCAGTTTAGCAGTTGGGGACAGCGTATTCAGGGAACTAGATTAGCAAACAGTTCTCAAGATATCAACAATGTTTTGTTAAGCATACCGAAAAGCTGGAAGTGACAAGTACCTATTTTATTAACCTTTAATTCTTACTTCTTCTTTTGGTTACTTTTAATCATAAAAGTGATCATTGGGGGTGTCACATTTTATGTCTGCTAGTGTGGTATATTGTATTCGGATTACCATAAGTTTAACTTGTCTAATTTGAGCTTAGAGAAAGGAAACTACAAGGTTGAGCAAACAGGGTCCTACACTTAGCAATAATATGAGGATTATTATTGGACTGGCCAGGGCTAATAAAAACTCTGTGAACCAAGACTCAAACCACCCTTTTTGGGCCTCTCTCTCTTGTTGATGCTCTTCAAGGCATCTTCTTAATTTAATCATCGATTCTTTAACAACTCCCGTATGGTCGACATAAAAACAACATTCTTCCCTCAATGCAGGACGAAGGCCCCTTCTCTCGTGAAGAGGAGGTCCAACCCTCGACTGTTCTGTAAAACAACTTCAGACAGAGAGGTTAAAGATTTGTTTAAAGCTGTGATGGAGGTTTTTAATATCTTTAAGTTTTGGTCTATTACTGCTTCTAATTGGGTAATTTGTTGTGTCCCATGGACCAGGGCAGTGGTTTCTGTGACCACTCCTGCAGCAACTCCTATTACTAATAGGATTGCTAAAGTGAGAGATACAGGTTCCTGGCAGAACCGGGTTTTATGCCCCCCTATTTGATATTTAAATGTACCTGCGTTATGATAGAGCACTCTGGGAAACATCTGCACCATTACAAAATTAATCATATCTGTTGACCATTTTATGAAAACATAAACAATGTTTAAGTATATAGAATTATTCTGTTGTAGGGACAGACGAGGCAAGGCACCTAAGATAGCACAGAAGACAGGGAAACAGTTTTATTTGGTTGCAACTGGATTTAGAGGGCATTGCTTCTGTTGTAATCAATTAATCCCTGAACCCCAAGTTTAGGTAGTTTCAGAATTTTGTACCCAGCATGTAAGGGAAGGGGCTCAGAAGTTCACAGTCTGCAGAAGTTCACAAAAAGCAGTTTTTTTTTCTGTTTTTTTCCCTCTGTTTTTGGCAAGTTAACTTTTTAAGGACACCTGGGAGGGGGAGAGCATTTTTCTTCTCTTTTTTCTTTTTCTCCCTGCCAGCTGTTACCATGGAGCCCAGATGGTAACTTCTTTATCTTAGAAATGTAGCCATCTCTATGAAGCCCCAGCTCAAGGCCAGAGGCCTTGTTCACATATTTTGTGAAAAACTAGTAAAGGGGTGTCTAGCTTAGGAGTGCTGATTTTTCCAGCCAGTGGCCAAGTAGAACAGAGCAACATAAAAGAGGAAGTTTATCTACATTGAACTCTTTTATAGGGACTCTGTTGCTGAAAGGGCTAAAGTCAGCCATGGTGAAGACTTCTGAAGAAGGTTGTTTAAGACTTTTCTGTGGGTCTGGTACAGAGCGGAAGACGGGGAATGCAGTGGGTGACAGCAACTCCGTGGATCTGAGAATGAGGAAAAAGAGATATAAAAGAATAATGGGAAAGGGGTTTGGGATTTTCCTGGCAATAAAACTTGAGAAGTAGAATAGGTAGAGCAGAGGGGAAGACGGGAGGGAGTATCCCAAAAAGCCTGTTAGGGACTTTAAATTCTTAGTAACCTGTTTTTAGTGATGACAAAGCATCTTTAAAGGCCATTTTCATTACATCTTGGATAGGCGTCTGAGGGCACTCCTCAGCTGGTTTGAGCTTTGGGTTAGCTGGTAAGAAGACCTGGTGGGACCCGGTGTAGGCACTGACAGGAGAAGAGAGGAGTGAGTACCTGCAACCTCAGCAAGGGGGCAATGGTCTGAGAACTGGCGGAGATTTGGGTTTTTGATCTAGTAATTGGAGCTGAGAAATCAGGTTTCTGATGTGAGAGTGAAAGCAGAGAGTCTAGAGCAGAAGGCTGCGCGTGAGGATCTATTGGAGAAGCATAGTTCAGGATGTGAGCAAAGGAGGTAAAAGGCCTACACATAGGGGAATTTCCTTCCACCCTTTTGAGCACTTGCTGAAGTTGAAAAGGTCACGCAGATTTGAGGATCTAGAGACCCCTCTGGGGGCCATCAGTTTTGGTTATCTAATTGGTAATCTGGCCAATGCTGTGTACTGAATTTGATGAGGAGTTTGGGTTCCACCAGGCAGCCCCTGTATGGTCACATCCCCATTATTTACAGAAGAAGTCATCTTTTCCCGCACACAGTCGTGGCTGTTTTTGGCTTTGATAGTCCGCTGGGCAAACATAGTAATCTAGGCTAGCCAACCTGCATCTGGCTCACGTGTCCCTACATACATAATGTTTGTTTCCATTATCTTTGGTACGGAAGGGATTTAATGGAAATTTTTGGGATCCCCTTATTGAGGGATTTCTTAATAGGAAAGACCTATAGCAAGCTGAGAAATGTCTGGGTGGAGAGATGGCCACCAGGTCCCTAAGGGTGCTGTTTGTGAGATAGACCATACTTCTTGTCTAGTAGGATTTGTGATCAGCCATCGCTGTTGAACGGGCTGATGAGGGTTAGGACTACTGGTGGCCAAGGGGAGAGTCTATAGTCTTATTCACATGGCGAATACGCAATTTGAAAGTGTTATCAGTCTTTTCCAGTTTCCAGTCAGAGTCTGGACAGGACGCAAGCTTGAGATGAGAATTAGAAACCAGGAAGTGATTCCGTCTAACTTTAGCACTGTAGGTGTTATAAGTAGCAACTGGTGTGGTCCTGTCCAGCGGGGTTCCAGGGATGACACCTGATGTCGTCTTATGTAGACAAAGTCTCTTACTTGATATCGATGTGGAGTCCCCTCTTCATCAGGTTGGTAGGCAGTGGCCAGCTATTTCAACAAGTATTGCTGAGTTCTTTCCAGAGCTTTAAGTCTGTCAAGCAAGGTGGTGTGGGAGGGATCGTTAGGTCTTAGAGTTAGGGTTAGGTCCCTTACTGGAGGAGGGGCCCCATAGAGAATTTCATAGGGGATGAAGTTACACAAAGAAACAGAGGGAGTATTTCTTGCATGAAACAGTGCATAAGGCAGGAGCATAGTCCAATCTTTTATGCCTGTCTCTATGCTTAATTTCGTTAAGGTCTCTTTAATGGTTCTATTTATATTTTTAACTGTCCTGAGTTCTGGGGTCTATAAGCACAATGTAACTTCCAATTAATCCCCAGGGTCCTGGCTAACCCCTGACTTACCTGGGCCATGAACGCTGGTCCAATATCAGACCCTATTACTTTAGGCAGGCCGTACCTTGGAAAAATATCTTTTAGGATCTTCTTGACCACCATTTGCGCCTTTTTTTTCGGGGGGGGGGGCAGGGGGAAGGGTTCAATCCATCCTGAAATGTATCTACAAAGACTAGGAGATATTTAAGTCCATACATTGCTTGCTTAATTTCAGTAAAGTCCACTTCCCAGAATTGTCCTGGTCTGGTTCCTCATAGGTGCTTTCCTGCAGGAAGCTTGGAAGAGTAAGCATTAACCTATTGACACACCCGACAGGTTTTTTTTCACCTGTTCAGTTATTTCCTTTCGCTGTGAGTTGGTTAGTGGAAAACTCTGTTCGTGATCTTTCAGGAATGCCAGCAATTTCTTTGAACCAAGGTCAGTGAACTGATGTACATTTTTAACGTAATGTAGGGCTTTCTGAAATTGCAGGCTTGGCTCAGTGAATTTGAGGAGTTCAGTGTCAGTGTCCTTAGATGTCATCAAAAGCTTGCTGGTGCTCCGGGGTCCATTGGAATTGGGCATCTCATTTTAACAGCGGGTATAAATGAGAAGTTAAGGACGCAAACCCAGGAATCCATAACCTGCAAAAGCCGGCAGTCCCAAGAAACTCACTGAGTTGTCTCTTATTAGATGGGGGCAGCATCTCGTCAACTGTTTGTTTTCTGGGCTCAGTGAGCCATCGTTTACCGCCCCTAAGGGAATAGCCCAGGAAGATTACTTCTTGCTGGCAAATTTGAACTTTTTTGGCAGAAGCTCTATACTCGAGTTGAGGAAGCTCATATAATAGTGCTTGGGTCCCAGACTCACAGATTTCCTTGGTGTTGGCTGCCAGTAGCAGGTCATCCATGTATTGAAGCTGGGTGACTTTGGGGTGCGTAGTTCTGAAGCTGTTGAGATCTCTGTGGAGGGCTTCATCAATGAGAGTGGGGAAGTTTTTGAACCCTTTTGGGGAGTCTAGTCCAAGTTAGTTTACCAGACGTTCCGGTTTCTGGGTCTACCCACTAGTAAGCAAACAGCAACTGACTATCTTTATGCAGAGGCAAGCAAAAGAAAGCATCTTTAAAGTCCATATCAGTATACCATTTCCGCTTAGTGTTCAGAGTGATAAGCAGATTGTATGGATTAGGTACCGTGGGGTGAATGTCCTACACTCTGATGTAGATCTCTCTTATGTCTTGAATGGGGGATAGTCCCCGGTTCCTGGCTTTTTTTACTCGTAGCAGGGGAGTGTTCCAGGATAATTGACAGGGCCTTAGGACCCTAAGGCCAGATATTTATGAATATGGGGCCTTATCCCATCTTTAGCTTTTTTGTTCAGAGGATATTGTTTGACATTGATTGGGGAGGCTGATGTTTTTAACTCCACAGTTACTGGAGGTTGTTTCATGGCTAGGCCTAACCCAGCAGTTTTTGCCCAGGCATCTGGGTAATCTGTTATTCATTTCTGGGGTAGCTTGCCTGTTTGATCACTCTTGGGGGGTGTGAAGAGTGGATGTTTATCTTCCGCTGACATATTTAAAGCCGTGAATATAGGAGTTTTTACGGAAGGATTTAGAAATTTCATTTTGGGGCCTTCGGGGTTAAAAGTTGTTTTGACCCGGAGCTTGGTGAGAAGATCTTTGCCCATCAATGGGGCAAGGCATTCTGGAATTACTAGGAAGGAGTGATGGATTTTTTCTTTCCCCATGTCCATGGTTTTCTCAGTTGTCTAATTCCCATATTTATTGGTGTTAGCCCTTTGAACTAGAGACCTTTTATTTGATATAGGGCCCAGTGGGGCCTTAAGGACTGAGTATACTGCCCCAGTATCCACTTCAAAGTTTACTGGGGTCCCCTCGACATCAAAAGTTACCCTGAGCTCTGGGAAGGGATTTGAGCCCCGACTTTCTTAGTCATCCTGAAGACTCAGAATGGCTGGCTGGCGTGGCTGTCTCTTTCTAGGGCACTCTTTGGCCCAGTGTCCGTTTTCTTTACAGTGGGCACATTGATCTGAGTCTAGGGGTGGCTCTGGCATGGGCCTAGGTATCACTTCCTCTCTCCCTGCTTCTTAATTTCTTGACTATTTATTGTTGTGACCAGGACCTTAGTCAATGCCTTATTCTGTCTTTTGCTCCTCTCATCCTCCCTTTGCTCTCTTTCTTTCTCTCTGTTTCTCTCTTATAGTATACTTTCTCGGCTTCTCTGACTAAATCTCTCAAAGTCATATCTTGTAATCCATCTAAGCATTGTAACTTTCTTTTAATATCCAGGGCAGCTTGCCCAATGAAGGCCATCATGACAGATGCATTTTGATCCTCTGCCTGAGGATCGAAAGGAATATGTCTCCTATATGCCTCCATAATTCTCTCTACAAACATAGAGGGATAATCATCAGGCCCTTGAATAATCTCTCTTTCCTTGGCCAAATTAGTTGGTCGCCTAGCAGCCACTTGGAAACCCAGTATTAGGACCCAGCAATAAGTGGAAAAATGCTCCCTACCTTCAAAGCTGTTGGTGTCCGAGTTGGGTCAGTTCAAGGGGATTCTGGCTTTGATTATGATGAGAAGTTGTGTCTGTCGCCCATCTGGTTCGAGGATATTTTTTTCTAGCTTCTAGAAGGTTTCTCTTCGTTCCTCTGTCATGAAGAGAGTCCCTAGGATTTGTTGGCAGTCATCCCAAGTAGGCAGGTGTAAAAACGCCAGGGAGTTCTTTGAGTACTTTCAGAAGGGCCAGCTTCCTCCAGGGAAGGAGGGGCTGTGTGTCATTCCCTTAGAGACTGAGTTCTGGAACTGACCTCAGAGAAGTATTGCCATGAATTGTGTTGGGATTTTAGGAGGCTACGCATGAGAGTCGCCCTTGGAAACTGAGATCTAGGCCCATGGTGGCTTTCAACAGAGCACTGGTAATCTCAGCCAGGATATCACATAATTTTATTCTGAAAGACTTGGCAGCCATATTTGATAGTAAAAACACACATGGACCTCAATTGTAGACTTCAGTGGGCCTGGCTTCATGTGACCTTTTGACCACTCTTTGGGAAGCCTTGCCTGTGAGAGTTCTCCAGAGCTTTCATTGAAATGAGCTTCCTCACCATTGAATGATTCCTGAATGAATTGAAACCCACAGTGTCTCCAACTTCATCCTTGAAAATTGGCTAGATAAATACCATGAAATTTTTGAAATTCCCTTTACCAGGTGGCACTGGAGAACATTTGGATGTCCAGTTGCTGATCATGAGTGTACCAGACAGGGCGTTGATTGACTGGTTTTCATAAAAATGGTGTAGAACAGAGATGCCAGTAATTTGGAGCCTGCTGAGTAGTGGGCCTAGAGCGGTGGTGGGCAGGTGTGTGATAAAACATCTGTGGTGGGGTCATGTGGATCTGCCATTGGGTTCCAAATGGCTTGTGACTGACATGGTGCAGCCAGCAGATCCTTGTATGTAAAGACATCTGGTTTTATGGAGAGGTTTCAGGGCAATGTTCAAATTCAGGTTGCTATAGTCAAGGGAGTAACCTATGTGGTATACAAGCCCTGTTGGTGCATTCTCCTGCAGACCCTGACACACCACACGTGACAGAACTTCCTCCAGCCCTGTGTCCCAGTTGAACTCCTTGTATTTCATGAAGCAAATACCAAACTCCGAGTGCACTAGCAAGAAACCTTATGAAAAGTGGAGGATGACCAAATGGCTTAACAGTCCACATGGGGAGACACTTAGCCCCCAGTGGCCATAGTTTACCTACAAAGAGAGAATTCAGCACTGCTGCTTTCTGTTCATTGTAGAATTATAAACCATGTCCTCCAGGTCACAGATGTGCAGACCAAGCTTTGATGGTCTCACTTGAAAGAAAGCTAAAGCTCATGACAACAACATATATTTCAAGTGCCCAACCTAGATGCAGTTTCTCCAGACGTCTTTTGGCTGGCAAATCTCCATGTTTGTGGAGATTTAACACTGTCCCTTACTTTTGAAAACTCCTCTACCAACTCCAAGGTTGTGAACTCCTAAACATTTTTCATTTCAGATATGTATTCAAAGATTTTCTAACTCTTCTACTCTAATTGTGTCTTACTTGGGGTGAAGGTAGTGTCAAGGCATTGTTCTGAATGAGAGTGGGAAAATTTTTGTGTAGCACACATTTGCATACACATTGATCCATTTTCCAATTTTACATTTGAAATACTGAATTCTTTACACTAACTTATACCCTACTAAACTCTGACTACAAATCCTAATATGATGGAGAAAAATACCCAAACAGAATAAAAATACAAGCAGTTCAGAGGAGGCATGGTGTATAGTTGATCTTCCTTTTTGCATGATAAAGGGTAGGTGTTATAAATCTACTCAATTTTTAATTGAAATAGACCTCCATGTGTTTTTAAAGTTAACACATATGTGAATTCCTGTCGCCCATTCTCTGTAGCCTACTCAGCACATGTATTTTTATATGCACATATAGAATCCTACCTTGTATCACACGTACATTTTTATGAGTTGGCTGACTGGGCAGAAACAAATTGTGAGAAGATATCAGTCCTCGTAAACGCTGTTGGAACTGAAAATTCAAACTATGGGTGAGCTTCCTAAAAAAACAATATTACCCATAAATTCATGTTCATTAAAATAAATATTTTTGCATCTGTGGATGATATATATATATATATATATATTAATGATGAATTACGTTTGGCATATATATTGATACTTTTTAATGTATTTTTGTGTTTTTTTGTATAAATATATACACACTCTCCAGATTTTATAAAATATGAAATATATGTTTCTTATATACACTCCGTCAAATCATTCATGTTCTTGTATGTGGATTCATAATCAACTTTTCACAAGATTATTCTCAGAAATATTCATCCACCTGAGATACATATTTGTTTCCCAGTATGAAAACTAACTTCAATCAATGGTGCTTACAAATCCTAATATTTCTACAGTAACTGACCCAGTTTAACATCAATACAAGTAGATTCCTATGGGACATGATGTCTATTTTGACGTTCATTTTAATTCAACACTGGTACATTACTGTTTCTTCAGTTTTTGAACATCATAGGACATAAATTTAATCCACAAGTTCCCAAATTTATTTGAATTTGTTTCACTTTCAATCACTTCCTGCTTCAGAACACATGTATTCCTACATGTTACTTGACTGGTCTTTTCATGAGACTTCTTTCCAAACACATTATTTTCGATTTCCATAATCAATTTTGAAGCTAAACTCACACACTCTTCATGATAAACCATAACATTAATATTGCCATTAGATGTATAACTGGTTGGAATGAATGTATGTATATCAATGTAAGATTTCCTGTATATTTTCACATTTCAATTCAATCCATTATTTAAAGTTGGAACCAGTTATGTTATTTATTCACAGTATGGTCTATTAATGCATTATCTTTATATTCATAGACACAGTGTACACCTATTCCCCCCCCATTACTAATTTATACCTCTTCAAAATATTGCTCCCAGAAATGGTGGAAGAAATACTTATGCAGCTTATCTATATATACATTTTTTCACAGTAATATTCTGGACACATAAAGCAAAGATCACACTTATGATTGTATCAAAGCCTAAATGGAAAGTGAGCATGGATTACTAAAAACAACCATGTCCTGGTTCCTATTGCTCTCAATTGTCAATCCTATTGATGAGTACATGTTTGTTTCTTCCTAAGATTATATATTCAACCTCAAGCCTGTTGGAAATGTCTAATTCTATCACTCTACACTTTGCATGATTTCCTAATATCTCTATTGATATCTGCTTTCCTACATATTTTCCCCAGTTTATCATTGTGACTGACACGTCACATATGCTGACATTTACATTCACTCTCTACCCGAAATGCTATTGCTAAAGAATTTGGTCTAAATACTATACTCACTCTTCTTTATAAACCTACTGACTATCTTACTAATCCTACTGACTATTGCTTTTTGACTCGATGTTCTCTTCGACAATCAATCATCTAAGGTATAAGGTCTTATGCCATTTTATATCAATTCATCTGAGACACATGTGCAGAACATAATTCAAACCTATGTATCCCACTCAAGGGCCCAATGCCCTTCTGGCTTCATATCTTACCTATATTTCTGTTTTCATACTTATATTTTACCTATATATTCTTGTAAATATCACAGGTTCCCAATACCATTATTCATCTGGCAGAGATTCCTAACCCAAATCGAACATGTTATTAACCCTAAACATACACTGTTCCCTCAATATATCTTTACAGAAGAGGTAGGACAGAGTTTCTCTTTAAATACAGGAATGTAGTGGATCTTCCACCTGCTGAGAACATCAAAGGTCCATGTAGAAATGATCCCTGGAGAAGATGTAGGCAGCTATGAAGGTCCTGAGAGAGCAAAAGTCATCTTCCATGGCAAACAACCTGGTCAGGATGAAGGGATGTGTCTGAATCAGCCTCTATCTTCTTAATGTAGAGAAGATGGACCAAACCAGGCCTGTGTGGAGAGGTGTTCCCAGGTGCCTGTGGTTCATATACCACTCTAACTTGTGAAAGTGTGACAGGAAGTAGGGGTGGCCTCCATCTCACGGGACCCTTAGAAGTAACTGTTTGGAAAAGTGGTTGCCAAGGCAGTGACCTCATTCAGTTCATGAAGAAAGTGACCTCACCTCAGTTCCTTGGTGATGAAACTCTCTGAACTTGGGATCCAGAAAGACTGGCACCCAGAGCCCATTGCAGTCCCAGGCCCAGTGGTCTCACTGGCTTCAATTTACCAAAGACAGAGTCAGTCTTTCTTAGTGCCTACTGATGTGAGGATGGCCAAATGCCAGTAGAGCTCTGAAGAGGGTCCGTCCAGAGATAGCAGGTAGTGGCTAACTGCTGACTCCTCACAGATTCACAGAGTTGGCCAAGGAGACAAGATCTGAGAAAGGACAGGCCATTTCGGGGAAAACGTATTATGGCCCACCAGTCAGAGGACACTCCAGATAGTCACAGTCCTACTTGGGGGAAAAAGGTGCCATTGTGGGTGTGGGTGTGAGTTTGTGGTGTACCAGACAGTGCCTTGATTGACTGGGTTTTATGAAAATGATGTAGAACAGAGTTGCCAGTAAGTTGGACCCTCCTGAGTAGTGGGACCATAGCTGTGGTGTGCAGGTGTATGATAAATCATCTGTGGTGGGGCCATGTGGATTTGCCATTGATTTCCAAATGGCTTGTCACTGACATGTTGCAGTGAGCAGACCCTTATATGTAAAGGCATCATGTTATATGGATAGTTTTCAGGGCAATATGCAGAATCAGGTTGCTATGAACAAGGAGGCAAGTTATGTGGGAATGAAGCCTGGTTGTTGCATTCTCTTGCAGACCCTGAAAAACCACACGTGATAGAACTCCCTCCAGCACTGTGTCCCAGTTGAACTCATTGTATTTCATGAAGCAAATACCAAACTCCCAGTGCAGCAGCAGGAAAAACCATGAAGAGTCGAGGATGACCAAAAGGCTTCACAGTCCACACGGGGAGACACTTAGACCGAGTGGCCACAGTTTACCTACAAAGTGAGAATTCAGCACTGCTGCCTCATGTGCATTGGAAAATGAGAAAGAATGTCCTCCAGGACACATAGATGCAGACCCAGCTTTGATGCTCTCACTACAAAGGAAGCTAAAGCTCCTGACAACAACATATGTTTCAAGTGCCCATCCTCAGAGGCAGTTTCTCAAGATTTTTTTAGGCCAGCACACCTCCATATTTCTGGAGTGTTTACCATATTCCTTACTTTGGGAGACTCCTCTACCACATCCAAGTTTGTGAACTCCTGAGCATTTTCCATTCCAGATATGTTTTCACAGAATTTCTAACTCTTCTCCTCTAATTGTTTCTTATTTGGGGCGAAGGTAACATGAAGGCATTGTTGTGGAAGAGAGTGGGAAGATTTTCATGTAGCACATATTTGCATACACATTGGATTCATTTTCCTATTTTTCATTCGAAATACTGAATCCCTGACACTAACTCATACCCTACTAGACTCTGACTACTATTCCTAATATGATGGAGAAAAATAACCCAAAGAGAATAGAAATACAAGCAGTTCAGAGGAGGCATGGTGTATAGTTGGACTTCCTATTGCATGATAAAGTGTATGTGTTATAAATCTAGTCAATTTTTAATTGAAATAGTTCTCCATGAGTTTTTTACCTTTAATTTTTATTGTTGGATCTTCAAAACATTACATAGTTTTTGACATCATATTTCACACTTTGATTAAAGTGGGTTATGAACTTCCATTTTTCCCAGTATACAGATTGCAGCATCCCATCGGTTACACATCCACTGTTTTACATATTGCTATACTAGTGTCTGTTGTATTCTGCTGCCTTTCCAATCCTCTACTATCTCCCATCCCCTCCCCTCCAATCTTCTCTCTCTACACCACCTACAGTAATTCATTACTTCCCCTTCTTTTTTTCCCCTTTCCCCTTACTTCTTCTTGTATTTAATTTTGTATAACCATGAGGGTCTCCTTCCATTTCCATGGAATTTCCCTTCTCTTTCCTTTTCCCTCCCATCTCTCACCCCTGTTTAATGTTAATCTTCTTCTCATGCTCTTCCTCCTAACTCTGTTCTTAGTTACTCTTATTATATCAAAGAAAACATTTGGCTTTTGTTTTTTAGGTATTGGCTATCTTCACTTAGCATAATCTGTTCTAATGCCATCCATTTCTCTGCAAATTGTATGATTTTGAAATTTTCTTATGCAGAGTAACACTCCATTGTGTATAAATGCCACATTTTTTATCCATTCATCTTTTGAAGGGCATCGAGTTTGGTTCCACAGTCTTCCTATTGTGAATTGTGCTGCTATGAACATCGATTTATCAGTGTCTCTGTAGCATGCTCTTTTTAGGTCTTTAGCGAATAGACTGAGAAGGGGAATAGCTGGGTCAAATGATGGTTCCATTTCCTGCTTTCCAAGAAATCTCCATACTTTCCAAATTGGCTCCACCAATTTGCAGTTCCACCAGCAATGTACAGGTGTACCCATTGCCACACATCCTCACCAGCACTTGTTGTTGTTTGACTTCATATTGGCTGCCAATCTTACTGGAGTGAGATGGTATCTTAGGGTGGGTTTTTTATTTTTTTTTTTACATTTCTCCTACTGCTAGAGATGGTGAGCATTTTTTCATGTACTTATTGATTGATTGTATGTACTTTTCTGAGAAGTGTCTGTTCAGGTCCTTGGCCCATTTGTTGATTGGATTATGCGTTTTCTTATTGTTTAATTTTTTGATTTCTTTGTATACACTGGATATTAGGGCTCTATCTGAAGTGTGAGGAGTAAAGATTTGTTGCCAGGATGTAGGCTCCCTATTTACCTCTCTTATTGTTTCTTTTGCTGAGAAAAATCTATTTAGTTTGAATAAGTACCATTTGTTCATTCTAGTTATTAACTCTTGTGCTATGGGTATCCTATTGAGGAATTTGGAGCCCGACCCCACAGTATGTACATCGTAGCCAAGGTTTTCTTCTATCAGATGTCGTGTCTCTGATTTGATATCAAGCTGTTTGATCCATTTTGAGTTAACTTTTGTGCATGGCGAGAGAAAGGGATTCAGTTTCATTTTGTTACATATGGAACTCCAGTTTTCCCAGCACCATTTGTTGAAGATGCTATCCTTCCTCCATTGCATGCTTTTAGCCCCATTATCAAATATAAGACACTTGTAGTTTTGTGGATTTGTTTCTGTGTCCTCTATTCTGTTCCATTGGTCCACCCGCCTGTTTTGGTACCAGTACTATGCTCTTTTTTTTACTATTGCTCTGTAGTATAGTTTGAGGTCTGGTATCGCTATACCGCCTGATTCACACTTCCTGCTTATAGTTGTTTTTGCTATTCTGGGTTTTTTATTTTTCCAAATGAATTTCATAATTGTTTTATCTATTTCTACAAGAAATGCCCTTTGGATTTTGATTGGCATTGCATTATACCTATAGAGAATTTTGGTAATATCGCCATTTTGATGATGTTAGTTCTGCATATCCATGAACAGGGTATATTTTTCCATCTTCTAAGATCTTCTTCAATTTCTCTCTTTAGGGTTCTGTAGTTTTCATTGTATAAGTCTTTCACCTCTTTTGTTAGGTTGATTCCCAAGTGTTTTATTTTTTTGAGGATATTCTGAATGAAGTGGTTTTCCTCATTTCCATTTCAGAGGATTTGTTGCTGATATACAGGAATTCCTTTGGTTTATGCGTGTTGATTTTATATTCTGCCACTTTGCTGAATTTATTTATTAGCTCTAATAGTTTCTTTGTAGACCCTTTTGGGTCTGCTAGGTATAGAATCATGTTAGCTGCAAATAGTGATAATTTAAGTTCTTCTTTTCCTATTTTTATGCCTTTAATTTCTTTTAATTGTCTAATTGCTCTGGCCAGTTTTTAGAGAACTATGTTGAACAGAAATGTTGAGAGAGGGCATCCCTATCTTGTTGCAGATTTTAGAGGGAATGCCTTCAGTTTTTCTCAATTCAGAATGATGCTGGCCTGAGGCTTAGCATAGATTGCTTTTTCAATATTGAGGTATGTTCCTGTTATTCCTAGTTTTTCTAGAGTTTTGAACATAACGGGATGCTGTACTTTGTCGAATGTTTTTTCTTTATATATTGGGATGATCATATGGTTCTGATTTTTAAGTCTATTGAAGTGGTGAGTAACAATTATTGATTTCTGTATATTGAACCAGCCTTGCATTCCAGGGATGAATCCTACTTGATCATGCTGCACAATTTTTTTAATATGTTTTTGTATCTGATTTGCCAGAATTTTATTGAGGATTTTTGCATCTAGGTTCATTAGAGATATTGGTCTATAGTTTTGTTTCTTTGAAGTGTCTTTGTCTGGTTTAGGAATCAGGGTAATATTGGCCTCCTAGAATAAATTTGGAAGTTCTTTCTGTTTTTCTATTTCCTGAAATATCTTGAAAACTATTGGTATTAGTTCCTCTTTAAATGTTTTGTAAAACTCTACTGTAAACCTATCCAGTCCTGGGCTTTTCTTAGTTGGTAGTCTTTGGATGATTTCTTCTGTTTCCTCAATTGATATTGGTCTGTTTAGGTTGTCTGTATCCTCTTGACTCAATCTGGCAGATCATATGACTTAAGAAATTTATCAATGCCTTCACTATCTTCTAATTTATTGGAGTATAAGAATTCAAAATAATTTCTCATTATCTTCTGTTTTTCTGAAATGTCTGTTTTGATATTTCCATTTTCATCCCGTATGCTAGTAATTTGAGTTCTCTCTCTTCTTCTCTTCCTTAACATGGCTAAGGGTCTGTCGATTTTATTTATTTTTTCAAAGAATCAACTTTTAGTTTTGTCAATTTTTTCAATTGTTTCATTCGTTTCGATTTTATTAATTTCAGCTCTGATTTTAATTATTTTTTGCCTTCTACTTCTTTTACTGATGTTTTCTTCTTCTTTTTCTAAGATTTTGAGATGAACTATGAGATCATTTATTTATTGTTTTTTTTTTTCTTCTTTTTTTAAGGAAAGTACTCCAAGCAATAAATTTTCCTCTTAGGACTGCTTTCAATGTGTCCCCTAGATTCTGATATGTTCTGTCTGTATTTTCATTTATCTCTAAGATTTTTTCATTTTCCTCCTAGATGTCTTCTATAACCCATTGATCATTCAGTAACATATTGTTTATTCTCCAAGTGATGGATGATTTTTCCTTCCTTCTTTTATCTTTGATTTACAGTTTCATTCGGTTATGATCAGATAAGAAGCCCGGTATTAACTCTACTCCTTTATATTGCCTAAGAGTTGCCCTGTGACATAATAGATGATCTATTTTTGAGAGGTATCCATGTGCTACTGAGAAAAAAGTGTAACTGGTTGATGTTGGGTGGTATACTCTATATATGTCAATTAAATCTAGGTTATTAATTGTGTTATTTAGTTCTATTGTTTCCTTATTCAACTTTTGTTTGGAAGATCTGTCCAGTAGTGAGAGAGGTGTGTTGAAGTCTCCCATGATTATTGTATGGTGTTCTATTAGACTCTTGAACTTGAGAAGAGTTTGTTTAGTGAACATAGTTGCACCATTGTTTGGGGCATATATATTTATGATTGTAATGTCTTGTTGGTGTATTGTTCCCTTGAGCAGTATGTAGTGTCACTCTTTATTCCTTTTGATTAACTTTGGCTTGAAATCTATTTTATTTGATATGATTATGGACACTCCTCCTTGTTTCTGAAGTCCATATGAGTGATATGATTTTTCCCAACTGTTCACCTTTAGTCTATTTATGCCTTTTCCTATCAAATGCGTCTTCTGTAGGCAGCATATTGTTGGGTCTTGTTTTGTGATTCATTCTACTAGCCTGTATCTCTTAATTGTTGAGTTTAAGCCATTAATATTTATTATTGAGATATGGGTTGTTCTTCCAGCCATATTTGTTTATTTATGTTACTAAACATGGTTTGTTTTCCTCTTTGATTATTTTCCCCCCTTTACTGTACTACCTCCCACTGTTGGTTTTCATTGTTATTTTCCATTTCCTCTTCCTATAATGTTTTGCTGAGGATGTTTTGAGGAGATACTTTTCTAGCTGCAAATTCTTTTAACTTTGTTTATCATGGAAAGTTACAATTTCATCTTCCATCCTGAAGCTGAATTTCGGTGGATACACAATTATTGGTTGGAACCCATTTTCTTTCAGTTTTTGAAAAATGTTATTCCAGGATCTTCTAGCTTTTAGAGTCTGTGTTGAAAGATCAGCTGTTATAGTGATTGGTTTACCGCTAAATGTATTCTGCTTCCTTTCTCTTGTAGCGTTTAAAATCCTCTCCTTATTCTGTATGTTTGGCATCTTCATTATAATATGTGTAGAAGTGGATCTCTTATGATTTTGCACATTCGGCATCCTGTAGGCTTCTAGGATTTCGGATTCTGTCTCATTCTTCAAGTCTGGGAAGTTTTCCCATATTATTTCATTGAATAGATTTTTCATTCCTTTGGTTTGGACCTCTATACCTTTCTGTATCCCAATGATTCTTAAGATTTGTGTCTTTATGTTATCCTATATTTCTTGGATGTTCTGCTCATGGTTTCATAACAGTCTTGCTGAGCTGTCTATGTTCTTTTCAAGTTGAAATACATTGTCTTCATTGTCTGATGTTCTATCTTCTAAGCGATCTACTCTGCTGGTAGTATTCTCAATTGAGTTTTTAAGTTGGTTTATTGCTTCCAGCATTTCTATAATTTCTGTTTATTTGTTTTTTATAACTTCTATCACCCTGTATAGTTGACATTTTGCTTCTTGGATTTGTTTATGTAATTCATTGTCAAAGTGATCTATCATTGTCTGATTTTGCTGTCTTATGTCTTCCTTGAGACTCCAGATCATCTGAAGCATGAAAATCCTGAATTCTTTAACTGACATTACATCTGCTGCAGGTATTACCTCTTCTAATCTTGAGTTGACCTGCATTGTTTGTGGTCCTTTCTTTCCTTGTCTTTTCATACTGTTCACGATTTTTTCTGCTTATTCAAACTGTTGTGTTATTGAATTTTACCCCTAAATATTTACACTGCTCTTGTATTGTTGCATAGTCTCCCTCACAGGCGTGGGCCGCGGCTCTGCCCCTCCTCCAATTGGGGCAATGTGCCTACCACACCAGCAAACCACTGGGCCTGTTCTGCGGGTCGGTAGCAGGTCCGCCTACCTTGCAGGAGCTGGCAGTGGCTCTACACCTCTGCGGGCGCTGGGCCTGTCCTGACAGTGGGTCACAGGTGCACCTACTTTGCAGGCGCAGTCGTCGGCTCTGCCCCTCCGCACGATGCTTGGCCTCTTCTGTCTGTGGGTTGCAGGTCTGTCTACCTTGCAGGCGTGGGTGGTGGCTCTGCCCCTCCCCAAACCGTAGGGATGTGTCTACCACGTTGGGAGGTCGCAGGGCCTCTTGTGCTGGTGGGTCAAAGGTCCACCTGCCTTGCAGGCATGGGCAACGGCTTGGATGTTCCCCCAACCTGTTGATGTGTCTACCACCGTGTCGGGCCCCTGGGCCTGGTGTGTCGGTGTTCGCAGGTCCGCCTACTTCGCAGGCGCGGGGGGCGTCTCTTGCCCTCTGAAGGCCCCTGGGCCTCTTCTGCTGGTGGGTCGCAGGTTCACCTTGAAGTCGCAAGGGGCGCCTCTGCCCCACCGCGGTTTGCTGGGTCTGTTTTGCCTGTGCGTCGCAGGTCCGTGTACCTTACAGCCGTGCGGTGGTTCTGCCCTTTCCCCAACCAGTGCGATGTGTCTTTCATGATTGCGGGCCGCTAGGCCTGTTCTACCGGTGGGTCGAGGGTCCGCCTACCTTGCAGGCGCGGTTGGTGGCTCTGTCCCACCTCCTCTCCATGTGTTTTTAAAGTTAACAAATATGTGAATTCCTGTCTCCATTTCTCTGTACCCTATTCAGCACATGTATTTTTATATGCACATATAGAATCCTACCTGGTATCACAAGTAAATACTTGTGAGGTTGCTGACTTGGCAGATACAAATTGTGAGAAGAGATCACCCCTCCTAAATGCTGTTGGAACTTAAAATTCAAACTATGGGTGAGCTTCCTAGGTGAACAACATTATACATAAATATATGTTCAGTAAAATGAAGAATTTTGGATTTGTGGATGATATATATTTCATGATGTATTTCGATTGGCATATATATTGCTACTTTTAAATGTCTGTGTGTGTGTGTATGTGTGTGTGTGTGTGTGTGTGTATATAAATATATATATATATATATATATATATATATATATATATATATATACACACTCTCCAGACTTTTCAAAATATAAAATATATGTGTCTTATTATACAGTCCCTAAATTCATTCATGTTCATGTATGTGGATTTATACTCAACTTTTCAGAAGATTATTCTCAGAATTATTCATCCACCTGAAATACATATTTGTTTCCTAGTACTGAAAACTAACTTCAGTGAATTGTGCATACAAATCCTAATATTTCCACAGTTACTGACCATGTTAAACATCAATGCAAGTAGATTCCTATGGGACATGATATGTATTTTGACGTTCATTTTTTTTCAACACTGGTACATTACTATTTCTTCATTTTATGCACATCATAAAATATATATTTAATCCACAAGTTAGCAAATTTATATCAATTTGTTTCACTTTCAATCACATCCTCCTCCAGAACACATGTATTCCTCCATGTTTCTTGACTAGTCTTTTCATGAGACTTCTTTCCAAACATATAATTTTGGATTTCCATAATCACTAATGAGGCAAAAGTCACACACACTTCATGATAAACCATAACACTAATATTACCATTAGATGTATAACAGGTTGGAATGAATGTATGAATATCAATATAAGATTTCCTGTATATTTTCAGATATCAATTCAATCCATTATTTAAATTTGGAACCAGTTATATTATTTATTCGGAGTATGGTCTATTAATGCATTTTCTCTATATTCATATAACACAGATTACACCTATTTGTACCCCCAATACTAATTTATATGTCTTCAAAATATTGTTCCAAGAAATGTTGGAAGAAATACTCATGTCACCTGATCTATATATACATTTTATCACAGTAATATTTTGGAAACAAAAAGCAAGGTCACACTTATGATTGTACCAAATCCTAAATGAAAAGTGAGCATGGATTACTAAAATCATTGATGTCCAGGTTGCCTAATGCTCTCAAATGTCAATCCTATGGGTGACTACATATTTTTTTATTCCTGAAATTAAATATTCAACCTCACCCCTGGTGAAAATGTCTAATCCTATCACTCACTTTATACATTGCCTGATTTCCTAATGTCAATATTGATATCTTATTTCCTATATTTTTCCCCAGTTAATCATTGTGACTGACTCTTCAAATGTGCAGACATTTACTTTCACTTTCAACCCAAAACCCTATTGCTAAAGATTTTTTGGTCCAAATCCTATACACACTCTTCATTCTAAACCCACTGACTATCTTCCTAATCCACCAACTATCCCTTTGTGACTGGATGTTGTGTTTGACATTCAATCACCCAAGGGATAAGGTCCTATGCAATTGTATATCGATTTATCTGAGACACCTGTGCAGAACCAATTCAAAGCTAAGAATCACAATCATGGGCCCAATGCCCTTCTGGGCTTCAAACATTATCTAGATTTCTGTGTTCATACTTATATTTCACCTATATATTCTTGTAAATATCACAAAATCCCAATACCATAATCCATCCCACAGAATGATTCCTAACCCAAAAGGAGCCTGTTATTAACCTTAATCATACAATTATCCCTCAATCTAACTTTACAGAAGAGGAGGGACAGAATTGGTTTTCCAATGCAGGAATTTACGGGATCTTCCAGCTGCTGAAAACCTCAAAGTTCCATGCACAAATGATCACTGGAGAAGATGTAGGCAGCTATGAAGGTCCTGAGAGAGCAAAAGTCATCTTCCATGGCAAACAAACTGGTCAGGATGAAGGGAAGTGTCAGAATCAGCCTCACTCTTCTTAATGTAGAGAAGATGGACCAAACCAGGCCAGTGTGGAGAACTGTTCCCGGCTGCCTATGGTTGATATACAATTCTCAGTTGTGAAAGTGTCACTGGAAGTAGGGCAGCCTCCTTCTCATGGGAACCTTGGAAGCAAATGTTAGGACACATTGGTTGCCAAAGCAGTGACCTCATTTAGTTCATAAAGGAAGTGACCTTCCTCACTTCCTTGGTGATAGAACTCTCTGAAATTGGGATCCAGGAATCCATGCACCCAGAGCCAGTCCCAGTACCATTCCCAGTGGGCTTACATGCTTCGATTTACCAAGAACAGAGTCAGTCTTTCTTGGTACCTACTGATGTGAGGATGGCCAAATTTCAGGAGAGCTCTGAAGAGGGACCTTTCCTGAGAAAGCAGGTAGTGGCTCACCACTGGCTCCTGACAACTTCATACATTTGTCCGATGAGATCAGATTTGAGACAGGACAGGCCATTTCAGGGGAACATAGTATGGCCCACCAGTCAGAGGACACTCCGGATAGTCACAGACGTACTTGGGGGAAGAAGGTGCCTTTGTGGGTATGGGTGTGTGTTTGTGGTTTTGTCTCATGTTCTGAGAATAGGTAGGAAAGGTGGTTTATTTGGTTTGGAGTGTACTGTTTCTAGTATGTCGTTTGACAAGGCGAGTGTTTCTATGTCTGTGTATCCCACTGTGTCCGTGGTTGTAGACATTAGAAAATAGAATGCATCAATGGATGTGTCCTGTTTAGTAGAAAGCTTCCCAGCATTCATACTGCCCAATTGATGAATGGACTGTCGCTTCTTTTATGGATTGGCAACACCAACTATTTTCCTAAGTTTCTGTTTTCTCCTGATTCTGGCCACTCTCCAGAATAGGCTCATGGTTTTGTATCCAAGAAATGTACCACGTCCAAGCTCTGTGACATGGCCTTGTACTGGATA
This sequence comes from Callospermophilus lateralis, assembly GCF_048772815.1. Taxonomy (NCBI): domain Eukaryota; kingdom Metazoa; phylum Chordata; class Mammalia; order Rodentia; family Sciuridae; genus Callospermophilus; species Callospermophilus lateralis. The sequence continues at coordinate 1,153,615 of NW_027510156.1, forward strand.
ACTAAAGGAATGGCGAGCATCTCAGAAAACTCAGATATCAGAGTGACGTGGAAAGCCTCAGTGGAGTAACCCTGGTTTGGGCCTTTTGCTAACCAATTCTTCTCTTCCCCTGAATGTGAGGAAGTCTTGGCCTCAGGCCACTCTTTTGTGAAGACTGAAGAAAACAGTTTTCAAATGGAAATGAATGGGCATCACCTGTGGCTCTTTGTGAATTGCTTAGGAAACAGATATGTCTGAATCAGCCCCTTGGCCCTGTGTGAGGCTGTGGCTTAGATCTCACCACCAGTTGGATCTAAATAAAGATCCCATGTGTGCATTCAAAACAAAAATGGTAAAAAGATTAGTCATTGTTGATGAAGTCGCTCGCCTTCCTCTGTTAGGTTCCTGACCTTCATCAAGTGAAAATCGTGAACCTTTGAAACAAATGAGTTCTTAAAAGCCCTTCAGAGGCTAGGCCATACATGCTTGTGTTTTCTCATGACTCCAAATCACATAAAGTATCAATACCCGACAGTCAGTAGGCCTCAAATTGGAGCACAGAACAGTATTAATGGAAGGCATATTTGATCCCACCTGGTTCACAGGAGGGGTGTTCAGGCCACCCTGACTTTAGGAAAATGACGGCCAAGGGAGCTTATTTTGGACACTGTCTTGGGCTGTGCCCCTAATAGAAAACTCCAGCCAGAGGTTATGAGTAGTGTCTACATGGAAGAAGATGAGGGCCATGTGGGAGTGTTTTGGTTTTAATTGTGGTCATTTGTGTGATTGTTGGAAGAGATGATTGGGTTCACCTGGGCTTGAACTCTGGTGTGATTCCACTAAGAGACTGAGTTCTGGAACTGACCTCAAAGAAATATTGCATTGAATTGTGTTGTGGTTTTAGGAGACCACGCATGACGTTCTCCCTTGGAACCTGAGATCTATGCCCAGGGTGGCTTTGCACAGAGAACTGGGAATCTCAGACAGAATATCTCATGATTATATTCTGAAAGACTTGGCAGACATAGTAGAGAGTCAAAACACACATAGACCTCACATTGTAGACCTAAATGGGACTTGCTTAATTTGACCTTTTGGCCACTTTTTTGGAAGCCATGCTTGTGAGAGTTTTCCAGAGCTTTCATTGAAATGAGCTTCCTCAACATTTAAGGGTTCCTGAATGAATTGAAAACCACAGTGCTTCCAATTTCTTCCTTGAAAAATGACTAGATAAATACCATGAAATTTTTAAAATTCCCATGACCAGGTGGCACTGGAGAACCCTTGGATGTCCTGGTCCTGATCAAGAGTGTACTAGACAGTGCCTTGATGGTGTAGAATTGAGATTACAGGAAGTTGGAGCATGGTGAGTAGTGGGGGTAGCACAGTGGTGGGGAGGTGTGTGATTAACCATCTGTGGTGGGTTCATGGGGATCTGCCATTGGCCTACAAATGGCTTGTGACTGACATGGTGCAGCCAGCAGACCCTTGTATGTAAAGGCATCTTGTTATATTGAGAGGTTTCAGGGCAATGTTCAGAATCAGGTTGCTATGGTCAAGGGGGCAAGCTATGTTTGCCAGAATAGAAGCCTGTTTGGTGCATTATCTTGCAGATTCTGAAAAACCACACGTGACAGAACTCCCTCAAGCACTGTGTCCCAGTTGAACTCCTTGTATTTTGTGAAGCAAATACCAAACTCACATTGCAGCAGCAAGAAACACCACGACAAGTGGAGGATGACCGAATGAGGTCATAGTCCACACGGAGAGAGAATTAGCCCCCAGTGACCACAGTTTACCTACAAAGAGAGAATGCAGCACTAATGCCTCATGTTCATTAGAAAATAAGAAACCATGTCCTCCAGGTCACTTAGATACATACCCAGCTTTGATGGTCTCTCTACAAAGGAAGCCAAAGCTCCTGAAAACAACAAATATTTCAAGTGCCCAAACTCAAGGCAGTTTCTCAAGAAGTCATTAGTCCAGCAGAGCTCCATGTTTGTGGAGTATTTAACCTGTCCCTTACTTTTGGAAACTCCTCTACAAGCTTCAAGGTTGTGAACTCTTGAGCATATTCCATTCCAGATATGTATTCACAGTTTTTCTAACTCTTCCACTCTAATTTTGTTTTACTTGGGGTGAAGATAAAGTCAAGGCATTGTTCTGGATGAGTGTGGGAAGATTTTTGTGTAGCACATATTTACATACACATTGGATTCATTTTCCTATTTTCCATTCAAAATACTGAATCCCTGGCACTAACCCATAACCTACTAGACTCTGACTACTAATTCTAATATGATGGAGAAAAATAACCCAAACAGAATAAAAACAAAAGCAGTTCAGAGGAGGCATGGTGTATATTTGGACTTGCCTTTTGCATTATATAGGGTAGTAGAATTAAGTCTAATCAATTTTTTGTTGAAATAGTTCTCCATGTGATTTTAAAGTTAACAAATAGGTGAACTCCTCTCTCTCTTTCTCTGTAGCCAATTCAGCACATGTATTTTCATATGCACATATAGAATCATTCCTGTTATCACATGTACATTCTTGTGAGGTGGCTGACTTGGCAGATACAAATTGGGATAAGAGATCACTCCTCCTAAACCCAGTTGGAACTGAAAATTCAACCTATGGGTGAGCTTCGTAAATAAACAACATGATAAATAAATCCATGTTCAATAAAATGAATATTTTTGGATCATTGGATGATATATATTTCATGATGAATTTTGATTGGCATATATATTGCTACTTTTTAATGTGTGTGTGTGTGTGTGTGTGTGTATATATATATATATATATATATATATATATATATATATATATACACTCACCAGAATTTTCATAATATGAAATATATGTGTCTTAGTGTACACTCCCTAAATTCATTCATATTCACCGTATGTGGATTTATGAACAAATATTCAAAAGATTATTCTCAGAAATATTCATCCACCTGAAATACATATTTGTTTCCTAGAACTGAAAACTAACTTCAGTGAATGGTGCATTCGAATCCTAATATTTCTACAGTAACTGATGCAGTTTAACATCAATGCAAGTAGATTCCAATGAGTCATGATGTGTATTTTGATGTTCGTTTATAGTGAACACTGGTACATTACTATTTCTTCAGTTTATGCCCATCGTAAGACATATATTTCATCCACAAGTTAGCAAATTTAAAGGCATTTGTTTCACTTTTGATAACTTCCTGCTTCAGAACACATGTATTCCTCCATTTTCTTGACTGGTCTTTTAATGAGACTTCTTTCTAAACACATTATTTTCATTTTCCATAATCACTTTAGAAGCAAAACTCACACACTCTTCATGATAAAACATAACCCTAATATTACCATTAGAAATATAACTGGTTGGAATGAATGATTGTATATCAATATAATATTTCCTGTATATTTTCAGATATCAATTTAATCTGTTATTTAAAGCGAAACCACTTATATCAATATAAGATTTCTTATATATTTTATGATATCAATTCAATGCATTATTTAAAGTGGAACCAGTTATATTATTTATTCACAGTATGGTCTATTCTTGCATTATCTCTATATTCATAGACACAGGGCACACCTCTTTGTACCCCCAATAATCATTTATACGTCTTCAATATATTGATCCCAGAAATGGTGGAAGAAATACTCATGTCACCTGATCTACATATACATTTTTTTACAATAATATGCTGAAAAATAACGCAAAGGTCACACTTATGATTGTATGAAAGCCTAAATTTAAAGTGAGCATGGATTTCTAAAAACATCCATGTCCAGGTTGCCTAATGCTCTCAAATGTCAATCCAATTGGTGACTACATATGTGTTTCTTCCTAAGATTATACATTAAAACTCAAACCTGTTGAAAATGTCTAATCCTATCACTCACTTTATACTTTGCATGATATCCTAATGTCTCTACTGATATATGCTTTCCTACATAATTTCCCAGGTTCATCATTTTGACTGACTGTTCATATGTGCTGACATCTACTTTCACACTCTCCCTGAAACCCAATTGCTAAATAACTTTTAGTCCAAATCCTATACTCACTCTCCTTTCTGAATATACATACTATCTCCCAAATCCTACTGACTATCCTTTTTTAAATGAATGTTCTCTTCGACATTCAATCACCCAAGGTACAAGGTCTAATGCCAATGTATATTGATTTATCTGAGACATCTGTGCAGGACATAATTCAAAGCTTAGTCTCCCAATCAAGGGCCCCCTACGTTTCTGGGCTTCAAATCTTACTTAGATTTCTGTTTTCATACAGTGTGACCAGGAAAGTCTCAGTGGAGAAACCCTGCTTTGGGCCTTTTGCTTACCTATTGTTCTTTTGCCATGAATGTCAGGAAGGTCTTTGACTCAGGCCACCCCTTTTTGAAGCCTGAAGAAAACAGGTTTCAAATGGAAATGAATGGGTATCCCCTGTGGCTCTTTGCTTAATTGCTTTGAAAAGGGATGTGTCTGAATCAGCCTCTTAGCCCTGTGTGAGGCTGTGACTTAGATTCAAAACTCCTGATGGATGTAAATAAAGATCCCATGTGTGCATCCAAAATAAAAATGGCAAAAATTGCAGTCATTGTGGATGAAGCCTCTCGCCTTCCTCTGTAAGTTTCCTGACCTCCATAAAGTGAGAAAAGGGATCCTTTGGGTAAAATGAATTCTTCAAGGCCCTGCAGAGGCTAGCCCATAGGTCCTTGGGTTTTCTCATGACTCTAGTTCACATAAAGAATCTAAACCCCACAATCAGAGGCTTCAAATTGGAAAAGTGGAAAAGTGTTCATGGCAGGCCTATTTGATCACTCCTGGTTCACAGGAAGGGTGTCCAGGCCACCGTGACTTTAGGCAAATGAGGGGCAAGGGAGCATATTTTGGACACTGTATTGGGTTGCACCCCTAATGGAAAACTCCAGCCAAAGGTTATGATGAGTGTCTATATGGTAGAAGATTAGGGCCGTGTTGAAGTGTTTTGGTTTTAATTGTAGTCATTTGTGTGGCAGATGAAGAAATGACTGGGTCTACCTGGGCTTGAACTTTGGTGTGATTCCTCTTAGAGACTGATCTAGAACAGACCTCAGAGAAGTATTGCCATGAATTGTGTTGGGATTTTGGGAGGCCACGCATGAGAGTCGCTCTTGGAAACTGAGATCTAGGCCCAGGTTGGCTTTCCACAGATCACTGGGAATCTCAGCCAGGATACCAAATTATTTTATTCTGAAAGACTTGGCAGCCATAGTTGAGAGTCAAAAAAAACACATGGACCTCACATTGCAGACCTCAATAGGCCTGGCTTCATGTGACCTTTTGGTCACTCTCTGGGAAGCCTTGCCTGTGAGAGTTTTCCAGAGCTTTCATTGAAATGAGCTTCCTCACCATTTAACGGTTCCTGAATATATTGAAACCCACAGTGCCTCCAACATCATCCTTGAAAAATGGCTAGATGAATACCATAAAATTTTTGAATTTCCCATGTCCAGGTGGCACTGGAGAACCTTTGGATGTCCTGGTGCTGATCTTGAGTATGCCAGACAGTGCCTTCATCGACTGGGTTTCATGAAAATGGTGTAGAACAGAGATGCCAGTAAGTTGGAGCCTGCTGAGTAGTGGGCCTAGAACAGTGCTGGGCAGATGTGTGATAAAACATGTGGTGGGTCAATATGGATCTCCTTTTCGCTTCCAAGTAGTTTGTGACTGACATGGAGCAGCCAGAAGAACCTTCTGTGTAAAGGCATCTTGTTATATGCAGAGGTTTCTGGGCAATGTTCAGAATCAGGTTGCTATGATCAAGGGGGCAAGCCATGAGGGATAGAAGCCTGGTTGGTGCATTCTCCTGCAGATCCTGACCCACCACTAATGACAGAACTCCCTCCAGCACTGTGACCCAGTTGAAATCCTTGTATTTCGTGAAGCAAACACCAAACTCCCCGTGCAGCAGCAAGAAACACCACAAATATTGCAGGATGACCAAATGACTTCACAGTCCACACGGGGAGACACTTAGACCCAGTGTCCAAAGGTTACCTACAAAGAGAATTCAGCACTGCTTCCTCATTTTCATTGGAAAATAAGAAACCATGTGCTCCAGGTCACATAGATGCAGACCCAGCTTTAATGGTCTCACTACAAAAGAAGCTAAAGCTCCTGAGAACTACATATATTTCAAGTGCCCAACCTCACAGGCAGTTTCTCAAGAAGTCTTTAGGCCAGCACAGCTCCGTGTTTGTGGAGTGTTTAACCTGTCCCTTACTTTTGGAAACTCCTCTACCACCTCCAAGGTTTCAAAACGCTGAGCTTATTCCATTCAATATATGTATTCACTGATTTTCTAACTCTTCTCTTCTGGTGTTTTAGTTGGGGCGAAGGTACTGTCATGGCATTATTCTGGATGAGAGTGGGTAGATTTTTTTGTAGCACATATTTACATACACATTGGATTCATTTTCCAATTTTCTATTCGAAATACTGAATCCCTGACACTAACCCCTAACCTACTACACTCTGACTACTAATACTAATAAGATGGAGCAAAATAAAACAAACAGAATAAAAATACAAGCATTACAGGAGGCATGGTGTATAGTTGGAATTGCCTTTTGCCTTATATATGGTAGGAGTTATAAATCTAGTCAATTATTTGTTGAAATCATTCTCCATGTTTTTTTAAAGTTAACCATCATGTGAATTCTTGTATCCCTTTCTCTGTAGCCTATTCACCACCTGTATTTTCATATGCACACATAGAATTCTACCTGGGACCACACGTACATTCTTTTGAGGTGGCTAACTTGGCAGATACAAATTGTAAGGGATCACTCTTTCTAAATACGATGTTGGAACTGAAAATTCAAATTATGGGTGAGCTTCCTATTTGAACAATATTATTTATAAATCCATGTTCAGTAAAATAAATATTTTTGGATCTGTCGATGATATATATTTCATTATGAATTTTGATTGGCATATATATTGCTATTTTTAATGTCTCTGTGTGTTTGTGTGTTTGTGTGTGTATATCTATCGATCTATCTATCTATCTATATCTATATCTATCTCTCTCTCTCTCTCTCTCTCTCTCTCTCTCTCTCTCTATATATATATATATATATATATATATACACTCTCCAGATTTTTCAAAATATGAAATATGTGTCTTAATTTACACTCACCAAATTCATTCATATTCATGTATGTGGATTTATAATAAACTTTTCACAAGATTATTCTTAGAAATATTCATTCACCTGAAATACATATTTGTTTCCTAGTACTGAAAAGTAACTTCAGTGAATGGTGCATACAAATCCTAATATTTCTACAGTAACTCACCTAGTTTAACATCAATGCAAGTAGATTCCAATTAGACATGATGTGTATTTTGACGTTCATTTTTATTCAACACTGGTACATTACTTTTTCTTCAATTTATGCACATCATAGGATATATATTTCATCCACAAGTTAAGAAACGTATAGGCATTTGTTTCACTATCAATCACTTCCTGATTAAGAACACATGTATTCCTCCATATTTATTGACTGGTCTTTTCATGAGAAAAGGGACAGACAAGGCAAGGCAAGGCACCTAAAGTAGCACCGAAGACAGGGAAACGGTCCTATTGGGTTGGAACTGGATTTAGAGGGCATTGCTTCTGTTGTAATCAATTAATCCCCTAAACCCCAAGTTTAGGTTTTTTTCACAATTTTGTACCCAACATGTAATGGAGGGGCTCAGAATTTCACAGTCTGAAGAAGTTCACAAAAAGCAGGTTTTGTTTCTGTTTTTTTTTTTTTTTTTCTCTGTTCTGGGCAGGTTAACATTTTAAGGACACCTGGGAGGGGGAGAGCTTTTTTCTCCTCTTTTTTTTCTTGCCAGCTGTTACCATGGAGCCCAGTTTGTAACTTCTTTATCTTAGAAATATAGCCATTCTGTGAAGCCCCAGTTAAGGCCATTGGCCTTGTTTACATATTGCCAGCAATGTGACTGACTCTTTCCAAACACATTATTTTGGATTTCCATAATCACTTTTGTAGCAAAACTAACATATTTTCATGATAAACCATAACCCTAAAATTAATATTATATGTATAACTGGTTGGAATGAATGATTGTATATCAATATAAGATTTTTTATATATTTTCAGATATCAATTCAGTCCATTATTTAATGTGGAACCAGATATATTATTTATTCACTGTATGGTCTATTCATGCATTATCTCTATATTCATAGACACAGTGTACACCTCTTTGTACTCCCAATACCCATTTATATGTCTTCAAAATATTGCTCCCAGAAATCGTGGAAGAAATACTAATGTCACCAGATCTACATATACATTTTATCACAGTAATATTCTGGACACAAAATCAAAGGTCACACTTATGATTGTACCAAAGCCTAAATGGAAAGTGAGCATGGATTACAAAAAACATCCATGTCAAGGTTGCTTAATGCTCTCAAATGTCAATCATATTGGTGATTACATATTTGTTTCTTCCTAAGATTATATATTCTAACTCAACCCTCTTGAAAATGTCTAATCGTATCACTCACTTTACACTTTGCCTGATTTATTGATATCTGCTTTCCTTCATATTTTCCCCAGTTCATACTTGTGACTGTTCACATGTGCTGACATTTACATTCACTCTCTAACCGAACCCCAATTGTGAAAGAACTTTTGTTCCAAATCATATACTCACTCTTTTTCCTAAACCTACTGACTATCTTCTTAATCATACCGACTATCCCTTTTTGACTGGATTTTCTCTTCTACATTCAATCGTCCAAGAAATGTTCATGCGAGCATCGGAGGAAGAAACCACCAAGAGACTGTCTCATGCAACAGCAAGGGTTTATTGGGGGTCCAGCATACAGGGGTTCAGAGCTCACATGAATAGAGAAGAGAGCCCTGAGAACAGCTTAAGCAGAGCTTATATAATTTCCTTGGAGAGGGCAGGGACAGAAGTTTATTGATGGGTCAGGGTGAGTGGGCGGTTTGCGTGTAACCGGGTGAGGGAATACATTCTGCAATTTGGCAGTTAGGGGACAGCACATTCTGGTAACAAGATTAGCAATCAGTTCTCAATATTTCAACAGTGTTTTGTTAAGCATTCAGAAAAACAGGAAACTACAAGTACCTATTTTATTAACCTTTTTTTCCCACTTCTTCTGGCTACTTTTAATCATAAAAGTGATCATTGGGGGGTGTCACATTCTATGTCTGCAAGTGGGGTATTACCAAAGTTTAACTTCTCCAATTTGAGCTTGGAGAAAACAAATTACCCATTTGAGCACACAGGGTTTTATACTTAGCAATAATATGAGGATTATTATTGGACCGACTTGGTTTGATAAAACTGTAGTTAACCAGGGGAACTGTATGAACCAGACTCAAACAACTCTTTTGGGGCCTCTCTCTCTCATTGACGCTCTTCAAGGTGTCTTTTTAATTTACTCATAGACTTTTTTACAACTAAAGTATGTTCGGCATAAAAACAACTTTCTTTCCTCAATGCAGCACAAAGGCCCCCTTCTCTCATGAAGAGGAGGTTCAACCCTCGACTGTTCTGTAAAACAACTTCAGAGAGAGAGGATAAAGATTCCTGCAAAGTTGTGATGGAGATTTCTAATATCTAAGTTTTGGTCTATTGCTGCTTCTAATTGGGTTATTTGTTGTGTCCTGTGGAACAGTGCAGTGGTTCCTGTGCCCATCCCTGCAGCAACTCCTATTTTTAATAGGATGGCTAAAGTGAAAGATATATGTTCCCAGCGGAACCGGGTTGTATGCCCCCCTGTTTGAACTAAAAATGGACCTGCATCATTATAGAGCACTCTGGGAAACATCTGCACCATTTCACAATTAGTCACATCTGTTGACCATTTTATGAAAACATAAAAAATGTTTAAGAATACAGATTTTACTGTGGTAGGGGCGGAAAAGGCAAGGCACCTAAGATAGCACCGAAGACAGGAAAACAGTCCTATTTAGTTGCAACTGGATTCAGAGGGCATTGCTTCTGTTGTAATCAATTAACTCCCTGAACCCCACGTTTATGTAGTTTCAGAATTTTGTACCCAACATGAAAGGGAAGGGGCTCAGAAGTTCACAGTGTGCAGAACTTCACAAAAAACAATTTTTTTCTGTTTTTTCCTCTGTTCTGGGCAAGTTAACTTCTCAAGGACACCTGGGAGGGGGAGAGCTTTTTCTTCCTTTTCTTTTATCCCCCTGCAGCTGTTACCATGGAGCCCAGTTTGTAATTTTTTACCTTAGAAATGTAGCCATCTCTGTGAAGCCCCAGCTCAAGGACAGAGGCCTTGTTCACATATTGTGTGAAAAACTATTAAGGGGATGTCTAGCTTAGGTGTGCTGATTTTTCTAGCCAGTGGCCAAGTAGAACAGGGCAACAGAAAAAGAGGAAGTTTATCTACACTGAAATCTTTTATAGGCACTCTTTTGCTGAAAGTCCTAAATTCAGCCATGGTGAAGACTTCTGAAGAAGTTCAGTTAAGATTTTTTTGTGGGCCTGGTACAGAGGGGGATGATGGGGAAGGCAGGGGGTGAGAGCAGCTCCATGGATCTGAGAATGAGGCAGGTGAGATGTAAAAGAATAATGGGAAAGGGGTTTGGGATTTTCCTATCAACAAAAACATGAGCAGTAGAACAGGTAGAGCAGAGGGGAAGACAGAAGTGAGTATCGCAAAAAGCCTGTGAGGAACTTTAAATTCTTAGTAACCTGTTTTCAGTGATGACAAAGCAACTTTAAAGGCAATTTTCATTACATCTTTGATAGGGGTCTGAGGGCTCTCCTCAGCTAGTTTGAGCTTTGGGTTAGCTGGTAAGAGGACCTGGTGGGACCCAGTGCGGGCACTGACAGGAGAAGAGAGGAGTGAGTGGGTGGAGGGGTACCTCAGTACCTTCTACCTCAGCAAGGGGGCAATGGTCTGAGAACTGGTGGAGGTTTGAGTGTTTGATCTAGTAATTGGAAGAGAGAAATAAGGTTGCTGACCTGGGACTGACAGCAGAGAGTCTGGAGCAGAAGGCTGAGGGTGAGGATCTATTGGAGAAGCATAGTTCAGGATGTGAGCGAAAGAGGGAAAAGGCCTCCACATAGGAGAATTTCCTTTCACCATTTTGAGCACTTGCAGAAGTTAAAAAGGTCACACAGAATTTGAGGATATAGAGACTCTTATGGGATTTGGTTTTGGTTGTCTAATTGGAAATATGGCCAATGCTCTGTACTGAATTTGATGAGGATTTTGGGTTCCACCAGGCAGCCCCTGTATGCTGAAATCCAAATGCCTTAAAGAAGATTTCGGCTTTTCCCCCACACAGCTGTGGCTCTTTGAGGCTTTAATAGTCTGCCAGGCAAACATACTAATCTAGGCTAGCCAACCTGCATCTGGCTAGCGTGTCCCTACATCCATAAGGTTTGTTTCCATTATCTATGGTACAGAAAGGATTTAGTGGAATTTTAGTGGGATCCTCTTCATCTGGGATATCCTAGTAGGAAAGACCAATAGCCAGCTGACAAATGTCTGGGTGGAGATATGACCACAATGTCCCTAAGTGGGCTGTATGCAAGATAGACCATACTTCTTGTCTAGTAGGATTTGTGATCAGCCATTGCTGCTAAACGGGCTGATGAGCGTTAGGTCTAATCATGACCAAGGGGAGAGTCTATAGCCTTATCCACATGACGAATACACAATTTGAAAGGGTTACCAGTCTTTTCCAGTTTCCAGCCAGATTCTGGACAGGGCGCAGTCTTGAGATTAGAGGCATGGATCCATGAAGTGATTCCGTCTACTTTTACTGCTGTAGGTATTATAAGTAGCACCTGGTATGGTTCTTTCCAGCGGGGTTCCAGGGATGACACCTGATGTAGTCTTATGTAGATGATGTCTCTTACTTGATATCGATGTGGTGTCCCCTCGTCCCCAGGTTGGAAAGCAGTCGCCAACTATTTCCACAGGTATCACTGAGTTCTTTCAAGAGATTTAAGTCTGTCAAGCAAGGGGGTGTGGAAGGGATGGTTAGGTCTTAGAGTTGGGGTTAGGTCCCTTACTGGAGGAGGGGCACCATAGAGAATTTAATAGGGGGTGAGTTTACACAAAGAAACAGAGGGGGTATTTCTTGCATGAAACAGTGCATAAGGCAGGAGCATAGTTTAATCTTTATGTCGGTCTCTAAGCTTAATTTCGTTAAGGTCTCTTTAATGGTTCTATTTATTTTTTTAACCTGTCCTGAGCTCTGGGGTCTATAAGCACAATATAACTTCCAATTAATCCCCAGGGTCCTGGCTTACCCCTGACTTACCTGGCCCATGAACGCCGTTCAATTATCAGACCCTATTACCTTAGGCAGGCCGTGTCTTGGAAAAATATCTTAATATCTTTCAGGATATTCTTGACCACCATTTGCGCCGTGTTTTTTTTTTTTTTGGGGGGGGGGAAGGCTTCAATACATCATGAAAATGTATCTACATAGACTAGGAGATATTTAAAGTCCATATCTTGCTGGCTTAATTTCAGTAAAGTCCACTTCCCAGAATTGTCCTGGTGTGGTTCCTCATAGGTGCTTTCCTGCAGGAAGCTTGGAAGGGTAATCTTTAACCAATTGACAGAACCGACAGGCTTTTGTTACCCGTTCAGTTATTTCCTTTCACTGTGAGTGAGTTAGTCAAAAACTCTGTCCTTGATCATTCAGGAATGACCGCAGTTTCTTTGAACCAAGGTGAGTGAGTTGATGTACATTTTTAACGTAGTATAGGGCTTTCTGAAATTGCAGGCTGGGTTCAGTGAAGTTGAGGAGTTCAGTGTAAGTGTCCTTAGATGTTATCAAAACTTGCTGGTGCTCAAGGGTCCTTTGGAATTGGGCATTCTCATTTAACAGCGGGTATAAAGGAGCAGCTAAGAACACAAACCCAGGTATCCATAACCTGCAAAATCCAGCAGTCACAAGAAACTCTCTGTGTTTTATTAGATGGGGGCGGTATCTGCACAACGGTTTGTTTTCTGGGCTCAGTGAGCCATCATTTACCGCCCCTAAGGGAATACTCCAGGAAGATTACTTCTTGCTGGAAACTTTGGGCCTTTTTGGCCGAATCTCTATACTCGAGTTGAGTAAGCTCGGATAATAGTGCTTGGGTCGTAGACTCACAGTTTTCCTTGGTGTTGGCTGCCAGTAGCAGGACATCCACATATTAAAGCAGGGTGACTTCCGGGTGCGTACTTTTGAAGTTGTTGAGATCTCTGTGGAGGGCTTCATCAAAGAGAGTGGGGGAGTTTTTGAACCCCTGTGGGAGTCTAGTCCAAGTTATTTGACCAGACTTTCTGGTTTCTGGGTCTACCCATCGAAAGCAAACAGCAACTGACTATCTTTATGCAGAGGCAAGCAAAAGAAAGCATCTTTTAAATACAGAACAGTATAACATTTTCACTCAGCAACAGCAAAGTGTTTATTAGGGGTAGAGCATGCTGGGTCTCAGAGCTCATGTGAATACAGCATAGAGCCCTGAGAAGAGCTTTAACAGAGCTTATATACTTTCCTTGGGGAGGGCAGGGAGGAAAATTTATTGATGGGTCAGGGCGAGTGGGCGGTTTGCATGCAACCGGGTGAGGGAGTGCATTCTGCAGTTTGGCATTTGGGGACAGCACATTCTGGGAACAAAATTAGCAAACAGTTCTCAAGATTTTAACGGTTTTTTATTAAGCATACAGAAAAACAGGAAGTGACAAATACCTATTTTATCAACCTTTCACCAAAGCAAAATGGAAAGTGAGCATGGATTACTAAAAACAACCATGTCCAGGTTGCCTAATGCTCTCAAATGTCAATCCTATTGGTTACTACACATTTTTTTATTCCTAAGATTATATATTCAACCTCAACCATGTTGAAAATGTCTAACCCTATCACTCACATTATACTTTGCCTGATTTCCTAATATCTCTATTGATATCTGCTTTCCTACATATTTTCCCCAGTTCATCATTGTGACTGACTCTTCATATGTGCTCATATTTATGTTCACTCTCTAACCGAAACCCTATTGCTAATGAACCTTTTGTCCAAATCCTATACTCGCTCTTTTTTCTAAACCTACTGACTATCTTCCTAATCCTATGGACTATTTCTTTCTGACTGGATGTTCTCTTAGACATTCAATCTTCCAAGGAACAAGGTCTGATGCCTTTGCATATTGATTTATCTGAGACATCTGTGCAGAACAAAATTCAAACTAAGTATCCCAGTAAAAGGCCCAATGCCCTTCTGGGTTTCAAATCGGACCCAGATTTCTGGTTTCATACTTATATTTCACCTATATATTCTTGTGAATATCGCAGGTTCCCAATACCATTATTCATCCAGCAGAATGATTTCTAACCCAAATAGTATATGTTATTAACCCTAACCTTACACTCTTCCCTCGATCTAACTTTACAGAAGAGCAGGGACAGAGTTGGTCTTACAATACAGGAATGTAGGGGATCTTCCACCTGCTGAGAACCTCAATGGTCCATGCAGAAATGATCCCTGGAGAAGATGTAGGCAGCTATGAAGGACCTGAGAGAGCAAAAGTCATCTTCCATGGCAAACGACCTGATCAGGTGAAGGGATGTGTCTGAATCAGCCTCTCTCCTCTTGATATAAAAAGATGGACCAAACCAACCCTGTTTGGGGAGCTTCTCCTGGGTGCCAATGGTTGATATACCATTCTAACTTCTGAAAGTGTCACAGGAAGAATGGGCAACCTCCATCTCAAGGGACCCTTGGAAGCAACTGTTAGGACAAAGTGGTAGCCAAGGCAGTGGCCTCATTCCCTTCCTGTAAAAATTGACCTACCTCACTTCTTTGATGATGGAACTTTCTGAACTTGGCATCCAGGAAGCAAAGCACACAGAGCCAGTCCTGGTTCCATTCCCAGTGGTCTCACTTGTTTGGATTTACCAAGGACAGAGTCTGTCTTTCAGGTACCTAGTGATTTGAGGATGGCCAATTGCAAGTAGAGCTCTGAAGAGAGGCCTTTCCTGAGAAAGCAGGTAGTGGTCAGCACAGGCTCCTGACAACTTCACAGAGTTGAACAAGAAAACCAGATCTGAGACACGACAGGCCATTTCGGGGGAACAAAGTATGGCCCACCAGTCAGAGGACACTCTGGATAGTCACAGACTTACTTGGGGGAAGGAGGTGCCTTTTTGAGTCTGGGTGTGAGTTTGTGGTTTTGTCTCAAGTTCTGAGAATAGGTAGGAAAGGCGGTTTGTTCAGTTTGGAGTGGACTCTTTCTAGAAAGTCCTTTGACAAGGTGAGTGTTTCTGTGTCTGTGTATCCCACTGTGTCCGTAGTTGTACACATTAGAAAATAGAATCTATCAATGAATGTGTCCTCTTTAGTAGAAAGCTTCCCAGCATTCACCCTGCCCATTTTAGGAATGGACTGCAGGTTTCCTTATCGATGGGCAACACCTACTTTTTTCCTAAGTTCCTGTTTTCTTCCTGAATTCTGGCCACTCTCCAGAATAGGCTCATTGTTTTGTATCCAAGATATGTACCACCATCGAGCTCTGTGACATGGCCATGTACTGGATAGCTGAAAGGAATGGTGAGCATCTCAGAAAACTCAGATATCTGTGTGACCAGGAAAGTCTCAGTGGAGAAATCCTGCTTTGGGCCTTTTGCAAACCTATTGTTTTGTTGCCCTGAATGTCTGGAAGGTCTTTGCCTCAGGCCACTCATTTGTGAAGCCTGAAGAAAACAGTTTTCAAATGGAAATGAATGGGCATCACATGTGGCTCTTTGCTTTATTGCTTTGGAAATGGATGTGTCTGAATCAGCCATTTGGCTCTGTGTGAGGCTGTGGCTTAGATTATCAGTACCTGATGGATCTAAAGAAAGATCTAATGTGTGCATCCAAAACCAAAATGGCAAAAAGATCAGTCGTTGTGGATGAAGTCTCTCGCCTTCCTCTGTTAGGTTCCTGACCTCCATCAAGTGATAGTAGCTATCCTTTGAGTCAAATGAGTTCTTCCAAGCCCTGCAGATGTGCTTGGGTTTCCTCATGACTCCAAATCACATAAGGAAACTATACCTGACATTCAGTAGGCTTCAAACTCGAGAAGTAGAGCAGCATTAACGTCAGACCTATGTGATCAATCCTGGTTCACAGGAAGGGTGTCCAGGCCACCATGAGGTTAGGAAAATGAGGTGCAAGGGAGCTCATTTTGGACACCCTCTTGGGCTGCGCCATCCATGAAAACCTCCAGCCAGAGGTTATGATGAGTGTCTATATGGAAGAAGATGAGGGCCTTAAGGGAGTGTTTTGGTTTTTATTGTGGTCATTTGTGTGGTGGTTGGAAGAGATGACTGGGTGCACCTTGGCTTGAACTCTGGTGTGATTCCACTCAGAGACTGAGTTCTGTAACTGACCTCAGAGAAGTAATTGATTTGGAAATGGATGCATCTTAATCAGCCTCTAGGACCTGAATGAGGCTGTGGCTTAGAATATCACCACCATATGGATCTAAAGAAAGATCCCATGCATGCACCCAAAACCAAAATGGCCAAAAGAATAGTCATTGTGGATGAAGTCTCGCACCTTCCTTTGTAACGTTCTGAAAGTATAAAAGAAATTGAAATTGAAAAGTAAAGAACCAGGTTTTTTGAAGTTTACAAGCTGCACTCAGAACCTGAAATTCCTGTGGCAGTTAAAACAATTCCAGGACCTGCCCATTAGATGTGTGTTGAAATCTTCCCTGACCACCCAGTTACTTAAAAACCCCTTCCCAGAAACCGTGCAGCTCACCACATATACATCTCAGGGCTTCAACCAATCACTTTAAATGTATACCCCTTCTCAGGGCTGTCCAATCACCCATGCCCGACATGTTCCTGCCAATGAAGGTGCTAATCATATTTTAGAGTTGTTATTTGATTTCCCCGTGGTTTATGATAATTTGCTAAAGGAGGCTATGATGTATGTAAAGTCCCTGCCCTCTCTAGAGAATGTATATAAACTCTGGTCAAGTTGTTCTCGGGGCTCTTTGTTCTTTGCTCCTCTGAAGTGAGCTCTGAGCCCCAGCATGCTGGACCCCCAATAAACCCTTTGCTGTTGCATGAGAAAGTCTCTTGGTGGTCTTTTCCTCCGACATTCGCCCCATCTTTTCATCTGGAGGCCCCAGGTGAGGTACCTGGCAGAGGCGGACAAAAGACCCCAACGGACTTCTCTCCGGGTAAGTAAGGTGACTCTTTCTGGTTTCGGGTTTCAGGTTAGAGCTTGTCTAAGTGATTGTCAGTGAAGAGCATTAGCTCTCTCTGACGGTGGCTGACAGACGTGTAACAGAGCCACAGGCCACGTCCTGGGGGAAACTCCAGAGGACTTGGGAAATCAAGGAATAGTAGTTTCCTCAACTCGGTTATATTTTGCTTCAGGATTCGGTTTGCCAGCCCATCAGGTTTTACCAGTTACTCAGTTTTCTTCATTGTCAGGAACTCATGTTGAGTTTACTGTCTGTCTTTATTGTCTAACCCATCAGATTTTGCCAGTTACTCAGTTCCAATCTTTGTCTTGGACTCATATTAAACGTTTACTGTTTGTCTTTGTCTGTGTCGGGTTTGTGTATTCACTGTCCCTGTTTGAGTAACTCCCATTATGGGACAAAGTACTTCCACACCGTTGTACCTTACCCTTGATCATTGGACTGATGTCCACTCAAGGGCCCAGAATCTTTTTTTTTTTTAGTAAAACGCTGTACCTGGCAGACTCTCTGTGCTTCAGAATGGCCCATCCTTGGAGTCAGATGGCCCCCAGAAGGATCCTTCCACTTCCCTCTAATCAGAAAAGTCAGATATTGTCTTTCAGCCGGGGCGACGTGTCCACCCAGATCAACAGCCATATAACCCTTCCCCCAAGATCCTATCATTCAAATCTTCCACTCATCCCCCTCTTCCCTCCATTCTCCCTGAGTCACAATACTGGACACTCCTCCCCCTCCTTATCCTCTACCCTTGCTCCCCAACCCCCAACACATTCCTGATAATCCTCCCAATGCTGACTCAGCCTCTCCACCACTAGAGGCAATTGGGCCAGACCCAAGCCCTCCAGGGGACTTCCCCGCAGCAGCAGCAGCCCCTCCTACCCTGGAGGAAGCTGGGCCACCTAAAGGAAACCGCCGGCAATGGATAATAGAAAACTCGGAAGTCCCTGTGATGCTCCCTCTCCATCCTTACAGGCCCATGAAATGATCCAACTGAGACCCCAACACCTTTGAATGTAGGTAGCATCTGTCCACTTATCGCCGGGCTCTAATAGCAGGTCTCCGAGCGGCCGCCAGAGGGCCAACTAATTTGGCCAAGGTAAGAGAGATTATCCAAGGGCCTAATGAGTCTCCCTCTATGTTTCTGGAGAGAATTATGGAAGCCTATAAGAAATATACTCATTTTGATCCTCAGGCAGAGGACCAAAAGGCATCTGTTGCAATGGCCTTTATCGAGCAGGCTGCCCCAGATATTAAGAGAAAGTTACAACGTCTAGATGGATTACAAGACATGGCTTTAAGAGATTTAGTCAGAGAAGTTGAGAAAGTATATTATAAGAGAGAAACTGAGGAGGAGAGGGAACAGAGGAGAGAGAAGGAAAGGGAACAAAAGGAGGATGAAAGAATAAAAAGGCTGACTAAAGCATTGGCTAAGGTTTTGTCCACAGCAGCAAATATGCCAGAAGTTAAAAAGCAGGGAGACAGGAAGGGATACCTGGTCCCATGACAAAGGCTGCCCCTGGCCCCAGATCAATGTGCCTAGTGTAAAGAAAAAGGACACTGGGCCAAAGAGTGCCCCCAAAAGTAGCAGCAATACAAGCCCGCTATGCTGACTCTAGAATAAGATTAGGAAAGTCGGGGCTCGGATCGCCTCCCCGAGCTCAGGGTAACATTTGAAGTGGAGGGGACTCCAGTGAACTTTGAAGTGGATACAGGAGCAGTATACTCAGCCCTTAAGACCCCACTGGGCCCCCTGTCAAATAAATGGTCCCTAGTTCAAGGGGCTAATGGCAGTAGATATCGGGCTTGGACAACAAAGAGGATTATGGACCTTGGAAAGGGAAAAGTCCACCACTCTTTCCTAGTAGTCCCAGAATGCCCAGCCCCATTGATGCACAGGTATCCACTTAACAAACTCCGGGATAGAATAACCTTTAACTCTGATGGTCCCCAAGTTGAGTTTCTAAAGCCTTCAGTAAAAACTCCCATAGTCACGGATTTGACTATGTCTGTAGAAGATGAACATCAACTCTTCTCGCTTCCTAGGACTGATCAAACAGGCAAAGTACCACAGAAATGGATAAAAGATTATCCTAATACCTGGGCAGAAACTGCTGGGTTAGGTCTAGCCATAAAACAACTTCCAATAGTAGTAGAATTAAAAGCCTCTGTCTCTCCAATCAGTGTTAAACAATATCCTCTAAGCAAAGAAGCTAAGGATGGGATAAGGCACCATATTCAGAAATACCTGGCTCTTGGGGTCCTAAGGCCCTGTCAATCAACCTGGAATACACCCCTGCTACCAGTAGGAAAGCCAGGAACTGGGGACTACCGTCCTGTTCAAGACCTAAGAGAGATCAACAACAGAGTGCAGGACATTCACCCCACAGTACCCTATCAATATAATTTGCTTAGCACTCTGAATCTGGAGCGGGAATGGTACACTGTGCTGGACTTAAAAGATGCTTACTTCTGCTTGCCCCTACATAAGGACAGTCAGTTGCTGTTTGCTTTCGAGTGGATAGACCCAGAAACTGGAATATCTGGCCATCTAACCTGGACTAGACTCCAACAGGGGTTCAAAAACTCCCATACTCTCTTTGATGAAGCACTCCACAGGGACCTCTATTACTTCAGAACTGCACACCCCGAAGTCAGCCTACTCCAATATGTGGATGATCTGCTACTGTCAGCTGACAACAAGGAGAACTATGAGTCTGGGACCCAAGCAGTGTTATCTGAGCTTGCTTGGCTTGGATATCGGGCCTCTGCCATAATGCCCAAATTTGTCAGCAAGAGGTAATCTTCCTGGGTTATTCTCTTAGGGGTGGCAAACGATGGCTCACTGAGCCCAGAAAACAAACTGTTGTGCAGATACCACCCCCATCTAATAAGAGACAACTCAGTGAGTTTCTTAGGACTGCCGGCTTTTCAGGTTATGGATTCCTGGGTTTGCATCTCTGGCTGCCCCTTTATACCCGCTGATAAAGGGGGATGCCCACTTCCAATGGACCCCTGAGCACCAACAAGCTTCTGATAATGTCAAAAAAAGGCACTGCTATCTGCTCTGGCCTTAGCACTTCCAGATGTAAAAAAAACCCTTCACTCTCTACATCGAGGAAAAGAAAGGAATAGAACGGAGAGTGCTCACTCAGACTTTGGAACCTTGGAAAAAGCTGGTAGCATTCTTATCAAAAAAACTGGACCTAGTGGCTAGCGGGTGGCCCCATTGCTTAAGAGCTATAGCAGAGGCAGCCCTTCTAATAAAAGATACTCATAAATGAACTTGGGACAGAAGCTAACCATTATAGCCCCCAATGCCCTGGAGAGCATCATCTGTCAACCTCCAGAGAGGTGGCTATCAAACTCCAGAACAAATCACTACCAGAGCCTCTTGCTTGACAAAGACAGAGTAATGTTGGGACCCCCTGCTCCACTCAACCCGGCTACACTGCTGCCAGAAGAATCATCAGGACCCGTCGCTCATGAGTGTCAACACATACTGGCAGAGGAAACCAGTATACAACGAGACTTGAAGGATCAGCCACTGCCTCGCCCTGAAGTCGTATGGTTTACAGGGCACCAGCTTCCTCCAAGACCATAAGCGGCAGGCTGGAGCAGCAATAGTTAGCGAAACTAATGTCATCTGGTCCTCTGGTCTCCCAGAAGGGACATCAGCGCAAAAAAGCAGAACTGATTGCCCTTACGAAAGCATTGGAACTAGCAACAGGCAAAAGGGCCACCATATACACTGATAGCCACTATGCATTGGCCACTGCAAATGTGCACGGGACTATTTACAAGCAAAGGTGGCTATTAACCTCTGCTGGGAAAGAAATAAAGAACAAAAATTAGATCCTCCACCTTCTCTCAACAGTGCAGGACCCTAAGGACCTAGCTATAGTGCACTGTCCAGGGCACCAGAAGGGAAACGACACCGTGGCAGTTGGAAACAGAATAGCAGACGAAGAAGCTTAATTGGCAGCCCTAAAGTGAGTGACTCTGTTAACTTTTTCCACACCAGGGGGAACAATAAGTGGTCAAAAAGATCCTAGAAGACATTTTTCCAAGGTTCGGCCTACATAAGGTAATAGGGTCCTATAACAAACCAGCATTCCTATCCCAAGTAAGTCAGGGATTCGCCAGGACCCTGGGGATTAATTGGAAGTTACATTGTGCTTATAGACCCCAGAGCACAGGACAGGTAGAAAGGATGAATAGAACCATCAAAGAGATCTTAACGAAATTAAGCTTGGAGACCGGCATAAAAAATTGGACAATGCTCCTACCTTATGCACTGTTTCGTGCAAGAAATACCCCCTCTGCCTCTTTGTGTAACTTCACCCCTTATGGAATTCTCTATGGTGCCCCTTCTCCAGTAAGGGACCTAACCACAACTCTGAGTCTTAATGATTCCTTAATGATTCCTTTCACACCCCCTTGCTTGACAAACTTTAAGCCCTTTAAGAAACCCAGCACCCAGTGATACCTGTGGAAACAGTTGGCCACTGCTTATCAGCCTGGAGATGAGGGAACCCCACATCGATATCAAGTGGGAGACTTCGTCTACGTGAGACGGCATCAAGTGTCATCCCTGGAACGCCGCTGGAAAGGACCATACCAGGTGCTACTTATAACACCTACAGTGGTGAAAGTGAATGCGATCACTTCCTGGATCCATGCCTCCCATCTCAAACCTGCACCCTCTCCAGACTCTGGCTGGAAACTGGAACAGACTGGTAACCCTCTCAAGTTGCGTATGGGTAGGGCTATGGATTCTTCCCATGACCACCAGCAGTCTTAATCCCCATCAGCCTGTTCAGCAACAATGGCAAGTTATAAATCCTACTGGGCAAGTAGTGTGGTC
Organism: Callospermophilus lateralis; assembly: GCF_048772815.1. NCBI lineage: Eukaryota > Metazoa > Chordata > Mammalia > Rodentia > Sciuridae > Callospermophilus > Callospermophilus lateralis. The sequence continues at coordinate 1,175,753 of NW_027510156.1, forward strand.
TATTTCACATACAGCCCCCTTATGGACTTGGTGGCCATCTCTCCACCCGGACATTTGTCAGCTTGCCATAGGCCTCTCTGACTGGGATCTCCCTGACATAGAGGACCCCACACAGATCCTACTCAAACCCAAACCAGGGCAACATAGACCACCTTACACCATGAATTATGGATGTCATCTCCCCCAGCTCAGGTGTAAACTAGCCAGTCTTGATTTTGATGTGTGCCCAGCTGATTTCCAAAGTCACAAACAGGCCCAAACCTGTGGAGGACCCAGTGCCTAGATCTACCAGAACCCTTCTACCATCTCATACTTCCCAGTTTCCGTTTTTGCCTACTTCCCCAGTCCAGAGTACAGCTGACTCCTCCCCCTGGCAACTAATTAAAGGAACCTTTATGGTACTGAACTCCACACAGTCAGAACTCCTTGCATTTCAGCCCAGGTGTTGGACAGCTCTCTAAAATATTGTGTAATGGTGCAGATACTCTCCAGGGTGCTCTATCATGATGCAGAATCATTTGAAGGTCTACTAGGAGGACAAACAACCCGATTTCGCCGGGAGCCAGTGTCCCTTACTCTAGCCATCCTATTGGGGTTAGGAGCTGCTGCAGGAGTGGGTACAGAAACAGCTGCTATGATCCATGGGTCACAACAAATGGCCCAATTAGAAACAGCAATAGATCAAGACTTGAAGACGTTAGAGACTTGCATCACAGTTTTTCAGAAATCCTTAACCTCTCTCTCTGAAGTGTTTTTACAGAACAGGCGAGGATTAGACCTCCTCTTCATGAGGGAGGGGAGCCTCCGGGCTGCACTGAGAGAAGAATGTTGTTTTTATGTTGACCATACTGGAGTTGTAAAAGAATCCATGAGTAAATTGAGAAAATGCCTTGAAGAGCGCCAGAGAGAAAGGGAGATTCAACAAGGGTGGTTTGAGTCATGGTTTACCCAGTCCCCCTGGTTAACAACACTCCTATCAGCCTTAGCAGGACCCCTAATTATTCTTATGGTGTTGCTAACTGTGGGAACTTGTTTGCTTAACTGCATAGTTACCTTTCTCCAGGCTCACATTGGTCAGGTAAAACTCATGGTAATCAGACAGAAATACACTCCACTGGCAGAAATATAATGTGAGACCCCGCAATAATTATGATTCATTATTTTTAAGATTAAAACTTGTCAGAAAAAGCAGTGGGAAATGAAAGAATAAAAGAAATTGAAATTGAAACGTAAAGAATCAGGTTTTGTAAAGTTTACAAGCTGTACTCAAATCCTGAAATTCCTGTGGCAGTTAAGACAGTTCCGGGACCTGCCCATTAGATGTGTGTTGAAATCTTCCCTGACCACCTAGTTACTTAACAACCCCTTCACAGAAACCGTGCAGCTCAGCACATGTACATCTCAGGGCTTCAACCAATTAGTTTAAATGTATACCCATTCTCAGGGCTGACAAATCACCCCTGTCCGACGTGTTCCCGCCAATGAATGTGCTAATCATGTTTTAGAGTTGTTATTTGATTTTGCTGTGGTATATGATGATGTGATAAAGGAGGCTATGATGTATGTAAAGTTCCTGCCCTCTCTAAAGAATGTATATAAATTCTGCTCAAGTTGTTCTCGGGGCTCTTTGCTCTTTGCTCCTCTGAAGTGAGCTCTGAGCCCCTGCATGCTGGACCCCCAAAAAACCCTTTGCTGTGGCATGAGACAGTCTCTTGGTGGTCTTTTCCTCCGACATTCGACGGACCTTTTCACCTATCAAGGACCTGAGAGAGCAAAAGTCAACTCCATGTCAACTTCCATATCAAACAACCTGGTCAGAAAGAAGGGATGTGTCAGAATCAGCCTCTCTTTTCTTAATGTAGATTAAATGGACCAAACCTGGCCTGTGTGGAGAGCCGTTCCCGGGTGCCTATGGTTGATATAACATTCTAACTTGTGAAAGTGTCACAGGAAGTAGTGGCAGCCTCCATCTCATGGGACCCTTGGAAGCAACTGTTAGGACAAAGTGATTGCCAAGGCAGTGACCTCATTCAGTTCCTGAAGGAAGTGACCTACCACACTTTCTTGGTGATGGAACTCTCTGAACTTGGGATCTGGGAAGCCAGGCACCCAGAGCAAGTTACAGTCCCAGTCCCTGTGGTCTCAATTGTTTTGATTTACCAAGGACAGAGTCAGTCTTTCTTGGTACCTACTTATGTGATGATGGCCAAATGCCAGGAGAGCTCTGAAGAGGGGCCTTTTCTGGGAAAGCAGGTAGTCGCTCAACCATGATTCCAGACACCTTCAAAGAGTTGGCAAAGAAGACCAGATCTGAGACAGGACAGGCAATTTCGGGGGAACATAGTATTGCGCACCAGTCAGAGGACACTCATGATAGTCACAGACATACTTGGGGGAAGGAGGTGTCGTTGTGGGTGTCAGTGTGAGTTTGTCATTTGTCTCATGTTCTGAGAATAGGTAGGAAAGGCAGTTTGTTTGTTTGGACTGGAATGTTTCTAGAAAGTCGTTTGATAACATGAATGTTTTTATGTCTGTGTATCCCACTGTATCCGTTGTTGTAGACATTTGAAAAGCGAATGCATCAGTGGTTGTGTCCTGTGTAGTAGAAAGCTACCCAGCATTCATCCCGCCCAATTTAAGAATGGAGAGCGGCTTGCCTTATGAATGGGAAACACCTACTATCTTCCTAATTTCCTCTTTTCTTCCTGAATACTGGCCACTCTCCAGGATAGCCGCATGGTTTTGTTTCCAAGATATGTACCACCTCCAAACTCTGTGACATGGCCATGTACTGGATAGCTGAAGGAAATGGCGAGCATCTCAGAAAACTCAGATATCAGTGTGACCAGTAAAGTCTCAGTGGAGAAACACTGCTTTGGGCCTTTTGCTTACCTATTGTTCTGTTGTTCTGAATGTCAGGAAGGTCTTTGCCTCAGGCCACCCCTTTGTGAAGCCTGAAGAAAACAGTTTTCAAATGGAAATGAATGGGCATCACCTGTGGCTCTTTGCTTAATTGCTTTGCAAAGGGATGTGGCTGAATCAGCCTCTTGGCCCTGTGTGAGGCAGTGGCTTAGATTCTCAGCTCCTGATGGATTAAAGAAAGTTTCCAAGTGTGCATCCAAACCAAAATGGCCAAAAGAACAGTCATTGTGGATGAAGGTTCTCGCCTTCCTCTGTTAGCTTCCTGACCTCCATCAAGTGAGAATAGGGATCCTTTGGGTCAAATCACTTCTACAAACCCTGCAGAGGCTAGCTGATATGTGCTAAGGTTTTCTCATGACACCAATTCACATAAAGAATCTATACCAGACAGTCAGTAGGCCTCATTTTGGAAAAGCAGAGCAGTTACATAGCAGGCATATTTGATCAGTCTTGGTTCACAGGAAGGGTGTCCATGTCACCCTGATTTTAGGCAAATGAGGGGCAAGAGTGCTTATTTTGGACAGTGTCTAAGGCTGCACCCCTCATGGAAAACTCCAGTCAGAGGTTATTATGAATGTCTATATGGAAGAAGATGATGGCCATGTGGGACTGTTTTGGTTTTAATTGTGGTCATTTGTGTGGTGGCTGGAATAGATGCCTGGGTCCACGTGGGGTTGAACTCTGGTGTGATTCCCCTTAGAGACTGAGTTATGGAACTGACCTCTGGGAAGTATTGCCATAAATTTTGATGGGATTTTAGGAGGCCATGCATGAGAGTTGCCCTTGGAAACTGAGATCTAAGCCCAGGGTGGCTTTCCACAGAGCACTGGGGATTTCAGCCAGGATATCACATGATTTTATTCTTATAAACTTGGCAGTCATAGTTGAGAGTCAAAACACACATGGACCTAACATTGTAGACCTCATGGTCCTGGCTTCATGTGTTTTTTTGGCCACTCATTGGGAATCCTTGCCTCTGAGAGTTCTCCAGAGCATTTCTTGAAATGTGCTTCCTGAAAATTTAATGGTTCCTCAATGAATTGAAACTTTGAAACTTCATCCTCGAACTTCATCCTTGAGAAATGGCTAGATAAATACGATGAAATTTTTGAAATTTCCATGACCAGGTGGCACTGGAGAATCTTTGGATATCCTGTTGCTGATCATGAGTATACCAGAGAGGGCCTTGATTCACTGGGTTTCATGAAAATGGTGTAGAACAGAGATGCCAGTAAGTTGGAGCATGCTGAGTAGTGGTCCCAGAGCTGTGGTGTGCAGGTGTGTGATAAAATATCTGTGGTCGGGCAATGTGGATCTGCCATTGACTTCCAAATGGCATGTGGCTGACATGGTGCAGACAGGACTCGCTTATATGTCTGAAACCTCTCCATTAAAGGCATCTTGTTATATGGAGATGTTTCCGGGCAATGTTCAGAATCAAGTTTCTATGGTCATGGGGGCAATCTATGTGGGATAGAAGACTGATTGGTGCATTTTCCTGCAGACCCTGACCCACCACACGTTACAGGACTCCATCCAGCACTGTGTCCCAGTTTAACTCCTTGTATTTTGTGAAGCAAATACCAAACTCCCAGTGCAACAGCAAGAAACACCATGAAAAGTGGAGGATGACCTAATGGCTTCACAGTCCACATTTGGAGACAATTAGCTTTCAGTGGCCACACTGTACGTACGAAGAGAGAAGTCAGCACTGCTGCCTCATGTTCTTTGGAAAATAAGAAAAAATGTCCTCCAGGCCACATTGATGCAGACCCAGCATAGATGGTCTCATTAAAATGGAAGCTAAAGCTCGTGAAAACAACATATATTTCAAGTGCCCATCCTCAGAGGCAGTTTCTCCAGAAGTCTTTAGGCCAGCAGAGCTCCATGTTTGTGGAGTGTTTACCTTTTAGACCAGGACACAAAAAATCACCACTGACTCCAATTAAAATCAAATTAAAACAAGCTTATTATTTTAACCACCCTGGTGCCTTTCCCTCCCAAAATGGCGGGAACAAGAGAGAAACCCCACCTTTCTTACAGCCCAGATTTATAGCCAAGAAAGTTACACAAAATGGGGGTTACAGATAACAGAACTCTGACAAGCATCACACTAATGGTAGTTTACATTTTTTTTTTGCTGGCCCAAACATCAGAATTTATGGGGACCATTAGAGCCTCAGAGAGTGTCGTCTGACCAGGGAAGGCCAATATTTATGAGGGTCAACAAAGTTTCAGAGAGGGCTGTTATCTGGTCAGAGAGCCAGCCATGGGTGGGTTCAAGGCACGGGCAGGCATTCCAAGCAGGTTTAGAATTTGCTGTAGTTTATAGTTAAGCAAAATTATCTTTTCTTGGCTTTTTGGCAAGATGGCTCCAAACTTTAATAAAAGATGAGGTTGGGTCTATCATTCCCCCCTTTTCTAATGTGTCCCTTTCTAATCTTTCATAGGGTAGGGGAAGAGCACTGAGGGAATTTTAATCCCTCAGGTAACAGTCTCCCTATTTTTTGAAATCACCCAAAACCACTCTCCCTGATTTTACCTGACTTAATTAATTACTTATATTGATAGTCTATTTATTATTGGCTCCACTGTTGTAAGAAGAGAGGCGACACTCATTTTGACTTCGTCTGAGCTGAGAGAGGGTGACTTGAGGGGGAACGGCATGAGGGAAATTAGTTGCCTTTTAGAAGTCAGTTTGGTTTGAACTCTGATTGGGGAAGAACAGGTTGTAAAGTCATCTGTGGGTGGGCTCTTCTATGAGAGAAACGAAAACCATGAGTACTGAATAAATGTTGCAGCATCTGGAACATGTCACTGTATAGAAGTTCTCTCACCAGTCTTTAATATCCCCAGTTATCAGGACTGTCAACTTAATATTTAACATTTAGTGTTACAGTTGTCCCTCCCCATAAGATACAGTTTAATAATTTAATGTCATCTGATCTTGCAAAATCATTTTACTAGTATGACCTCTGTGTCTAATAGAGAAACCTTTAATTCTGTTACTCAGGACTGGATAATCGTACTAGCCAACACCAAGCCTACCCATGTAGGTTAGGAATATCTGAGGCCTTAAACTAAAACCTTCTGCCTCTGGCAGCTCCTCTTGATAGTCTCTTTTTATAGTTATCAGGCATTCCTGTCTGAGAATCCTTCTTTGTAGCCTCCAGTCTTACTTATTTTGGGAGGCTAATATAAAGTGTATACATCAAAATATTATTATTATTATTATTATTATTATTATTATTATTATTATTATCTTTTAAAATGCGCAGGAATGGCTGTATTTTTCTTTCAACGGTCTTTGCTAAGTGTTTAAGATGAAGCAGTCAAACTGACTTTTGTGTCTATCTATTATTAACAGTGAGCTTTTATGGTTGTCATTTCTGGGGAAACTTGAGGGCAGCTTCTCAGTTCTGCTAGTGCCATTTGTGCTAGTTGGGTCCAGGTCTTGCTTGACCATGTAGCTTCCCTCGGCAGCATCAGGGATGGCTCCTTTCTCTGATGACTCTCTTCTTCTTAGCAAATGCACTGATTGGCTTAATGTTCTCCAGTGGTCTCATTAACATCCCTGATGGGGAGATTATGTGGCCCAGAGTTGAAAATCTTTTTAGAGAAGTCCCCTGTTCCCTGGATTCAGACTGACTCAGAGGGCAAGAGCCAAGTATTAGTTTTCTTGGCCCTTTTCATTTAAATTTAATTTTAAATCCTAATCTTAAATATCCAGAAAATAAATTTTAGCAGCCTTATATTAAGAGTACTTGGCTTTAATGTCTATAACTTTATTATTATTTAACTTTTTATTAATTGGGATCTGTAATTTTCTGTCTGTGTTGTACGTGATGACTTACTATCTTAAATTAACCCATGTTGTGTTCTTAAAGCAACACTTCTGTAAAACACTAACAGGGAATCTTTGGATCACTTTTAAGGAAATTACAAAATAAAATTTTTTTAACAAGAGTAAATATACTTAGTTTGCATAATAGCTTCCCTGAATTTTTTTTCTTAGTTATAAATTATATCCCCTGTTTGAGATCCTAGTAATCTTGACAGAAAAAAAAACAACTTTTGAAAATAATTTTAAATGAAACATAATCTGACCTACTGTTTTCGTAGTCATTCTCACATGTAGTAAGATGGGACACAGAGCCTTATCTCAGGTAAGGCAGGTCTCTTTATAAATCTTAAGGGTTTTAGTTCTAAAGCTGATATTTTGTTTTAAATATCATTTTACATAGTTTACATAAATTGTTTTAGGTCACATGAACATTAGCTAATAGCATATGATATAACATTTAAAACATGAATTAAAGAAAGGCTTAAAGTTTTTAACCTTTACATAGATTAGGCTCTCATTAACTTAAAAATACATTTAAATTGTTCACAATGTAAAAAGTAACATAAAACTTTACTTATCTTTTTGATAACAGATAAATAAATTCCCAATATATATTTTTATCATACAACTTCAGAACGCCAGCATGATATAATGATCTTTTAAGTTTCTACATTACAGACTTGTATATGGAAGATATGAGCACATTGATAGCATCATAATTACATTGATGTTTCTACATTAACCAAGTTTAGCTTTTAAAGTAATGGCAGTACAGTTCTCTAAAATAACAGTTCTGATTTAATCAGTTGTTTAATTTTTTAATTGCTAGCTCTAGAGAAAATAAAACTTAATAAACACAATGTAATGGGTAAACTTATGTTTTAAGAAATTTTTGTCTCTTCAACACATGACTGATTTTTACAATCTTATACAGACTTTAGTACAAACTTGTACAGACCTTAGTAAATCAATCAGATATCTAAAAAAAAGTACTCATGAACGAGTAATACCATATCAAATTTAATTTACTTAATTATAAAAATATTAGACAAATGTATTGAAGATTGTAAACCATTTTTTTTGTTGAAGGAAAAGTCCTAGAACCAAGTCATATTAGATATTTTGTAGATATTAATGTTTTATTAGATATTTGAACACCTAGAAAAACTTGTAAGGTTAAATTTAAAGACATTTATTTTTATTTGTTTATCCAATTTAAATTGAACCATTTAAATCACATGAATTAAAGATCCTTGGATCCATTTTTTAAAATTTGTTTTTATGAGCATTTTTTTATGAGCATTCTTTATATATGTTAATTTGTGTATCATATATTTGATATACGGATATATGTATATATAGACATACAACACATAACAGAAGTGTGCACACATAAATATAGTAAAGGCCTTATAGTTTTTCGCAGATGAAATCTGCCTTGCAATGTTTCAAAAACTCCACAGTTGGTCAAAGATAGAGCTGATCAGAAAAACATTAACTTAGGACTATAGGTTCAAAATCATAAGCTAAAAAAACAAAATAAAGTATCTAAGGAAAAATATAAGAGTCCTAGAAAAAATGACTGGCCAGTAATTAGTAAAAAACATACAATTTGCCTTTTTTTCCTCCTTAGGCCTCAGATGAGTCTCCTACTGAGCTTGCAGGCTTCTTTTTGCATTTCAATATAAGTCCTGGCTGAGGTCTGGAAGGAGCAGGAAAAAACTGCTATTCAGAGCAGACACATCAGGCCTAAGGCATTTTCACCATAATTTTCAGGTTAGGATGTTGAAAATTATGAAACAAGTTTAAGATACAATTCACAAAATTTTATATCTTTACATCTTGTTTTGTCAACAGATACCATAAAATGCTTTACTATCCTTGTCTAAATTAATGCACTGGTACACACAGTGACATTTTTCGAGGCTACCCAATTCAAAATTGGTGAAAAAAAGACTGAATGATTGGGAAGTTACTTGCCAACTTGGAAGTAAAGTTCTTTAGTTTTCCATTCTAAGTATTTAATTTCTCTGGCATGAATTATCTGAAATCAAAAACTAAACAATTACCTAAACCCGACTTTTAACTGCAATATTGTGCAATGCTTCAAAAATCCATTCAGATACCAGATTGTTACAATAAACCATCATCATTTAGACACACATTCAGCTAAGATCATTCCCAAGAAACAACTTATAATATCAACACATTATTGCACATGTCTTAAAGGCCCAGAAACAAAGACACAAGACAGACAGAAGGGAGCTCCAGACTATGGCTCACAGACAGAAGCCTTTAAAACAGAGCAGATAAGAGAAAAATTTCCTACACCAGTTGCACCATAGATGTCCCCACAAGCGGACCAGATGTTTTTACAGAGAGGCAATCTGAAATGTAAAATCAAGGGTCTCCATGGTGACTTTCCTGAATTTAGTATCTCCTTTTTCTTTTTCTCTTTTTTAAGAAGACAGACGTTGCATAATCCTTACAGTGCAGGGAAGGAAGGAGGGAATTCCCTGAAGCAACAGGGCTTTGGCAGCTGCTGGGAGTCCCTCAGTCCCTCCTTTTACTTGCAGGATTAGCTCCTCTGGTTCGGTTCCACCCCAAGCATGCTCCACCTCCTAACATATCAGTAGTCAGCTCTCAAATATTTCCGGGGCGGGGGGGGGGCATGTTTTATAAAAATTTGAAACTTAAAGTTCAGTTTCTGACCTTGAAGCCAATTAATGCCAATTTAATAATGAGAACAGGGGTTTTTAGAAAAATAAAGAGGAAGGTTTATTGCTTTGCTAACAAAGGAGAAACCCAGGGGACTCTGCCCAAAGTTTGTGACTCTCTTGATCTGGAGGTACAAGTGGTTTTAAAGGAGTTTCACTTGTTAACCTGGGAGATCCTCAGTTTTTAGGTCCCCAGCAGGCATTGCCCTGTGCAGTGGGTCTGCTCCAGGCAGCCAGCTAGGGGCTAAACAAAGGGGGGTAAAGTTCATCACAGTTCCTTAAAACACAGTCCAAAAAGGTGTCACGCTTACTTGCTTTATTACCCATTTTTACGTCCAATATCCTTAAGTTTTTAATACAGAAATCGCACAACAAAACGCACAAAAACAAACAAACAAAAAACAAATAGAACAAAGAACAAAACAGAAAAAAAAGAAACCCGGCACCAAAACAGAAAAGCAGAGGAGCAATGCAATGTCTTGCTAAAGCTCCTAGGAAGGACCGCGAGCGTACCCATCCGCACCTCTCTACCCAACCAGCGGAATTCCCTACATAACCGAACAGAGGACAGCATGATTCTCGTTTCTGTCCCGGACAGGAGTATATGTGAGCCTCCCTAGGCCTCCTCTCTGTCATCAGAAGAGATCTCCCTTAACCAGATATCAGATGTTATACAGGTGCCACTTACCTATGGAGGCCTCCTCCACCAGGTGCTTGCTAATAGTTATAGTCCAGTGGTTCATTGCAGTGCTCCCTGGACCAAAGTCTCATTCCAAGGCGTTGAAACATCTCAAGTTGAGCATCCCCTAGAGTGGCTCTGTAGCTGGGAGCCCTGGAGGGAAGGCCAGCTTCAGAATTTCCAACAGTCTGGTCTTGTGATCTGTTCTGGCAGGGTCATCTTGCTGGAGAACTGCAAAATGTTAGACCAGGATTAAAGAAAAGACAACTGACTCCAATTAAAATCAAATTAAGGCAAGTTTAATATTTCAACCGGCCGGCCTGCCTCTCCATCACAAAACGGCGGGAACAAGAAAGCAACCCCACCTTTGCTACAGCCCAGCTATATAGCCCAGAAAGTTACACAAAAGGGGGATTACAGATAACAGAACTTTGACAAGCATCACAATAAATGTAGTTTACTTTTTTTTTTTTTTTGCTTGCCCCAACATCAGAAATTATGTTGACCATTAGACCTCAGAGAGGGTCGTTGTCTGGCCAGGGAAGGCCAAAAATTATGATGTGTCACTAAAGTTTCAGAGAGGGCTTCTATCTGGTCAGAGAGATAGGCATGGGTGAGTTGAAGGCATGGCAGACATTCCAAACAGGTTCAGAAATTGCAGTAATTTATAGTAAAGCCAAAATTAGCTTTTCATGGCTTTGTGGCAATATGGCTCCCAATTTTAATAGAAGATCAGGTTGGGTCTATCAACCCTGTCCCTTACTTTTGGAAGCTCCTCTGCCACATCCAAGGTTGTGAACTCCTGAGGATTTTCCATTCCAGATATGTATTCACAGATTTTCTAAATCTTCTCTAATTGTGTCTTACTTGGGGCAAAGGTAATGTGAAGTCATCATTCTGGATGAGAGTGGGAAGATTTTTGTATAGCACATATTTTTATACACATTGGATTCCTTATCTAATTTTCCATTCGAAATACTGAAACCCTGACACTAACCCATACCCTACTAGACTCTGACTACTAATCAAATATGATGGAGAAACATAATCCAAACAGAATAGAAATACAAGCAGTTCAGAGGAGGCATGGTGTATACTTGAACTTGCATTTTGCATGATAAAGGGTTGGTGTTATAAATCTAGTCAATTTTTAATTGAAATAGTTCTTCATGTGTTTTTAGAGGTAACAAATATATGAATTCCTGTCTCCCTTTCTCTGTAGCCTATTCAGCGCATGTATTTTTGTATGCACATACAGAATCCTACCTTTTATCACACGTACATTCTTGTGAGGTGGCTGACTTGGCAGATACAAATTGTGAGAAGAGATCACTCCTCCTAAACACGGTTGGAACTGAAAATTCAATCTATGTGTGAGGTTCCTAGTTGAACAAAATTATACATAAATCCATGTTTAGTAAAATAAATAGTTTTGGGTCTGTGGATGATATTTATTTAATGATGAATTTCAATTGGCATATATATTGCTACTTTTTAATGTCTGTGTGTGATATAAATATATATATATATATATATATATATATATATATATATATATATATAATCTTCAGATATTTCAAAATTTGAAATATGTGTGTCTTATTATACACTCCCTAAATTCATTCATGTTCATGTATTTGTATTTATAATCAACTTTTTACAAGATTATTCTCAGAAATATTCATCCACCTGAAATACATATTTGTTTTCTAGAACTGAAAACTAACTTCAGTGAATGGTGTATACAAATCCTAATATTTCTACAGTAACTGACCCAGTTTAACATCAATGTAAGTAGATTCCTATGATACAAAATGTTTATTTTGACGTTCATTTTTATTAAACCCTGGTACATTAATATTTCTTCAGTTCATGCATATCATAGAATATATATTTATCCACAAGTTTACAAATTTATAGGCATTTGTCTCTCTATCCATCACTTCCTGCTTCAGAACACATGTATTCCTCAAGGTTTCCTGGCTTGACTTTTCTTGAGACTTCTTTCCAAAAACATTATTTTTGATTTCTATAATCATTTTGAAGCAAAACTCACACACTCTTCATGAAAAACCATAACCCTAATATTACCATTAGATGTATATCTGGTTGGAATGAATGATTGTATATCAATATAAGATTTCCTGTATATTTTCAGATATCAATTCAATCCATTATTTAAAGTTGGACGTAGTTATAATATTTATTCACAGTATGGTCTATTCATGCATTATCTCTATATTGATAGACAAAGGTACACCTATTTTCATCCCCAATACTAATTTATATGTCTTCAAAATATTGTACCCAGAAATGGTGGAAGAATTACTCATGTCTCCTGATCTGCATATACATTTTATCACAGTAATATTCTGGTCAAAAATACAAAGATCACACTTATGTTTGTACCAAAGCCTAAATGGAAAGTGGGCATGGATTAAGAAAAACATCTAATGCTCTCAAATGTCATTCCGATTGGTGACTATATATTTCTCTCTTCCTAAGATTATATATTCAACCTCAAGGCTGTTGAAAATGTCTAATCCTATCACTCACTTTATAATTGGCCTGATTTCCTAATGTCTTTATTGATATCTGCTTTCCTACATATTTTCCCCAGTTCATCATTGTGACAGATTCTTCACATGTGCTGACAATTACATTCACTCTCTACCTGAAACCCTATTGCTAAAGAACTTTTTCTACAAATCGTATACTAAACTGATTGACTATCTTCCTAATCCTACCAACTTTTCCTTTTTGACTGGATGTTCTCTTCTACATTCAATCATCCAATGTACAAGGACCTATGCCATTGTATATTGTTTTATCGGAGACATTTTTGCAGAACATAATTCAAAGCTAAGTTTCCCAATCAAGGACCCAATGCCTTTCTGGTCTCCAAAGCTTACCTAGATTTCTGTTTACTTACTTATATTTCACCTATATAGTCTTATAAATATCACAGGTTCAGAATACCATAATTCATCCCACAGAATGATTCCTAACCCAAATTGTACATGTTATTAACCCTAACCATACACTCTTTCCTCAATCTAACTTTACAGAAGAGCAGGTACAGAGTTGGTCTTATAATACAGGAATGGAGGGGATATTCCACCTACTGAGAACCTCAAAGGTCCATGCAGAAATTATTCCTGTAGAAGATGTAGGCCGCTATGAAGGACCAGATAGAGAAAAAGTCATCTTCCAAGGCAAACAACTTGGTCAGGATGAAGGGATGTGTCTGAATCAACATCCATCTTTGTAATGTAGAGAAGATGGACTAAACCAGGCCTGTGTAGAGAGCTGTTCCTCGGTGCCTATGGTTGATATACCATTCTAACTTGTGAAAGTGTCACAAGAAGTAGGGGCAGCCTCCATCTCATGGGAACCTTGGAAGCAACTGTTAGGGCAAAGTGGTTGGCAAGGCAGTGACCTAATACAGTTCCTGATGGAAGTGACCTACCTAAATTCCTTGGTGATAGAACTCCCTGAACTTGGGATTCTGGAAGCCAGGCAAACAGAGCCAGTCCCAGTTCCAGTCCAGGTGGGCTCACTTATTTGGATTTACCAACGACAGAGTCAGGCTTTCTTGGTGCCTACTGATGTGAGGATGGCTAAAAACCAGGAGAGCTCTGAAGAGGGGCCTTTCCTGACAAAGCAAGAAGGGTCTCAACGCTGGCTCCTGACAACTTCACAGAGTTGGCCAGCGAGATCACATCTGAGACAGGACAGGCCATTTTGGGGTAATATTGTATGGCCCACCAGTCAGAGGACATTCCGGACAGTCACAGACCTACTTGGGGGAGGGAGATGCCTTTTTAGGTGTGGGTGTGAGGTTGTGGTTTTGTCTCATGTTCTGAGAATAGGTAGGAAAGGCGGTTTGTTTGTTTTGGAGTGGACTGATCTAGTAAGTCGTTTGACAAGGCGAATTTTTCTATGTGTGTGTATCCCATTACGTCCCTTGATGTAGAGAGTAGAAAAGAGAATGCATCAATGGATGTGCCCTGTCTAGTAGAAAGCTTCCCAGCATTCATTCTGCCCAAATTATGAATGGACTGTGGCTTGCCTTAGGGATGGGCAACACCTAATATCTTCCTAAGTTCCAGTTTTCCTCCTGAATTCTGGCCACTCTCGGGAATAGGCTCATGGTTTTTTAACACCTCCAAGCTCTGTGACATGGCCATGTTCTGGATAGCTGAAGGGAATGGCAAGCATCTCAGAAAACTCAGATATCAGTGTGACCAGGAAAGTGTCAGTGGAGAAACCATGCTTTGGGCCTTTTGCTTACATATTGTTCCATTTCCCTGAATGTCAGGAAGGTCTTTGCTTCAGGCCAACCCTTTGTGTAGTCTGAAGAAAACAGTTTTCAAATGGAAATTAATGGGCATCACCTGTGTCTCTTTGCTTAATTGCTTTGGAAAGGGATGTGTCTGAATCAGCCTCTTGGCACTATGTGAGGTTGTGGCTTAGATTCACAGCACGTGATGGATCTATAGAAAGATCCCATGTGTGAATCCAAAACCAAAATGGCCAATATTGCTGTCATTGTGGATGAAGTCTCTCACCTTTCTCTGTAAGGTTCCTGACCTCCATCAAGTGAGAATAGGGATCCATTGGGTCAAATGACTTTTTCAAAGCCCTGCAGAGGATAGCCCATAGGTGCTTGGCTTTCCTCATCACTCCAATTCACATAAGGAATCTAAACACCACAATCAGAAGGCCTCAAATTGGAGAAGTGGAGTATAATTAACGGCAGGCCTATTTGATCACTCCTGGTTCACAGGAAGGGTGTCCATTCCACCCTGACATTAGACAAATGAGGGGCAAGGGTGCTTATTTTGGACACTGTCCAGAGCTGTGCCCCTCTTGGAAAACTCCAGCCAGAGGTTATGAAGAGTGTCTATATGGAAGAAAATGAGGGCCATATGGGATTATTTTGGTTTAATTGTGGTCATTTGTGTGGTGGTTGGAATAGTTGACTAGGTCCCCCTTGGCTTGAACTCTGGTGTGTTTGCCCTTAGAGACTGAGTTCTGGAACTGACTTCAGAGAAGTATTGCCATGAATTTTGTTGGAATTTTAAGAGGCCACACATGAGAGTCACCCTTGGAAACTGAGATCTATTCTCAGGGTGACTTTCCACAGAGCACTTGGTATCTCATCCATGATATCACATGATTTTATTCTGAATGAATTGGCAGCCATAGCTGAGAGTCAAAACACACATGGATCTCACATTTAGTTCTCAATGGGCCTGGCTTCATGTGGCCTTTTGGCCACTCTTTGGGAAGCCTTGCTTGTAAGAGTTCTGCAGAGCTTTCATTGAAATGATCTTCCTCACCAATTACTGGTTCCTGAATGAATTGAAACCCACAGGGCCTCCAACTTCATTCATGAAAAATGGCTAGATAAATACCATGAATTTTTCGAAATTTCCTAGACCAGATGGCACTGGAGAACTTTGGATGTCCTTTTGCTGATCATGAGTATACCAGACAGTGCCTTGATTAACTAGGTTTTATGAAAATGGTGTAGAACAGAGATGCCAGTAAGTTTTAGCTTTCTGAATAGTGGGCCTCGAGCCGTGGTGTGCAGTTGTGTGATAAAACTCTTGTGGTGTGGCCATGTGGATCTGCCATTGGCATCCAAATGTTTTGTGACTGACAGGGTGCAGCCAGGAGTCCCTAATATGCAAAGGCATCTTGTTATATGGAGAGGTTTCAGGGCAATGTAAGGAATCAGGTGCTACAGTCAAGCGGGAAAGCTATGTGGGATTGAAGCATGGTTGGTGCATTCTCCTGAAGACCAGGGCCCACCACATGTGACAGAACTCCCTCCAGTCTTCTTTCGCAGTTGAACTCCTTGTATTTCGTGAAACAAATACCAAATTCCCCGTGCACTAGCAAGAAACTCCATGAAAAATGGAGAATTACCAAATGACTTCACAGTCCACACAGGGAGACACTTAGACCTCAGTGGCCACAGTTTAAGTATAAAGAGAGAATTCAGCACTGCTGCCTCATGTTCATTGGAAAATAAGAAACCGTTTTCTCCCTGACACTAACCATAACCTACTAGACTCAGACTACTAATCCTAAAATGATGTAGAAAAATACCCCTAACAGAATAGAAATACAAGCATTTCACAGGAGGCATAGTGTATAGTTGGAATTGCCTTTTGCATTATATATGGTAAGAGTTATAAATCTAGTCAATTTTTGGTTGAAATAGTTCACCATGTGTTCTTAAAGTAAACAAATATGTGAATTCCTGTCTCACTTCTCTGTAGCCTATTCAGCACATGTATTTTTATATGCACATACAGAATCCTACCTGGTATCAGACTTACATTTTTGTGAGGTGGCTGACTTTTCAGATACAATTTGTGAGAAGAAATCACTCCACCTAAACGCTGTTGTAAATGAAAATTCAACCTATGTGTGAGCTTCCTAGTATAACAACATTATAAGTAAATCCATGTTCAGTAAAATGAATATTTTTGTATCTTTGGATGATATGTTTCATGATGAATTTACTTTGGTATATATATTGCTACTTTTCAATGTCTGTGGGTGTGTTTCCTGTGTGTGTGTGAGTGTGAGTATATATATACACACACAATCTCCAGATTTTTCAAAATGCGAAATATATGTGTCTTATTACACACTCCCTAAATTCATTCATATACATGTATGTGGATTTATAATCAACTTTTCACAAGATTATTCTAAGAATTATTCATCCACCTGAAATACATATTTGTTTCCTGGAACTGACAACTAACTTCAGTGAATTGTGAACAGAAATCCTAATATTTCTACAGTAACTGATTCAGTTTAACATCAATGCAGTAGATTCCTATGGGATACGTGTGTATTTTGACGTTCATTTTTAATCAACACTGGTACATTACTACTTCTTCAGTTTTTGCAAATCATAGGATATATACTTCATCCACATGTTGAGAAATTTATAGGCATTTTTTTGACTTTCAATGAATTCCTGCTTCAGAGCACATGTAGTCCTCCATGTTTCTTGACTTGCCTTTTCATGAGACTTCTTTCCAAACACATTATTTTCGATTTTCGATTTCCATAATCAATTTATATATATATATATATATATATATATATATATATTATATATATACATATATATATATAATATTCATAATTTATAATGTTCAGAATCAGGTTGCTATGGTCAAGGGGGCAAGGTATGTGGAATAGAAGCCTGGTTGGTGCATTCTCCTGCAGACCCTGACCCACCACACCTGACAGAACTCCCTCCAGAACTGTGTCCCTTTGAACGCCTTGTATTTCCTGAAGCAAATACCAAACTCCCAGAGCAGCAGCAAGAAACAACACGAAAAGGGGAGGATGACCAAATGGTTTCACAGTCCACACGGGGAGACAGTAAGACCCAGTGGCCACAGTTTCCCTACTAAGAGAGAATTCAGTACTGCTTCCTCATCTTCATTGGAAAATAAGAAACCATATCCTTTAGGTCACATAGATGCAGACCCAGCTTTGATGGTCTCACTACAATGGAAGCTAAAGCTCCTGAAAACAACATATTTTCAAGTGCCCAACCTCATAGGTAGTTTCTTAAGAAGTCTTTAGGCCAGCAGAGCTCCATATTTGTGGAGTGTTTACCCTGTCCCTTACTTTTAGAACTCCTCTTCCACCTCCAAGATTGTGAACTCCTGAGCATTTTCCATTCTAGATATGTACTCACAGATTTTCTAACTCTTCTCCTGTAATTGTGTCTTACTTAGTTCGAAGGTAATGTCAAGCCATTGTTCTGGATGATAGTGGGAAGATTTTTTGGGTAGTACATATTTGCATACACATTGGATTAATTTTCCAATTTTCCATTCGAAATACTGAATCCCTGACCCTAACCCATACCCTACTAGGCTCTGACTACTAATCCTAATATGGTGGAGAAAAATAACCCAAACAGAATAGAAATACAAGCAGGTCAGAAGAGGCATTGTGTATAGTTGGATTTTCTTTTTGCATGATATTGGGTAGGAGTTATAAATCTATTCAATTATTTGTTGAAATAGTTTTCCATGATTTATTAAAGTTAACAAATATGTGAATTTCTGTCTCCCTTTCTCTGTAGCCTACTCAGCACATGTATTTTTATATACACATATAGAATCCTACCTCTTGTGAGGTGGCTGAATTGGCAGATACAAATTGTGAGAAGAGAGCTCTTCTCATAAATGCTGTTGGAAATGAAAATAAAACCTATGGGTGAGCTTCCTAGTTTAACAACATTATACATAAATCCATGTTCAGTAAAAAACATATGTTGCATCTGTGGATTATATATATTTCATGATGAATTTCGATTGGCATATATATAGCTATTTTTAATTTCTGTTTGAGTGATATATATATATATATATATATATATATATATATACACACACACACACACACACACACATATATATATATATACATATATACATGCACTCTACACATTTTTCAAAATATGAAATATATGTGTCTTATATATACTCCCTTAATTTATTCTTGTTCATGTATGTGGATTTAAAATTAACTTTCAACAAGATTATTCTCAGAAATATTCATCCACCAGAAATACATATTTGTTTCCTAGTACTGAAAACTAACTTCAGTGAATGGTGCATACAAATTATTATATTTCTACAGAAACTGACCCAGTTTAACATCAATGCAAGTAGATTCCTATGGGACATGATGGGTATTTTGAAGTTCATTTTTATTCAACACTTGTACGTTATTATTTCCTCAGTTTATGTACACCATTGGATATATATTTCATCTGCAAGTTCACAAGTTTATAGGCATTTGTTTCACTTTCAATCACTTTCTGCTTCTGAACACATGTATTATTCGAGGTTTCTTGACTGGTTTTTCGTGAGACTTCTTCCCAAACACATTATTTTCAATTTCCATAATCACTTTTGAAGCAAACTCACACACCATTCATGATAAACCATAGCCCTTATATTACTATTAGATGTATAACTGGTTGGAATGAATGTATGTATATCAATATAATAATTCCTGTATATTTTTACATATCAATTCAATCCATTATTTAAAGTTGGAACCAGTTTTATTATTTATTCAATGTATGGTATATTAATGCATTATCTCTATATTCATAGACACAGGCTTCACCAATTTTTACCCCAAATACTAATTTATATGTCTTCAAATTTTGCTCCCAGAAAAAATGGAAGTATTACTCATGTCACCTGATCTACATATACATGTTATCACAGTAATATTCTGGACACAAAATTCAAAGTTCACACTTCGGATTATACCAAAGCCCAAATGGAAAGTGAGAAAGGATTACTAAAATCTTCCTTGTCCAGGTTGCCTAATGCTCTCAAAAATCAATCCTATTGGTGACTACATACCTGTTTCTTTTTAAGATTATATATTCAATCTCTAGCTTTTTGAAAATATCTAATCCTATCACTCACTGTATACTTTGCCTGATTTCCTAATGTCTCTATTGATATCTGCTTTCCTACATATTTTTTCCAGTTCATCATTGACTGACTCTTCACATGTGCTGACCTTTACACTCACTCTCTCCCCGAAAAAGTATTGCTAAAGAACATTTGGTACAAAAACTATACTCACTCTTCTTTCTAAACCTACCAAATACCTTCCTAATCCTACCGACTATCCCTGTTTGACTAGATGTTCTCTCCTACATTCAATCTTCCAAGGTACAAGGTCCTATGACATTGTATATCGATTTATCTGAGACATCATTGCAGAACGTAATTCAACGCTAAGTATCCTCACGAAGGGCTCAATGTCCTTCTGGGCTTCAAATGTTACCTAGATTTCTGTTTTCATACTCATATTTCACCTCAATATTCTTATAAATATCGCAGGTTCCCAATACCATTATTCATCCTGCAGAATGATTCCTAACCCAAGTCGAACATGTTATTAACCCTAACCATACACTTTCACTCAATCTAACTTTACAGAAGAGCAGGCACAAAGTTGGTCTTACAATGCAGGAATGTAAGTTATCTTCCACCTGCTGAAAATGTCAAAGGTAAATGCAGAAATAATCCCTAGAGAAGATGTAGGCAGCTATGAAGGTACTGAGGGAGCAAAAGTCATCTTCCATGGCAAACAACTTGGTCAGGATGAAGGGATGTGTCTGAATGAGCCTCTCTCTTTTCAATGTACAAAAGGTGCACCCACCAGGCCTGTCTGGAGAGCTGTTCCTGGTTGCCTATGGTTAATAAACCACTGTAACTTGTGAAAGTGTCAGAGGAAGTACGGGTAGCCTCCATCTCATGGGACACTTGGAATTAACTGTTAGGACAAATTGGTTGCCAAGTAAGTGACCTCATTCACCTCATGAAGGAAGTGACCTCACCTGAGTTCCTTGGTGATGGAACTCTCTGAACTTGGGATTCAGGAAGCCAGGCACCCACAGCCAGTTTCAGTCCCAGTTTCAGGGGGCTCATTTGTTTGAATTTACCAAGGACAGTGTCAGTCTTTCTTGGTACCTAGTGAATTGAGGATGGCCAAATGCAAGGAAAGCTCTGAAGAGGGGCCTTTCCTGAGAAAGCAGGTAGTGGCTCACCACTGGCTACTGACAACCTCAAAGAGTTGGCCAAGAAGACAAGATCTGAGACAGGACAGGCCATTTTTGGGGAACATTGTATGGCCCACCAGTCAGAGGACACTCCATATAGTCACACACCTACTTGGGGGAAGCAGGTGCCTTTGTGGGTGTGGGTGTGAGTTTGTGGTTTTGTCTCATTTTCTGAGAATAGTTAGGAAAGGCAGTTTGTTTGGTTTGGACTGAACTGTTTCTAGAAATTCCTTTGACAAGTCGTGTGTTTCTATGTGTGTGTATCCCACTTTTCCGTGGTTGTGGACATTAGAAAAGAGAATGCATCAATGGATGTGTCCTGTCTAGTAGAAGAATTCCCAGCATTCATCCTGCCCAATTTATGAATGGACTGTGGCTACCCTTATTGATGGGCAACACCTCCTACCTTCTTAAGTTCCTGTTTACTTCGTGAATTCTGGCCACTCTTTAGAATAGGCTCATGGTTTAAAATTTAACCTATTAGTGAGCTTCCTAGTTCAACATCATTGAATATAAATCCATGTTCAGTAAAATAAAAGTTTTTGGACCTGTGGATGATATATATTTCATGGTGAATTTTATTGACATATATATTGCTACTTTTTAATGTGTGTGTGTATGTGTGTGTGTGTGTGTGTGTGAGTTTGTGTATATATATATACACACTCTCCAGATTTTTCAAAATATGAAATATTTGTGTCTTATTATGCAGTCCCTAAATTCATTCATATTCATGTATGTGGATTTATAATCAACTTTTCACAAGATTATTATCAGAAATATTCATCCACCTGAAATTCATATTTCTTTCCTAGTACTGACAACTAACTTCATTGAATGGTTAATACAAATCCTAATATTTGTATAGTAACTGAGTCAGTTTAACATCAAAGCAAATAAATTCCGATGGGACATAATGTGTATTTTGACCTTCATTTTTATTTAAAACTGGTACATTAGTATTTCTTCAGCTTATGCACATCATAGAATATATATTTCATCCACAAGTTCACAAATTTGTAGGGATTTGTTTCACTTTGAATCACTTCCTGCTTCAGAACAAATGTATACCTCCATGTTTCTTGACTGGTCTTTTAATGAGCCTTCTTTCCAAACACATTATTTTCGATTTCAATAAACACTTTTGACATAAACTCACACACTCTTCAATATAAACCCTAACTCTAATATTACCATTAGATTATAACTGGTTGGAATGAATGATTGTATATCAATAAAAGATTTCTTATATATTTTCAGAAATCAATTCAATCCATTATTTAAAGTGGAACCAGTTATATTATTTATTCACTGTATGGTCTATTCATGCATTATCTCTATATTCATAGACACAGGGTACACCTATTTGTAACCCCAATACTAATTTATACATCTTCAAAATATTGCTCCCAGAATTGGTGGAAAAAATTCTTATGTCACCTGATCAACATATACATTATATCACAGGAATTTTCTGGACACAAAATGCAAAGGTAACACTTATGATTGTACCAAAGCCTAAATGGAAAGTGAACATGGATTACTAAAACATCCATGTCCAGTTTGCCTAATGCTCCCAAATGTCAATCCTATTGGTGCCTACATATTTGTTTCTTCTTAAGATTATATATTCAAACTCAACCCTGTTGATAATGTCTAATCCTATCACCTACTTTATATTTTGCCTGATGTCATAATGTCTCTGTTGATATCTGCTTTCCTAATTATTTTCCCCAGTTCACTTTCGTGACTGACTCTTCACATGTTCCGACATTTACATTCACTCTTTAACTGAAACCCTATTGCTAAAGAACAATTGTTCCAAATCCTATATTAACTCTTCTTCATAAACCTACCGACTATCTTCCTTTTCCTATGGACTATCCCTTTTTGATTGGATGTTCTCTTCGACATTCAAAAATCCAAGGTAAATGGTCCTATGCCATTGTATATGGATTTATCTGAGACATCTGTCAGAATGTAATACAAAGCTAAGTATCCCAATCAAGGGCCCAATGCCCTTCTGGGCTTCAAATGATACTTGGATTTATGTTTTCATACATATATTTCACCTCTATAGTCTTATACATATCACAGTTCCCAATAACATTATTCATCCAGTAGAATGATTCCTAACCCAAATTGAACATGTTATTAACCCAAACCATACACTGTTCCCTCAACCTAACTTACAGAAGAGCATGAACAGAGTTGGTCTTATAATACAGTAATGTATGGAATCTTCGACCTGCCGAGAACCTCAAAGGTCCATGCAGAAATGATCTCTGCAAAAGATATAGTCAGCTATGAAGAACCTGAGAGAGCAAAAGTCTTCTTCCATGGCAAACAACTTGGTCAGGATGAAGGGTTGTGTCTGAATCGGCCTCTCTCTTTTTAATGTAGAGAAGATGGACCAAACCAGGCCTGTGTGGAGAGCTGTACCTGGGTGCCTATGGTTAATATATTATTCTAACTTGTGAAAGTGTCACAGGAAGTAGGGGCAGCCTCCATGAGACTCTGGAAGCAACTGTTAGGACAAATTGGTTACCAAGGCAGTGTGTCCTCATTCAGTTTCTGAAGGAAGTGACTTCACCTCACTCCCTTGGTGATAGAAATCTCTGAACATGGAATCAGGAAGCCAGGAACACAGAGCCAGTCCCAGTCCCAGTCCCAG
The DNA here is from genome assembly GCF_048772815.1 of Callospermophilus lateralis. Classification (NCBI taxonomy): domain Eukaryota; kingdom Metazoa; phylum Chordata; class Mammalia; order Rodentia; family Sciuridae; genus Callospermophilus; species Callospermophilus lateralis. The sequence goes on from NW_027510156.1 coordinate 1,199,234, forward strand.
TGGTCTCACTTGTTTGGATTTACCAAGAACAGAGTCAATCTTTCTTGGCACCTACCAAAGTGAGGATGGCCAAATGCCAGGATAGGTCAGAAGAGGGGATTTTCTGAGAAAGCAGTTAGTGGCTCAATACTGGCTGCTGACAACTTCACACGGTTGGCCAAGGAGACCAGATCTGAGACAGGACAGGCCATTTTAGGGAAACATAGTATGGCCCACCAGTCTGAGGACACTGCGCTTAGTCACAGACCTACTTGGGGGAAGGAGGTTACTTTGTGGGTGTGGATGTGGGTTTGTGGTTTTGTCTCATGTTCTGAGAATAGATAGAAAAGGTGGTTAGTTTGGGTTGGAGTGAACTGTTTCCAGTAAGTCCTTTGACAAGGCGAGTCTTTCTATGTCTGAATATCCCACTGTGTCTGTGGTTGTAGACATTAGAAAAGGGATTGCATCAATGAATGTGTCCTGTCTTGTAAAATGCTTCCCAGCATTTATCCTGCGTAATTTGTAAATGGACTGCAGCTTGCCTTATCTATGGGCAACACCTGCTATCTTTCCATGTTCCGGTTTTCTTCATAAATTCTAGCCACTCTCCAGAATAGGCTCCTGGTTTTGTGTCCAAGATGTGTACCACCTCCAAGCTCTGTGACATGGCCATGTACTGGATAGTTGAAGGGAACGCCGAGCATCTCATAAAACTCAGATATCAGTGTGACCAGGTAAGTCTCAGGGAGAAACCCTGCTTTGGGCCTTTTGCTTACCTACTGTTCTGT